>NC_088782.1:83850914-85050914 GCF_958450345.1 Calliphora vicina | reverse complement strand
TGATTACCCCTAAAGGTCGTGTTTTGTTCGACTCAATTTCTAAAATGGGTTTGCATGTGCTTTCGAGCGGCCAACCTACTTACTGGCCTACTGACCCACGAAAAATACCGGATGTTATTGATTTTAGCGTGATGAAAAATATCCCTAGAGAAATGATTCAAATTGAATCCTCGCTGGAACTATCTTCAGATCACTCACCCACTATTATTACTTTATTGAGCCCCCTAGAAATTGTATCCCCGACTGGTAATTTAGCGATGGCAGGCACAGGAATAAATTGGCTCAAATATAAAAAATACCTCAGTACACATTGCTCGGAAAACATACCGCTAAGAACACCAGAAAACATCGATCACTCTCTTATCAATTTCGATAAATTTCGATGCTACCCAAACACCCCGAAAATTCAGATATAATAGAATTAATTCTGCAGATGTCGAACGGCTCTTAAATGAAAAAAGAAGATTTCGAAGAGAGTGGCAATTGCACAGATCCCCCCAACTAAAATCGAAGCTTAAAGATTGTATAAAAAGACTTAAAAAGCTCTTGGAATTTCGAAAAATGGAATCATTGAATAAATATTTAGAAAGCCTGGACGCAACCCCACAATCGGATTACTCATTATGGCGAGCAACAAAAAATCTTAAAAGACCCGTTATATGTAAGTCCCCCTTGCGAAATTCAAGTGGTGGTTGGGCAAGAAATGATACTGAAAAAGGGAATCTGTTTGTTAATCATTTAAAAAAAGTATTTACACCGAACACATCAAACGAAGCAATTGAGTTGCCACCTGTTGCACCCTATTTTGGAGCAGCCGTACCCCTACGTTTTGAGATTCGAGAGATCGAAAATGCTATTGCTGATTTAAATCCCAAGAAAGCGCCTGGTATGGATAAGATCAGCAACAAGATGCTTATGGAGCTACCCCGGATAGCAATAAAAATAATTCTTTTTATTTTTAATGCTATATTACGACTTGAATATTATCCTCCAGAATGGAAGGTTTCACTGGTTACCATGATACCCAAGCCGGGAAAAGATCACACAAAAGTAGAATCATACAGACCCATCAGCCTATTGTCTAATATATCAAAGCTATTTGAGAAGATACTTATGAACAAGTTGTACCCGATGTTAACTGAAAACAATTGTATTCCGAATCATCAATTTGGATTTAGAAGAAAACACAGTACTATCGAACAAACCCATAGACTTGTAAATATGGTGAGAAAAGCGTTTGAAGAAAAGAAATACTGTTCTGCACTCTTCATCGACATCTCTCAAGCGTTTGATAAGGTATGGCATGCTGGATTAATATACAAATTGAGTCAAAATTTACCGGCAAACACACATAAGCTATTGGAAAGCTATTTAACTGGTCGAACATTTAAGGTTAAAGAGGGAAACTTTTTAAGTACTGCACAACCCATTGAAGCTGGAGTCCCCCAAGGCAGTATCCTGGGACCTTTTTTATATTTGATGTATTCGTCTGATATGCCAACTAACAATCGCACTCATACATCAACATTTGCTGATGATACTGCTATTCTAAGCATTCATGAAAACCCTCAAGAAGCGTCTCGTCACTTACAAAACCACATATTTGAATTAGAAAAATGGTTAAAACAATGGAAAATTAAAGTCAACGAGCAAAAATGTACACACATTACATTGCGTAGAGAATCATGCCCCCCTATTCATATCAATAACCAAACAATAATTCAACAATCGGAAGTGAAATACCTCGGAATACATCTCGATCGTCGCCTTACATGGAAAAGTCATATAGATGCAAAGTTGACTCAAATGAAATTGAAATCAATTCAAATTAATTGGCTTATTGGCAGAAACTCCACGCTTAGTTTAGATTGTAAACTTCTACTTTATAACATGATCATAAAACCGATATGGTGTTATGGCATACAGTTATGGGGCACGGCCTCAGCGTCAAATGTAGAAAAGATCCAAAGACGCCAAAACAAGTTTCTAAGAATGATCACAGTTGCCCCCTGGTATATCAAAAACGCGAATATACACAAAGATCTAAACGTGCCCATTGTAAAAACTGAAATCTCGAAAAACGTACAAAAATATTTAAAAAAACTTGAAGTTCACCCAAACCCGCTGGCCCGCAACATATTAGATAACCGTGGCCACACTCGATTAAGAAGGAGGGACACAGCAGACCTAATCTAGAAGGAAGAATGCCAATTTAACCAAAACAACCATGAACACAAAATTTTTTCGTCCGGCACTGGCTGGACTAATTAAATAATAATATTAGATATAAGATTTGAACCACTTATTGTTAGTTCATTAAATAATGAAGATACAATAAATAAATGATGAAAAAAAAAAAAAAAAAATTAATTGTTTTTAGTAATAATACATTTTTGAAGATAACAACTAATTTTTAGATAAAAAAAATGTATATCTGATTCTAGTAAATTTATATTAAGCTAAAATGTATTAATGTACAAACTTTTTTATATAGTTTATTTCAATTATTATTTAAAGTATTCGAATGACGAATATTCTGTGATAAAATAAACATCACAGTTATATAATTATATAATTTGTTTTATTAATTTATTTTTATTGACATTTTGTTAAATTTTAACAAAATTTAATGAATTTCTATGTGGAAACACATAGTTTTAATTCCGGAGTGGGTATATTAGATTCTGTGGACCTTCTTCCACAATGTTTACACATTTTATTACTATATGGCGTTGCAGGTTAAAAGTAAATGACAAAAATGCCAATCAAACTCACTTGTGAACCTCATATAGTTCACTGCCGGAGGAATATCAAACAAAATCATATACTATTAAAATGGAACTTAATCGCCAGGAGTGGAAATTGTGTTTAGCAATTGCAATAGTATCATCTATTATTCCAAATTTATCTTTAAAATCCTGTTTTTTAAGATAAAAAGTAAAAAGAATTCCTTAAAGTAGGTTTAAAGTAGGGTCGAACCTACTATAAAATTTTTACATTTAACAATTGTTTATCAAAGGTATTTTAAGCTATTAATCGTTTATGAATACAACTTTATGAAAATTTTCCTATAATTGGTTTATAAATCTTTTGTAAATGTTTATGCATATGGCTGTAAGTTTTTATTTGTGTATAAAACATAGAAAATTGATAAAACAATAACTATAAAACATTCTAAATAAAAATATCAAAAATTGCAAAAAAAAAATTAACAAGTGTTTTTGTTTGCTTGTGTTATTATTGTTCTGTTATAAATTATGACAGTTTAAATTAAAAGAGCATATGAGTTCTCAAGATGAGACAAGGCTCAGTTTGAATGATAGAAATGCCTATATATTTCTCAGCGGGGAGAGTATGAAAACAAATATAAGTGACATAAATTGTAACAAAAACTATTTAACCGCTAAACCTAGTGAGAGAGCTCGCTCTTGTTCCCCCGCTCTACCATCAAATAATACTAACAATATACAACTAACATCACCAATCAATATTTGTGTAGAAAATAGCATAAAAGAAAACACAAATAAAATCACAGCTCAAGCAACAACAATGCCCATACTCAAAACAACAACAACAACTAACAAGCATACACAAGCTTTAAATAAACCACAAGAAATAAATTCTAGTGAGAGCTCTAAAGTGTTTAACCCTCTGGGAAGCGCGAGTAGCAACAATGGTACATCAAAGAGTGCTATACCAAAAATTGTAGGCGAAAAGGTTAAATCAAAAACACCAGGTATACTTAGATATTTAAGTATAAATAAAAGAAATTTAAGCCCTCAAAAGGTGGAAAGTTCATTAAAGAAACAAAAGACCAACGACAATCCCTCGTTAAAAAATCGTTATGCGCTCTTATGTAAAGATGGAAATAGCGATCAGGTCCGTAATGATGGTTCTAGCCGAAAATAATTTAAACCAACTCCAATATTCCTTCGCGAACCCAGTTCGAATGAATTAGTGAGAACACTTATTGAACTTATTGGTAAAAATAATTTCCCATACGAAGAGGTGTGCAAGAAACAAAAATCGTTATATACACAGAGGACTATTACAGAAAAGTCTCTCAATACCTAAATAATGACAAGAAAAATAAAGGCTTGATAGTGGTAATTAAGGGTATAGAGTCCAGTGTAGAGCCAAACGAAATCAAGGAGGCCTTGGAAGAATTAGGCTATAGTATACGAATTGTGGTCAATATCTTCAATAGAGATAAAATTCCCCAACCACTATTTAGAGTTGAGTTGGAGCCTGATGACAGAAAATTAAAAGGTAATGAAGTCCATCCAATATACTCCCTACGGTATTTGTTGAATCGCAGGGTAACAGTTGAGGAACCTATCAAACGTAATAATCCTGTACAATGCGGAAATTGTCAGGAATTTGGACACACGAAGAACTAAGAACTGTGGCGGCGATCATTCTGCTAACTATCGCGGGTGCCCAGTTTACAAAGTATTGTTGAAAAGATTAAGAGATAGAAAAAAGTGGTTAAGAGTCGAAATAGTTGAACCAGTAAATCTGAACTGGAGTTCCTATTCGCCAATTTCTGGAGTTCCCACTCCAAATAAAAATAATAAAGTGGTTCCAGTTCAGTCTGGAACCGTCTCATATGCAAGTATTTTAAAATCTGATATTAAAGAACCTAGTTCCCCCAAAATTCGGGAGGGTTAGAACATTTATTAAATACTCTTGCAAGTAACATAACCTCACTTAACCAAAACATGTCTAATTTCATGACATCCATGCAAAATACCATACAAGAGCTTTTGAGTGCCCAGAACCAAATGATACAAATACTCTGAACAAGAAAATCAGTTTTTTAAAAATTTGTTTCTGGAACGCAAACGGCTTGAATCAGCACAAAGCTGAGGTGTCACACTTAATCAACGAAAACAATATAGATGTATTGTTAATCTCGGAGATTCATTTAACAAATAAATATAATTTTCATATTCCAGGTTTTATATTTCGACCCACGAATCATTTGAGATTTGACTCTAAGCTCAATATATTGCCCCTCACGATTTTCTGTGATTAAGAAACACTTTGAAGAATTTTTTAATACACTAGGAGATCGTTTCCTGGCTTGTGGTGACTACAACGCTAAGCATACATATTGGGGTTCCAGATTAATGAATCCCAAAGGCAGACAGCTGTACAGGACTCTAGTTGATCGAAAAAATTGCTTAGATTTTATATCACCGGACTTATTGTCCTTCTGATCCTAGAAAAATACCTGATCTAATAGATTTTGCCATATCAAGGAATATAAACAGAAACTCTATTACTGCAGAAATATCATATGAACTATCTTCTGATCATTCTCCCGTTATACTACACTATTACGGCCAATATCAATCGTCTCATACGAAAGCTTCATTATTCAAGACTGGTTGAAATATAGAAAATACATCAGCAGCCACATCCTCACTGAATGTAACATACAGTGTGAGGAAGATATCAATGATTGTATCAGAGACTTCATATCTCTAATCTTTTCGGCCTTGGATCGCTCTAAGTGCCAAATTCCTCCTAATCCTAAAATGTGTATTTCTAATTCAGAAATTAATAGACTCCTCCTCGAAAAGAGGAGATGTAGAAGAGATTGGCAACACAACAGGTCCCCTGCTGCTAAGCAGAGGCTGTCCATTGCAAGCAAGAAATTAAAAAGAGCCCTTCAGTCTGAGGAGGATCGCAGAAATCGGAACTATATTGAAAGTTTAACCAGTACTAAGCACACAAACTTCTCCCTTTAGAAGGCAGCTAAGAATATTAAGCCACCGGTAGAGGGTCAAAGTCCGATAAGAAAATCTGATGGTTCCTGGGCCCGTAGTGCAAAGGATAAAGCCGTAGTTTTCGCTGAACACTTAAGTAATGTGTTCCAACCAAGCCCCCCATCAAATAATTTTGTATTGGGGGATTTACCTGTTCGGATAGGAACAGACTCCGAACTAATCCATGTTAGTATAGAAGATGTTCAGAGGATCATAAAGGACAATCTTAAACTAAGAAAATCTCCAGGTTATGATTTAATTACACCTTCCATGATTGGAAACCTACCAGATGTGGCAATTATTGTGCTCACAGTATTATTCAATGTGATCTAGTCTCTAGGAGTATTTCCGAATGATTGGAAAATCTCCAAAATTATAATGATACCCAAGCCAAGAAAGGATTTGTCATTGGCATCATCCTACAAACCTATTAGCTTATTGCCTTGTTTGTCTAAACTATTTGAGAGAATAATCCAAGGGAAAATTTTAACATTCTTAAATAGTCAAAACATTATCCCAGATCATCAATTCGGATTCCGTAAACATCACGGAACAATTGAGCAAGTTAACCGCCTAACTGGAGAGATACGAAAATCTTTCGAACTAAAAAAGTACTGTTCGGCAATATTTCTAGATGTTGGCTTTTGACAAGGTATGATATACATGTCTAATACACAAGATTAAATGCCTACTGCCTTCTAGTACTCACAAAATACTACAGTCATACCTATCGGATCGCTTGTTTAGGATAAAATGCGGCGATTATGTGACAAGCGACTATGCGATCAATATTGGTGTACCTCAGGGAAGTGTTCTAGGACCAACCCTGTACTTATTATACACCTCAGACTTGCCAGAGTCCCAATAATTAACCATTTCCACCTTTGCAGATGACACTGCAATTCTTAGTTCTCATGTGGACTTAAATGTAGCATCTAGAAACCTTGATAATTATCTCAGGCACGTGGAGACGTGGTTAAAAAATTGGAGAATAGAAGTGAACGAAATTAAAAGCAAGCACATAACGTTTTCACTTAGGAGAGGAAATTGTCCACCAGTGACACTAAACAGTGTGAACATCCCGCAGTCTGACCACGTTTCATACCTTGGCATTCATTTAGATAGACGTCTTACTTGGCGTCGGCACATAGAAGCCAAGCGGCTCCACATGAAACTAAAAGCTTCTAATTTACACTGGCTAATCCATCACCAATCGAAAATGGGCCTTAAGTGCAAAGTCATCCTGTATAAGACAGTCTTAAAACCAATTTGGACATACGTAGTCCAATTATGAGGAACAGCAAGCAATACCAGTATAGATCTTATACAGAGGGCACAATCCAAAATTCTTAGAACCATGACTGGAGCTCCATGGTACATAAGAAACGAGAACATCCACAGAGACTTGGATGTACCCTTGGCCAAAGATGAATTCAGAAAAACTCGTGAAGCTTATTTATCAAAATTACATCATCATTCGAACCCGCTCGCAAGGCTACTTACAGTAACTCAAGACAGCTCAAGGCTGCGTAGAGCTGATTTACTACTAATTTTCCAAATATGATTCTCCACTGAGAGAACAATAATTATTTAGTTTTAAGATTTAATTACATATTGTAATGCCTAGAAATTAAAGGCAGGAATAATATTATAATAAACGTATAAATAAAAAAAATCTTTGTCCCTGTGCATTATTATTATAAAACCTTTGCGATTGTGATTGATGCACGTTATTACTAGGAAATATCTGCAATTGTGGTTGTTCCCAGCAAAAACTTTTCTTACAAATAAGCCGAAAAATAAGGGGAATTTGACGATTCAACAACTTATTTTTCTACTGTAAGAAGTCATTATTTTTGTTCGCGATGTCCCAAAAGTAATCCTTTATATTTTGGCCAGAAATAAGTTGTTTTGTTAGTAGAGTTATTTATAGAATTTTTATTTACACAAAAAAATAAAAATAAAAAAAAAATAAGTCGCAGACCCGATTCGAACCTGCAACCTTCTGTTTGGTAGTCTGCCGCTGTGCTCACTACACCACTGCTTAGTTATTTCATTGTGCATCAAATAATGGTTTTCACACAGTAATGCAATATTCTTTTCTGTTTTTCTAAAAATAAACATGCAATAAAAAATGGGCAAATTGAAAAAAAGTAACAGTTTTTTGTTTTGTTTGTTTTTTTAGACTTTACTACTTAAAAAGTAAGTTATTAAAAAAGACATTATTAAAAAGACATTGTAGCCTTTGTAAGCGAAGTTTTTGCTGGGTTGTGCATTATTACCATAGAATCTTTACGATTGTGGTTGATGCACGTTATTACCATGAAAATTCTGCAATTGTGGTTGCTGTGTATCATTCATAGAATCTTCGCGATTGTGGTTGATCTTGTCCACCATTTCTATAATAGCTCCGATTCTGTGTAGTTTGGTTAGAGACATTATTCTGTCGATGATACTGGTAATTATTTCGTCCATTTCTGCCTACTTTATCGTAGCCCCCTTCGAATAATATGTCCATAGCTTCCTCCAAGGAAGCAGGATTCCTACATGATAATACCGTTCTCATTGGTTCCGGCATTTTGTTTTTAAAAATATGTAACGCTGATATCTGGTTATTAATACTTACATGATTAATGCCTTCCCCATCGCCCATAATCATCGACGCACAGTGGTATGAGAAAAAAAAGAGGGAAATAAATCTGTAACTTCTAAACCCTTAGTCCAATTAAGACGAAATTTCACATTTCTTATAACCCCACCACGAGCGGGACCAGGGGTCCCTAAAGTAAGACACCTCGGGTATGTTCAATTTTAAAAATGATCATATTTCTTCGTTTGTGTTCCGATTTCAAAAAACTTACACATATAGAATCTTCTCATCGAGCACTACTAAACCCCGTCGTAGGTATCAATTATCTTTTATAGCTTAGGAGATATTCGCATTTGAAAATTAAATTTTCAACATTTTTACCCACCCTACACCAGTTTTTGATGACCGCGGTTCCAAATATTTCCCGATTTTCTCCACTCTTTTTATAGGATTAACAACAGATGTATATATCAAATAAAGAAAGAATTGGTTAAAAATCGTGACTGAGTCCAAAGTTACATGCATTTGAATTTAAAAAAAAAATTTTGGGGAAAAAAGTACTTTTATTCTTTTTAAGTTATCTACAAAATTTCTAAGAGGATGTATAATGAATTTATACTTTTACATAAAATATTTTAAATGAATTCAAAAATGCCAATTTTTTATGTAAAATTCAACTTTAGAGCAAAAATTCTCAAATCTCATAGTCGATATAAAATTATAATAATCTATTTTAGATGGCCCAATATGTTCTCAATTATTTTGTAAAGGGTTCCGCCCCAAGTATGGATATTATAGCCAAAAAACGAAAAAATTCCATTTTTCAATACTTTTTTGGGAATTGCGGGATTCCTGATTACAAATTTTCCATTTTCAATAAAAAAATCTATATAAATGTAAAGTTTCATTACAAAATATTCATAAATAAAAATTTTATTTCAATTTGAAAAATTTGTATCTATGCCAAAACTCATTAAAAAGCATTTTTTGTCATATTTTTCACAAAAGTATTCCATGAATTTGTTAATTGTCAAAAGTTATGTACATTATTGGAGAGTAGTTAAAATCCTCTATCCATTGATATATAACATGTCTACCTTATGTTTTTTACGTGGCAAATTAATTAGGGAAAACTTAACAACTCGCAGATAATTTACCTAACATAGAAATTCATAAAAAGCATGTTGCCTACATAACAACATTTTTATGAATGTAAATAACAGTGCTAGGTAAATTCTCAGCGAGTTGTTAGGTTTTCCCTAATTAATTTGCCACGTAAAAAACATAATGTAGACATTAGACATGCCCTTAAAAAATAGATTTGCTTTGGATGGGTCTTATTTTGTTCATTAGTAGCTAAAACTACCTACTGCAAAATTTAAGTGCAATCGGATAACTAGAACACGTGCCGGAAATCGATTGAAAGTTGTAAAATTGGGTAAATAATGGTACTTTTTCCGATATCTTAAAAAATTCCCTATTTGAATACTGTTTTTTAAACATTTGCAATAAACCAAAGCTTCTAGAGAAAATTATCTTTCTAACAAGGTATAAAACAATAATTTCTAATGAAAAATACGAGTTTTATCTGACCATATATTGAGCAAAAAGTACTAGTTTACGCATATTTTACGCGCATTTCTGTTGTTGACATAGTTGTTTACACAATTTTTGCATGCAAAACAGTGTGTAAATAATACAAAAATGTCGTTTTTCTTGAATATATGACGTAGGGAAATGCTAATAACTTGGTTATTTTTAACTCGATGTTCATGTTTTATACCTTGTTAGAAAGAAGCTTAGGTTTATAGCAAATGTTTAAAAAATAGTATTTAAATAGGGAATTTTTTTAAGATATCGAAAAAACTACCATTACCAATTTTACAACTTTCCATCGATTTCCGGCACGTGTTCTAGTCATCCGATTGCACTAAATTTTTGCAGTAGTTAGTTTTAGCTACTAATGAACAAAATAAGACCCATCCAAAGCAAGTCTATTTTTTAAGGGCATGTCTAGTAGACATGTTATATGTCAATGCACAGTGGGGAAATAAATCTGGTATTTCTAAACGGCTGGTCCGATCGGTATAAAATTTGAGTTGGGTGTAGCCAAGGAGTATTCGAGTTTAAGTTATTAAAATGGCCCCTACAAATAATCCAGGGCGGAGCTATGGGGGCTCAAAGTAGGGTACATTCGACATGTAAACACGTGCCATTTTTTTGTTTCCCATCAGATTTCAAAGAATTTTATATTTTTGGAAAGCGCGATCTTGAAAAAACATGCTTGCGTGTGCTATTTATCTCTTATAATTTTCTAGTTATAGGCATTTCAAAATTGAAATTTTAAAATTTTGCCATACCTTGGTCCGCTTTTGTAAAAATATAGGGCGCACTTTTGAACCGAATGGACTCGATTTTTTTTGTTAGTTAGACAACTAAATTACCAACAACATACAAAAGATTTCAGAGCAATATCAACTACGAATCCAAAAATAACAGATTTTCAATTTAAAAATTCAAAAAATAGTATATTTTTGCTGTTTTTTGGACAAAAAGGTGACATAACTCTTTTTTATTTAAAAAACTACTTTCGTTAAGACCATATAACAGTTTTATGTTTTTCTATAAAGTGTCTTTACGGAGAACATTTTGGTATAAAAAACACGTCTTATTTTTCGAACATGTCGGCCCTACGCCCTTTGGAAATTGACCTATTTTTTATCAAAATTTCAACTTTGGGCCACATGTTCTAAAATCCCAAAGCTGGGATCAGAAAACGGAAAGCAGTTTTAGAAACCCTGATGTGTTCCCTATTTATCCCTAAAGCATTTTCTCAGCTCCGAAGGAAATGTGGACCCTATAGACAAAATTGTAAAAAATACCATTTTTGGGATTTTCGCTCCAATTTTTAGGAATTGCGGGATTCCTTTTGACAAGTTTTTTTACACCTTGTTATTTAGAATGATATGTACCTCCTTCTTGGTCCTCCTTCACTCTTTGCTATATTCTTGGTTACAGTTTTGATGATGATTATTATGATGTATGTTGTTGTTTTTACTTTAATTTTTGTTTGTTTTCCACTGCTTACTCTTTTTTTATGTAAATTGTAGTCAATGCAAGTTTTGTTGTTATTTTCGATTATTGTTCTTGTTTATGTATGTTGTTTGTTGTAATTAGTTCGAATTTGCTTTCTTTATTTCATTAATAATTTGAAAGTTTTGCTTAAACTTTGAGCATTTAAATGGCATACTTTTAATCCATCTCTCTGATTACCAAGAACACGTATCATAGTATGTGTACAAACTGAGGAACTAATTTGATTATCATATACTGCCATGCGATATGTTTTCCTTTAATACAGCAACATCTAATAAGATAAACTTGTACAATATGTTAATTGATATAAAAAACTTAAAATTAATAAAAATAAAATACGAAAAAATTACAATAAATGAGCAAATTTTAGAATAATTAGTATATATTTCTATGCTAATTAAATGATTTTTTCTTTTTTTTTCTTGACTTTGTTTTTGTTTTACACACTTTTATTGTTCTAACTTTCGATTTTATAACAAAAAAGATTTCCAAGTTTTTGATAATGTTTTTTTTTTATTTACAAATGATTTAAAATTTTGTAAAGTGATGTGTTTTTATTTAATTATTAACGTTTTAAAGTTAATATTTTTTTAAACACGAGTTTATTATTGTTTTGTTACGACAAAATTAATTTCAATTTGTCAATTAATGTTTTTTTAAAAACGTTTTGTTTTTAAGACATAGATTTTAAATATGCCTTTTTATAAAAGGAGTTTTAAAATTCTTTTATTTTCACTTTCTTTAATAATTTATTATTAAAGTTTAGTTCGAAAAATACGACTGCGCCAGTAATCTTATTAAAACAATTTAGTGTGTGTAGATTTTAAGATTTTATATTTTTAATAATTGTATGAACATTTCTTTTCAATAGCCAAATATGTAATGATTAATTTCTACAAAATTCAATATACTAAAATAATATGACTTAAGTAAAGGGCCCCTAGTGTGCACAGTCAACTGTTTTCAGTAAGCAAATTATTGAAATTGAAGACTTAAACTTTTTTCAGTTCAGTCGTTAGATGAGACTATTTATTTTGGCGCGAATATTAAACCCTGCAGAATGCAAACTTTCAACAAAAACAACAGGCAATGTTTGACAGAATTATGTCGAATAACAAAAACAAGTACCTGTGGTTGTTGTAGATGTGTGTTGTACATCAAGTAGTGTCACCACTTTATAACAACCTATTTTCTATTAGACTTTTTGCCATTTTTATTATTTGCATTTTCGTCGGCAAAACAGAAACAATTTATTAATATTCGTTGATAAGTAAAGTGACTACAATTTGGATAAAATATTGCAAACAATTTTAAGAATTCTACGTAAACTTCATTAAATATCACTTTTTTTTCTGAGCTTATGAATTTTTTTGATATTTATTTAATTTTATTGAAATTAAATACAAAAAGTCTAAAAAGGAGCAAAATTTATTGATTACGGAATAATTATTTTTCATGGGCAATATGGATAATGTATTAACTGGTTCGGTTGATCCGATACCTAATACAATAAAATTGTCAGCAGATAAGGACAACCCGGCGTGTAACAATGTTATTGGTGAATTGATGTTGCAAAGTGGAATTCCTACATAGCAAGAGAATAACAACATGGATGTCGCCTTCAGTGATATTGACAATGATGAGGATTTCAAGGAAATCAGATCAAAGCGCCATAAAAGAAATGTAAACGGAGAAAATTTAGTTCCAACTCAAGTTATGAATGCTATAAAGGCAAATGTAGACGTTTCCAGTTTTGGGTCTACTGTAATCTCACAAAATCGTTTTGAAATATTGGGGAAACTGAATATAGAAGTAAATGATGGTCCATCTACAAGCAGACAAGCAGCTAAGAATGCAAACAAAAGCAAGAATGGTGAAGGGAACTCTGGTGGGCCGATTAGGAGAAAATTTTGTTCACCTATTATTTTACACAATGTTAATGTTAATAAACTTGTTGACCAATTAAATGGTAGATCGCCGAAAGTCGTCTACAAAATTATTAATTCATCTAGAAATAAAAGCAAAATTTATTTCGAAGATTTGACCGCACATTTGGAAATGATGGAACTACTAAGGGCCCAGAGCATAAAGTCTTACTCTTTTACTCCGCCAGAATTAAGAAGAGTATCAGTTATTTTAAGGGGCTTATACCATTTGACTGAAGTGTCTGAAATTGAAACTGCTCTTAACGCTGATTTACCAAATACTATTGAGAAGGTTACTAAACTAGTCACGCAGTATTCTGCTAAGAACGATTATGATACTGGTTTATTCATTGTTACTCTAGCACAAGGGATGAAAATTAATGATGTGAGTAGATTACGTTATATTTTGAACCAATCTATTACTTGGGAATCACCCAAGTCAAAGAAAAGGGAGATTCAATGTTTTAGGTGTCAGTCGTGGGGACATTCAGCCCGTAACTGTAATTCGATTTTCAAATGTGTGAAATGTAATTTGAATCACGAACCTGGTAAATGCACCGTTAAAAAAGGAGAATCTTCTCCCAACGTGTGTCAATTGTAACGAAACCGGCCATGCTGCTAATTATAGAGGCTGCCCGTCGTACAAAACCTATTTGAAAAATAAGAAAGAATTACTTGGCAAGGTTAAGAACAGAAGAGAGGCAATTAAGGAGAACGTTAAATCTGCATTAAGTAGTAGTCAAGCGGTTAATGAAGGAACCTCTTTCGCTAGTCTTTTTTATTCTGATAATAGAAATCAACCCGTCAGTAATCAAGCGGTTAGTAATCAAGCTGTTAGTAATAAAAATCTACCTCCAATTTTGGCGGAATTCATAAAGCTCGGTGAATATTTTAGAGAGTATAAACCACAATCGTTAGAATCAAAAATTTTGAATTTTCTTAATTCTTATAAATTAGTGCCATTAAGTTTGGCCAAGCAAGAGTATTGTAATTTGATGAATGAAGTTATGTCTCATTATGATCCGAAATAATTTAATATTTGTTACAATGAATGTAAGGTCGTTAGTCGACGTATCGAATTAGTCAAGCTTCTTAACTTTCATAAAGTTGATGTGTGTTTCTTACAGGAAACACGTTTTCGAGTGAACTCAAGAGTTACTTTCAATAATTATAATGTAATTAGAGATTATTCCAGTCTAGGTACTGCAATACTCATCAATAAGAGTATTAAGTTTTCTTCGCTTAGTATAACAAATTTTAAATTCCCTAACAGTTTCATTGAATTTAATGTTTCCTTTGGGTGTCAAGTTAAAAAATTTTTGTTGGGTAGTGTTTACTTTCCAACTAATCTTTCACGTAATGATTTCAGTTCTAGTCTTGATTCTATTCAAAATTTTTCACTGTCTTACGATGGGGTATTTATTGGAGGGGATTTTAACGCCCGAAATACACATTGTGTATTTCTATAGACAATTTGAATGGCCAAAGCTTCTTTGATTGGTTAAGCTATTCGAATACTAATTTTACGAGACTGTGTGATGTAAATCCAACTTTTCCTGGGGGGCCATCTTTTTTGGATCATTTCCTGATCAGTACAGCTCTTTTAGACTCGGTGAATCGTAACTTTTATATAAATAGTCTACCGACTTTCTCTGATCACTACCCATTAAAATTGGTGTTTAAATTTTCGGATTTCGATTTGATTATGTCGCCTCCAAAATTTTTTAAATCTTTCGAAAACACAAACTGGGAAAACTTTCGTAATGATGTTCACCATGATATTTTAAGTATTTCTCCTCCAGTTGACAGAAACCTCAGTAATGAGGAAATTGATTTAAATATTTCGCAGTTTAATGATTTTATTAGCGAAGAAGTTGATAGACACTCAAAGAACGGGAATTGAAGTTCCGACGAGTATCGATTATTGAGCGGTCAAATTCAACTTCTTAAAATTATAATTAAGGAACAGGTTGAAGTATATCAGGCAAGGGAGTTTAATAGGAGAATTGGGACAATTAAACCAGGCCCAAGGGCCTTTAGGGAAGTTTTTAGTATTATTGGAAATAGAAAATCGAAAGGCTTTGATAAACTTATTGTAAATGATAACATTTTCAATGATGATGTTGATAAAGTAGAGCAGTTCAAACTTCATTTTTCAGATATTTATGAATTTACTGCTCCAGACAGTGCTAATGTAGTAGAAGTTCCGAACACAGTGAACTCCTACATAAATAGTTGTTCTGAATCTGTTTGCCAATTTACAGATACATATGGTGCATTGAACTCGTTGGACCGTAACCATTTTACTAACTCATCAGAAGTTAGTGATATAATTAAGTCCCTAAATGCCAAAAGATCTGCAGGCTTAGATAATTTGTCAAATTTTCTAATTAAGTGGCTACCGTTTTCGGCAATAAAGTTTTTAGTCATTATTTTTAACAATTGTCTGAATAATGTTTATTTCCCTAAGGTCTGGAAAATGGCCAAAATTTACCCTTTATTGAAAAAACCAAATGACTTTGAAATCAACAACTCCCGCCCAATATCTATGCTATCGAACATTGGAAAATTATTTGAGAGGGTTATTAAGGAAAAGTTGGAGATTTCCTTAGCAATGGATTTACTTCCCCCATATCAATTCGGTTTCAAACGTGGTCACTCGTCTGTGGATGCATTGTTATATTTACATAATGAAGTAATTTGTAATTTAAGGGAGAAGCAATGTACTGTTGCCGTTTCGTTAGACATTGAAAAGGCGTTTGATCGAACGTATCATTTAGGTATTATATTTAAATTGATGAAGCTAAGATGTGACTCAGTCTTTGTAAAGTTATTTAAAAGCTATTTTGAGGATCGGAAGTTTTTGGTGGAAATGAATGACGTAAGATCGGATTTGGGCAGCATTTATTGTGGTGTTCCGCAAGGAGCAATTTTGGCACCAATGTTATATAACATTCTCGTTTATAACTTTCCCCATATTAGTAGCGGTTCTAAAAGTATTTTATATGCGGACGACTCATTCATATATGCTCACGACAGGAATCCTGAGATCGCGTTAAGTAAGGTTCAAGGACATCTATTGGTAATTGATAATTTTTACAGAGAGTGGGGTATTAAGATCAACACATCGGTGGCTATTTGTTTTCGAAATGCTTCAGGAAAAGGTCAACGTAATGTAGTAAGGCTATCTAAAACATTGAATCTCTCTTTGCACGGTTCGGTTATTCCATTTAACGACCAAATAAAGTATCTTAGGGTAACTTTCAATAAACTATTTAAATTTAACCAACATGGAAGGCTTTCCAAAAGTAAAGGATTGCGTATTAAGGGCATGTTTATGAAGTTACTTGTAAATAGACACTTGAGTCAAAGGGCCAAGCTTTTAATTTACAAAGTATGCATTCGTTCTGCGGTGTTATATGGATTTCCCATATGGTTTTCCATTTCTCCAACAGTTATGAAGGAGTTGGAGATTTTGGAACGTAGCTGTTTGAGGCTTTGTATTAACGCGAACTATGAAACTTTTGTCAAAAGATTTTCAAATTCTGTAATTTATAGAAGAGCAGATGTACAACCGATCTCTTCGTATGCTCTGGTCCTACTTAGTAATTTTATAAATCGAGTTGAAAATCACGACAACAATTTAATGACAACGGTTCTTTACTCGCAATCTGGATTTAATTGGTCTAACAGTCTTTACATGTCGCCAGTTGGAATATTACATGAGGATTCTAACTCCTTTAATAACTTAAATGAATACCATCTACCTGAGTTCTATTCTCATGCAATTACAGGCTCCAACAGGGGTTAAAGTTTGTTTTTCTTTGTATATATGTTGTATTAGTTTAAGTCCTAGTTTTAAGTTAACCATAAGATCTCACACTTGACTATCAACAGTCTATGTAAACTTTTTTTATATTTCGAGCAATATAATTTTAATGTTTATTCTTTGTTGTGAAACGTATCCGTCCAGTTTATCTAAGCATGTAGCGTTATTTCAAAATTATAATGTCTTAAATGTTTATTAAAACAATACTGTATAGTTTTAAGTTTTTTCATTCAATGTTATCTTTATACAGCTGCTTTTGTGATTTATATTTTAAAGTCTCAATAAAGATTAAATTAAATTAAAAACTTTTTGCCATTTTAGCAATTCTACAAATGTAAAAAAACATGAAAAAGCAAGAAGCTTTTATATATATTAGAGTGACAGCCGATTTTTTTTTTGATTTCAAAGAGTGCCGGGTGGAATATTGTGACACTAGGCCTAAATGTTAAGTGCTTAAAATTTGAGCCAAATCGGGTAACGATTTCTGGACGCGCATCGAGGTCAAAGTTCAGATATATGCAAAATTTTACTGTTAATATGGAATAAATAGGTGAAACTCGTTAACTTTCTGCATTGTTTTCTAGAAATGTGTAGATTTATTTATATTAATGAATATTACATTAAAAAAAATTGTTTGGAAATTAACCCTGTATCTCCTTTGGTTCAAAATGACCCAAAAACTGTATTATCGCCAAAATTAGAAAAAAATGCAAATTTTTCAGTTTTTGAAAAAATTTTGCTACTAAATAAATACTTTTGCAATTGAATGCAAAATAATCGAAATATGTACGTAATTATCGTTGAATGAGATATAAATGACAAAATTTGATTAAAAAATTTTAAAGTTATTACAAATTCGCCAGACCATTAACGTGTTTCAGACCACTTGAACAAAAAAATTAGGAAAAAAATTAAGATATTTCGAGAAAAATTAAAATAAAAGCTCATTTTTACTTAAAATATGTCCATATTTACTTGTATATGAGTTTTTGTCTTCGTAGGATAACATTAACCTATTCGCAGGTATGGCCAAAAAAAAAAAAATTTTAACGGCTGTTTCAAAACACCATTTTCAAATTTTTAAAAATTTTGTTAAACAAATTTCAGATTTTTCTAATGAAAAGATAGCGAAATGTTATATGTTTTTGGGCCGATTTTCATGAAACTTAAGGAAAATATATATTGGTGTCTAGCATTTACAACAACAGTGCAAAAATGGATTTTAACCTTTAAGAGGACTTGGGGTCAAAATGGTTGTGTTTTTCGTGATTTTCAAAGTTGAGGGTAATTTGGACCCCAAGTGCTGCTTTCCATTTTTGTGCTGTTATTTTAAATTCTGGACTTTATGTTATATTTTTTTTAAGTTGCATTAAAATCGGCCCAAAAATATATAACATTTTGCTATCTTTTCATTAGAAATTCCAAATATTGAAAAATTTGACTTTTGACCTTCACGATTTAAAGGTTATCGATTTCCGATTTTAGTAAAACTTTCAGAACATATTTAAAATTACAAGGACTATAATATTATGAATAGGTCTTACTTAAAATTTATAACAGTATGGAAATTGGACTCATTCGTCTAAATATGGACAAAAAATTAGTTTTTCTTGAAAAACGCAAAATTTAAATCGCAGGTACGGAAAAACTGTAAGAGGTATTGACATAATTTTTTCATATTTTTATTCCCTATTTTGATCTCAATAAACCCCAAAAAATCTGAAATTTGTTTAACAAAATTTTTAAAAATTTGAAAATGGAGTTTTGAAACAGCCGTTAAAAAAATAATTTTTTTTGGCCATACCTGCGAATAGGTTAACGGTATCCTACGAAGACAAAAACTGATATACAAGTAAATATGGACATATTTTAAGTAAAAATGAGCTTTTATTTAAATTTTTCTCGAAATATCTTAATTTTTTTCCTAAATTTTTTGTTCAAGTGGCCTGAAACACGTTAATGGTCTGACGAATTTGTAATAACTTTAAAATTTTTTAATCAAATTTTGTCATTTATATCTCATTACAACGATAATTACGTACATATTTGGATTATTCTGCATTCAATTGCAAAAGTATTTATTTAGTAGCAAAATTTTTTCAAAAACTGAAAAATTTGCATTTTTCTCTAATTTTGGCGATAATACAGTTTTTGGGTCATTTTGAACCAAAGGAGATACAGGGTTAATTTCCAAAAATTTTTTTTTAATGTAATATTCATTAATATAAATAAATCTACACATTTCTAGAAAACAATGCAGAAAGTTAACGAGTTTCACCTATTTATTCCATATTAACAGTAAAATTTTGCATATATCTGAACTTTGACCTCGATGCAAATATGAACAGAGTACTAGGCTTTACACAAAAAACAACTTATAATTCTACATTTGGCTATGCCGAATAGACAAAAAAAATATGTATGTATATAACCAGGGTTTAAAATTAGTTAAATATTTTTTACATTTGACTACCGACTGCGCAATAAATATGAATCGTTTTCATATTAATGTGCACAAATACTGAAAATATACAAACTATAAACCAATGCCATATATGCACAAGCTTCATGGTAGAAATATGTATTTGTCGCAGTTTTTTTAAAAATATTTTGCCTTACACAATATTTTACGTTGCAGCTAGAAGACAAAATGAAAATTTTTCATTTTTAAAACATTTGCTGTATATGTATATTTTTGGTTAGCAAAAACAAATGAAATTGCTTGTGTATAATATACCAAAAAAAATACTACAAAAACATCATACATGCAAACAAATTGCAGCGTGAAACCCATAAACTTCAAACGATATGCGCAGTGACAAATTCAAACAATGAAAATATCTAGGATGCTAAAAGTGCCATACGAAGTTGAAAAATGTAAAATACGAAATTGTGCAAAGTTAAAAATGTTTAAAGCGAAAATGTTTATTTTTAAAATATTTCCGCCACATATATGGTTTTGTTTTGCCGCATATAGTCATTGAGTAGAAAAATGTAAAAAAAAACTATGAAGTTGATTTGGGTGTACAAAATAAAAAATTGTATTGAAATGTGTGTTAATAAAGAATTTTAGTGCAATAAAATAGAAGTTTTATTTTTTGAGGTATGTAATTGTATGTATTGTGAAAGAGCAATGCAGTGAAAATACATTAAAGCTAGCGGAGGAGATATTATTATTATTGAATTTTTTGATTTTTTAATACGAATTAAAATGTATTCATGCTGGTGGTAATAGGAGTCTAGAAAAGATAGTAAGAAAAAAAATTATTTTGTATGTAAAGCGGTTAAAAAAGGATATAATATATTATAATGCAACAACAAAATGTGACAACAACAGCCAAATACCATAAATAACAGGGTCATTTTCATTTTATGAATGAAATCTATCATAAAGTGTTGTACATTCAAATGTATCCTTTCGTAAAATTTGTAACAGGAGAACAAACAAAAAAATAAGCAGCAAGAAAATAATTGTGCTAGAACAATTTTATGTGTAAGATATATGTAAATGCAAAAAAGGTACACAGGAGCAAAAGGAAATTAACTGCAACAACATCAACTTATACACACAAATACGTAATTCCCAGCGGGAAAAAATGATAGGACTTCAGTTTGTAGGCCTTCTAAAAGGCATACTTACACATTCTAAAAGATCCGATACTCATTCCACACTGCCTGCTCTTAGAAGGTGTTCAAGAAGGCCTATGAATCCCCTTCAAATAACAAGTGGTTAAATAAAAATAGTCTACATCAAAAAATAACATACTCTGCATCTCTTTGATTAACTCTCTTTACAAAATTTACAACAATAAATTACTTGATGTGGCTTCTTATTTATTTTTGTTGTTTTTTAAGTATGTAATCAGAAATTATCATGTTTCAGAAAATTAAACAAACAACTTCATTATAATTCTTATTTTTATTTTAGATCTTCTAATAAGACTTTAAACAGGTCTTCCATGGTAGACGTTCTATAAAACTTGAAAATGCACGACTTTTCATAGGCCGTCCTTTGATGTCTTATTCTAATGCTTTTTTCTCTTTTAGGCACTTTATTAGGCCTTCTCATGTAGCCCTTCAATAAGACTTTGCAGGATTTGCAGTACTCCTACCTTTCTAGGCATTACATATGACATTCCTCTACAGGCCTTTCATTAGATCAGCAATAACAAGTTTTTGTACAGGCATGAGACCATATAGCAGCCCTGCGAATAGCCCTTCCAAAGTAGACCTTCTAATAGCCCTTCCAAAGTAGACCTTCTAATAGCTCTTTCTAATTAGGCCTTCTAGAAGCCCTTGCAAAGTAGGCCTTCTAGTACCCCTTCCTAAGTAGGCCTTCTCTCAGCCCTCTAACAGCAGCGAGTGTGCAAGGCCTTGGCTCGCAATGACACGCCGTGTAAAATTGAAATGATTTTGCAATGCGGCTAGAAGTCCTTGTGTCTGCAAAAGAAGGCCTTTAGGAAGGCCTCTTTACTGCATCTTTTTCCCGCTGGGTTATGATATAAAATTGCTGTATGTGTGTACATTAGAGTGCTCCAAGATTGTATGGACGAAAACAACTTTCTAGGTACAGGCCGTCCCCCCCTCTAGAATTGTTCTATGTATTGTAGAAACACGTTGTGTAAAATATTAGGATGATAGGATAACGTTAACTGGTGGCGCAACGACGCTGAAGTTTTGAGGTGCATTTACAAGGGGAAAATATGCAATTTTTTCAGTTTTTGTAAAAATTTTGCCTTAAATAATGACTTTTACAATTTAATTTAAAAGAATCGAAATTTGTACATAATTGTCGTTATAATAAGATATAAAAGACAAAAATTGGAGAAAAAATGTTAAAGTTATTAAAAAATCGCCAGGCCATTAACGTGTCTCAGGCCACTAGAACAAGAAATTTATGAACAAAATTAACATATTTTGAGAAATATTAAAATAAAAGCTTATTTTTACTTAAAATATATCCATATTTACTTGTATATGAGTTTTTGTCCTCGTAGGATACCGTTAACCTATTCGCAGGTATGACCAAAAAAATTAAATTTTTTTAAAGGCAGTTTCAAAACTCCAATTTCAAATTTTTAAAAATTTTGTTAAACAAATTTCAGAATTTTTTGATCATCACATGGGGATTTATTGACAACATAATAGGGAATAAAAATGTGAAAAAAGTATGTCAATACCTCCAATAGTTTTTCCGTACCTGCGATATAAATTTTTCGATTTTCGAGAAAAACTCATTTTTTGGCCATATTTTGGGGAATGACCAGAATTTCCATACTGTAATGATTTTTAAGTAAAAGCTATTCAGAATAATATAGTCCAGGTAATTTTAAATGTAGTCTGAAAGTTTTACTAAAATCGGAAAACTTTAACCCTTAAATCGTGAAGGTCAAAGGTCAATTTTTTCAATATTTGAAATTTCTCATGGAAAGATAGCGAAATATTTGGGCCGATTTTGATGAAACTTAAGAAAAATATAAAATGAAGTCTAGTATTCACAATAACAGTACAAAAATGGAAATTAACCCTTAAGAGTACTTGGGGTCCAAATGACCCTCAACTTTTAAAATCACGAAAAACACATTCATTTTGACCCCAAGTACTCTTAAGGGTTAATTTCCATTTTTGTACTGTTATTGTGAATACTAGACTTCATTTTATATTTTTCTTAAGTTTCATCAAAATCGGCCCAAAAATATATAATATTTCGCTATCTTTCCATGAGAAATTCCAAATATTGAAAAAATTGACCTTTGACCTTCACGATTTAAGGGTTAAAGTTTTCCGATTTTAGTAAAACTTTCAGACTACATTTAAAATTACCTGGACTATATTATTCTGAATAGCGTTAATGGCCTGGCGATTTTTTAATAACTTTAACATTTTTTCACCAATTTTTGTCTTTTATATCTTATTATAACGACAATTATGTACAAATTTCGATTCTTTTAAATTAAATTGTAAAAGTCATTATTTAATGGCAAAATTTTTACAAAAACTGAAAAAATTGCATATTTTCCCCTTGTAAATGCACCTCAAAACTTCAGCGTCGTTGCGCCACCAGTTAACGTTATCCTATCATCCTAATATTTTACACAACGTGTTTCTACAATACATAGAACAATTCTAGAGGGGGGGACGGTCAAAATTCGCAATTTTATTTTTTTGGAGCACTCTAGTGTACATACAACAACAATTTACGCAAAAATCAGAAACAAATACATAAATAGGTTCAATTGTGAGTGATTTTGTAGCAGGATAAAGAGGAATGATAGAAAATGTAAGCATCAACGAAAGAAAGGAAAAAGAGTTAAAAATGGATAGAAAATGCTACAACCAGATTATGGAAGGACACATGCATGAAAGCAAGAATAATTTATGTACACACATAAATTCGAATTTTTTGTTTTATACCTTATTACAAAGATAATTTTGTCTAGAAGCTTAGGTTTATTGAAAATGTTTAAAAAACATTATTCAAATATGGAATTTTTTTAAGATATCGGAAAAAGTACCATTATTTACCCAATTTTACAACTTTCAATCGATTTCCGGCACATGTTCTAGTTATCCGATTGCACTTAAATTTTGCAGTAGTTAGTTTTAGCTGCTAACGAACAAAATAAGACCCATCCAAAGCAAATTTATTTTTTAAGTAACTAAAATATTGTTGAAATTAAATAAAAACAACAATTATATGTTTACGACAACAATATATTGTTACAACGAACATAGTATAGTCGTCGTAACCATGTCGAACCATATTTTTTCGTGTACACTCACGCAATGTTAATTTTCTGAGAAACTCTTAAGCTTGGTGCCGTTACTACTATGCTCTTAGTTTTAGAGAAAAGTAGCTATACTACATTACCCGCCTATACCATATTACCCGTACTTACTCTATTAAAAACTAAGAAAATAAGTAAAACGATAATTTCTGATGACATTAACACTTCCAGTTGTCGTCTGTAGTCAGTGTTGCCAGAAAATGAATTTCAAAATATGCTAAAACTTGAAAAACTAAGTGCTAAAATGTTCTACAGAAGAAAAAAAAAGTGCTAAATTTTTTCAATGTAACAATGCAATTTTTATTTCAAATGTTACAAATATAAATTAAAGTTTTTTCTAATTTTGTTCATAGCAATTGTTGACTTGTTTTAATAGATTACATTTCATATCGCTACCTTAATATAGAAAGGCCCTAACTAACATTTTCATTACTGTACAGGAGAAGAAAACAACTTCATAAAACTTAAATTTCTGTAGTTGTGATTTTTTTTAACACAAAATTTTATGAAGGTCTTCATCCAATTTAATGTTGTCACATTTTATTTTATTAATGGTGTATTACGGGATTATCTATCGAAGTATGCAAAATACTAAATTTTGGAAAAAAAACGAGTTAGGGCGTTTCTATATTATATTTTTCTGAAAATAAATTGGGAATAAGAAATTGTAGGTTATTTTATAAAATGTTGTACAAAAATATTTAAATAAATATTTTAATTTTTAAAAAATATATTATATTCAGAATTGAATATTCTTTTATATAAATATACTTTTATATTGAATTTCTGTGTTTGTTTTAAAGAATAAAATAACAAATATTTTGTATAACTTCCATGTTTTAATGAAATAAGATTTTTAATTTATTAATACATTTATCAATATTATTCGATACAAAAGCTATTAGAATACCTACTGATTATACAAAATAATTAATTGAATGATGATCTTATTTTATTTGCAATATCATTAGTTATATTGTAAGTGTAACAACATGCATTTTCGAATTTTAATCCTTCTCGAATTTGTATTATTGAACTAAACAATTCTGGTTTAATTCGATTACGAATTTTATTTTTAATTAAAGCCATTCTTCGGCATTAGAAAATGGTGAAATGAGTAATAACAATAGAAAAATAGACAATTCTTTAAGTACATTTTCACCGACAGAATTTTTAAAATTATATACTTGAATCCAAAAAATCATTGTATCAGATTTTTCATCCCAATCTTTTTTTGAGATATAAGAACACTGATTTTGAATAATATGTATATCAGTTAAACTATACTTGAACTCTTCTAAAATGTTTGCTATTGGGCTCTTTACATGATTTAGGGTATTTTGTATAGAAAACATGGAAATATTTTTTAATATTTTTAGGCAAAAGATTTCTTAGTTAATTAACAAGTTCTTTTAAAAATAAAATGCAAATATTTCGAATTTTCTTCTCATATTCAATTGAATTTTTTTTAATCTAATCGCTTGCTTTATTAAATTTTCAAATTCATATCCTAAATACGGCGATGGAAGAAAAAATTCATCAAAAGAATCTTACTATTAATGTTTCAAAAAAATAACTGTTATTATTTTCCCTTTTGTTTTTAATTTCTTTAAACTACTGATATAAAACAGTTGTAAAAATGCGTAACACATTACATAGTTATAAAAAAAGGAAGTAAATTTGTGCGTTGTCTTCATTTACTTACAACACCGAAAGAAATTTAGTTGAAATATTAATAAAAGTTATTTTTTATTTCTCCAAAAGCATTTTATGGAGTAAAATATTTTTTTTGGAAGTAAAAATTTTTTCGAGAAAAATTTTTTTTTATCAAGCAAATTATGCTAAAAAGCATTTAGCATAATTTTTAAAAATTTCAATGCATTTTCAAGAAACAAAATGCTAAATCTAGCACTGAAAGTGCTTAAATGGCAACACTGTCTGTAGTACAAAAATGGTAAAAAATTTTAATTCTATGGATAGATTTTTATACCCTCCACCACCATAAGTGGTGAATGAGGGTATATATAAGTTTGTCATTCTGTATGTAACATTCTGAAATAATCATCTAACACCCAACATAGTATATATATTACTACCTGATCCGTCCGTGTTGGAGTTATCAGTCTCCCATCGGACGCGTCCCAGGTGGCGGATAGGGGGAGCAATTGCCTAGTCTAGTGATACTGTTTCCTACAACATGTCATTAGCCCTGACAAATGCTCGAGCAATGTCAATATCTTGAGACACTTTTTCTAACAAATGGTCTAAACTTATTGATATGGCTAGGTTTCGTAAAACGGGTTGTGATAGCCAACTATATAATATTGTGATACATTTTTAACAAATGGTCACAGTAGGATATAATTGGTGCTAGGGTAATGCTATAACTGGCGATACATTTTAGATCAAATGGTCGCCTTGCGATAGTGCTCTATTTATCTTTCTTGTTTTACTACCCGCGGACCAAAACTGTTCTGTTCTTTCCTCTCTCTGTTCTTTCCCTCTGTCTTTTCTCTCTCTCTTTCTTTTCCCCCACTTGTAAGGTTAACGTGGTTGGTAGCAGTGCCGAGAACCTGAATGGCAAATTAGTGGTTAAAGAAGATTTGTCGATAACAGCTCCCCTCCGGTGCTTATGACACGGGCCGGTTGTAATCTCTGTCTAGTCTATGTACGCCGTCACTGCATGGATGGTCCATCCCCTTACGTGCCTACTCGTGGGACCAAAAATGAACCATATAAACAACAACAACACAAACAACAACAACCCCCTGAAGAAAACCGATGATCTCGGATCTTCTTCAGAAGACGACCTACTAGCCTCTAGTCAAGAGACTCTGGTCGCAATGTCAGGCAGCTTGGGTGACCGTCACAGCACTCTACTGCCCTCCAAAAACTTGACGAATGCACCTCTTCAATCGGATGCCAAGACTGGCGACCAATTGAAGAAGAAAAGAAAAAAGAGGAAGAGTGAGAAAGACATCCTCAAATCCCGTTACGCCAAGGCGATATTCATTCTTGACAAGATTGACAAGAATGCTGCCAGCGGTGCCCCCCATGAACGTGATGAAGAAGATCGCGCCAAATACCAGGCTGTGGTAGATGAGTACCAAAAGGTTTTGGATTCCGTACCCAGTACATCAAAGGCAGCAGCCGAAGAAACAGAGAGGTCCAAGCGCAATCGCTCTCAGACAGAGGGAGAGAAGTCGCCTAAACGGAGAAAGGTTGTCGAGAAAAAATCCACTCCAGGACCCACATCAACCACGACTACATCCGCCAGACGGCCCTTCAACGAGGTGGTTAAGGACCATCTTCTAATGGCTCTGGCGACCGAGAAAGACGGCACCATCAATCCTGTGGTAACAGAATGGGGTGCTATCGAGTCCAAATTAACTGAACTCGTAATGGAACACGTGTTCGCTAATAGGACTGGTACAGCACCTCGGTTTGACTCTGGTGAGATTCACCGGGGCTACAGGGTGATCAAATGCATGGACGAGTTCTCAAAGGACTTTCTTAGCAAGTGCATCGCAAAGATTAGTGGTGCATGGGAAGGTTTAAGCCTTAAACTGATCCCTGCTCAAGAAATTCCAATGAGACCGCGTGCACGTATTTGGTTACCGAAGATGGCAACCGATGCGCATAAGTTGGTGGAGTGTCTGAAGCTACAGAACCCCGACATCCACATGGATGACTGGTCCATCATCCGCACCGAGCAAGGCGATGGCCACACATGCTTAATCCTCGCCATCACCGAATCGGGCTCTGTCGAGCTTGAGAAGGCGGGCTTTAAGCTGTTCTTCTGAGTGAGGGACGCCAAGGTAAAGGTGTTCAGGCCTACAGGTACGGGTAGCGGTGAAGCGGATGAGATTGAAGCTGCAAACTCTCTGCTCACAGAAATGAAGCTCTCCGAACCCCCCCCAAAAACCAACAATGGCGCTTAAAATAGTGCAGATAAATCTGCAGCACTCGAAATGTGCTACAGATAACCTTCGGGTACTCTTAGCCGAAGAGGACCTGGACATTGGGCTGATGCAAGAACCCTGGGCTTCTGACTTGGACGTGAAGGGGTTCCCGGCCTCAGCATATAATATCCTCTATGCAAGAAACAATGGTAGGCCAAGATCATGTATTATTGCCAAAAAATCTATTAACATTTTTCTTTGTACGCAGCTTAGTTCAGAAGACCTTACAGTAGCTAAGGTCGAGCTACCGTGCAACAGAAGCTTCATGATTGCCTCTAGCTACATGGCAAATGAGAAGACAGCTCCTCCAGTTGAAGTGAGTGCTCTACTGTCCTCTGTTGGGGCATCTGACGACATCATCCTGGGCTGTGATGCCAACGCCAGGCATTCAATCTGGGGTAACAGCGAAATAAATGAAAGGGGTGAGTCTTTACTTAATTTCATTAATTCCAATAAACTAAGTATATGTAATTCTGGTAATACGCCAACATTCATGTTTCCAAGTTCGGACAACTATAATGGATGGGAGGAAGTATTAGATATTACACTCATAAATGATAGGTCTAAGGTATCAGTAGATAGGTGGAGGGTATCCAAAAAAAGGTCGTTCTCTGACCATAACTGGATTCTCTTCAATATTAGACTTCAGAACTCGACAGAGAAAATACAATTTAGGAACCCAAGAAGGAAGGATTGGTTCAAATTTAATGGGATCCTTAAACACAAACTTAAGAATATGCCAGTTGTAGAAAATTCGATAACTGGTCTTGAGAAAATAGAGGAAAACTTTAGTAAAACTTTAGTCAAGGCTTTCGAAGTTTCCTGTCCAGTCACTAAGGCTAAGAAAAGCTTCCCTCCATGGTGGAATTCTGATCTATCTAAACTACGTAGGGAAACTCGTAGGGCCTTTAACATTAGCTACAATAGTAAATCATGGCAACCATATCGTGATCAATTGAAAGCCTACAAGAAAGCTATAGTAGTCGCAAAAAGAAACTCATGGAGAAGCTTCTGTGAATCTATAGATAATACAAAAGACTCTGCAAGACTTAGTAGAATTCTAGCCAAGGGGCAATCCAATCCTACTTATATCAAAAGGAAGGATGACTCCTGGTCTGAATCCTCAGCAGAGTCACTTGACATCCTACTGAATACTCATTTCCCAGGCTGTAAGGATGTTGCTACGGATATTGAGAGGGAAGGTAGGACTCTATTCAATATCGATAGTTATATCATCTCCTATGACAGGATATCATGGGCGATTGACAGTTTCGCACCTTTCAAGTCACCCGGGCCGGATGGTATATTGCCAAAGATGCTACAAAGTGCAAAAAGGCATATCATTCCCTGGCTTCATAGAATTTTTACGCTCTGTCTCTCCCTCAATCACGTTCCGGTTAACTGGAGGAGAGTTAAGGTCGTTTTTATTCCCAAAATTGGAAAAAGAAGTCATGAGAAGGCGAAGGACTTTCGTCCAATTAGTCTTTCATCTTTCCAGCTTAAAACGTTGGAAAGACTCATTGACGCTCACATTAGGCATCGCCTAGAGGGTACGACACGGCTCTCTAATAGTCAGCATGCCTACCTTAGGGACCGCTCTACAGAGACAGCTCTGCACGAGGTCGTAAGAGTTGTAGAGAGATCTCTCGAATTTAAACAATATACAATGGCAGCCTTTCTGGATATAGAGGGTGCTTTCAATAATGTTACCACTCTTGCAATTCAGCAAGCTCTTACTGACCTAGACGTTGAGGAATATATCAATAACTGTTTATTAAACATGCTGAAATCAAGAATAGTTACAGCAAATCTTGGTAATAGCGTCAAGTCTAAGCAAGTTGGCAGAGGCACACCACAGGGTGGGGTGATCTCTCCACTACTGTGGCTTATCGTTATTAACTCGATTCTCATTGATCTAGACAGAAAAGGGATAAAAGTTGTCACTTATGCGGACGATGTGGTGATACTCGTATCAGGTCTGTTTCCGGACGTGATCAGTGATATTATGTCCACTGCTTTAGGGTTGCTCGATAACTGGGCTACGGCAAGTGGTCTTGGGGTGAATCCAAGCAAAACGGAACTCGTACTTTTCGCAACAAAGACCAAGATTCCAAGCTTCAAACTTCCACGGTTGAAAAACTGCGAAATCCCCCTTTCAAATAATGCAAAATATCTAGGTATTATACTGGACTCTAAATTGTCATGGACGCTTAATACTCAACATAGGGTAAAAAAGGCTACGGTGGCCGATTATACCTGTCGTAAGATGTTTGGTAGAAAATGGGGACTTAGTCCCAGGATAGTTAAATGGATGTATACGGCTATAGTACGTCCAATTCTTACTTACGGATCTCTTGTATAGTGGACTGCAACTAAAAGGAAGTATGTCGTAGACCAACTATACAAAGTCCAGAGATCAGCATGCATTGGTATAACCGGCGCACTAAGAACTAGTCCTTCAGAGGCACTGAATACTATATTGCACCTTGTGCCAATAGACCTTCACATAATGGCCACCTCTGCCTGTAGCGCAGCGAGGCTTCGAGCATCTGGCTGTTGGAGATCGAGAACATATGGGCACGCGGGGATTTTGAGCCAGTTGCCTTCGTCGTTCTCCAACCATCTGACTATATTACTCCATATATAGATTTTAATAGGGTATTCAAGATCTTAATCCCCTCCAGGAGTGAGTGGGGTATGGGTAATCTCGTGTACAAATATGACACTAGGATATATACAGACGGTTCGAAAATGAGCTGTGGTGTTGGTTCTGGCGTCTTCTGTGACGAACCCGAGATAGGTAATTCGTATCGTCTTCCGAATGAGTGTAGTGTTTTCCAGGCTGAAATTTTTGCAATCATGGCAGCTTGCAATACACTACTTGATCATAACACCCGCGGCAATATAGGTATTTTTGTCGACAGTCAGGCGGCACTTCTCTCGCTGAATGCCTACACAAATTCATCTTCACTAGTTAGGCAATGTAAGAACTCTCTGTCAAGGCTAGGTCGTCTATCTGATATTACTTTGGTTTGGGTACCTGCGCACAGGGACCACTACGGTAATGAACAGGCAGACGAACTAGCCAGAATGGGATCTGCCTTAGATATCTCCAATGCGGTATCATCTTCAGACATTTTCTTACAAAGGCTGAGAATAGATGGCCTAATTTAGACACATGTAGGGTAGCCAAGTTGATGTGGCCATCTTTTAACGAAAAACGCACTATGCAACTGATAACCCGGAATAGAAGGGATATATCTAGGTTGATGGCAGTATTAAGGGGACACTGGGCGTTAGGCAAGCACGCAAATCGCCTGGGACTCCCCTTTAACGACCATTGCCGCAGTTGTAAGGATAGGGAAAAGAAGGAAACGACTTTCCATGGACTATATTATTCCATATATAGATTTTAATAGGGTATTCAAGATCTTAATCCCCTCCAGGAGTGAGTGGGGTATGGGTAATCTCGTGTACAAATATGACACTAGGATATATACAGACGGTTCGAAAATGAGCTGTGGTGTTGGTTCTGGCGTCTTCTGTGACGAACCCGAGATAGGTATTTCGTATCGTCTTCCGAATGAGTGTAGTGTTTTCCAGGCTGAAATTTTTGCAATCATGGCAGCTTGCAATACACTACTTGATCATAACACCCGCGGCAATATAGGTATTTTTGTCGACAGTCAGGCGGCACTTCTCTCGCTGAATGCCTACACAAATTCATCTTCACTAGTTAGGCAATGTAAGAACTCTCTGTCAAGGCTAGGTCGTCTATCTGATATTACTTTGGTTTGGGTACCTGCGCACAGGGACCACTACGGTAATGAACAGGCAGACGAACTAGCCAGAATGGGATCTGCCTTAGATATCTCCAATGCGGTATCATCTTCAGACATTTTCTTACAAAGGCTGAGAATAGATGGCGTAATTTAGACACATGTAGGGTAGCCAAGTTGATGTGGCCATCTTTTAACGAAAAACGCACTATGCAACTGATAACCCGGAATAGAAGGGATATATCTAGGTTGATGGCAGTATTAAGGGGACACTGGGCGTTAGGCAAGCACGCAAATCGCCTGGGACTCCCCTTTAACGACCATTGCCGCAGTTGTAAGGATAGGGAAAAGAAGGAAACGACTTTCCACCTTCTCTGCGAATGCCCAGCTCTGAGTGTCAAGAGACATAAATTCATGGGCAACTATACATTGACCAACCTTGGTGAGGTAGCCGGGTCTAAACTCAATGACCTACTAAAATATCTCACAGCTACAGGTTGGATCTAGCTAGTACTTTTTAGTTACATTACGATGTAAACGACAATACATCTGACGAGTGGTGTGGTCTCATCAAAACGGGGTTCCTTCGACTCTACTTGATTGTTCGCACGTAGTGAACTACCACGTAAACCAACCAACCAACTACCTGATCCGGGTCCGCGATGCTGGCCTTTAGAAAACATGTGTTTTATATTGCATCTGATTTTAATATACAGTTTCGATAATCCAACCTTCAATGTTAATACATGTGGTGGCATTTCGGCTGATTCCAATGAATTCTAAAATTCAGTACGATAATTGACGACTTGTTCTTCGTTCATTACTGTATCAATCGATTTGTATTTTATTGTTTCGCCAGGCACTTTCAATTGTATTTGGTCATCGAGCTTGTTAACATCATAATTTGTTGATGCCAAAATTCCACGTTCCCACAGCCAATCCGGGAGCGATTGGCTTCTAGTTAGTAGAGTTGTGTAGCTCATGAATGACCTAGTTCAATTGAGCTATTCACTCAACTGAGCGAAGTGAATCATTCATCATACTGAGCGTTTTCAGTTCAGCACTGAGCGTATTCAACTGAGCGGTTTTGTTTTATGCTCATGTTTCTTTCAGTACTCATGAAAGAGCTGCACAAGCACATTCATTTGTCATATTCAATGTTTCACATGTTTCACTTTACTCGTCAATTCTGTAACATTCTTTCGCTCATTGAAAAGTGAGTGAGTATTGTGTCCTACAAAAATAAAACGATCATTCGAATGTAGGTTTGTTATGTATGTATATGATCGTATTGTGTCCTACAAAAATAAAACGATCATTCGAATGTAGGGTTGTTATGTATGTATATGATCGTATGCTGCCGCGTATATATTTTTGTTTCAAGAATTATTAGAGTTATTCAAATTGCTTTTGTTTTCATGAAGGAATTTTTATATGTGTGCTATTGAATGAATGTGAATTTATTTATGGTATGGTGATGTAGAATGAAATAAAGAAAGAGTATTGCTACAGTTTGTAAGTAAATTTCATAAAATAATAATGAAAAAGGGAAATACATAATTGTTATTGTTAAAATAATAATTGTAATTGAAAGTATGTAATTAGTAAAAAATACTATTTCAGAAATACAAAACTCATAACTTAATTAAATTTGCAATATTATTTCAATCACTTTTTTTTAGAAAATATATATCTTATGCACTTTTTTACTATACTGCTACATTAACAGAACATTTGTCTGCTGCCATGAGCGACCTATCGTGGGTTTTTCCCTGTTTTTTGGAATGACAGTTTAGAATTTCTGAATTTAAGGAATAAGATTAATAAAATCTTATTCCTTAAATTCAGAAATTCTATTTATATATTGTTATATCATAAAATAATTAAGTTAATATTGAAAATATACAAATTGTATCACAAAACTATTTTTCTTTCGTATTTTTAGTAGAAATTTTGTTGATCATATATAAGTTGTAAAAGTCAGGTAAAAAATATATATTTTGCCAATTGATAACTAACATTATGTAAATGGGAAAACACCCAAAAAATTGCAACAATATTCATTTTGGTTTAGTTATTGTCACATTTTTATTTTGGATCACAATTATCATATCAACAAAATATTTTTCCTTTTTCAAATTCCAGTTAATATCTTGAGTTTTTTGGTAATTTTATTATTCTGTGGTAAAAGAATGTTCTGCTTAACAAATATTGTCTAAACATTTGGTTAGCATCGGAAATTAGAAATAATAAAAAATAAACTTTTTTTTCCGCAAAAATATTAGTTTAAATAAACTACAATTTTATTTTTTAAAATTTTAATCAATCATTTCACGCATAAATCTCTAATTGTCAAAAGACTGTGTGTTTTTACAACTAACAACAGAAATAATTGATTTAATTCACTACAAGCAATTCTCAAAATGAAATGGTCATTATACAACATACTGAGCTAATGAGCTAAAAGAGCGACCTAGTTCATTTCAGTGAGCTGAGCTGAAAAGAGCGGTCACTTCACTGAGCTAATAAACCCAACTCTACTAGTTAGCCTTTCCATATGCTGTTGATGTGTCTCTGCAGTTATCAAGGAAGATGCATTGCGACGCATTTGTGAAGCAGTGATTCTCGTTCTCTTCTGCGGCTCTAGACGTAGACGGAAACAAATGTTATTTGAATAAAACCGTTATTTTTTATTAAAAGTAGAGTAAACAAAATTGTTTATCACAGACCGAAAATCAAAAATCTGACTTTACACTGTTACCCAAAAGGCTTTTCTAAAGAGTCCGTGAAAATTTCATCAAAATCGGTCCAGCCATTTTTGAGTCCATACGGATTTTTCAGATTTTTGATATTCGGTCTGTGGGCGGAGGGGCGTGTAAAAATCCAATTTTTACATTATACCGCTAATGCCATATATTTCATAAAAATGGATGTGTGTATATATGGCTGGACCGATTTTGATGAAATTTTCAGAAAAGCCTTTTGGGTAACAGTGTAAAGTCAGATTTTTGATTTTCGATCTGTGATAAACAATTTTGCATATTAGGTGCATGAATAAGAAATTTCTATATGAAATCTACTTTTAATCAAAAAATTATTTCGGCTGGTTCCAATGAATTTTTGAATTCATTGGAACCAGCCGAAATGCAACCACATGTATTAACATTGAATGTTGGATTACCGACTTTTTCCGACACTGTATATTAAAATCGAGATCGAGATGCAATATAAAACAGATGTTTTCTAAAGGCCAGCAACGCGGACCGGGTTCAGCTAGTTCTTAAATATTTTTGGTTTCCTTTTACCCTTCTTGTGACTTTTGGCCATCTATTTTTAATAAAATTGTGTTTGGGGATATCGCATCCTGTCCCACGACATTGACAATTTCTTGATTTATATCTGAGTATGATTTTATCAAGCATTTGATCATATAAGATTGAATTATTTATTCCACATATTCAATAAATTCTTCGAATGTTATAATAGAAAAACCACAATCAATCTATAATTTTAAAATCTGTGTGTTTGTTAGATAAGATGAATATATTATCTTAAATTTTGGTTGACACTGGATTCGGAGGACTTTCTATAGAAGTCAATACAATATAATTTGTTTAATTATTTGAACAAAAAGTGTTTTGGTTCTTGAATGTTGAAAATGGTAATGCGACTTCGGAAATTTTACCTTTAATAGAGGATGTTATATTGTTATTGGTGAAACTTTTCTAGGATTTAAATAATTTAAATTTTGTTATTGTAATGGTCAGCGAATAACTGCAACACTAGTCGTCACTTTTGACCACCGTGCAGAACATAAATGCCCGATTTTCGAAACGATGGGTTTTATGATTAAAAGCGATAAGCGGTTGCCCAACCTAAAATATATATTTTTATTTCAACGCAATGTTTTTTAAAACCATTTCTAAATATCTATAAATAGTTTTATTCCGAATTAAGCTAATTTGTATGTTCAGAAATCATAATTTTTTAAACTAGAGCTCACATGTACCACTTTTTTTTGTTACTAAAATAATTAGAAAAGTAAAATTAATTTGTTTGTTTTTAATTTTATTCATTTCCATATAAATAGATTCAAATTATAATTTTATGCCGATTTTTTTAAAACAAAAACATGAATATTCTGTATATATCAGTGCTATTATTTTGACAGCACTGGGTATTTTTCAAAAATACCATATAATTGATTGAAAGGTTAATATTTCTTAAAGAAAACTTTACTCATAGAAGAAATAGAGATTAATTAATGATCTTATATTATATTTAATTAAATTTACTATGGAAATAAAAATATATTTCCCATGTTAATTGCTTTAAGGTTCTGTGGTGCTATTATTTTGACCGGCACTATACATAGAAAGCACTGTAACGAATTTTTTTTTTCATCATTTATTTATTGTATCTTCATTATTTAATGAACTAACAATAAGTGGTTCAAATCTTATATGTAATATTATTATTTAATTAGTCCAGCCAGTGCCGGACGAAAAAATTTTGTGTTCATGGTTGTTTTGGTTAAATTGGCATTCTTCCTTCTAGATTAGGTCTGCTGTGTCCCTCCTTCTTAATCGAGTGTGGCCACGGTTATCTAATATGTTGCGGTCCAGCGGGTTTGGGTGAACTTCAAGTTTTTTTAAAATATTTTTGTACGTTTTTCGAGATTTCAGTTTTTACAATGGGCACGTTTAGATCTTTGTGTATATTCGCGTTTTTGATATACCAGGGGGCAACTGTGATCATTCTTAGAAACTTGTTTTGGATTGTCTTTGGATCTTTTCTACATTTGACGCTGAAGCCGTGCCCCATAACTGCATGCCATAACACCATATCGGTTTTATGATCATGTTATAAAGTAGAAGTTTACAATCTAAACTAAGCGTGGAGTTTCTGCCAATAAGCCAATTAATTTGAATTGATTTCAATTTCATTTGAGTCAACTTTGCATCTATATGACTTTTCCACGTAAGACGACGATCGAGATGTATTCCGAGGTATTTCACTTCCGATTGTTGAATTATTGTTTGGTTATTGATATGAATAGGGGGGCATGATTCTCTACGCAATGTAAATGTAATGTGTGTACATTTTTGCTCGTTGACTTTAATTTTCCATTGTTTTAACAATTTTTCTAATTCAAATATGTGGTTTTGTAAGTTTAGAATAGCAGTATCATCAGCAAATGTTGATGTATGAGTGCGATTGTTAGTTGGCATATCAGACGAATACATCAAATATAAAAAAGGTCCCAGGATACTGCCTTGGGGGACACCGGCTTCAATGGGTTGTGCAGTACTTAAAAAGTTTCCCTCTTTAACCTTAAATGTTCGACCAGTTAAATAGCTTTCCAACAGCTTATGTGTGTTTGCCGGTTAATTTTGAGTCAATTTGTATATTAATCCAGCATGCCATACCTTATCAAACGCTTGAGAGATGTCGATGAAGAGTGCAGAACAGTATTTCTTTTCTTCCAACGCTTTTCTCACCATATTTACAAGTCTACGGGTTTGTTCGATAGTACTGTGTTTTATTCTAAATCCAAATTGATGATTCGGAATACAATTGTTTTCAGTTAACATCGGGTACAACTTGTTCATAAGTATCTTCTCAAATAGCTTTGATATATTAAACAAGGCTGATGGGTCTGTATGATTCTACTTTTGTGTGATATTTTCCCGGCTTGTGTATCATGGTAACCAGTGAAACCTTCCATTCTGGAGGATAATATTCAAGTCGTAATATAAAAATAAAAAGAATTATTTTTATTGCTATTGGGGTAGCTCCATAAGCATCTTGTTGCTGATCTTGTCCATACCAGGCGCTTTCTTGGGATTTAAATCAACAATAGCATTTTCGATCTCTCGAATCTCAAAACGTAGGGGTACGGCTGCTCCAAAATTGGGTGCAACAGGTGGCAACTCAATTGCTTCGTTTGATGTGTTCGGTGTAAATACTTTTTTTAAATGATTAACAAACAGATTCCCTTTTTCAGTATCATTTCTTGCCCAACTGCCACTTGAATTTCGCAAAGGGGACTTACATATAACGGATCTTTTAAGACTTTTTGTTGCTCGCCATAATGAGTAATCCGATTGCGGGGTTGCGTCCAGGCTTTCTAAATATTTATTCAATGATTCCATTTTTCGAAATTCCAAGAGCTTTTAAAGTCTTTTTATACAATCTTTAAGCTTCGATTTTAGTTGGGGGGATCTGTGCAATTGCCACTCTCTTCGAAATCTTCTTTTTTCATTTAAGAGCCGTTCGACATCTGCAGAATTAATTCTATTATATCTGAATTGTCGGGGGGTTTGGGTAGCATGTTGACCAGCCAGTTTGAGATTTTTATCGAAATTGATAAGAGAGTGATCGATGTTTTCTGGTGTTCTTAGCGGTATGTTTTCCGAGCAATGTGTACTGAGGTATTTTTTATATTTGAGCCAATTTATTCTTGTGCCTGCCATCGCTAAATTACCAGTCGGGGATACAATTTCTAGGGGCTCAATAAAGTAATAATAGTGGGTGAGTGATCTGAAGATAGTTCCAGCGAGGATTCAATTTGAATCATTTCTCTAGGGATATTTTTCATCACGCTAAAATCAATAACATCCGGTATTTTTCTTTGGTCAGTAGGCCAGTAAGTAGGTTGGCCGATCGAAAGCACATGCAAACCCATTTTAGAAATTGAGTCGAACAAAACACGACCTTTAGGGGTAATCAGTCGTGATCCCCAGAATGTGTGCTTAGCATTATAATCGCCAGCAGCCAGGAAACGGGGGCCTAGTGATTTAAAAAATCTATTATATTGACTTTCTGTAATTGAGAATCTTGGGGGTGAGTATATCGATGAAATCACTAAGTTTCGATGAAAATCTTCAAGACAGATTGTAGTAGATTGAAGATAATCTTCGCAAAAATCACACAAAACACACAAAATTAAGTAGTGTTTTATTCGAGCTTTTATTAAAATTGCCGAGCCTGCGCATGCTCTACCTCTGGGATCTTTGGTGTCATATATTACATATCCATTTATTCGAAAGGAACTTCTGGACGTCAAATGAGTTTCAGAAACCAGCATTACATACATTTGTTGGTTTCTTAAAAAATATTCGAGTTCGTTTTTGTGTTGGCGTATGCCGTTTGCATTCCAAAAACATATTCTTAGGCAGTTCATGATCTGTTAAGCACAGCCTGCAATAACATTGATTGCATCTTAAGCATTTCTTGCATCATGTTACTCATTGAGTTTGTAAAGTTATTTACCGATTGCACAAGAGTTTCTATTGTAGATTCTAGTCGGGTAAAATTGAAAATTGGCGTTTGCTCTCTTACCTCTGGGTTCATATTTTCGTTTTGGAATTGACGGACTTGCGGCTGGGTTTGGTTGTTTCTAAGTACATTTGCATATGTTACTTTGTTGTCATATGTCTGTTGCAACGGGGGGTAGTTCAAATTGATGTTATTTAATGGCTTAGCGGGGAAAATCTTTGGTTTCTGGCTTTGTGATTTTTTAACAATTGAGTAGACAGGACAACCCCTGTAGTTTGCTGTGTGGTTACCTCCGCAATTGCTGCATTTTTTTTATTTTAGGATCATCTTTAGATTTGTTACATTGGGATGTGTTATGCAACTCCCCGCAAATGACACATACTGGTGGCAATTTGCAATATGCCTTGCTGTGTCCATATTCTTGACAATTCATACATTGGACGGGGTCAAATCGTTTGTGTGGTTCTTCTACCGTAATTTTACGATGCAATAAGTACTTCAGGTTATATATGGGATGTGTTTCATTTTTTTCAGGTTTATGTCACCGGGTTCAAGTTCAACACGGAAGAGTGGTTGGGGTATTTTTTAGCGATTTCTAATATTTATCACGTTTTTTGTCTTATAGCCTTTATCTTCTAAGCTTTGCTTTATTTCGAGTGGTTCAACATTACAGTCAATACCCTTTATTACAACTTGTAGACCCTTGCTTCCTTTCAGCTGATAAGTGTAAAAACTTTTCTTTTGAGTTTCAAAATATGTTACAACCTTTCTATAATCGTTTTCACTATTGACCTGTATTTTAGTTTCATGAATCGTGCCTTTCTTGATTGGGATTACGTAAAAAGAGTTCTCTCCTATTAATGAGATCAGGCTCTGAACCAGTGGATTCGAATTATTTTCTCTCAAGTAAATGGGGGGTGGTTTTGTAGAATGGATTTTATTTACTGGTTCATTAGTTTCACATTCCAGAATAGAAAAACGATTTTCATTGTTTAGTCTATCAGGTTCACTATCCTTATATAATTTGGCCAAGGGTGCCGCTTTCGAGGACTTGGGACTTCGTGCCCGTTTTAATACTGTAATATACCGGTCCATTCCAACCTGTATTTGGGATTTATCATTATTTAATGGTTGACTAATCTTGGGTATAGCACCGCTTAATGGGTTAATTTTATTTGTAGTTAGTGTGGTGGATTTCGTATCTGAAGCTGATATAGCTAGCATACTTTCAGGCATAGATAAAATATTTTTATTTTCTGATTGAATTGAATTTTCTTTTGTTTGACAATCATTAGTTGTTGTCAATGCGGGGGAACAAGAACGAGCGCGGTTAACAGGTTTGGCGGTTAAAAACAAGTTGTCATCTATTCTTCTGTTTGTTTTGTTTATATTTTTTTCGTCTACATTAACTGTAACGTATGCATTTCTGCCGTTTACACTTAACCTTCGCTCACTGTTTTCTTTGAAGAGACTCATTTAAGAGTATTTGTAATTACTTTCGTTAACACTCTTGATCTTTATTTAATAGTCAATGCACAAAAAAGGTTAAAAAAAAAATATAAAGAATTTTTTTAACTTATTTGTCTTTTAGTTGTTGTTTTGATTTTTTTATTTAATAATATTATTAAAATAAAAGCGTCCTTTCGCGTAAATAATAAACAGGTGATATTTATATTTATTTTCCGATAGATACATTAAAATAACGAGATAACTCGGAGTAAAAATAAACACGTCCGAACTGAACTAGATATATGATATATGTACCGAAATGTATGCAGATTATAAATGAGATATCGAAGACAAAAATCGATTGATTCTTTTCGAATTTATTCACAATTAGGTGAATTCGCTCATTTTCACAAAATTTAACTTATTTGTTTGATATACATAAAATTGAGTAGTTAATGTTCTTCTTTCGATTGAATTCTGAGAACATTTTCCCCATGCTATGTATATACAAATTTTTACATATAAGTAGTATAAATATGGGGTTTCTGGCGTGATTTAGAGGAATTTTTTTCCTCTAAACTGGCAGAGAAGAGGAATATTGAAAATTTTTATGAGGAATTGTTGGCAGACAAAAAGGCAGCGAAAATTTGATGACGAGGAATTTTTGGCAGAGAAAAAGGCAGCGACAATTTGTTAATTTTTGTTTTCTTGCTTCAGGTAATTTGAGAAATATAGAAAAATGCTTTGTGTGTTGTATTGTGTGGAATTGATTTTGTTTTTTTATTTCATTAGTTATGTTGTACTATTGTTTAGAGGTTTTTAATACAGTTTTAATAGGAGGGTTTATTTTCATTTAATTAGTCTACATTAGGGTATACAATTTTATTCAAAGGGAAGATTAATTTTTTGTTGAGTATGGTCATGAATAATTTTGAATATTGTAATAATAAATTAATGGGAGTATTTTTTTTATTCACATTAAACAATATTTACATACGGAAGCTAAATTAAGATTTTCGCAATTTGAAATATTAAAGAGAAATTTGTACAATATTTGAATAAATTTACCATTTTTGTGAAAAGTTTGTTCACCAGAAACCTCAATGAAACAAAAGAGGAAACAACTAATTCAAAAAGATTTCTACCAATTATTATTTCATACATTTTAAGTGGAGTTATTGGAAAAATTTTAGAAAATATTAAATAATTTATCCAAATTAATAGTTCTTAGGGTATACAATTTTATGCAAAGGGAAGATTAATTTTTTGTTGCATCAAATTAAAAAATTGTACATCATAATAGCAAATATAACCACAAAAATTAAATGTTTCCTCAGTATAACATAAAATCTAAACAATTTTCATAGTAGCAAATATAACCACGAACAATAAAAAATCTCTCTATTCAAATAAAAATTTAAATAACTATAACAGGTCTCACTAAGCCTTTAATTCACAAGTCTCCACTAAATATAACTTTAAAACGAAAATAAAATGTTAATAAAAGTCTATACTTTAACCAAATTTTAAGAAAAAAATATGAATTACCTACTTAAAACAATATATAATAAATCCTTACACCAGTTTTACAAATTTCAAACATTTTAATCTCAGAACAAGGTCTCAAGATATAAAAATAAATTCACAAAATAAATATTTTAATCCAAATTTCATCCAAAATTTAAGAAACAAATACCAATTATTTAACTGCTACAAATCAATAATAAATTATATTCAAACTTAGTTTTCAGTCTTTATTTGGGAAATGAACTTTCAACCTCCTAATTGATAGATTAGCTCATTACCAAATAGCCTGTCGAGTCATCTCAACTATATAATAATAACTTAATAAAATTCTGGTTATTGAAATTACTTTTTAAACCCTAAACAACAATATTAGATGTATAACAAGGTCTCATTAAAAATAATTACAAGTCTCCACTTATTATAACTCCACTAAAACATAATTTTAACAATCAATGAAATCCCCTATAAAGTAAATAAAATTATCAATTAATGAAATGAAGAATAATAAAAATAGATTAATAATTTTTAATTCAAAATCAAATAAAGATTTCAAAATACAAAAATATAAATTTTAATATTAAACTACCTCAAGAGCATTAATGATCGAAATAATAATGATTCAAAAAGAATTTTCCAGAATTTTCAACACAACATCCATTATAAAATTCTCCACTCAAACCTAACTTTGTCAAACAAATAAAAACCACCCATTTTAATCTCACATTTCTAACACAATATTTTAGATTCAAAAAGCTAATTAAGCAGATAATAAAATTTATCATTTTTAAAACATAAAATTAAATCAACAACAACTTTAACCACAACTTTAAAAATCCAATATCAGAGTCTCCAAAATTTTCAAAGTTTACATCAAAGTCTACATAAAATAATATGGTCTACAAAATATTTCAAACTATAAATATTAAAAATTTCTACAATTGCATAACAACTAATGAATAATATATTCAATTCAAGTTTAAAAATGTTCTACTTTTTACTTTTTTATATTTCTACTTTTATAATTTTTTACTTTTCTACTTTTTACTTTTATAATTTTTTACATTTCTACTTTTATAATTTTTTGCTTTTCTACTTTTTCCTTTTTTTATATTTCTACTTTTATGATTTTTACTTTTCTACTTTTTACATTTTTACTTTTATAATTTTTTACATTTCTACTTTTTTATTTTTCTACTTTTTTACATTTCTACATTTATAATTTTTTGCTTTTGTACTTTTTTACTTTTATAATTTTTTCCTTTCTACTTTTTTACTTTTCTAATTTTTTACTTTTTTACATTTCTACTTTTATAATTTTTTGTTTTTCTACTTTTTTATTTTTCTACTTTTTTACATTTCTACTTTTATAATTTTTTGCTTTTGTACTTTTTTATTTTTATAATTTTTTACTTTTCTACTTTTTTTACTTTTATAATTTTCACTTTTTTCTTTTCTACTTTTTTACATTTCTACTTTTATAATTTTTTGCTTTCCTACTTTTTTTTTACTTTTCTACTTCTACTTTTATAATTTTTACATTTCTACTTTTTTACATTTATAATTTTTTGCTTTTCTACTTTTTTTACATTTCTACTTTTATAATTTTTACTTTTTTACATTTTTACTTTTATAATTTTTTATATATTTACTTTTATAATTTTTTGATTTTCTACTTTTTTTACTTTTTACTTTTTTACATTTATACTTTTATAATTTTTTGCTTTTCTACTTTTTTTACTTTTCTACTTTTTTTACATTTCTACTTTTATAATTTTTTACTTTTCTACTTTTCTACTTTTTACATTTTTACTTTTATAATTTTTTACATTTCTACTTTTATAATTTTTTGCTTTTCTACTTTTTACTTTTTTTACATTTCTACTTTTATAATTTTTACTTTTCTACTTTTTTACTTTTATAATTTTTTACTTTTTTTACTTTTATAATTTTTACTTTTTTACATTTCTACTTTTATAATTTTTTGCTTTTCTACTTTTTTTTACTATTCTACTTTTTACTTTTTTTACATTTCTACTTTTATAATTTTTTACTTTTCTACTTTTTTACATTTCTACTTTTATAATTTTTTGCTTTTCTACTTTTTACTTTTTTTTACATTTCTACTTTTATAATTTTTACTTTTCTTCTTTTTTACTTTTATAATTTTTTACTTTTCTACTTTTTTTACTTTTATAATTTTTACTTTTCTACGTTTTTACTTTTTTACATTTCTACTTTTATAATTTTTTGCTTTTCTACTTTTTTTACATTTCTACTTTTATAATTTTTTACTTTTCTACTTTTTTACATTTTTACATTTCTACTTTTATAATTTTTTGCTTTTCTACTTTTTACTTTTTTTTACATTTCTACTTTTATAATTTTTACTTTTCTTCTTTTTTACTTTTATAATTTTTTACTTTTCTACTTTTTTTACTTTTCTACTTTTATAATTTTTACTTTTCTACGTTTTTACTTTTTTACATTTCTACTTTTATAATTTTTTGCTTTTCTACTTTTTTTTACTTTTCTACTTTTATAATTTTTACTTTTCTTCTTTTTTACTTTTATAATTTTTTACATTTCTACTTTTTTTACTTTTCTACTTTTATAATTTTTACTTTTCTACGTTTTTACTTTTTTACATTTCTACTTTTATAATTTTTTGCTTTTCTACTTTTTTTTACTTTTCTACTTTTCTACTTTTATAATTTTTACTTTTTTACATTTCTACTTTTATAATTTTTTGCTTTTCTACTTTTTTTTGACTATTCTACTTTTTACTTTTTTTACATTTCTACTTTTAAATTTTTACTTTTTTCTTTTCTACTTTTTTACATTTCGCACTTGATCAACAAGAGGGTATTATCTCAAAATTTTGAAATTTTCACTTTTTTCAATAAATCAACTAACAACATCAATATCTATCTACTGTAAAAATTTCAATGTAATTCGATTACTCTTTTATCTCGAAAACAACATTTGAGACCATTTTCGTGATAATGTAGTGACTACTTTTATACAACAAAAAGGTATTATTTTGAGTTAATACAAAAGTTGAAATAGAAATCCATCGTATATTTTCATAAAAAAGGTATTATTTTGAGTTTATATTTGGTTGTATTTTGAGTTATTACTGTTTTGTTGGTTTTATTTTATGATTTTAATTCGAAATGTGACTCTTTTTATAATAAAATTGTTCACATTTTTTCAGAAAAATGGCATTGAGATTTTTTTTGCAATAATTGAAAAACTTTAAAAGAAAAATAATGTAATTACATTTTTAAATGGAATTTACATACTATGATGTATTTAGATTTTCATATTCTGTTAAAATGTAACCACAAACAGTTTTTATCCTCTACTGAAAATTTTAAAATTTTGAGTTAATACCCTCTTGTTGATCAAGTGCGATTTCTACTTTTATAATTTTTTGCTTTTCTACTTTTTTTACTTTTCTACTTTTTACTTTTTTACATTTCTACTTTTATATTTTTTTAGCTTTTCTACTTTTTTTACATTTCTACTTTTATAATTTTTTACTTTTCTACTTTTTACATTTCTACTTTTTACATTTTTACTTTTATAATTTTTTACATTTCTACTTTTATAATTTTTTGCTTTTCTACTTTTTTACCTTTTTTACATTTCTACTTTTATAATTTTTACTTTTCTACTTTTGACTTTTTTACATTTCTACTTTTATAATTTTTACTTTTTTACATTTCTACTTTTATAATTTTTTACATTTCTACTTTTATAATTTTTTACTTTTCTAATATTTTTTTGGAATAATTTCTTCTTGTAATTCATGTTTTCTTACTAATTTTTGCATGCTGAACATGAATTTTTCATTTCATTTATCAAAATAGCGAATGTCGATTCTGAATTGAATTACCATGAAAATATGTTAACTTTTGTATTTGGAAAATACAATGTCCATGGTATAAAAATAAATGGTTAAAGTTGGAGTATGCTTAAAAAAGTGTCTACTTTAAAGTGTCATATATTATTTTACGATAATTTACATCAACAAACTCCAAAAAAACTTAAAAAATCAAAAACAAAATTTTTTCTTTAACTTTTTGTTTAATATTATTAATTGTTAATTTTTTTTTTATCTTATGTTGTATTATTAGCCGTTATCTTAAATAAATCACATTAAAATCTGACAGATGGCATAAATGAAATCAAAATAATTAAATTTTATTAAAATGCAAAATCCTCTATCTTATCATTTTCATACATACAAATTGAATATTTTGAGAAGAAAAACTCTCTATCTATCATAAAGTCCCCAATAATTTTAAAAACCAACTATTTTCTCGACCAATAAAAAATACAAATATTTGCAATATTACTCTTAGTAAAAGCTTAGCGAAAGAAAAAAAGTATAAATGATAAAGTCCAATTTCTGGTGGACATTTGTATGGGGCTAGGTAAAATAATGGACCGATTTCAGCCAGTTTCAATAGGATTCGTCCTTGGGTCGAAAAAAAGCATTTGCCAAATTTTATAGAAATATTTTCAAAATTGCGACCTGTACTTTGCGCACAAGGTTTACATGGATAGCCAGCCAGCCATGAAAACTGAATTCAATAAATGAATCAACAACACAAAGAGGGTCAACAACCCAACTCTGTAAAAATGCATTGAAAATTCGTTATCAGATACTATGTTCAAGGTTAAATTCGAAGAAATTTTTATTTTTTTTAAATATTAATGTGTTTTAAATTACAACTTAATACCGGAACGCGACAAACAAAAAAACTACGCATTCTATGGGAAAACACACTTTGCTTACGCCACAATTTAACATTTTTATAAATCCATTTATTTTTTTTGTTTTTAAATAATTTGGGATTGCAAAAAAATTATGAAATGAAAACTGAATCGCATAAGTGAAGTAACAACACAATGCGGGTCAATAACCAACATGGTGGATGGTGGATGGTTGTAACGAAAACTGATATTTATTTCAATTTACTCTTATTACTATGTGTGTGAAGTTAGCTCCGTCATAGGGTATTCGAATTATTCGATAATTCTCTTGTTCGAATAAAACGAATAATTCGAATAAGAGGTTTTAACTTGTTCGAATAATTCGATCACACGTTTAAAATTAATCGAATTATTCGAATAATTTAAATTTTTTTTAAAAAAGTAAAGAATGAAGCTTTGATGTCGGGTTTTTAATATTTTATTGTTAAAGAAAAACAAAAAATAACGTTAAAGTTAAAAATTCAAGTATTGATAATGTTAAAAAACATTCGAAAACAAAGTCCATCATTAAATTTTCAACAGAAATATTCTGATCAGATTAACTCCCGAACAATCTACAAAACAATTGACTAGCAAACCCCTTAGTTTCCGTTTTGGGGCTATGCTTTAAAAAATTTGAGCTAGTTGGACATGATCCTGAATTCAAATACAATATAAACGTATTAAGAACTTTTTATGTCGTTCATTAATTCGGGTTTTAAATTGAGTAACTAATTCTTTAGTAAATTAATTATTCACTATTTCTAAATTATTTATAACAAATTGTATTATACATCAAGCTCTATCAACGTTGCCGAATCTTTGCTTAATAAAGTGGTCTTGGGGAATTACACAATAAAGGGAATCTGTCCAAAGTTTGATATCATTGTCAGTGAACGTGGCTAATTTAAAGTCAGGCAGTGCATGATTGACGCATTAATAAATACGCAAAAAGTTTATTACCATGTTAGACAAAGATGTTCAACGATGTTCAAAATCATTTATAAGAAGAACTCCATGCTTTTCTTACAACAAAACGTTAGTTTGCAATATTTGTGTTTATCATTCGATTTATTAAATATTTTGCAACACTTACGTACGCGGTTAATAACATCACTTATATACATACATATATTTTAAGATCATCGCCTTCATCTATTTCAATGTAATCATTATAAATGTCATCCTCAATATCACTTTCGACGACCGTTTTAAAATCACATTCTCCATCACATTCATTATTAATTGCGATTCCACTAATATTTCGCCAGCTAAATAACAAATATTTTATTCCGTACCCTTTATTTTCATTGATCAAGTTAAAAATTTTTAAAGATTTGTTTTTAGAATTGTAACTTCTTGCAGTAATATTTATATATTTATAGAAGGAGCTATCTACAGTGATCGAAAGTCCCATTGTCTTCAGTTATTTGTCGAATTTCAGAAACAATACAATTTTTGTGAGTCATTATTACTTATTTAAATTTGGTATTATGAAAAATTTTAAGCAATTTAATAAATTTAAATATATATGAACATTTATTCGTTTTATTCGATTATTCTAGATAAAATTGTTCGAATTATTCGTTATTCGAAAATGGCCATTTTTAAATTGTTCGAATAATTATTCGTAAGAAATTATTCGGTTAATCGAACGATCATTAGTCGAATGAATACCCTAGCTCCGTCAGTTAGCTCCGTTTTTATACCCTACACCACCATAGTGGTGAGGGTATTATGCGTTTGTGCAGATGTTTGTAACGCCCAAAAATATTAGTCTAACACCCACCTTAAAGTATACCGATCGACTTAGAATCACTTTCTGAGTCGATTAAACGATGTCCGTCCGTCCGTCCGTCCGTCCGTCCGTCCGTCTGGTTGGCTGGCTGGCTGTCCATGTAAACCTTGTGCGCAGAGTACAGGTCGCAAATTTGAAGATATTTCGATCAAATTTGGTGCATATTACTTTTTCGGCCCAAGGACCAAGCCTATTGAAACTGGCTGAAATCGGTCCATTATTTCACCTAGCCCCCATACAAATGTCCCCTCGAAATTGGACTTTATCGGTCATAAATGTTTAATTTATCTATGTATTTACACAAATTTCGCTCCAAATAAGTTTTATATATACAAAATTCATGTCACCAAATTTTGTTACGATCGGTTCATAATTAGTTATAGCTCCCATATAGACCCGCTTCCGAAAATCACTTTAACGTGCATAAATCGCTTAAAAATGTTGGTATACATACAAAATTCAACATAGTTAACTTTAATATAGACATAAATCACACGACCGAATTTTATGGTGATCGGTCCATAATTGGTCATAGCTCCCATATAAGGCCCACTTTCGAAAATCACTCAAAAATGTAAATTATTGAAATTTTAAAAGAAAAATATTTTTACTCATTTACTTGGTGTAGGGTATTATATGGTCGGGCTTGAACGACCATACTTTCTTACTTGTTTAACATTACCTATGTTAATGTGTAAACTAACATACTTCGTACTCAAAGACTGTTAGGTTAACAGAGCTGCATTATTTTCAGCTCATTTAACATTTTATGATATAAAATCAAAATAAAATGGTTTTACCGATCATTCAGTTTAAATATATAATAACAATTTTTTTAAAAATTAGATAAAAAAAAAATTAAATGTTTATTTATGAACTATCGTTGATTTCTTTGCTTTTAGCGTATTTTTATACCAGATACATGAGAGACACATGGACATGAAAAAAAATAAAAAAAATCTAAATTGTGGTAAAACTAGTCATAATAGGGTGGAAAGGCTTGATTTCAGAAATGTACAGTTTATATTCAGAATTTATTTCAGATCGGACATATATAATTTTCCATATAGTGAAATTTCACATTTTTTTTTAAAGGGGCACATGGAAATTTGGAAAAAATGGTTAAATTTTGGAATTGTGCTCGATCTAGTCCTAAGGGCTTGGAAAGCCATTACTTCAGAGAGTTCAGAACTGTTCACCGTATATCCAGAATTTATTTCAGATCGGAGATATATAATTTTCCAAATAGTGAAATTTCACATTTTGTTAAAAGGGGCACATTGAAATTTTGAAAAAATGGTTAAATTTTGAAATTGTGCTCGATCTTGCCCTAATACGGTGGAAAGCCATCACTCCAGAGAGTTCAGAACTGTTTAGTTTATATTCAGAATTTATTTCAGATCGGAGTAATTTGACTTTTCAAATAGTGAAATTTCACATTTTTTTAAAAGGAGCACATTGAAATTTTTTGAAAAAATGGTTAAATTTTGAAATTGTGCTCGATCTAGTCCTAATGGATTGGAAAGCCATTGCCTCAGAGAGTTCAGAACTGTTCACCGTATATTCAGAATTTATTTCAGATCGGAGATATATAATTTTCCATATAGTGAAATTTCACATTTTGTTAAAAGGGGCACATTAAAATTTTTGAAAAAATGGTTAAATTTTGAAATTGTGCTCGATCTAGTCCTAATGGGTTGGAAAGCCATTACTTCAGAGAGTTCAGAACTGTTCACCATATATCCAGAATTTATTTCAGATCGGAGATATATAATTTTCCATATAGTGAAATTTCACATTTTTTTAAAAGGGGCACATGGAAATTTGGAAAAAATGGTTAAATTTTGGAATTGTGCTCGGTCTAGTCCTAATGGGTTGGAAAGCCATTGCTTCAGAGAGTTCAGAACTGTATAGCTTATATTCAGAATTTATTTCAGATCGGAGTAATTTGTCTTTTCAAATAGTGAAATTTCACATTTTGTTAAAAGGGGCACATTGAAATTTTGAAAAAATGGTTAAATTTTGAAATTGTGCTCGATCTTGCCCTAATGGAGTGGAAAGCCATCACTTCAGAGAGTTCAGAACTGTTTAGTTTATATTCAGAATTTATTTCAGATCGGAGTAATTTGACTTTTCAAATAGTGAAATTTCACATTTTGTTAAAAGGGGCACATTGAAATTTTGAAAAAATAATTTAATTTTGAAATTGTGCTCGATCTAGTCCTAATGGATTGGAAAGCCATTGCTTCAGAGAGTTCAGAACTGTTCACCGTATATTCAGAATTTATATCAGATCGGAGATATATAATTTTCCATATAGTGAAATTTCACATTTTTTTTTAAAGGGGCACATGGAAATTTGGAAAAAATGGTTAAATTTTGGAATTGTGCTCGATCTAGTCCTAATGGATTAGAAAGCCATTGCTTCAGAGAGTTCAGAACTGTTCACCATGTATCCAGAATTTATTTCAGATCGGAGATATATAATTTTCCATATAGTGAAATTTCACATTTTTTTAAAAGGGGCACATGGAAATTTGGAAAAAATGGTTAAATTTTGGAATTGTGCTCGATCTTGCCCTAATGGGTTGGAAAGCCAGTACTTCAGAGAGTTTAGAACTGTTTAGTTTATATTCAGAATTTATTTCAGATCGGAGTAATTTGACTTTTCAAATAGTGAAATTTCAGATTTTGTTAAAAGGGGCACATTGAAATTTTGAAAAAATGGCTAAATTTTGAAATTGTGCTCGATCTAGTCCTAATGGATTGGAAAGCCATTGCTTCAGAGAGTTCAGAACTGTTCACCGTATATTCAGAATTTATTTCAGATCGGAGATATATAATTTTCCATATAGTGAAATTTCACATTTTGTTAAAAGGGGCACATTGAAATTTTGAAAAAATGGTTAAATTTTGAAATTGTGCTTGATCTTGCCCTAATGGAGTGGAAAGCCATCACTTCAGAGAGTTCAGAACTGTTCACCGTATATTCAGAATTTATTTCAGATCGGAGATATATAATTTTCCATATAGTGAAATTTCACATTTTGTTAAAAGGGGCACATTGAAATTTTGAAAAAATGGTTAAATTTTGAAATTGTGCTCGATCTTGCCCTAATGGAGTGGAAAGCCATCACTTCAGAGAGTTCAGAACTGTTTAGTTTATATTCAGAATTTATTTCAGATCGGAGTAATTTGACTTTTCAAATAGTGAAATTTCACATTTTGTTAAAAGGGGCACATTGAAATTTTGAAAAAATAATTAAATTTTGAAATTGTGCTCGATCTAGTCCTAATGGATTGGAAAGCCATTGCTTCAGAGAGTTCAGAACTGTTCACCGTATATTCAGAATTTATATCAGATCGGAGATATATAATTTTCCATATAGTGAAATTTCACATTTTTTTTTAAAGGGGCACATGGAAATTTGGAAAAAATGGTTAAATTTTGGAATTGTGCTCGATCTAGTCCTAATGGATTGGAAAGCCATTGCTTCAGAGAGTTCAGAACTGTTCACCATGTATCCAGAATTTATTTCAGATCGGAGATATATAATTTTCCATATAGTGAAATTTCACATTTTTTTAAAAGGGGCACATGGAAATTTGGAAAAAATGGTTAAATTTTGGAATTGTGCTCGATCTTGCCCTAATGGGTTGGAAAGCCAGTACTTCAGAGAGTTTAGAACTGTTTAGTTTATATTCAGAATTTATTTCAGATCGGAGTAATTTGACTTTTCAAATAGTGAAATTTCAGATTTTGTTAAAAGGGGCACATTGAAATTTTGAAAAAATGGCTAAATTTTGAAATTGTGCTCGATCTAGTCCTAATGGATTGGAAAGCCATTGCTTCAGAGAGTTCAGAACTGTTCACCGTATATTCAGAATTTATTTCAGATCGGAGATATATAATTTTCCATATAGTGAAATTTCACATTTTGTTAAAAGGGTAACATTAAAATTTTTGAAAAAATGGTTAAATTTTGAAATTGTGCTCGATCTAGTCCTAATGGGTTGGAAAGCCATTACTTCAGAGAGTTCAGAACTGTTCACCATATATCCAGAATTTATTTCAGATCGGAGATATATAATTTTCCATATAGTGAAATTTCACATTTTTTTAAAAGGGGCACATGGAAATTTCGAAAAAATGGTTAAATTTTGGAATTGTGCTCGATCTAGTCCTTATGGGTTGGAAAGCCATTGCTTCAGAGAGTTCAGAACTGTATAGCTTATATTCAGAATTTATTTCAGATCGTAGTAATTTGTCTTTTCAAATAGTGAAATTTCACATTTTGTTAAAAGGGGCACATTGAAATTTTGAAAAAATGGTTAAATTTTGAAATTGTGCTCGATCTTGCCCTAATGGAGTGGAAAGCCATTACTTCAGAGAGTTCAGAACTGTTTAGTTTATATTCAGAATTTATTTCAGATCGGAGTAATTTGACTTTTCAAATAGTGAAATTTCACATTTTATTAAAAGGGGCACATTGAAATTTTGAAAAAATGGTTAAATTTTGAAATTGTGCTCGATCTAGTCCTAGTGGATTGGAAAGCCATTGCTTCAGAGAGTTCAGAACTGTTCACCGTATATTCAGAATTTATTTCAGATCGGAGATATATAATTTTCCATATAGTGAAATTTCACATTTTTTTTTAAAGGGGCACATGGAAATTTGGAAAAAATGGTTAAATTTTGGAATTGTGCTCGATCTTGCCCTAATGGGTTGGAAAGCCAGTACTTCAGAGAGTTCAGAACTGTTCACCGTATATCCAGAATTTATTTCAGATCGGAGATATATAATTTTCCATATAGTGAAATTTCACATTTTTTTAAAAGGGGCACATGGAAATTTGGAAAAAATGGTTAAATTTTGGAATTGTGCTCTATCATGCCCTAATACGGTGGAAAGCCATCACTCCAGAGAGTTCAGAACTGTTTAGTTTATATTCAGAATTTATTTCAGATCGGAGTAATTTGACTTTTCAAATAGTGAAATTTCACATTTCGTTAAAAGGGGCACATTGAAATTTTGAAAAAATGGTTAAATTTTGAAACTGTGCTCGATCTAGTCCTAATGGATTGGAAAGCCATTGCTTCAGAGAGTTCAGAACTGTTCACCGTATATTCAGAATTTATTTCAGATCGGAGATATATAATTTTCCATATACTGAAATTTCACATTTTGTTAAAAGGGGCACATTAAAATTTTTGAAAAAATGGTTAAATTTTGAAATTGTGCTCGATCTAGTCCTAATGGGTTGGAAAGCCATTACTTCAGAGAGTTCAGAACTGTTCACCATATATCCAGAATTTATTTCAGATCGGAGATATATTATATAGATAGCCATTGCTTCAGAGAGTTCAGAACTGTATAGCTTATATTCAGAATTTATTTCAGATCGTAGTAATTTGTCTTTTCAAATAGTGAAATTTCACATTTTGTTAAAAGGGGCACATTGAAATTTTGAAAAAATGGTTAAATTTTGAAATTCTGCTCGATCTTGCCCTAATGGAGTGGAAAGCCATTACTTCAGAGAGTTCAGAACTGTTTAGTTTATATTCAGAATTTATTTCAGATCGGAGTAATTTGACTTTTCAAATAGTGATATTTCACATTTTATTAAAAGGGGCACATTGAAATTTTGAAAAAATGGTTAAATTTTGAAATTGTGCTCGATCTAGTCCTAGTGGATTGGAAAGCCATTGCTTCAGAGAGTTCAGAACTGTTCACCGAATATTCAGAATTTATTTCAGATCGGAGATATATAATTTTCCATATAGTGAAATTTCACATTTTTTTTTAAAGGGGCACATGGAAATTTGGAAAAAATGGTTAAATTTTGGAATTGTGCTCGATCTAGTCCTAATGGATTGGAAAGCCATTGCTTCAGAGAGTTCAGAACTGTTCACCATGTATCCAGAATTTATTTCAGATCGGAGATATATAATTTTCCATATAGTGAAATTTCACATTTTTTTAAAAGGGGCACATGGAAATTTGGAAAAAATGGTTAAATTTTGGAATTGTGCTCGATCTTGCCCTAATGGGTTGGAAAGCCAGTACTTCAGAGAGTTCAGAACTGTTCACCGTATATCCAGAATTTATTTTAGGTCGGAGATATATAATTTTCCATATAGTGAAATTTCACATTTTTTTAAAAGGGGCACATGGAAATTTGGAAAAAATGGTTAAATTTTGGAATTGTGCTCGATCTAGTCCTAATGGGTTGGAAAGCCATTACTTCAGAGCAGACTTGGGCACTACCAATTACATTTTGTAATTAATTACAGGACCAATTACCAATTACGTGTAATTGGTAATTGGCAATAACCAATTACCAATTATAAGTAATTTGTAATTGGCAAATGCCAATTGCCAATTAAATGTAATTTGTAATTGGTGAATGCCAATTACCAATTACATATAATTGGTAGTTGGTTATTGCCAATTACTAATTACATGTAATTGGTATTTGGTTATAGTCAATTACAAATTACATGTAATGGGTAAAAATTAATTGAAATAGAAAGTAATTGATAACAAATTTGTAATGATTACTTTTAAAGTATTTATTACCAAAAATGTAATTATTAAATAACTCGTACATTACACAATATACAAAAAATAAAAAACAAAATAATAGAATCCAAACATATTATTATTAGGGTGCGGATTAATATGTAAATGCATGTTTTTTCTAGAACGTCCAAATAAAATGTAGACTAATTATCTATTAGAATCGCATATTTTGCTGTAAAATGGCATTGATTTGTTAGTGCATATTTAGTTATATTTAATTTCAAACTGCATATTTATGTGCATATTATCCAAGTTTTTAATAAAAATAGATTTTTTTTTCCTCAATGGGCTACATATTTGTCGAATTTGTTATAGAAATAACTCCAAACGTTGTCGACTAACTTCTTCATTTCTATGAACAATTGAAAATTATCATTTCAAAACATTTCGCTTCAAAAAAGTTTAGAGTTATATTGTTTCATTACAATTTGCAATTCCAATTTTTAAAAGATTTCGTTATTGAACGATTTTGTAACTTCACATAGATACAAAGCTTTACCGCAGTCATTTCCCAGCAGTTCTATGAGACTAGTAATTTTACCTATCATTTAGGGTGACAACTAGTTACATAACTAGCAGAGGGTTAATTGATCCTTTGTATTACATAGAGATGAATGCAATACTTAGATCACTTAGATGCACTTAAGTGACAATTGTCTTTACGCTAGATTACATGGTATGCATAAAGTAACTAATTGACATCTCTCTGCAATACAAATAGCACATACGTGTCAAATGACCCAAAATATATCAATTGGAGTCAATCAAGTCATCAAACATTAGTCTATAAGGGATAGATTTACTACTTTCTTAACTGCTGGGTTATTACTTTCAGCTCGATCAAAATATTGACGATTTTAAAATACAATTTTCTGAAAATAAGTGTATTCTCTTAATTGAGGCTTTGCGATAAAGTAATAAATCTGAACAATTTCTGCCGTTTTCGATTTTTTTAAAAACAAACTAATTTGCTAAATTTGTTATTATAACTCCTAAACTACTGAGCCGATTAAAACGCAATAAATAGCAGATTAAAGGTTATGTAACTTTAAACGTTTCTAAGTTTATTTTTATAATATCGGACTAATACTTTTTGAGTTATCATAAATTATGTGGAGAAACGTCTAAAAAAATTCACGATTTTACAAAAAAAACTTTTCCATAGAATTTAAAGTTTGGACCATAATTACTGGAACCACAATACATCAAAATTGTGTAGTGGTTTTAAAAGCCTCTAATTTTTTTCGATTTTGTTGCCTGTGTTATATAAAATATACAATTTATGAAAGCTTAATTCTTTGCCTTTAGGTACTAAAGTACTAGGATCTAACCTAAACAGTTTTGTTCAAAATAACTCAAAATTTTGAGGGTGTTTCAAAATATTTTAAAACGGTTTTAGTATGTCCTAACTTAGCCCTAACAACCCACATTAGGCCGATTTTCAAGTTCTGATAAAAAGTGTTATTTTGTAGCAGAGTGTTATTATTTAATGTTGTTTAGAAATTTAGAAAAAAATTTAAATGTAATTACCTTTTATGTAATTAGAATTACTTTTTTATCAATTACTTGCAATTACTTTACCAATTACCAATTATATGTAATTGGTAATTGCCATTTACCAATTACTAATTACAGTAATTGGTAATTGATAAAAGCCAATTATCAATTACTTGTAATTGTAATTGGTATTTGTTGGTTGCCAATTACAAAATGTAATTGGATTTGTAATTGGCAAATTTCAATTACTAATTGCTAGTAATTGGTAATTTGTATTTTTCAATTACCAATTACATGTAATGTAATTGGTAATTGAAAAGTAATTGGCAACGCCCAAGTCTGCTTCAGAGAGTTCAGAACTGTTCACCGTATATTCAGAATTTATTTCAGATCGGAGATATATAATTTTCCATATAGTGAAATTTCACATTTTGTTAAAAGGGGCACATTGAAATTTTTGAAAAAATGGTTAAATTTGTGAAACTGTGCTCGATCTAGTCCTAATGGATTGGAAAGCCATTGCTTCAGAGAGTTCAGAACTGTTCACCGTATATTCAGAATTTATTTCAGATCGGAGATATATAATTTTCCATATAGTGAAATTTCACATTTTTTTTTAAAGGGGCACATGGAAATTTGGAAAAAATGGTTAAATTTTGAAATTGTGCTCGATCATGCCCTACTACGGTGGAAAGCCATCACTCCAGAGAGTTCAGAACTGTTTAGTTTATATTCAGAATTTATTTCAGATCGGAGTAATTTGACTTTTCAAATAGTGAAATTTCACATTTTGTTAAAAGGGGCACATTGAAATTTTGAAAAAATGGTTAAATTTTGAAATTGTGCTCGATCTAGTCCTAATGGATTGGAAAGCCATTGCTTCAGAGAGTTCAGAACTGGTCACCGTATATTCAGAATTTATTTCAGATCGGAGTAATTTGTCTTTTCAAATAGTGAAATTTCACATTTTGTTAAAAGGGGCACATTAAAATTTTTGAAAAAATGGTTAAATTTTGAAATTGTGCTCGATCTAGTCCTAATGGGTTGGAAAGCCATTACTTCAGAGAGTTCAGAACTGTTCACCATATATCCAGAATTTATTTCAGATCGGAGATATATAATTTTCCATATAGTGAAATTTCACATTTTTTTAAAAGGGGCACATGGAAATTTGGAAAAAATGGTTAAATTTTGGAATTGTGCTCGATCTAGTCCTTATGGGTTGGAAAGCCATTGCTTCAGAGAGTTCAGAACTGTATAGCTTATATTCAGAATTTATTTCAGATCGGAGTAATTTGTCTTTTCAAATAGTGAAATTTCACATTTTGTTAAAAGGGGCACATTGAAATTTTGAAAAAATGGTTAAATTTTGAAATTGTGCTCGATCTAGTACTAATGGATTGGAAAGCCATTGCTTCAGAGAGTTCAAAACTGTTCACCGTATATTCAGAATTTATTTCAGATCGGAGATATATAATTTTCCATATAGTGAAATTTCACATTTTGTTAAAAGGGGCACATTGAAATTTTGAAAAAATGGTTAAATTTTGAAATTGTGCTCGATCTAGTCCTAATGGGTTGGAAAGCCATTGCTTCAGAGAGTTCAGAACTGTTCACCGTATATTCAGAATTTATTTAGATCGAAGATATATAATTTTCCATATAGTGAAATTTCACATTTTTTTTTAAAGGGGCACATGGAAATTTGGAAAAAATTGTTAAATTTTGGAATTGTGCTCGATCTAGTCCTAATGGACTTTTCAAGAGAGTTCAGAACTGTTTAGTTTATATTCAGAATTTATTTCAGATCGGAGTAATTTGACTATTCATTTTGAAAAAATGGTTAAATTTTGAAATTGTGTTCGATCTAGTCCTAATGGATTGGAAAGCCATTGCTTCAGAGAGTTCAGAACTGTTCACCGTATATTCAGAATTTATTTCAGATCGGAGATATATAATTTTCCATATAGTGAAATTTCACATTTTTTTTTAAAGGGGCACATGGAAATTTGGAAAAAATGGTTAAATTTTGGAATTGTTCTCGATCTAGTCCTAATGGATTGGAAAGCCATTGCTTCAGAGAGTTCAGAACTGTTCACCATGTATCCAGAATTTATTTCAGATCGGAGATATATAATTTTCCATATAGTGAAATTTCACATTTTTTTAAAAAAGACAAATGGAAATTTGGAAAAAATGGTTAAATTTTAGAATTGTGCTCGATCTAGTCCTAATGGGCTGAAAAGCCATTACTTCAGAGAGTTCAGAACTGTTCACCGTATATTCAGAATTTATTTCAGATCGGAGATATATAATTTTCCATATAGTGAAATTTCACAGTTTGTTAAAAGGGGCACATTAAAATTTTTGAAAAAATGGTTAAATTTTGAAATTGTGCTCGATCATGCCCAAATACGGTGGAAAGCCATCACTCCAGAGAGTTCAGAACTGTTTAGTTTATATTCAGAATTTATTTCAGATCGGAGTAATTTGACTTTTCAAATAGTGAAATTTCACATTTTGTTAAAAGGGGCACATTGAAATTTTGAAAAAATGGTTAAATTTTGAAATTGTGCTCGATCTAGTCCTAATGGATTGGAAAGCCATTGCTTCAGAGAGTTCAGAACTGTTCACCATGTATCCAGAATTTATTTCAGATCGGAGATATATAATTTTCCATATAGTGAAATTTCACATTTTTTTTAAAGGGGCACATGGAAATTTGGAAAAAATGGTTAAATTTTGGAATTGTGCTCGATCTTGCCCTAATGGGTTGGAAAGCCAGTACTTCAGAGAGTTCAGAACTGTTCACCGTATATCCAGAATTTATTTCAGATCGGCGATATATAATTTTCCATATAGTGAAATTTCACATTTTTTTAAAAAAGACAAATGGAAATTTGGAAAAAATGGTTAAATTTTGGAATTGTGCTCGATCTAGTCCTAATGGGTTGAAAAGCCATTACTTCAGAGAGTTCAGAACTGTTCACCGTATATTCAGAATTTATTTCAGATCGGAGATATATAATTTTCCATATAGTGAAATTTCACATTTTGTTAAAAGGGGCACATTGAAATTTTTGAAAAATTTTTAAATTTTGAAATTGTGCTCGATCTAGTCCTAATGGATTGGAAAGCCATTGCTTCAGAGAGTTAAGAACTGTTCACCGTATATTCAGAATTTATTTCAGATCGTAGATATATAATTTTCCATATAATGAAATTTCACATTTTGTTAAAAGGGGCACTTTAAAATTTTTGAAAAAATGGTTAAATTTTGAAACTGTGCTCGATCTAGTCCTAATGGGTTGGAAAGCCATTACTTCAGAGAGTTCAGAACTGTTCACCATATATCCAGAATTTATTTCAGATCGGAGTAATTTGACTTTTCAAATAGTGAAATTTCACATTTTGTTAAAAGGGGCATATTGAAATTTTGAAAAAATGTTTAAATTTTGAAATTGTGCTCGATCTAGTCCTAATGGGTTGGAAAGCCATTACTTCAGAGAGTTCAGAACTGTTCACCATATATCCAGAATTTATTTCAGATCGGAGATATATAATTTTCCATATAGTGAAATTTCACATTTTTTTTTAAAGGGGCACATGGAAATTTGGAAAAAATGGTTAAATTTTGGAATTGTGCTCAATCTAGTCCTAATGGGTTGGAAAGCCATTACTTCAGAGAGTTCAGAACTGTATAGGTTATATTCAGAATTTATTTCAGATCGGAGTAATTTGTCTTTTCAAATAGTGAAATTTCACATTTTATTAAAAGGGGCACATTGAAATTTTGAAAAAATGGTTAAATTTTGAAATTGTGCTCGATCTAGTACTAATGGATTGGAAAGCCATTGCTTCAGAGAGTTCAGAACTGTTCACCGTATATTCAGAATTTATTTCAGATCGGAGATATATAATTTTCCATATAGTGAAATTTCACATTTTGTTAAAAGGGGCACATTAAAATTTTTGAAAAAATGGTTAAATTTTGAAATTGTGCTCGATCATGCCCAAATACGGTGGAAAGCCATCACTCCAGAGAGTTCAGAACTGTTTAGTTTATATTCAGAATTTATTTCAGATCGGAGTAATTTGACTTTTCAAATAGTGAAATTTCACATTTTGTTAAAAGGGGCACATTGAAATTTTGAAAAAATGGTTAAATTTTGAAATTGTGCTCGATCTAGTCCTAATGGATTGGAAAGCCATTGCTTCAGAGAGTTCAGAACTCTTCACCGTATATTCAGAATTTATTTCAGATCGGAGATATATAATTTTCCATATAGTGAAATTTCACATTTTGTTAAAAGGGGCACATTAAAATTTTTGAAAAAATGGTTAAATTTTGAAATTGTGCTCGATCTAGTCCTAATGGGTTGGAAAGCCATTACTTCAGAGAGTTCAGAACTGTTCACCATATATCCAGAATTTATTTCAGATCGGAGATATATAATTTTCCATATAGTGAAATTTCACATTTTTTTAAAAGGGGCACATGGAAATTTGGAAAAAATGGTTAAATTTTGGAATTGTGCTCGATCTAGTCCTAATGGGTTGGAAAGCCATTGCTTCAGAGAGTTCAGAACTGTATACCTTATATTCAGAATTTATTTCAGATCGTAGTAATTTGTCTTTTCAAATAGTGAAATTTCACATTTTGTTAAAAGGGGCACATTGAAATTTTGAAAAAATGGTTAAATTTTGAAATTGTGCTTGATCTTGCCCTAATGGAGTGGAAAGCCATCACTTCAGAGAGTTCAGAACTGTTCACCGTATATTCAGAATTTATTTCAGATCGGAGATATATAATTTTCCATATAGTGAAATTTCACATTTTGTTAAAAGGGGCACATTAAAATTTTTGAAAAAATGGTTAAATTTTGAAATTGTGCTCGATCTAGTCCTAATGGGTTGGAAAGCCATTGCTTCAGAGAGTTCAGAACTGTATAGTCTATATTCAGAATATATTTCAGATCGGAGTAATTTGTCTTTTCAAATAGTGAAATTTCACATTTTGTTAAAAGGGGCACATTGAAATTTTGAAAAAATGGTTAAATTTTGAAATTGTTCTCGATCTTGCCCTAATGGGTTGGAAAGCCATCACTTCAGAGAGTTCAGAACTGTTTAGTTTATATTCAGAATTTATTTCAGATCGGAGTAATTTGACTTTTCAAGAGAGTTCAGAACTGTTTAGTTTATATTCAGAATTTATTTCAGATCGGAGTAATTTGACTTTTCATTTTGAAAAAATGGTTAAATTTTGAAATTGTGCTCGATCTAGTCCTAATGGATTGGAAAGCCATTGCTTCAGAGAGTTCAGAACTGTTCACCGTATATTCAGAATTTATTTCAGATCGGAGATATATAATTTTCCATATAGTGAAATTTCACATTTTTTTTAAAAGGGGCACATGGAAATTTGGAAAAAATGGTTAAATTTTGGAATTGTGCTCGATCTAGTCCTAATGGATTGGAAAGCCATTGCTTTAGAGAGTTCAGAACTGTTCACCATATATCCAGAATTTATTTCAGATCGGAGATATATAATTTTCCATATAGTGAAATTTCACATTTTTTTTTAAAGGGGCACATGGAAATTTGGAAAAAATTGTTAAATTTTGGAATTGTGCTCGATCTAGTCCTAAGGGGTTGGAAAGCCATTACTTCAGAGAGTTCAGAACGGTTCACCATATATCCAGAATTTATTTCAGATCGGAGATATGTAATTTTCGAAATAGTGAAATTTCACATTTTTTTTTCAAATTTCAAAATTTAACCATTTTTTCAAAATTTCAATGTGCCCCTTTTAACAAAATGTGAAATTTCACTATTTGAAAAGTCAAATTACTCCGATCTGAAATAAATTCTGAATATAAACTATACAGTTCTGAACTCTCTGGAGTGATGGCTTTCCACCGTATTAGGGCAAGATCGAGCACAATTTCAAAATTTAACCATTTTTTCCAAATTTCCATGTGCCCCTTTTAACAAAATGTGAAATTTCAATATTTGAAAAGTCAAATTACTCCGGTCTGAAATAAATTCTGAATATAAACTAAACAGTTCTGAACTCTCTGAAGTGATGGCTTTCCAAGCCCTTAGGACTAGATCGAGCACAATTCCAAAATTTAACCATTTTTTCCAAATTTCCATGTGCCCCTTTAAAAAAAAATGTGAAATTTCACTATATGGAAAATTATATATCTCCGATCTGAAATAAATTCTGAATATACGGTGAACAGTTCTGAACTCTCTGAAGCAATGGCTTTCCAATCCATTAGGACTAGATCGAGCACAATTTCAAAATTTAACCATTTTTTCAAAAATGGTTTTAACAAAATGTGAAATTTCACTATATGGAAAATTATATATCTCCGATCTGAAATAAATTCTGAATATAAACTAAACAGTTCTGAACTCTCTGAAGCAATGGCTTTCCAATCCATTAGGACTAGATCGAGCACAATTTCAAAATTTAACCATTTTTTCAAAATTTCAATGTGCCCCTTTTAACAAAATGTGAAATTTCACTATTTGAAAAGACAAATTACTCCGATCTGAAATAAATTCTGAATATAAGCTATACAGTTCTGAACTCTCTGAAGCAATGGCTTTCCAACCCATTAGGACTAGATCGAGCACAATTCCAAAATTTAACAATATTTTCCAAATTTCCATGTGCCCCTTTTAACAAAATGTGAAATTTCACTATTTGGAAAATTATATATCTCCGATCTGAAATAAATTCTGGATATACGGTGAACAGTTCTGAACTCTCTGAAGTAATGGCTTTCCAAGCCTTTAGGACTAGATCGAGCACAATTCCAAAATTTAACCATTTTTACCAAATTTCCATGTGCCCCTTTAAAAAAAATGTGAAATTTCACTATATGGAAAATTATATATCTCCGATCTGAAATAAATTCTGAATATACGGTGAACAGTTCTGAACTATCTGAAGCAATGGCTTTCCAACCAATTAGGACTTGATCGAGCACAATTCCACAATTTAACCATTTTTTCCAAATTTCCATGTGCCCCTTTTAAAAAAATGAGAAATTTCACTATATGGAAAATTATATATCTCCGATCTGAAATAAATTCTGGATATACGGTGACAAGTTCTGAACTCTCTGAAGTAATGGCTTTCCAATCCATTAGTACTAGATCGAGCACAATTTCAAAATTTAACCATTTTTTCAAAATTTCAATGTGCCCCTTTTAACAAAATGTGAAATTTCACTATTTGAAAAGTCAAATTACTCCGATCTGAAATAAATTCTGAATATAAACTAAACAGTTCTGAGCTCTCTGAAGTGATGGCTTTCCAACCCATTAGGGCAAGATCGAGCACAATTTCAAAATTTAACCATTTTTTCAAAATTTCAATGTGCCCCTTTTAACAAAATGTGAAATTTCACTATTTGAAAAGACAAATTACTCCGATCTGAAATAAATTCTGAATATAGACTATACAGTTCTGAACTCTCTGAAGCAATGTCTTTCCAACCCATTAGGACTAGATCGAGCACAATTCCAAAATTTAACCATTTTTTCCAAATTTCCATGTGCCCCTTTAAAAAAAAATGTGAAATTTCACTATATGGAAAATTATATATCTCCGATCTGAAATAAATTCTGAATATACGGTGAACAGTTCTGAACTCTCTGAAGTAATGGCTTTCCAACCCATTAGGACTAGATCGAGCACAATTTCAAAATTTAACCATTTTTTCAAAAATTTCAATGCGCCCCTTTTAACAAAATGTGAAATTTCACTATATGGAAAATTATATATCTCCGACCTGAAATAAATTCTGAATATACGGTGAACAGTTCTGAACTCTCTGAAGCAATGGCTTTCCAATCCATTAGTACTAGATGGAGCACAATTTCAAAATTTAACCATTTTTTCAAAATTTCAATGTGCCCCTTTTAACAAAATGTGAAATTTCACTATTTGAAAAGTCAAATTACTCCGATCTGAAATAAATTCTGAATATAAACTAAACAGTTCTGAGCTCTCTGAAGTGATGGCTTTCCAACCCATTAGGGCAAGATCGAGCACAATTTCAAAATTTAACCATTTTTTCAAAATTTCAATGTGCCCCTTTTAACAAAATGTGAAATTTCACTATTTGAAAAGACAAATTACTCCGATCTGAAATAAATTCTGAATATACGGTGAACAGTTCTGAACTCTCTGAAGCAATGGCTTTCCAATCCATTAGGACTAGATCGAGCACAATTTCAAAATTTAACCATTTTTTCAAAATTTCAATGTGCCCCTTTTAACAAAATGTGAAATTTCACTATTTGAAAAGACAAATTACTCCGATCTGAAATAAATTCTGAATATAAGCTATACAGTTCTGAACTCTCTGAAGCAATGGCTTTCCAACCCATTAGGACTAGATCGAGCACAATTCCAAAATTTAACAATTTTTTCCAAATTTCCATGTGCCCCTTTTAACAAAATGTGAAATTTCACTATTTGGAAAATTATATATCTCCGATCTGAAATAAATTCTGGATATACGGTGAACAGTTCTGAACTCTCTGAAGTAATGGCTTTCCAAGCCCTTAGGACTAGATCGAGCACAATTCCAAAATTTAACCATTTTTACCAAATTTCCATGTGCCCCTTTAAAAAAATGTGAAATTTCACTATATGGAAAATTATATATCTCCGATCTGAAATAAATTCTGAATATACGGTGAACAGTTCTGAACTATCTGAAGCAATGGCTTTCCAACCAATTAGGACTTGATCGAGCACAATTCCACAATTTAACCATTTTTTCCAAATTTCCATGTGCCCCTTTTAAAAAAATGAGAAATTTCACTATATGGAAAATTATATATCTCCGATCTGAAATAAATTCTGGATATACGGTGACAAGTTCTGAACTCTCTGAAGTAATGGCTTTCCAATCCATTAGTACTAGATCGAGCACAATTTCAAAATTTAACCACTTTTTCAAAATTTCAATGTGCCCCTTTTAACAAAATGTGAAATTTCACTATTTGAAAAGTCAAATTACTCCGATCTGAAATAAATTCTGAATATAAACTCAACAGTTCTGAGCTCTCTGAAGTGATGGCTTTCCAACCCATTAGAGCCAGATCGAGCACAATTTCAAAATTTAACCATTTTTTCAAAATTTCAATGTGCCCCTTTTAACAAAATGTGAAATTTCACTATTTGAAAAGACAAATTACTCCGATCTGAAATAAATTCTGAATATAGACTATACAGTTCTGAACTCTCTGAAGCAATGTCTTTCCAATCCATTAGGACTAGATCGAGCACAATTCCAAAATTTAACCATTTTTTCCAAATTTCCATGTGCCCCTTTAAAAAAAAATGTGAAATTTCACTATATGGAAAATTATATATCTCCGATCTGAAATAAATTCTGAATATACGGTGAACAGTTCTGAGCTCTCTGAAGTAATGGCTTTCCAACCCATTAGGACTAGATCGAGCACAATTTCAAAATTTAACCATTTTTTCAAAAATTTCAATGCGCCCCTTTTAACAAAATGTGAAATTTCACTATATGGAAAATTATATATCTCCGACCTGAAATAAATTCTGAATATACGGTGAACAGTTCTGAACTCTCTGAAGCAATGGCTTTCCAATCCATTAGTACTAGATCGGGCACAATTTCAAAATTAAACCATTTTTTCAAAATTTCAATGTGCCCCTTTTAACAAAATGTGAAATTTTACTATTTGAAAAGTCAAATTACTCCGATCTGAAATAAATTCTGAATATAAACTAAACAGTTCTGAACTCTCTGAAGTGATGGCTTTCCACTCCATTAGGGCAAGATCGAGCACAATTTCAAAATTTAACCATTTTTTCAAAATTTCAATGTGCCCCTTTTAACAAAATGTGAAATTTCACTATTTGAAAAGACAAATTACTCCGATCTGAAATAAATTCTGAATATACGGTGAACAGTTCTGAACTCTCTGAAGCAATGGCTTTCCAATCCATTAGGACTAGATCGAGCACAATTTCAAAATTTAACCATTTTTTCAAAATTTCAATGTGCCCCTTTTAACAAAATGTGAAATTTCACCATTTGAAAAGTCAAATTACTCCGATCTGAAATAAATTCTGAATATAAACTAAACAGTTCTGAACTCTCTGAAGTGATGGCTTTTCACCGTATTAGGGCAAGATCGAGCACAATTTCAAAATTTAACCATTTTTTCAAAATTTCAATGTGCCCGTTTTAACAAAATGTGAAATTTCACTATTTGGAAAATTATATATCTCCAATCTGAAATAAATTCTGGATATACGGTGAACAGTTCTGAACTCTCTGAAGTAATGGCTTTCCAAGCCCTTAGGACTAGATCGAGCACAATTCCAAAATTTAACCATTTTTACCAAATTTCCATGTGCCCCTTTAAAAAAAATGTGAAATTTGACTATATGGAAAATTATATATCTCCGATCTGAAATAAATTCTGAATATACGGTGAACAGTTCTGAACTCTCTGAAGTAATGGCTTTCCAACCCATTAGGACTAGATCGAGCACAATTTCAAAATTTAACCATTTTTTCAAAATTTTAATGTGCCCCTTTTAACAAAATGTGAAATTTCACTATTTGAAAAGTCAAATTACTCCGATCTGAAATAAATTCTTAATATAAACTAAACAGTTCTGAACTCTCTGAAGTGATGGCTTTCCAACCCATTAGGACTAGATCGAGCACAATTTCAAAATTTAACCATTTTTTCAAAATTTCAATGTGCCCCTTTTAACTAAATGTGAAATTTCACTATTTGAAAAGTCAAATTACTCCGATCTGAAATAAATTCTGAATATAAACTAAACAGTTCTGAACTCTCTGAAGTAATGGCTTTCCACTCCATTAGGGCAAGATCGAGCACAATTTCAAAATTTAACCATTTTTTCAAAATTTCATTGTGCCCCTTTTAACAAAATGTGAAATTTCACTATTTGAAAAGTCAAATTACTCTGATCTGAAATAAATTCTGAATATAAGGTGAACAGTTCTGAACTCTCTGAAGTAATGGCTTTCCAACCCATTAGTACTAGATCGAGCACAATTTCAAAATTTAACCATTTTTTCAAAATTTCAATGTGCCCCTTTTAACAAAATGTGAAATTTCACTATTTGAAAAGTCAAATTACTCCGATCTGAAATAAATTCTGAATATAAACTAAACAGTTCTGAACTCTCTGAAGTAATGGCTTTCCACTCCATTAGGGAAGGTCGAGCACCATTTCAAAATTTAACCATTTTTTCAAAATTTCATTGTGCCCCTTTTAACAAAATGTGAAATTTTACTATTTGAAAAGTCAAATTACTCTGATCTGAAATAAATTCTGAATATAAGGTGAACAGTTCTGAACTCTCTGAAGTAATGGCTTTCCAACCCACTAGGACTAGATCGAGCAGAATTTCAAAATTTAACCATTTTTTTAAAATTTCAATGTGCCCCTTTTAAAAAAATGTGAAATTTCACTATATGGAAAATTATATATCTCCGATCTGAAATAAATTCTGAATATAAACTAAACAGTTCTGAATTCTCTGAAGTGATGGCTTTCCACTCCATTAGGACTAGATCGAGCACAATTTCAAAATTTAACCATTTTTTCAAAATTTCAATGTGCCCCTTTTAACAAAATATGAAATTTCAGTATTTTAAAAGTCAAATTACTCCGATCTGAAATAAATTCTAAATATATGCTAAACAGTTCTGAACTCTCTGAAGTAGTGGCATTCCACCGTATTAGGGCAAGATCGAGCACAATTCCAAAATTTAACCATTTTTTACAAATTTCCATCTGCCCTTTTAACAAAATGTGAAATTTCACTATTTTTAAATTAATATGAAATAAATTCTGAATATAAACTGTACATTTCTGAAATCAAGCCTTTCCACCCTATTATGACTAGTTTTACCAAAATTTAGAATTTTTTAATTTTTTTTCATGTCCATGTGTCTCTCATGTATCTGGTATAAAAATACGCTAAAAGCAAAGAAATCAACGATAGTTCATAAATAAATATTTAATTTTTTTTTTACCTAATTTTTAAAAAAATTGGTATTATATATTTAAACTGAATGATCGGTAAAACCATTTTATTTTGATTTTATATCATAAAATGTTAAATGAGCTGAAAATAATTCAGCTCTGTTAACCTAACAGTCTTTGAGTACGAAGTATGTTAGTTTACACATTAACATAGGTATTGTTAAAAAACGGAGCTAACTTCACCACATCTTATTACTAATATTTACATAGTTGCAATTCAGGGTATTCTAATCAAGTGTTGCAATATTTTGCGATTAAGTAATATTAGGATTTTAAGTATTAATAGTAATATATTAATTGATATAATAATTGATGGCTGTGTTGTCGATGATGATGGACTTGAAGATGTTGGTGATTGTGATTCGTCGTTGCCACTAAGATGCTCTGGATCGATGGTTTGAACACTGCGAGGTTTTATCTGGTTGACATGTCGTCTGCAAATTCCCTTTTCTGTATTTATTGTAAAAATTACTTTACCAAGTTTTGTTTGTATAGTGCCTGGTATCCACTTCTTCCCCTTGCCATAATTTCTGATGTAAACAGTATCGTTGATTTGATATTTTGGTGAAATTGAAAATTGTTGATATTCCTTAGAAGTTTCTAAAAACTGAGACCAGATTGTGCGTATAGGTCTACCTCGTATGAGTTCTGCGGGGGATTTACCTTCGGCGTTTGGCATAAACCGGTAAGTGGAAAGAAACTTATGGACAGCATGTTGTCTTCGATGTTTTTACGAATAGAAGTTTTAAATGTTCTGACAAAACGTTCAGCTAAACCGTTAGAAGCTGGGTGAAACGGCGTAGTTGTAATATGGCGAATACCAAGTGTTGCGCAAAATTGTTCGAATTTGTCAGAGCATAGCTGCGGACCGTTGTCGCTAACGATTGCATTTGGTATGCCTTCAATAGAAAATATTGCTGAAAGAGCTGCAACAGTGTCTTCTGTTGTTGTATTTTTCATTGTTGAAACGTATGGAAACTGCGAAAATGCATCGACGCATATGAGCCACATGGAATTGAAAATAGGTCCAGCGAAATCTATATGTATCCTGTCCCAGGGCTTTGATGACTTTGGCCAGCTTTCGTATACTTTAGAATGAACTTGATTCTGAACTTTACATATTTCGCATTCAGAAGACATTTTTGTAATGTCCGCGTCGATGTTGTTCCACCAAATGTACTGCCTAGCGAGTTGTTTCATTTTAATAACTCCCCAATGTCTGTCATGTAACATTTTAAGCATTTGATTCTTTAAAGCATCTGGTATAATGACACGAATAAAGTCAGTTTGTATACAAAGTAAATTGTTGTATATAGTTAAATTATTCCTGTGATTAAAAAATGGTTTTAGGTTTGATTGTTCTTGACTGAGCCGGTCTGACCAACCATTTTTTACAAAATAATAAACAGTGCGTAATGTTTTGTCGGCTTTTGATTCTTTGCAGATGTCTGTCCTCATAGGAATATTATCAAAAGATATTAAAAAGCATGTGTCATCTTCTCTATCGAAACTTTCGTCTGTTCCAATAGGTAGACGCGATAATGCATCCGCATTACCATGATCCGCTGTATTTTTATATTTTATCTCAAACTGATATGCCATGAGCGTTATAGCCCAGCGTTGAATACGATGTGCAGTCATTGTAGGTAGGTGTTTATTAGGATTTAAAATGCTTACCAATGGTTTGTGGTCAGTAACAAGGATAAACTTGCGCACATATAAGAACTGGTGGAAACGTTTAACACCAAAAATAATTGAGAGAGCCTCCTTTTCAATTTGGCTGTAGTTAAATTGATGTTTGTCCAGTGTCTTAGAGGCAAAGGCGATTGGCCTTTCAGATCCATCAGGATGAAGGTGTGAAATGACAGCACCTATTCCGACGGGCGATGCGTCGGTTGAAAGAATAAGCGGCAAGTTGTCCTGGAAATGTGAAAGCTGAGTTGCGTTGATTATGTGCGATTTAAGCTGTTCGAAGGATTTTTGTTGACTTTCTCCCCACCGAAAAGGTATGTTGTTTCTGCGTAACATGTTGATTGGAGCGGCGACAGTTGAAAAGTTTGGCACAAAGTTGTGGTAATAGTTGACTTTGCCCATGAAAGCTTCCAGTTCTTTGATATCTTTTGGTGGTTTCAAATTTTTAACGGCAAGAACACCAGACTCATCAGGTAGTATTCCTTCTGAACTTATTTGACGGCCTAAGTATGTAATTTTTTGTTGTAAAAACATACACTTTTCTTGCTTGCATCGTATACCATTTGCTAATAAAACGGAAAGTACCTGTTCGATTCGCTGGAAATGTTCCTCTAAAGTTGGGGCTGATATTATAATATCGTCTAAATAATTTGCGCATCCTTCTATGCCGTGAAGAAGTTGTTCGATATGCTTTTGAAAAGTAGCAGGGGCGCTAGCTATGCCATAGGGTAACCGTTGATACTGAAAAAGTCCGAGGGGTGTATTAATCACCATTATTTCCTTGGATGTATCATCGAGCTCCATTTGAAGATAAGCATCCTTCAAATCAATTTTTGAAAAATATTTACCATTTCGAATGGTATGAAATAAACTTTCTCGCGTTGGAAGCGGGTACTGTTCAATGTTAATTTGCGAGTTGACAGCTACTTTAAAATCACCGCATATACGAATTGCATTATTCGGCTTTTTTGCCAAAACAATGGGAGAAGCCCAATCACTAAATTTTACCGGAATAATTATTTTTTGTTCAATTAGTCTTTCTATTTCTTCTTTAAACTGAGGCATTTGTGCGAACGGAATTGGTCGACTTCTGAAAAATTTTGGTTGAGCATCAGGTTTTAAACGTACATTTGCTTTAAAGTCTTTAACCGTACCGAGAGATTGTCCAAAAACACCACTAAATTTTTCACAAATTTCTTTTACACGACTATTGTCTTTTTCCGAAACCGAATTTACTTGTTTAATTTGAAAACCAAATGTGCTAAATAGGTCATAACCAAACAAATTATCACCCTCGTTGGTGTTTGCAACAATTAAAACAACTTTTTTCTCACTATTACCACATTTCATATTTATGTGCAATTCACCTAATATTGGTATTATTTTCCTGCCAAAACCGTACAATATTATTTTTGTTTTCAATAATTTTGGTTTATTTAATAGTTCAAATGTTTTTAAATTAACTACCGAAATTGATGCACCAGAGTCCATTTGAAATTTAAATGTTTTATTATTAATTTCGACAAAAATTACACTTTTTAAATTCTCTGTTTTCACTTCACCTGAAATGTCATAAATTGTCTCAACCACATCAATATTATTGTTTTGTTTTCTGTTTTTATACACTTTTTTATTTTCATATTTTGATTTTGACATACACACGGGTGCTATGTGTCCCTTTTTTCCACATTTATTGCAAACTGCGTTTTTAAATCTGCACTCTTCCCTCGTATGAGAATTAAAACAGTTTGAACATGATTTATATTTTTGGTTTTCTTTTTTGTGTTTTTTATTTTCTTTTGCAGACGAATGTTTCTTCACTAAATTTATGTCTATTGTTTTTTCACTAGAAGTTTCTTTTATTGTAGCCATAGTTCTTGTTGTTGCCTCATAAGATTCTGCAATAAGTATTACGTCAGAGAGAGTTGCTCTCTGCTTCTGCAAAGCGGCAGACCGAACTGCGTCGTGTGGTGTGTTAACAATTACGTGATCTCGTATCATGTCATCTACATATTTTGATGAACATGTATTTGAGTTACAGATAAACTTACAGTCTCGCTAAACCACGGAGATCTGCAATACACTCTCTGTATGTTTGGAAGCCCTTCATTTGCCTTTTAAAAAAATTGTAACGTGCTGCTACTATGTGCTGGCTGACTGAAAAATGTTCCGTTAACTTTTCATTTAATTCCTTGTATGTTTGGTTTTCTAGACTTGTTACGCCAAACAAATTTTTGAGCAAATCAAACACTTCTACCCCGCACCATGATAATAAAAAATATTTTTGTTTATCTGCCGACGTTACTGAGTAGGCTTCGAAATGTTGTTGCAATTGTTGCAAATAAGAGTCCCACTGTTGTTGTTCCTTATTGAACTTTTGAAATGCTGGTACCATCATTTGATCAGAAGTGAGTTTCGCTACGGGAGCAGCTTCTGGTTTTTTGTCCAGAAATGATTGCATCCATAATTGTTGTTGTGTTAGCAAATTCTTTGTGAATTCTTGCTGTTGTTGTGAAAGCAATTCTATGCTGTCGGTTGTCATTGTTTCGTTGATTTTACTTTTAAAACACGCACAAAATGTGACTTCTTATTTTTTTCTTTTATTTTAAATTTATTTGTTTGATATTTTTTATGCACAATAAGAAACATTAATAGTTTTTCACATGTTTAAAAAAAAATTTTATCACTCGTCGCCAAATGTTGTGTTCGTAACGGAATTGAAATGCACGCAATGATGGTTGTAACGAAAACTGATATTTATTTCAATTTACTCTTATTACTAATATTTACATAGTTGCAATTCAGGGTATTCTAATCAAGTGTTGCAATATTTTGCGATTATGTAATATTAGGATTTTAAGTATTAATAGTAATATATTAATTATCAGTAAAATATATTACAGTGGAAATGCATTAAAGATTCATATTTGAAAATATGTTCAAGGTTAAATTCAACGGAAATGAAAAAAATTGTAAAAAAAAACATTTTTTTTATAAAAACATAATTTTGCTTTCAAGAAAGCAAAACCATACCTAATTCTTTAATTCCGAAATATAATTTTATTTTGAATTTGATTTTCAAACAAGAAAGAGTTATATCTATAGAAATAAAAATTGTAAAAAATTGAATAAAATCTTAAAAAAAAAAATTTTAAATGAATAAGTTCCTTCAACTTCTAAATCTTTAATGCTAACTTTAAATGAAGATTGTCTAGATAAGATTTTCAAAATCTTACCAATTTTATCGCTTAAGGGTAAGATTTTGAAAATCTTATCTAGACAATCTTCATTTAAAATCAGCATTAAAGATTTAGTTGAAGGAACGAAATTCACAAACTTATTCATTTAAAATTTTTTTTTTAAGATTTTATTCAATTTTTTACAATTTTTATTTCTATAGAAATAACTCTTTCTTGTTTGAGAATCAAATTCAAAATAAAATTATATTTCGGAATTAAAGAATTAAAAAATGTTTATTTTTTTTACAAATTTTTTCATTTCCGTTGAATTTAACCTTGAACATATTTTCAAATATGAATCTTTAATGCATTTCCACCGTGTTGGTTATTGACCCGCATTGTGTTGTTACTTCACTCATGCGATTCAGTTTTCATTTCATAATTTTTTTGCAATCCCAAATTATTTAAAAACAAAAAAAATAAATGGATTTATAAAAATGTTAAATTGTGGCGTAAGCAAAATGTATTTTCCCATAGAATGCATAGTTTTTTGTGCCGGTATTAAGTTGTAATTTAAAACACATTAATATTTAAAATAAAATAAAAATTTCTTCGAATTTAACCTTGAACATAGTATCTGATAACGAATTTTCAATGCATTTTTACAGAGTTGGGTTGTTGACCCTCTTTGTGTTGTTGATTCATTTATATCCATGTAAACCTTGTGCGCAAAGTACAGGTCGCAATTTTGAAGATATTTCTATAAAATTTGGCAAATGCATTTTTTTCGACCCAAGGACGAATCCTATTAAAAACTGGCTGAAATCGGTCCATTATTTTACCTAGCCCCCATACAAATGTCCACCAGAAATTGGACTTTATCGATCATAAATGTTTAATTTTTATAGGTCTCTACACAAATTTCTCTCCAAATAAGTTTTATATATACGGAAGTCATGTTACCTAATTTTTTTGGTCATTTACTTAGTGTAGGGTATTATATGGTCGGGCGTGACAGAGTTGTCTAAAATAAAAAAATATTTCTATTCAAATACGTACATACATATGTAATATAGAAATTGTTAAGCAATATGTATTATAAAAACCCATGTTTTTATATGTAAATTTATATGTAAAACCTAATTTTTCACGTAATCGAAGTGTCTGGATTATTTCATTATGATTAATGTGTTCTGTATGTGAATTACAACTTCAACGACCTTAGATTCAGAAAAAATACTGTAGATGGTGGCAGCAAACATTTTATTTTATATACCAGGCCTTTGTGCCATACTTTGTCGAAGGCTTGAGCGACATCCAAAAATATAGCTGAACAATATTTCTTTAATTCAAAGGATTTTCTTATCTCTCCGGTTATACGATTAACTTGTTCGATTGTTCCGTGGCGTTCCTGGAAACCAAATTGATGAACTGGGATTATATTTTTCTCATTTAAAAATGGTATGATTTTCTTTTGGAACACTTTTTCGAACAGTTTCGATAAGCAAGGAAGCAAGCTTATTGGTCTATAGGAAGATGGTACGGTCAAGTCCTTACCTGGCTTTGGTATCATTATTTCTGAGAAGTTTTCCAATTTGTCGGAAAAACTCCATGTTTAAAGATCGCATTAAATATTGTAGACAGCACAATTATTGCCACACTCGGTAGGTTTTTAATCATAGTAGGTGTAACAGAATTATTTCCAGGTGATTTTTTTAATATTATATTTGATTACTTCGTGAATGTCTTCTGGGCTTATATCTAATATGTCATCATTAGATAATGTTGACACAGGTGGCTCTTCAAGTTCAAAAACAGTAGTTGGCGAGTTTGGTTGAAAGACTGTACTTAAGTGATCGGCAAATATTTTAGCCTTTTCCTCCGTGCTGCCCAGGTACCGTCAGCTTTCCTTAAAGGGCTTTGCCCCTCTACCGGTGGCTTGATATTTTTCGTTGCCTTCCAAAGGGAAAAACAGTTCTTATTGATATCATTAGTCTCAACACTGGACTCTATGCCTTTAATGACAACTGTCAACCCTTTAGTACTTTTCAGTTGATAGGTATAAAAATTCTTTTTATTATCATTTAGGTATTGAGAGATTTTTCTATAAAAATCCTCAGTGTATACGACTATTTTCGTCTCTTGCACACCGCCTTTTCTTATTGGAACAATATGGAAATTATTTTTTCCAATGAGTTCATCAAATGTTTTGACCAAATTATTCGAGCTGGACTCACGCAGATGGCTTTAATGATTTCTTTTCGTAAGCACCATCTTTTATACTCTTATTATTATCCTCGCTCAAGAGCGCGAAACGATTGCCTATCAAGGGATTATCAACTATCTTCTGTTTCTTGACAGACGTTTCATTATTTTGGGGACTTAAATTTATTTTATTAATACTTACATATCTAAGCATACCTGGTAGTACTGGTGATTTCAATGTACTTATCTTTTTTTTTGGTATAGCGCCCTTCAGTGTACCATCATTATTTATTGTGGTTTGTTTAGTGTTAAAAACATTCAAACTCTCACTATTCTTTGTTAGTGGATCATAAGCTTGTTTATTAACAGTATTTGTCTGTGTTTTTAAAACTGGTATAGTTGTTGTTGTATTTAAATTTTTCATATTTTCTTTTATGCTTTGTTCTAAACATAAATTGGTTGGTGATATTGTTTGTGTATTATTTTGTTCGTGTAATTGTATCACGGGGGAACAAGAGCGCGCTCTCTCAGCTGGTTTGGCGGTTAACTAATTTTTGTTGTAGCTGGGGTCATTTATTTTTTTGTTTTGATCACTCTCCCCGTTAAGAAATATGTAGGCATTTCTCATGAATAAAAAATAAACAAGATTGCGTCATCCACAATTTTATGGTACTCTTTTACTTATTTTTCGTGACGTCAACAGTGCCCCATTTCTTATGTTTTTAATGTAAAATACTTACTTTTTATATGAAATTTCAAAACAAATAGTGAAAAATAAATAAAAAAATTAATTAAATATTAAAATGTGGTGTGCAGTAAAAAATTGCAATAATAATTATAACTAGGATCGCCCGGTAGCAGAAATTCGACCAATTTTAAACGCTTTTTACCAGTTTTATGAAAAGAAATTTTTTCTGCAAATCCAGAGAAAATAACCTTTTAAACCATATACAGTGATCCGCAAAAGTGAGTATACACCAAAAATGATTGGATATTTTTTAAGATAATGAAAATTCTAAAATTTATGCATCGATTAAAATTTTAAAGTTTCGGTTTGATAGAGATTGGCTTGAATAATATCTTTGGTTGTGAAAAATTTAGATTTAAGTCGGACTATAATTATTTTCATGATCTTAAAAACTCCAAAAATTCGCTGCTGTTTACTCACTTTTGAGGCTCACTGTATGTTTCATGAATAATGGTGGACAATAACATACTTAAAAGTGTACCAAAATATTGCTATATTTAAATAAAATATGTCTAATAACATAAAACCTAAAATACATTTTATTTTATTAAACATAAATAACTTTAAACATAATTATTGACTTTTCCATTCTAAATCATATACAATTTTCATATATTACAAACAGTTTAGGGCACTGTTGACGTCACTGAGCTTAAGAGAATTTTTTTAAGATAGCCATGTCGCCATCTGTGTTTATTTCTTTATGGGCATTTCTGCCGTTCATACTGAGCCTCCTCTCATCATGAGAATTCATGTGCTCTTTTAAAACAAACAAAAGGAATTAACACTTTTTATTTTTTTTAAACCAGTTGTTTTTTTTAACAAAATTGCTTTTGCAAATTTTTATATTTATCACTAGACCCAAATATAATTTCAAAGCTAATTTCACTAAAAAACAATAAAATTTTAATAAAATCGCGGAGCTTGTCTGTTTGTAGAGAAAACAAACAGTTGAAAGTAGAAGTAGAAAAGTAAAAAAAAGTAGAAAAGCAAAAAATTATAAAAGTAGAAATGTAAAAAAGTAGAAAAGTAAAAAAGTAGAAAAGCAAAAAATTATAAAAGTAGAAATGTAAAAAATTATAAAAGTAAAAAGTAAAAAATTATAAAAGTAGAAATATAAAAAAGTAAAAAGTAGAGAATTTTTAAACTTGAATTGAATATATTATTCATTAGTTGTTTTGCAATTGTAGAAATTTTTAATATTTATAGTTTGAAATATTTTGTAGACCATATTATTTTATGTAGACTTTGATGTAAACTTTGAAAATTTTGGAGACTCTGATATTGGATTTTTTAAGTTGTGGTTAAAGTTGTTGTTGATTTAATTTTATGTTTTAAAAATGATAAATTTTATTATCTGCTTAATTAGCTTTTTGAATCTAAAATATTGTGTTAGAAATGTGAGATTAAAATGGGTGGTTTTTATTTGTTTGACAAAGTTAGGTTTGAGTGGAGAATTTTATAATGGATGTTGTGTTGAAAATTCTGGAAAATTCTTTTTGAATCCTTATTATTATTTCGATCATTAATGCTCTTGAGGTAGTTTAATATTAAAATTTATATTTTTGTATTTTGAAATCTTTATTTGATTTTGAATTAAAAATTATTAATCTATTTTTATTATTCTTCATTTCATTAATTGATAATTTTATTTACTTTATAGGGGATTTCATTGATTGTTAAAATTATGTTTTAGTGGAGTTATAATAAGTGGAGACTTGTAATTATTTTTAATGAGACCTTGTTATTCATCTAATATTGTTGTTTAGGGTTTAAAAAGTAATTTCAATAACCAGAATTTTATTAAGTTATTATTATATAGTTGAGATGACTCGACAGGCTATTTGGTAATGAGCTAATCTATCAATTAGGAGGTTGAAAGTTCATTTCCCAAATAAAGACTGAAAACTAAGTTTGAATATAATTTATTATTGATTTGTAGCAGTTAAATAATTGGTATTTGTTTCTTAAATTTTGGATGAAATTTGGATTAAAATATTTATTTTGTGAATTTATTTTTATATCTTGAGACCTTGTTCTGAGATTAAAATGTTTGAAATTTGTAAAACTGGTGTAAGGATTTATTATATATTGTTTTAAGTAGGTAATTCATATTTTTTTCTTAAAATTTGGTTAAAGTAAAGACTTTTATTAACATTTTATTTTCGTTTTAAAGTTATATTTAGTGGAGACTTGTGAATTAAAGGCTTAGTGAGACCTGTTATAGTTATTTAAATTTTTATTTGAATAGAGAGATTTTTTATTGTTCGTGGTTATATTTGCTACTATGAAAATTGTTTAGATTTTATGTTATACTGAGGAAACATTTAATTTTTGTGGTTATATTTGCTATTATGATGTACAATTTTTTAATTTGATGCAACAAAAAATTAATCTTCCCTTTGCATAAAATTGTATACCCTAAGAACTATTAATTTGGATAAATTATTTAATATTTTCTAAAATTTTTCCAATAACTCCACTTAAAATGTATGAAATAATAATTGGTAGAAATCTTTTTGAATTAGTTGTTTCCTCTTTTGTTTCATTGAGGTTTCTGGTGAACAAACTTTTCACAAAAATGGTAAATTTATTCAAATATTGTACAAATTTCTCTTTAATATTTCAAATTGCGAAAATCTTAATTTAGCTTCCGTATGTAAATATTGTTTAATGTGAATAAAAAAAATACTCCCATTAATTTATTATTACAATATTCAAAATTATTCATGACCATACTCAACAAAAAATTAATCTTCCCTTTGAATAAAATTGTATACCCTAATGTAGACTAATTAAATGATAATAAACCCTCCTATTAAAACTGTATTAAAAACCACTAAACAATAGTACAACAAAACTAATGAAATAAAAAAACAAAATCAATTCCACACAATACAACACACAAAGCATTTTTCTATATTACTCAAATTACCTGAAGCAAGAAAACAAAAATTAACAAATTGTCGCTGCCTTTTTATCTGCCAAAAATTCCTCGTCATCAAATTTTCGCTGCCAACAATTCCTCGTCATCAAATTGTCGCTGCCTTAATTTCAGAAAATGATCTTCAATATTCCTCATCAAATTTTCGCTGCCAAAAATTCCTCATAAAAATTTTCAATATTCCTCTTCTCTGCCAATTTAGAGGAAATAAATTCCTCTAAATCACGCCAGAAACCCCATATTTATACCACTCATATATATTGCGTTTCAATCGGCTCAGTAGTTTCGAAGTTATAATAACAAATTGAAGCAAAAAACATATTTTTTACATGAAAATCGGCCCAAAAATATGTAACATTTCGCTATCTTTTCATTAGAAATTCCAAATATTGAAAAATTTGACCTTTGACCTTCACGATTCAAAGGTAATCGTTTTCCGATTTTAGTAAAACTTTCAGAACATATTTAAAATTATAAGGACTATAATATTATGAATAGGTTTTACTTAAAATTTATAACAGTAAGGAAATTGGACTCATTCGCCTAAATATGGACAAAAAATTAGTTTTTCTTGAAAAACGCAAAATTTCAATCGCAGGTACGGAAAAACTGTAAGAGGTATTGACATAATTTTTTCATATTTTTATTCCCTATTTTTATTCCCTATTTCAATAAACCCCAATGTGATGATCGAAAAAATCTGAAATTTGTTTAACAAAATTTTTAAAAATTTGAAAATGGAGTTTTGAAACAGCCTTTAAAAAAAATTATTTTTTTTGGCCATACCTGCGAATAGGTTAACGGTATCCTACGAAGACAAAAACTTATATACAAGTAAATATGGACATATTTTAAGTAAAAATGAGCTTTTATTTTAATTTTTCTCGAAATATATTAATTTTTTTTCTAAATTTTTTGTTCAATTGGCCTGAAACACGGTAATGGTCTGGCGAATTTGTAATAACTTTAACATTTTTTAATCAAATTTTGTCATTTATATTTCATTACAACGATAATTACGTACATATTTCGATTCTTTTGCATTCAATTGCAAAAGTATTTATTTAGTAGCAACATTTTTTCAAAAACTGAAAAATTTGCATTTTTCTCTAATTTTGGCGATAATACAGTATTGGGTCATTTTGAACCAAAGGAGATACAGGGTTAATTTCCAAAACTTTTTTTTTAATGTAATATTCATTAATATAAATAAATCTACACAGAAAAAATTATGAGTATTTTTTTTTCTAACAAACGTTTGTTTGAAATTAAGATTGATTTTTATTATTATTTGTAATTGGTTTTATAAATGTGTTTATTTGAATTTTGTATATTTCTATATTTTAACTAATAACAATGTTGACATCTTGTTAAAAAGTTAAAATTGCGTTTTTAATTTCAAAAATTTCATAAATTTTGTATATTAAAACAAACAGCGTTTTTAAATTGGCGTAGCATTCTTGAATAATTGTCAACACCATTCTATATAGAAAAAAACATACATACACATATTCAAATCACATGGCTTAAGCTTCAACAGGCCTGATAGAAGGCCTTCGTCAACAGGCCTGGTAGTAGGCCTTCTTCACAGGCCTGTTATCAGGCCTTTTGTATATTATTTGAATAGCTGTCACAATTATTTGAAAAAAACTGTCGTTTTTAAAGTTAATTTTAATAATTACCTTTAAAAATGAAACATATTACAAATTATTTTAATTTTTTTATAATAAAAACTTTAATAATGACCACGTAAAAAATTCACACAACGCACAACCGCTTTGTCAAAGAATTTAAGCAAAACTATTTTAAGTTTACTTCTTTTTTTCTTTTCACTTTTTGATTTGTTTTGTATTTGTTGTTTTGTCTTTAGAATGTGATTTTTTTAACGGTGTTTTGTGCTTGTACTACGTATGTAGTAACAAAAAGAAGGGAGCAGGTAGGCCTTCCATAAGGTCTTCCTGAGAAGGCAAGCGAGCATGAGTACTGGATCTAAAAAAAGGTCTAGGAAGGTCTTACAGAAGGCCTTATAGCTGAAGGCCTCAAAAATTACGCCGCTGGTTTATTATACCATGGCAAATTCATTATTAGGTGAAGTAAGTTCTACAACAAGTACAATATACAGAAAATCAAAATACAATTTGTTTATGTTGTTGGAGCAAAGTCTGAGTTTTTGTTTCATTTACGTTTAATGTATTAACAACAAACACTAGTGAATTTGATAGGTACTTTTTTATTGCAAAAACAATTTTGACAGTTCTAATATCTTTTAACAACAATAAACTACCTGATGTAGTTCTAAGCTTCCAAGGCGAATTTATAGAAGGTGACGACAGAACTACAACAAATACAACATATACAAAAACAACAGGTACTTTGTTTTTGTAAAAAGATAAGTGAACTGTCAAAGTTGCCTGTGGTTGTTTTTGCTTTTGGGTTTGTTGTATTTTTCGCCACAACAAACACAAGTGAATTGACAGTTCACTTGTCTAAACAACTGAATAAAAAAAATAATCAGCTGTTCTTCTGTCGTCACCTTCTATAGATTCGCCTTGTAAGCTTCTATAAATTTGGACTTGTGTTTGTTTTTACAAACTCTCAATTTATTGAATGTTTGTTTTAAAAAATGGCTTTTAAGGCTATTGTTGTTAATAATGCAATTCGAATATATATGTGCAGGGGACTACAAGAGACTAACTGATGCTTGTTTTTATAAGAACTTGTGTATAAAGAACTTATAAGAACTTCTTATAAAAACAAGTAAGAGTGCTATATTCGGCTATGCCGAATCTTATGTACCCTTCACCTTTGTTGTGGATGCATTATTATTTTTTTTAATAATAAATACTATATCAATAACACCTTTAAAAATTGTAGAAGTTACCAACGAAACAAAATAAGCAAAGCAATAAAACCAACACATATCAACAACGCCAAACAAAACAAAACACAAAAAAAAAACAAAATACGCAAAGCAATGAAACCAACACACATCCAAACATACGTATTGTTGCTTTTTTGTCAGAAGTTACAAACGAAACAAAACACCAAAAAAACAAAAACAAAATACGCAAAGCAATGAAACCAACACACATCCAAACATACGTTTTGTTGTATAAAAAACAACAACAAAGCCAAACAAAACACCAAAAAAATCCTCTCTCGGGTGTAGTATATAAAAAATGATGCACCTTGGTACAATTTGTATTTGCCATAGATTTACTTTTACTCTCACATTTACTCTTAGTTAGTGTTGCCATTTCTAAGTAATTGCTGATAAAATCTGGAAGTTTTATTTCGATGTGTACCTAATGTTTAATTGAATTTTAAAATTGCAATTTAAATCAAGTTGTAACAACATATAGAGATTTAATAGGAAATATTAAATATTAAATCATATAAAATATAGCATAAGTACATTATATAATATGTAATATAGATGGAAAAGATTGAAAATGTGTATATTTTTCTGATGTGTAATTTAGGAATCAGTGGTATGTGTTTGATAAATGAGTGGGTGGCAACATTGCTATTAGTTGATACTTTTCAAACAATTGCAATTGTGAACGGTGGCGTAAAGCAGCTTAAAAAATATTGTGTAAGACTACTGTAAGTTATAGTTTTATGTGTGTCGCCTGCATCCCTCATTCTAATTTATTTCTTTTTTGGCAAAAACTTAAAAAACTAACTGTAAAAAAATGTATGTATACTATTGCGATGTTAAAAAAATAAATTATAGGCGGCATGGTGTTACTTGCTATTAGATCGTCGAAGAGTACGTGTAAGCTTTGAAGAATTTAAACAAAATTTTGTTGAAACTAAATAATAAATTGAAAATTTGCAAAAGGTACAGAATTTGTTACTTTTTTTAAAAACCATTTATAAATTAATTTTTTCGTTTATTTTTATTAGATCGAAAGCTTGGAGCACATAAATCATCATTATACCATTAAACCAAATATAGGACACAAGAAAAGGTAAGTGAAAATAAATTTCCAACGTGTTTTACATTTAATTTTAATGCGGAAGGGTTCAAATTACTTCTGGTCAAGCCATATGACCAGAAGTAATTTGAGCCCTTCCTCCACAAAGTTTTTTAGGGCTTACTTACAATAAAAACTGAACTTGTAGTTAGTACTAACTATAGGTGTTAATATTGGTTAATTTCTGAATTCATTTGGGGTGTTCAAATTGTCTGCTATTAGGTCATATTGTCATAATGTCCTAATATATTATAGTTTAATAAAATATTTGTTGTGTTTCAATCAAAAACGAAAAAACTGTTTGTGGTTTTGTCGTAAAATAACACTTTTTTAACAATAAACATACATAGTTCAAAAACTCGTATTAGTTTAGAACTTTTTTTGTTTGAAACCACAAAAATTTGACTATACTATAATAATATATTAGGACATTATGACTTAATAGCAGACCGTTTAAAAACCCCAATTATTTCTAAAACTATGACCTATAGTTAGTGTTTACTTAAGTTAGTTTTGTTAATGATATTTTTCATATAGCAAAGTAATAAATAATTATCTCTTACAAATTTTTAAGTTTGCAAATATTTTACTGCCTGTTTCTATATCCCGTGTGAGTACTTTGAGTCGAATTTAAAGTGAGTTTTGTTATTGTAACAAAAACAAAATACATGTAAAATTTTCACTCAAAGTAGTCGCACGGATATATAATCTGTTAGTATTGGAATTATAATTGGGAGATTCAAACGATCATATTATTAGGTCATAATGTCATAATGTCCTAATATAATATTATAGATTAAACAAATTTTTGTTGTGTTTTAAACAAAAAGTTCTAATCTTATAAGACATTTTGAACTATGTTTTGTCATAAAATAACACTTTTTGTTTCAAGCACAACAATAATTTGTTTAGTCTATAATAATATATTAGGACATTATGACAATATGACCTAATAGCAAACCGTTTGAATCCCCCAATTATAAAATTATTATAGGTATTAAAGCAAAAAATATGCATTTTGCAAAAATTTTTAATTTCACCTTCGTGAGAAGGGTATATCGATTTCTTAATATAAAAAAGGCGTAACTCGATTTTTTGTTACTTTACAGGAGAAGGAAAAAAACTTAATAAAATCCATCAAATTTTAGACACAAAAAAAGTTTTAATGCAATTTTTAATAAGAAGAGACATCACATTATATTTTTCATTTAAAATTAATTTTTTTTTATTTAAATGAAGTAATTTAATATACCCTTTTTAAATTGATATTTTTGAAAAAAAAAATTAGTTACGCCTTTTTTATATTAAGCCATCGATATATGAGTTTGTGATTCCGTTTGTAATTTCTACATTTTTCATTTCCGACCCTATAAAGTATATATATTCTGGATCCTTATAGATAGCGGAGTCGATTAAGCCATGTCCGTCTGTCTGTCTGTCTGTCCGTCTGTCTGTTGAAATCAATTTTCTGAAGACCCCAGATATCTTCGGGAATTTTACACCAATGGAAAACGCGGAAAAATTTATAACAAGCTTTCCTATTTAAAAAGAACAGCAAAAGATATTTTAAAGAAGGACGAATGCTTATCTCATGAAAATATAGAACCAGGTTAGTTTTCTAAATTTATTAAAGAAATGATAATTACAAATTATTTTTTTTATAGATTTAGATGATTGTTCATTTTACATGCAACAAATTAAAAATGGATCCATAACCAATGATGAATTCGATCTATATTGGCGCAAATGCGCAGCATTTCGCTTTAAACAAATATCAGAAACAAATAACACTGCAGACATTTTTAGTTTATGGCCAGAGTACATTAAGCCATCTGGTTTCCAGTTGGTAAGTTAAATATCCGGTTTGGCAGTGACTATTTTTATTTTTTCTAAACAATTTTTGCAGATCGATATTGATTTTAGTCTAAAATTTCCCAACGCAAAATCATTTCATGACAGATGGTCACAGTTTGGTGATAAAATTACGTTGTTGTTAAAAACGAAAATAACAAACTCATATATTTCTAAGCAACTCCAAATTTCTGAAACGGTAGATAAAGGTATATATGTACATTGTATTTTAGTAACCTAATTTCTTTTATCCTATTAATTTTGTTTACTTTAAATTATGTACATATAATAATATCATTATAATTATCTAATTTTAAAAAATTATTACTAATGTATAATAATCTGTTGTATTATTTCTTAATGTGTTTTCATTAATTTAAACAATAACTGATTTTTGAAATAAATATTTATATAAAAATTTAAAAATAATTGCAGTTTTTTAATGGTAATATTTATTAATAGTAGGAATATTTCTAGGAAAAGCTCAATCAAACTTTTTATTACAAAAAAGAAAAAAATCAAACAATATTTTAATTGTTTTATTAAAAAAATTTATTGATTTTAAACCATAATTTCATTATTGTTTTTATTAGTTCAAATAAAAACATGTATGGCATTTTATTCAAAAATTAATTATTTGTATTTATTGGTTTTATTAATGAAATTGTTTGAAATTTCCATTCATTTTCAAACAAAAATTGTACTGGTTCAAATAATAAATTGTTTGGGTATGTGTTGAAAATCATTCATTTTTTTTAATTGATTTTAACAAAAACTTTGTTTGAAATTTGTGTAGCTTTTCAAATATTCATTTTTATTAATATCATATTATTTTAATAAAAAAAAAAATGTTTTTTTTTCAATAAACAATTTACAAATTTGAGTATTTGAATTTACAAATTCTGTGATAAGTCCTATTTCAGTAAATAATTTGTTTGACTTTGTAAATTTTTTGTTTGAATTTGAATTTTAGTTTTTTCTGTATACATATTTCCAGAAAACAATGCAGAAAGTTAACAAGTTTCACCTATTTATTCCATATTAACAGTAAAATTTTGCATATATCTGAACTTTGACCTCGATTTTAAAAACAGGTTAACCGAGTGATAAAAACCGGATAAACCGGTTAACCGAAAATCAACATTTTAAATTAACCGGTTCGCAAAAAACCGAGATTTCGAAGAAAAACCGGTTTTTCGGTTAACCGGTTTATAAACACTATTTGTCAGTTAGGTCGTTTTGCGTTTTAGGTGACGATATATAAATCCAGAAAATCGGCCCACAAATGGCTGAGATATAAGAAAACCTCGATTTTTTTTAATTATAGATATTTCAATCAATTATAATTTGGACCTACAATGGGTAAAATATTTTTAACCCGAATTTTTTCAATAATAAATTTAAAAAAACAATTTGGAAAAAAACGTTCAAAAACAATTTTGAAAAAAAATTTAAATTTTGTTTACCTGAAAATATTAAAAATTTGTATTTTAAAATATAATTTGGTGAAGGGTATATAAGATTTGGCACAGCCAATTATAGCTCTTTTAAAAAAAATGTTTTTTCAATATTTTATTTTTCAAGACTAAAAATATTTTTTTATTTTTTCATATTTTTCTACAAAAAGTTATTAATAAATTCAATGAAACTATTTTTATATTTTATTTTTTAAAACAAGTAGTTTTATGGTAGAGTAGTAGTTGCTACATATACTCCCCCGCCAGAGAGTTTGTTATTGAACTCTCGAAAATTTTACTCTTTTTGGAATTCTTGACTTATTTGTGATCGGCACTGTTGAATTCGTATTGGAAGTTTGTGTTCGTCTTACTTGAAGAATGGTAACAGATTTTGGCTCTTCGATTATTTCCGAATTAAACATAAATGCTGGTTTTAGTCGATCTATGGATATGACTTTACTGCATCCATTTATGTCTAAGGTAAAAAATTTGTCGGCCTTCTTTAAAACACGATAGGGACCATCATAAGGCTGTTGAAGAGGTTTCTTTACAGCATCGTTACGAACAAAAACGAATGAACAACTTTCCAAATTCTTGTGAAGAAATACGGATTTATTAGATTTATGCTTTACATCCACTTGTTTAAGCATGTTCATTTGAGTTTTAAGATTTTGAACAAAATCACTATTTGGTGCAAATTCTGTAGAATTTTGAAGTAGGTCGCATGGTAGACGAATAGTTGTACCATATACAAGTTCAGCGGGAGTTGCATTTACATCTTCTCTGATACTTGAACGAAGACCCATAAGTACAGTAGGAAGTACTTCTAGCCAATTTTTGTTATTATGACACATTAGGGAAGCTTTTAGAGAACGATGCCATCGTTCTATCATGCCATTGGACGATGGATGGTAAGCTGTTGTTCTTATTCTTTTACTACCAAGAATAAGTGCGAGTTCTTTGAAAAGATTGGACTCGAACTGACGACCTTGATCAGTGGTTATATTAGTAGGGACACCGAAACGAGATATCCAACCATTGTATAAAGCTTCGGCCACTTTTCGAGCAGTCATATTCTCCAATGGAATGGCCTCGGGCCATCTAGTATATCTGTCGATGCAAGTTAACAAGTACGTATAACCATTGACAGACGGTAATGGACCAACCAAATCTATATTGATATGGGAAAAACGTTCAGAAATTGTGGGATACGTACCGACCTGACTATGTGTGTGTCGAGTTACTTTGGAACGCTGACACTCTATACAATTTTGGGTCCAAGTGTGTATGTCTTTCTTCATATTCGGCCAAACAAAACGATCTTGTATTAGTTTTGTAGTTACTTTAATGCCACCATGTGACAAGCCATGAAGAGAATTGAATATGATTTTGCGAAAATTTGATGGCACAAACGGTCTTGCTTTATTTGTTGAAATGTCACAAATAACTGCTGGTTTATCCTGTAGAATTATTATGGACTTTAAAATAAGCGAAGTTGAATTATCTTTCAAGAGCGATTGAAGCTCTGTATCATCTTCTTGACTCTTGCTTAATTGATCGTAATCAATAGATGTTGGGACATCGATGGTAGAAATCCGTGAAAGTGTATCTGCAATTGTGTTTGCATGACCACTAATATGACGAATATCTGTTGAAAACTGTGATATAAAATCGAGTTGACGAAACTGTCGGGGAGAAGCTTTCTCAGGATTTTGCTTAAATACAAAAGTTAGGGGCTTGTGATCCGTAAATATGATGAAATGACGGCCTTCCAGCATATGTCGAAAATATTTGACTACAGTGTAGATAGCCAAAAGCTCTCTATCATAGGTGCTGTATTTTCTTTGGGTTTCTGTGAGCTTTCTTGAAAAAAAGCTAAGAGGAAGCCAGCCATCATCGGATTGTTGTTGTAATACTCCACCAATAGCATGATCGGAAGCGTCTACCATTACACAAATTGGTTTGTTATCCATTGGATGTGAAAGGAGTGTAGCATTGGCTAATTCTGCTTTACATTTGTTAAAAGCGTTGTCAGCTTCAGGAGTCCAAACTATTGGAGTTTTGTCATTTTTCTTGTTGCCTTTTTGATATTCAAGAAGCGGTATTTGAGTTTCAGCAGCATGATGAATAAATCTACGATAAAAGTTTATCATAGCAACAAAACGACGAACTTCTTTTACATTTGTGGGTTTTGGGTAATTTATAATCGCTGCTACTTTATCAGGCAGCGGATATATACCGTCCTTGTTAACCATATGACCAAGGAACTGAATTTCTGATTGGCCAAAATGACATTTTGATAGATTAAGCACTATACCATATTCGTTGAATCGTTGAAATACTAATTCTAGGTGATGGTAATGTTCTTCTTCCGACTTGGATGCGATAAGAACATCATCTAAATAGCTAAAGCAAAAGTCAAGGCCACGCAATACTTCATGCATGAATCTTTGAAAGGTTTGGCCAGCATTACATAACCCGAACGTCATGTAATGAAATTCAAAGAGCCCAAAGGGTGTTATAATGGCAGTTTTTGGAATGTCTTCTGGAGCCACAGGAATTTGATTGTAGGCACGTACTAGGTCTATTGTAGAAAAAATTGTCTTACCATTCAATCCAAATCCGAAATCGTGGATATGTGGCAGCGGATATTTATCAGGAACTGTTATGGCATTCAGTCTTCGATAATCTCCACATGGTCGCCATTGGCCATTCTTTTTCGGAACCATATGTAATGGACTAGACCAATAGCTTTTGGATGGACAACACAGACCTTGTTCCATCATAAACGCAAATTCACGTTTTGCTATTTCTAATTGTTCTGGAGATATGCGTCGTGCTTTTGATGTTACAGGTTGTCCTTTCGTTTCAATAATATGCTGTACATTGTGCTTTTGTTTGACAGATGTTGTTGAAGGATTGGTAATATCTGGAAAACAAGCAATCAAATCATGATATGGAATCTTGTTGTTAAGGGTTTTAATTTCGATATGATCTGTCTTTTTAACGAAAAAAGATGTATGAAGTCCTGTGGAGTTATCAATTAATTTCTTCTTTTTAAGATCTACAAGCAAACCGTAATGCTGTAAGAAGTCTGCCCCAATTATTGGATGATTAACGTCGGCGACAATAAACTTCCAGGAGAAACTTCTTCTTAAACCAAGTGTTGGGGATAGGATAGCATCACCATACGTATTGATTGATGTTCCATTAGCGGCGAACAATTTATAATTTTCTGGACGTTTCTTTAAATTTTCTTTTGACAAAGGTAAAACTGATATGTCAGCTCCAGTGTCAATCAAAAAACGTTTTTGAAGTTGGTAATCGAAAATAAATAAACGATTTGTTGCTTGGCTTCGGTCACTAGTTGTATTTAGTGACCGCCTTGGGAGTTTTCCGAATGTGTAGCATTGTACGAACATGGTTGACGACAACATCTAGCGTTATTTCCAAACTTACGATGATAATAGCATACCTGTTCTGATGAACTACGAGATCTTCGTGATCTGTTACGGGAATTAGAGCGTGATGAACGACGGTTTCGAGAAGTTTGGAGATTTTTTACTGCATTTGTTAGAGCTGAAATTTGTTCACGTAACTCACCAATTTCATTTGTACCTTGAATGGCAGCAATATTGTTTGAGGATGAACAAGAAATATCTCCAATCTTGTCAGCCATTGTAGCTAAATTGTCCAGGGTTTCTGAGGAAGTGGCTAAAATTGCTTGAGTCTGAGGAGGTAAACGCTGAAGCCACATAGTGCGGAGGAACTCGTCTTTGACGCCACCGTTGGCTAGACTACGCATTTCTCGTAATAAAAAGCTTGGTTTCTTGTCACCAATTGGTAATTCATTTAGCAGAGTTTTTATGCGCTTCTCTTCAGAAATGGAGAAATGGTCAATGAGGCGCTGTTTTATTTTGGTGTAGGCATCGTTTGGGCGTTCAGTAATTATGTCACTGACTTGGGAGAGAACTTCCGGATCTAGTTCCGGTAAAACTGCAAAATATTTCGAGTTTTCATTGACTATGTTATGGTTCTCAAATTGTGCCTCCAACTGGGCAAACCAAATTGCTGGATTTTCTTTCCAAAATCGTGGAATACGGAGTGTTACCGTTGATGTAGTTACAACAGGTTCTGCTGCGGAATCTTGAGCATGTCTAGGCATCTTGCGTGAAGAATTCGGGGTCACCAATTTAAAAAAAATGTTTTTTCAATATTTTATTTTTCAAGACTAAAAATATTTTTTTATTTTTTCATATTTTTCTACAAAAAGTTATTAATAAATTCAATGAAACTATTTTTATATTTTATTTTTTAAAACAAGTAGTTTTATGGTAGAGTAGTAGTTGCTACACTCTCTTAGTTGTTATTTAACCATTTGAAAGCCACCCAGCAAAAACTAACATTGAAAAGTAATGAGTAGGGGGCGGATTTTCATGCATTTATTATTGTAAAATATGCTTCAAAAAAATCAAAATATGACCTAAAAACTTAAAATATATGCGCTTATATTTTAGTACATAAACATAAAGGCCCATAATCATAGCCAAACACTAATGTCGGTTCTTTTTAGAAACAACTTTAAAATAAAAACCTGCTTTTAATTATTTTGCAACTATAGTCAAAATTAAAGTATGTTTTAAATTGAACCGACTTTAACTGGGTGCCACCGCAAATGTAGAAAATGTTTTCAAACAATATACAACAAAATACAGACAAGTGGCAACGCTGAAAAGCTGACATACAAAATTAAAAAAAAAACAAGTAAGAAAGTATGGTCGGTCAAGCCCGACCATATAATACCCTACACCAAGTAAATGAGTAAAAATATTTTTCTTTTAAAATATCAATAATTTATATTCATGAGTGATTTTCGGAAGTGGTCAGTAGATGAAGAATGGGGGTGCGACTACGATGAAAACGAATGGGGAGGCAACTACGATGAAAATGAATGGGGAAGCAACTTTTTTTTTTTAATTTTTTTTAAAACAATGGAATTCGACTTTTACGATGAAAATGAAAGGGGATTCGACTTTTACTATGAAAACTAGAAAATTTTCCATTGTTTTAAAAAATTCTTATCTCACACATTTTTTTTCCACGTTGTTTCCTCTTTGGTCTTATTTTCGTGCCTATAGAAAAAATTTTTAAATGATAAAAAATTATTTTTTATTGTTTAAACTTTAAACAAACATTTTAGAGCATGAAGAGAAATGAATCGAGCATATTTTTTAAAATTTTTTTTTCACGCCCGTAGAAAAATTTTTTAAATGTTAAAAAATTATTTTTCATTGTTTTGAAAAATGTTTGTTGTTTTTAAAAATATACTTTAAGAAAAATTTTAAATATATTCTGATTTCTAAAAATAATGCAATATTTTATCGGTTTTTATCAGACAAACCACATCCGTCATTTTTTTTTATAAATTTGACTTAGAAATAATAGATTTAAGAAAAATATGTAGAAAAATGATAACAGAAGGGTAATTTATAGTTTTCAAATAAACTTTAAAAACAAAGAAATAAAAATCTACTATTTCGTAATTTTCATGCTGATAGAAGAAGCCAATAGAAAATGCTAAAAATCTAGTTTCTTAATATTTGAATGCATCCGGCCTTGTAATAGAACACATTTTGTAAACTGATAATTTTTGAATTCTAAAGGCGGCGACAAATTCCCGCTTTATTTTAAGAATCCCTTTATACAGTAACCGTTGTGATTGTAGAAAATAAGATATACTTGTCTGGAATTATAGACGACAACATCACCACATATTGTTTGGTTTTATGTCTAGAATTGAGTCAGACATCCGGCACAATTGTTTTAAAGAAAGATTATGTATATTGTATCCGTTGTTATTGTAGAAAATAAAGAAAGAATAGAGTGTATCCTCATATCACAACATACTTATAATACATTTTTTCTAAATATTTTAAACAAATATGTATAAATACAGTGTTTTAAAACAGTAACTATTCAGTAGAAGTCAAACATTCAATTGCAAATAAAAAGAAATATGACCTCCAGAATGACGAACAGGGATATTGTAGCCGCCTTTAATAAATTGAGGAGCAAACAATACTGCTCCGTAAAGGACATTGAAACTGGTAAGCCATATAAGGTTCTTCGGATGTTTCGCCATAACAACAAGTACGGAAATGTTGTGATAGCGGAATTAGAGGAGTGGATGCTATACCTTCCAAAAAGATATAACGCTTTGGAAGATGCTGCTATTGAGGGGACCTCTGAGGAGCAATTTCTGCTGAGCAAAAAGACGGATATAATAACTGGGAACTATATCATAGAATTAGAAGAGATTGCTGAATATGGAAATTCGATAGAAGCAGATGATGATGATCTGATGTTTATCCCCAACGCACAACCCTACTTTGGCTGGGAAAGTAGTAAAAAGGCGAAACATTAATTTTCTATTAGAATATAGTATTTTATAAAATAATAATAATAATTATAATAATAGAAATAATTAAAAATATATAAAACAAAAAAATTTTAGTTTTTTAATTTATTTCTTTATATAAAGATAGAACAAATTTTAAAATTTACTATTCTTATTAGCATAGCTGTTTTGAAATGATGTCTCGCATAACTATTATACAATTTTTAAAGGATTTTGATGGATGTATTTTTTTAGAGCATGTGGAATTAATCAAACATTTTCTAAAGTTAATAGATGAACGTGAAAAAAATGATGATATACTACATTATAAATGCGGACTTATAAGTTGCTTACAAGAAGATGCTGAAGTGATTCCTGAACGATATGAAATAAACTTTGAAAAGCAAAAGAAAATGGTTAAAGACTTAATAAAAAAATATTATTTATTATCAAAATACTTTTATACCATATGAAAATTAAATAAAAAACACTTTTTAAAAGAATTTTTTTTTGTATTTATTTATTTTTATTTTTTTTATATAGAAATTCTAAACACAAGTGTCCACAATTAAATGTATTATATTGTTGTTTTCGCTCATGATTGTATTTGATGTTTTTACCCAAATATTTTATGATTTCCAACGGTGGTTGTAAATTTCCAAAACTATCAAAATATTCCAAATCATTATTGTTTTTATAATATGCTACCCAATGAGTGCCACTACCAGTTGAAGAATCCAAATTAACTATTCCACACTCTGCTTGTTTAGATCGTTTTGGAAGAATATCTCGCATAAAAACGCCTCTAAAATTATGAATATTTCTATTAGCAAACTTCATGATATCTGCATCTGTGAGTGGTCTGTTGGGTAGCATATTTAATAGTTTTTTGAATTTTTACAAATTATACCATAACCTCTCTTGTATGGTTTAAGATATAGTCCTTTTCCCATGGCAATAGATTCCATTGCTTTATTGTGACGTGTAGATTCATCTAACTTTTTCTTAGCATTTTTAGCAGAGGTAACAGCTTTTGCAATTGATGTAGCTCCCGAAGTTATACTGCCTAATGCTCCAAGTGCAGTTAGAATTGGAATAAGTGGTAAGAATCCACCAGTTTTGGGAAGTTTTATAATCCGTGGAACAATGACATTATGTTTATTTCCTTTAAATGATTTATTAATAACTTTGTGAGCGATTTTAATAGCATCTTGTATATCCTGAGGTTTCTCTTTCTTCAACATATTGGTAGCAGTTTTAATAGTTTTCAAAAACAGTTTTTTATTGCAGAGCAGTTTTTTGTTTTGGAGTCCCATACCAAGTTTTGTTTTTGTCTTCATTGCATTGGTCACTATATATGCACTTGTCTTTTCACCAATACTACTATCTTTCGCTAAAACTCGTTCCCAAGCTCTTTCAGTTAATACTTTGTCAGCTTGACTGCGTTCTGTTGAATCATTACTTTGCGAATAAGCTATATCATGTTCTTTACAAGCAGCATCTAATGGATTAATGCCTTTATCTCCTCTAGCTAAACGTTTTTTTAATTTTGTTCCTGGTCCGCAAAATTGATATCCGGGTACATGAAGCTCTATTGGTAAAAGGTCGATTAAATTATTTAATATACCTTGTCCTTTCATAACTTTTTCTGAAATGAATAAAATATTAATGTGTAACATCTTATATATACTTTGACAAACAAACAAAATTGATTAGTTATCAAAATGCGTTTAATAAAACAAGACAAAAATATTTCCGTGAGAAACATGGACTTTTCTACTGATGCAAATACAAAACTACGTCATAGTAGTTTATTACCGAACAGCATTAGGGCTCTAATTGTTGGTCCATCTAATTGTGGGAAGACTAATGTTATGCTTAGTCTCATTGAAAGTCCGAATGGTCTAAAATTTGAGAACATATATTTATATTCAAAATCGCTCTATCAACCAAAATATCAGTACTTGGAAAAACTCATGGCACCTATAACAGGGATGGGATATTTTACATTTAGTGATAATGAGAGTGTTATACCGCCTGATGAAGCCAAAAATAATTCACTAATGATATTCGATGATGTTGCTTGTGAGAAACAAAATAATATACGATCATATTTTTGTATGGGTCGCCACAGAAATGTTGATTCTTTTTACTTATGTCAAACATATACAAGAATTCCTAAACATTTGATTCGAGACAACGCAAATATGATAATTATGTTCAAACAGGATGAATTAAATATGCGTCACGTTTATAATGATCACGTTGGAACAGATATGGCATTTGAAAAATTTTATGATATGTGTCGTGAATGTTGGCAAGACAAATTCGGCTTTTTAGTTATTAGCAAAGATAATGAGATGAATGGTGGGAGATATAGAAAATTCTTTGATAACTTTATTCAATTATAAAAGCTGTTCATGAGCTGTTGAAAGCTGTTCATGAGCTGTTGAAAGCTGTTCATGAGCTGTTCAAAGCTGTTCAAAGCTGTTCATGAGCTGTTCAAAGCTGTTCAAAGCTGTTCATGAGCTGTTCAAAGCCGTTCATGAGCTGTTGAAAGCTGTTCAAAGCTGTTCATGAGCTGTTCAAAGCTGTTCAAAGCTGTTCATGAGCTGTTCATGAGCTGTTCAAAGGCGTTCATGAGCTGTTCAAAGCTGTTCAAAGCTGTTCATGAGCTGTTCAAAGCCGTTCATGAGCTGTTGAAAGCTGTTCAAAGCTGTTCATGAGCTGTTCAAAGCTGTTCAAAGCTGTTCAAAGCTGTTCAAAGCTGTTCATGAGCTGTTCATGAGCTGTTCAAAGGCGTTCATGAGCTGTTGAAAGCTGTTCATGAGTTGATCCAAAGCTGATAATAGTTGAATAAAAAGAATGTGCAAAACAGTTTCACCATTATTACTGTTATTAACTTGCAAGCAATGGTATTGATCTCCTAGATCTATATTAACATGAATGAACAACTACTTAAAGAATTAATAAAGACTCGATCTGTTTTAAAAAAAAAAATATAGAAGTTTAAAAGTTGGTGAGACTGAAAACGATGAGAGATTAGAAAAAACATTTAAGCCAATAACTGAACCATTAAAAGAACTTGTGAAAAATAACAACACTCAGTATGATAAACCTAAGGCAGAAAATATTTACACTCAAAACAATTCCTTCGATTTCAATAATATGTTGTCTAAAGTAGAAACGAGTACCCCTAAGAAAGACATACAACTTAAAGATGATGAAAGCAGTAACGATACAATCAGTGTAGATTCGACATTTAATTCAGCTAATAATTCATCGAATGTTATTGACTTATCATTATTGCAGAAAAATAAATTGCTTGATACAACATATGGTCCACATAAAAACTCACATAATGTTTGGAAGTTTGGTAATAGTGATATTGAAATAAACGAAGAAAAAATTATCATTGGAAATCAAAATTGGGCCATTACACCAGGCTTGGTTGAATTATTGTTTCATAAAGAACCAACAAATTATGAACCATATGAGTTAGATATTTATAAAAATATTTTGATTAAAACCAATGCGCACAAAAGACAATATAATTTCAAAAATCAAATTAAGGGCACTAAAAGCAAAAAGTATAACACTATTATAAAAAAATTGTTTAAGGATGAAATTTCAGTAACACCAAAAAGATCATTAAGATCACAAACACATAAAGGAAACGGAATGCTTATGAAAGTCAATAATGAAAGACCAAACTATATATACTGGAACGATCCTAATGAATTAGTAGATCGACTTAGACTATTGGTTGCATCGGAAGGCGCGGGACACAATAATCATCGCAATGAAATTAATTCAATTTTAGAGGAATTGCAAGAAGCAAATATTATTGTATAGAAAGAAATAAACCTAAATAAATAGTGAAATGATAACAAAATATGCCTGTTGATAAGTTTGGTCATCACTCAAAAAGTCAAAACGATTTTATAAAAAATGAAAAAAATAAAAGAAAAATTCATCAAATTGTTGGACTTGTGTTGGATAAAAATAATAACATTAATGTTCAAAACAAAAGGATCACAAATGTTTCGTTTCCTACACAAGAAAAAGACGCTGTTAATAAACATTACTTGGGAACAGAAATCAGACAATTGCAACAAGATTTAACAACATTGAATAAACAAGAATATAAAAAACTTGATGGAAAACTTGATAATATTGATAATTCAATACAAAATATGATATCTCATAGAGAGATGTCTTTAAAATTACATTTTAGTGAACAGATCGAAACGCTATTAGATAAAGTACAAAGACTGGAAAATTTTGTTTTTACGTCAATAATTACAAAAAGTGAACCGCCAAGCAGTACAATTCCAATAAAAAAGAAATATAAAATAAAATATTAATATAATTCAAGAATGGATGAAAAACGAGAGTTGGTTATTGAGCTTCATTCCCAAGCAAGAAAAAATTTTAAACGACGGAGAGTAATAATGAAGGGCATGGATGATTTATGGCAAGCAGATTTAGTTGAAATGGGAAATTACTCCACATATAATAAAGGATTTAAGTATTTATTAACAGTCATCGATACCTTTTCAAAATTTGCTTGGATTCGACCACTAAAATCTAAAACGGCTCTAGATGTTACAAATGCTATGAATGACATATTTAATTTAGGCCGTAGACCAAAAAATTTGCAAACAGATGATGGAAAAGAATTTTTCAACAACTTATTCAAAAATCTAATGACAAAATATAAAATTAATCACTATTCTACTTTCAGCATTATGAAAGCCTCAATTGTAGAACGATTTAACAGAACTCTGAAAGGTATGATGTGGAAAGAATTCAGTTATAATGGTTCATATCATTGGGTTGATTTGTATGAAAAACTAATTAGTGATTATAATAAAAAAATCCATCGAGTTATCAAAATGGCTCCTATTGACGTAAATCCTTCTAATGAAAAATTATTATTAAATACCGTTTATAACCATATAAAAATATTTAAGAAAAACAAGTTTAATATTGGTGACAATGTACGCATCAGCAAATATAAACATTGTTTTGAAAAAGGGTATACTCCAAATTGGACAACAGAAATATTTAAAATAAAGCATATTCAAATTACATATCCAACGACATATATTTTAGAAGACTATATGGGAAATCCTATTAAAGGTGGATTCTATGAGCAGGAGCTACTATCAACCAGATATCCGAATACTTATCTTGTGGAAAAGGTTATAAGAATAAAAAATAATCGTGCATTTGTTAAATGGTTGGGATTTTCAAATGATCACAACTCTTGGATTAATAAAAACGAAATATTGTAATAAATTCATGTATCTATTAAGTTTATAAATAAAGAAAATATATTTTAAAACAAAAAAAAAATATATGTTTTTATTCATTCCATTTTTAGTATTCAATATGTCTATTACATTAACTTTGAACGGAAACTCGTCAATTTTAACTGCAAATTATTTTCCACCCATAGCATTGGAAGAGGATTATGAATGCTCACTTATAGATTTTCATACATATAATAGCATACCCAATGTCGATGAGGATAATAATTTGTTTCATATTGGGGATAACATTATTGAAATTCCTATTGGTTCCTATGAGCTGGAAGATATTGCAGATTATTTAGAAAGTGAATATGAGCATTTGACTAATGGTGATAAATCTATTAAAATAGAAGCCAACAACAATACAATGAGAGTTGAAATAGCTACTTCTCATGATTCAATATATTTCAATAAAAAAAGAACAATTGGACAGTTAATGGGCTTTAACAAAAAAACTTTAAATGGGGGTTCCAATTATCTCTCCGAACTGCCCGTAAATATTCTTAAAGTGAATACAATACGTCTCGATTGTAATATCGCTGTTGGATCTTATATAAATGGAGAAAGGGCACATACAATTCATGAATTTGGAATAAATGTTTCCCCAGGATATAAAATGGATGAAATTCCACGAAACTTAATCTATTTACCACTAAACACCAAGGAGGTCAGTTCTATCACAGTCACTATTGTAGATCAAAATAGTGAGTTTATAAATTTTCGTGGTGAAAATATTACTCTTCGCCTTCATTTACGACCCAAACAATAATGATTATATATAATAAAAACGTTGTTGTTAGAATGAGGAGAGACATTAGTGTGTTGAACATTGAATCAGCAAGAACAACCTTAAACGCATCAAAACTGACCGAAGCTAATAAAAAATTCCTAAAATCCTTGAATTTTATTTTAAAGAATAATGACTGACATAATTAATGTTTTAGAAAAACCAATGATGGATGAAAGAATTATAAAAAAAGATTATCATACATATACACCATATATTCAATCATTTAATAATAATGATGAAATTCGCATTTCAATACAAAATCAAGATTTATATGTTTTACCGAGTGAAAGCTTTTTGTATATTGAAGGTACTGTGTTAGATGCTACAAGTGGTCTAAAATCGAAAAACTTTAAATTGAAAAATAATTTTGTACCCAATTTATTTGAGGAGATTCGTTATGAGCTTAATGGCGTCGAAATAGATCGCACTCGACATTTGGGTGTTTCTAGCACAATTAAAAATTATCTATCCCTAAATGACAGCGAAAGTATTATGATGGGGAATGCAAGCTGGTCTTATGACAAAGACATCGATGTTGGTGAAGGATTTTTCAACTTTTATGTCCCGCTTAAATCATTATTAGGATTTGCTGAGGATTATAATAAAATTATGTTGAATTGTAAACATGAATTAATATTATTACGTACCAAAAATGATGATAATATTGTAAATTCTAATCAAACTACTGAAAAACCAAAAATTACAATTCAAAATATTAGTTGGAGAATTCCGCATGTAAAACTTTCGGATTATGCTAAACTGAACACAATAAAAATTATTAATAGTGGAAATGTGTTGCCAATAGCATTTCGTAGTTGGGATTGCCACTATCATCCTCAACTATCAGCATCACAAAATCATATTTGGAATGTGAAACTAGCTGCAAACAGGGAACGTCCACGTTTTGTACTAATTGCTTTTAAACATAACAATAAGCTTACCCATTCAAATCTTAACAATATTAAAGTACATTTAAATTCAGACTCATATCCCTATGATGACTTAAATGTTAAATTTGATAATCAACGTTTTGCCATTCTATATGATATGTATGTTAAATTTCAACAAAATTTTTATATGAGGGAGGCTCAACCACTCCTCTCAGCTGAAGAATTTAAGGAAAAAGCACCTATAATCGTGATTGATGTTAGTCATCAAAATGAAGCAGTCACAACAGGCCCAATTGATATAAAAGTTGAGTTTTCTACAGATAAAATAGATTCGTTTAATCGAATACTCACCCCTTACAGCTTCAGTCAAAAAAATTGTTTAACGCAATGAATAAAATGTATTAATTTCAATATTTTCAATTATAGGTTTATTTAACAACATTATTTTTAAACTTAAAATTATAGAACAATAAATAAATTTGTTAAAAAGTAAAATTTAAATAAATAAATAAATTATTAAATAATATCACATGTGTTTTATTTTTTTATTTTTATTATTTTATTCTAATATTTCAACTCCATAAACATTTCATCGTCATCATCAGACAATAAATAATTATTATCTACATTTAAATTATTTGAATTTATATCTAAAAAAATTTGGTCATTTCCGTCATTATACCATTCATTAATGTTTGATTCTACATTAGAAGTGTCCTCTATTAAATATTCTGCAATATCATCTATTTCAAAATCACTCTCTTTTAACTTATAATGCCCCCAAGCATATGTCTGAATACCATCGAACTTTATGTATCTCTTGTCATCATTGTGACTTAAAACTACTTTTTTTATTTTTTGTGTATATATTTGATGTCGGTACGTTCGAAATGTATACATTGAATCACTGTACACATTTTTGGAATATAAACACTTTTTGTAGTCGATTAATGTTATTCTATCTAATGCCATTTTTTTCACACCCTTGGATTTTTTAATTTCTCCATTATCTTCATTCCTAATTGAGTACATTTTCGCCCTTAAACCTACAAATTCTCTCATAATTACTCCACAGTTTTCATCCTTCATCATTCCCAAAACTTTTTTATTTACAATTGGTAAATTAAATTTATTTTGAGGGTTATAATCTGAAGTATCAAAACGTTGAAGTACATCATTTGAGATATCCTTATAGAAATCTTCTGTTTTAATGGTATATATAAATGAATCTGTATCCATGTAATTTAAATGAAGTCTAGTATTAAATTTGGGTTTCATATAGCCATAGTGAAATTCATACATTTTCCATTTGGATAGTTCTAATACACTAAAACCTAAGTACATCGGTTTATTACATTTAATGTTAACTCGTTTAAGTTGAACGGCAAACATATCATCTCCAAACCTAGACAGACTATGAAAATTCAATTGAGCAATATGAGCTCTTGCTTCCCTATGATTTCTTCTAACCGATTCCCACTGTATTACTATGTACACATTCTTTCTTTTTTCTACATTCTCCATGGTCTTGCCATAAACTGCATTATTTAGTAACTTGAAGAAATCTTTTTCGAATGCATTTGTCGCTCTAGTCCTATGAAAAGTATTTAAGTCGATATATGACTTTAACCATGGAGCCTGTTTAAATTTTATAACTCTATGGATTTTTTCAAAATCATACCATTCTCTATACACTGTTTCAAAACTCTATAATGTATAGAATAATTTCTCTTATTAGTTAGATCTGCTATTAATTTTTCATTCCTCATGGGAGGAATTACTTTATTTTGAGGACAGAAAGGTAAATCATTATGTAGATCATGTAGTCCAGTAGGATAATCTAAATCCACTTCCAAAATATAACCCTCACTGGACTCATCTTCAATACAATTTATATTAAGAGAATTTATTTCCTCATTGCTTAACCAAACAAAATCTGAATATGGTAGGTATTGCGACATTGCCCATCCATATAAATTATTTGCATCCAAGTACATTAGATATTGTGATGACTTTGTTCTGTCATAATCACTCATGTACTTATTATTGGCCACAGAATGTCTTAATGAACATTGAACAAGCCCTCCTCTAATGCCAGTTTTTACCATACTATACATATCAACATCAGTTATAAGTTCTAAACGTATTTTTGTTGATTTCAACATGGCGTCCCAAGATAAACCAGGTGCTGTATAATAATGGCAGGGATCCAAACCATAAATGCTTTTGCAAATCTTTCTGAAATTTTCAAAAATGTCTGCTAAAATGAGTGTATCACTTTTAACATACAATTCTGTATATTCTAACAATGTTTTACAATTAAATTTTTCCCATACTTTTTTAGCATGTTGGTAATCTTCTGCTTTACATTCTTTGTTCGTCAACAAATTTTTAAATTCTTCCCGTTCAGGGAGATTTCCTTCAGATAGTTTGGAAAATGAGTCAATATAAGAATATGGGAATATTCCCTTTCTTCTTATTAAGTCAAATTCAGCTTCGTTTGGAAAATATTTCTTAATGATTTTAAAATCATCAGAAGCTAAATTAGAGGATAATGCGTCTAAACTGGATGCCATAAACCTAAATGAGTCTACAAACCTTAACTGAAAACTATCATTTTCTATTGGTACATTTTTTGTAATGGAAATATAAGTCTCCTTATTGATAGGGATTATTTCTATGGTACCCTCAGCTTTACCTAATTCTTTTATAAACAAATGACTATCATAGGATGATAAATTATGAAAAAACACTGGTATGAATTTTTTAATTTTGTAATTAATATTACAATGGTTGTGAAGGGCAGATCGATAGCGACCAGTCAAATGACAATGGTCACGAACTCTATCATCATCTAAAGATTTTCCGCAAAGTCTACAATTTATACAACTTCTAAATTCCTCATTTTCTTCAGTTGTAAGGGCTTTCATTGGAACTACTTTATTTATATACATATTAAAAATTTCTGTTGTGTCCTTTAACAATTCCCTTACAAATACTTGGGGGCTATCTAATCCACTATAAGTGAATGATTTTGAGTATCTGTCATTATAACTACACTTAATGTAATAACTAAATGAACAGGGGATGTGCTTCTGTTCATTTATAGTTTTCTCACTAACCTTATTATTAATTTTTTGTAATAAACATTCAAAGTCCGCGTAAACAACGAATGGCACTTCTAAATTATTCGTGAAATTTTGAAATTCTATATATCTGTCTTCACCTTCAGGCATTGTCGTCACCATCTGTGTACATCCATCTTTGTGTCGGATTGCCATTTCAGGATCTTGGGAATATGTTAAGCATGTCATACAAAAATTAAGGCTATTTTTGCTATTAGTTAATGATGATCTGAGAAATCTGAAAGAAACAAAATTAAATAAATATATAATAATGAACAACTTTCTTAAATGTGAAAACTTACCTTGACAAATCTTTAATAAGAACATAATGTCTTTTGCTACATTCCTCGTTCTCCAACAACGTCAAACTTACATGAATTCGCCTATATTTTTGACAAACTCTGTAAGGTCCAACAATTTGGTTTCCCTTTAAATCAAATCCAAATACGTTGATGCTTATTAAAGGATTTTGTGCCTCAAATTTATTGATTTCATTTAAACCCATTGGGAATTCTATATTTTCAAAATTGAGAATCATCTCATTAACATAAATAATATTGTTTTCAATATTATGAATATTGTATGAGGAGCACATTGTTGCTTCTTTAGGATTATTTGGTGCCTTTAGTGCAGCTATAATACACCATTTGAAACAAAACACGTCATCATTTTTAATATTGATGCACGCATTTAGTTTCATTAGTTTGTACGGTAGGGTAATATAACTCGATCCTCGAATTATGTTGTGCTGGTTTATATTAATGTGTAAATATTTTATTTCCAGTAATGCCCATCCACTGTCCCGTTCCTGGAACTCAGACATTTTATTTTTTAAATTTTCAGCCTTCTCCAAATAAATATTTCTTAAGATGTGGGAGCGGTTAACAGCAGTCATTTTTGTCACATGTGACATTGACTCGATTTTCTCTGTTTCTTCACAGATCTTAATGTAAACGCATTCTAACTCAAAATTGCATTTAAAATTTACTTGTTTGTCCAGGGAATGTTGTAATATTTTTAAAACTTCTTCCTCTGCTTCTCCCAAAAATTCCTCCACAAATATAACATCTACCTTAGGATTTGAGTAGGTATATATTTCCACTCTTTCCATGAAGTCGCTAGATCTTAACAAAATATTTTTCGTAATATTTGTGCCACCATTGCTGCTTTCTCTATGTTGTCTTGTCCTTAGATGATGACCCCAATCCAACCTTCCAACATTAATTTTGCATTGGGTACAATGCATCAGGCTTTGATGAATTTTGGAATGGTTTTCCAAACCTCGAACTGTTTTAAAGATCTTTCCACAAATAAAGCAATCCAAATTAATTGTTGGATGTACAAGGTGGACGTCCATATGTTTTTTTAATAAAACTTTCTTATAAAAATGTTGTCCACAATGTTCACAGGGGAAGACATTTAATTTATTCCAACTTTTTTTGTGGTTGAGTAAACCACTTAATGTAGGTGATTTTGCGATAGTTGAAGTGGAAGGATTATTGTCCATTGCTGATTCCATTTTTAATATTTTATTTTTTTTTCTCAAAAAATTATATTACAAATAAATGTATATGTTATTAAGTTTGAGTATTAATTCAAACTAATGGTACTTAAAGAAAAACTAGTATTGAAACCTTCACTTTTTTCAAAAATAATGCATTATTAGTCATATGTATTTAGTTATAATAATAAAAGATAAGTCTTAAAATAAAGCGGGAATTTGTCGCCGCCTTTAGAATTCAAAAATTATCAGTTTACAAAATGTGTTCTATTACAAGGCCGGATGCATTCAAATATTAAGAAACTAGATTTTTAGCATTTTCTATTGGCTTCTTCTATCAGCATGAAAATTACGAAATAGTAGATTTTTATTTCTTTGTTTTTAAAGTTTATTTTGAAAACTATAAATTACCCTTCTGTTATCATTTTTCTACATATTTTTCTTAAATCTATTATTTCTAAGTCAAATTTATAAAAAAAAGGACGGATGTGGTTTGTCTGATAAAAACCGATAAAATATTGCATTATTTTTAGAAATCAGAAAACAATTGTGCCGGATGTCTGACTCAATTCTAGACCTAAAACCAAACAATATGTGGTGATGTTGTCGTCTATAATTCCAGACAAGTATATCTTATTTTCTACAATCACAACGGTTACTGTATAAAGGGATTCTTAAAATAAAGCGGGAATTTGTCGCCGCCTTTAGAATTCAAAAATTATCAGTTTACAAAATGTGTTCTATTACAAGGCCGGATGCATTCAAATATTAAGAAACTAGATTTTTAGCATTTTCTATTGGCTTCTTCTATCAGCATGAAAATTACGAAATAGTAGATTTTTATTTCTTTGTTTTTAAAGTTTATTTGAAAACTATAAATTACCCTTCTGTTATCATTTTTCTACATATTTTTCTTAAATCTATTATTTCTAAGTCAAATTTATAAAAAAAAATGACGGATGTGGTTTGTCTGATAAAAACCGATAAAATATTGCATTATTTTTAGAAATCAGAATATATTTAAAATTTTTCTTAAAGTATATTTTTAAAAACAACAAACATTTTTCAAAACAATGAAAAATAATTTTTTAACATTTAAAAAATTTTTCTACGGGCTTGAAAAAAAAAATTTTAAAAAATATGCTCGATTCATTTCTCTTCATGCTCTAAAATGTTTGTTTAAAGTTTAAACAATAAAAAATAATTTTTTATCATTTAAAAATTTTTTCTATAGGCACGAAAATAAGACCAAAGAGGAAACAACGTGGAAAAAAAATGTGTGAGATAAGAATTTTTTAAAACAATGGAAAATTTTCTAGTTTTCATAGTAAAAGTCGAATCCCCTTTCATTTTCATCGTAAAAGTCGAATTCCATTGTTTTAAAAAAAATTAAAAAAAAAAAAGTTGCTTCCCCATTCATTTTCATCGTAGTTGCCTCCCCATTCGTTTTCATCGTAGTCGCACCCCCATTCTTCATCTACTGTGGTCCTTATATGGGAGCTATGACCAATTATGGACCGATCACCTTGAAAGTAGGTCGGGTGATTTATGTCTATATTAAATTTAACTATGTTGAATTTTGTGTGTATACCAACATTTTTAAGCGATTTATGCACGTTAAAGTGATTTTCGGAAGCGGGTCTATATGGGAGCTATGACTAATTATGGACCGATCGTAACAAAATTTGTTGACATGAATTTTGTATATATAAAACTTATTTGGAGCGAAATTTGTGTAGATACATAGATAAATTAAACATTTATGACCGATAAAGTCCAATTTCGAGGGGACTTTGTATGGGGGCTAGGTGAAATAATGGACCGATTTCAGCCAGTTTCAATAGGCTCGGTCCTTGGGCCGAAAAAGTAATATGTACCAAATTTGATCGAAATATCTTCAAAATTGCGACCTGTACTCTGCGCACAAGGTTTACATGGACAGCCAGCCAGCCAACCAGACGGACGGACGGACGGACGGACATCGTTTAATCGACTCAGAAAGTGATTCTAAGTCGATCGGTATACTTTAAGGTGGGTGTTAGACTAATATTTTACAAACATCTGCACAAACGCATAATACCCTCCCCACTATGGTGGTGTAGGGTATAAAAAACCAAAAAAAGTAACCGGGACAACTAAAGGAAAAAAATTGTTTGTTGTGGAAAAATGATATATATAAGATGAATATCATAATTAGAATATTTTGGTACTAATTTTATTGATAACTGTTCAATAATGGCAAAATCTCTACCAATATCTTGTAACTTAAACATTTTTTACTTTCTGCGGAAATTTTTTACTTGGTGAAGAACAGCTGATGCTGTTGTTAAATGAGTTAATAACAGCTTCAGCTAGTTTTATATTTAAAGTCGACTTCAACGTCAGAAGTATACTTTAACTTGTCTATGATAGACCTAAAGTCCACTCTTGAGTAAAGTCGAGTTTAATTCTCTTAAAGTATTCTTTATTTCTGACTATGATTATGGGCCAAAGTAATTAACTATGATTCGCGCAATGTCCAAAAAATTAGAGTTGTGTAGCCCATGAATGACCTAGTTTAATTGAGCTATTCACTCAACTAAGCGAAGAGAATCATTCATCATATTGAGCGTTTTCAGCTCAGCACTGAGCGTATTCAACTGAGCGGTTTTGTTTTATGCTCATGTTTCTTTCAGTACTCATGAAAGAGCTGCACAAGCACATTAATTTGTCATCATCAATGTTTCACATGTTTCACTTTACTCGTCAATTCTGTAACATTCTTTCGCTCACTGACATTGAAAAGTGAGTGAGTATTGTGTCCTACAAAAATAAAACGATCATTTGAATGTAGGTTTGTTATGTATGTATATGATCGTATGCTGCCGCGTATATATTTTTGTTTCAAGAATTATTAGAGTTATTCAAATTGCTTTTGTTTTCATGAAGGAATTTTTATATGTGTGCTATTGAATGAATGTGAATTTATTTATGGTATGGTGATGTAGAATGAAATAAAGAAAGAGTATTGCTACAGTTTGTAAGTAAATTTCATAAAATAATAATGAAAAAGGGAAATACATAATTGTTATTGTTAAAATAATAATTGTAATTGAAAGTATGTAATTAGTAAAAAATACTATTTCAGAAATACAAAACACATAACTTAATTAAATTTGCAATATTATTTCAATCACTTTTTTTTAGAAAATATATATCTTATGCACTTTTTTACTATACTGCTACATTAACAGAACATTTGTCTGCTGCCATGAGCGACCTATCGTGGGTTTTTCCCTGTTTTTTGGAATGACAGTTTAGAATTTCTGAATTTAAGGAATAAGATTAATAAAATCTTATTCCTTAAATTCAGAAATTCTATTTATATATTGTTATCAGTGTTGCCACAACCTCAAAATTTTTGTAACCAAGTTTGTTTAAAAAAATAACCAAAATGCTAAAAAAGTAACCAAAAAAAATTTATTGCAAACGTCATGTTTTTATACTTCAAGATACATTTTATGTCAAGATTTCACCATTTACAATATTATGAAAATTAGTTCTTAATCATAAAAAATTCAGAAAAATCTACCAGAATAATTTGCAATTAAATATATATATTTTTTTTTTTATTTTTCTATTTTACACAATTATTATTACTGAATGTAAATCTTTTAATTTTTTAAAAATATCTGACTTGAACATATTGCGTTTGTTGATGCCTGAGGTAATGTCGGGTTAAGGAGAAGAAAATTTTACATGATATTTTGTTGTTGGGCAATAGATTTGCGCAACTAAATTGCCTAGTGTGAAAGGCGTCATAGCTTTTCAAATATTACACTTTTTCTGTGGTTTTGCTGAACATTTTTCATTTTAAAAATATCTGCATGCAGCCTGTGGCATATGATATTGGTAATTTTCAAGAATGATAAACTAAAGATTACGCCATCACGCGCACATAATTAAATCTTTCTACTCATGTAGAACTCAAAGAAACTGTGTTCCTATTGGTTAATAGTCAAGTAATTGTAATTCTAAGGTTGCCAACTCTGACATAATACATAAAATGTTTCGCCAGAAATTGTAATTTTCACATATGAAACAGACTTGGCAACCCTTAAAATGGAATATCTACGTCATTTAATGGGAAATCGTGCGCAAGGCGTAATCTTTAGTTTATTATTCTAAACAAATAGCTAAGGTTGAAGCTAGCTAACTAAATATTATATTTAAACTTTCTTGTTCACATATTTTTAATCTTATTCAATTTAAAGAATCGATCAGAGGAACAAAATTGACAAATTATTTTGGTGCAGCGAAAAATATAATTGAAAACACATATGTGGGACATTTATTTTTAAAACTTTCTTTATTTTTGGTTATTCTTCTGTTTATTCTATATGTTTCTTCTTATTGGTTAAATATTGCATAAATTGAATAAAATGTATAAATAAATCTGATACAAAAAAATAGTACTGTAATACTGTACTCGGTTTTTTGCGAACCGGTTAATTTAAAATGTTGATTTTCGGTTAACCGGTTTATCCGGTTTTTATTACTCGGTTAACCGGTTTTTAAAATTTAGGTTTAAAATTAAGAAATCTCATGGTTTTGTGTATTTTTTTATATTCATTGTACAAACATTATTGGTCTGATTTGAAACCTAAACTGCTGATTTACAATATAAACCTATTTAGATTGATATTTTTAAGAAGTAAAATGATTCTAAATAGTAGAGGACGATGAGTTTACTTAAAAGCTTGAGTTTACGATGAGTTTACATAATCAAACTATAAAAATTAAATTCCGCAGAATTCTAGAAGTTAAGCAAAATCTTAATAATGATTCATTATAAACTTAGTGATGATTTTACCAAACGTCAAGTTGAATTTGATGTGCATACCTTCTTTCAATCAATTTGACTTCATTAGTGTGTTTTGTTCTTAAAATTTTATTATTCATTTCGTTAGCTTAGTGTACAAAGTCCTTTTCAGAAATAACAACGTTCCAAAATCCATAATTTGAAATATTTTGAAATCTGATTCCATATCAGAAAAATTTAATGAATAAACCAATAATTAAAACAAGTATATTATATATTTAGTAACATATTTATACTGAATTCCATTTGACTGACAATTTGAATTTGAAATTTTTACAAAATAAAATGGACTTAGCAATTTTGTATATTCATAGGTATTTAATATTAACCATTCCTGACTACTAAAAACTACAAATTTTAAAGCTGTATATACTTTATTGGACATTTTATGTTTTCTACATATATATGACGGTTAACCGGTTTAACCGGTTTTTTCGATGTCGGTTAACCGAAAAACCGGTTTTCTAAAAAAGCCCAATTTTCGGTTAACCGACAAACCGGTTTTTTAAAAAGTCGGTTTTTTATAAACACTAATCGTATATTGAAAAATCTGTCTATAACAAAATGTTTTGAAAAAAGTAACCAAAATGAAAAATAAATACACATCTACACATCAGGAATAAAAATAACCAATTTTGGTTATAAATAACCAAAACGGCAACACTGATTGTTATATCATAAAATAATTAAGTTAATATTGAAAATATACAAATTGTATCACAAAACTATTTTTCTTTCGTATTTTTAGTAGACATTTTGTTGATCATATATATATAAGTTGTAAAAGTCAGGTAAAAAAAATTGCAACAATATTGATTTTGGTTTAGTTATTGTCACATTTTTATTTTGGATCACAATTATCAGATCATCAAAATATTTTTCCTTTTTCAAATTCTAGTTAATATCTTGAGTTTTTTGGTAATTTTATTATTTTGTGGTAAAAGAATACATTATAGTTAGTGAATGTTCTGCTTAACAAATATTGTCTAAACATTTGGTTAGCATCGGAAATTAGAAATAATAAAAAAATTAACTCTTTTTTCCGCAAAAATATTAGTTTAAATAAAATACAATTTGATTTTTTTAAAATTTTAATCAATTATTTCACGCATACATCTCTAATTGTCAAAAGACTGTGTGGTTTTACAACTAACAACAGAAATAATTGATTTAATTCACTACAAGCAATTCTCAAAATGAGCTAATGAGCTAAAAGAGCGCCCTAGTTCATTTCAGTGAGCTGAGCTGAAAAGAGCGGTCACTTCACTGAGCTAATAAACCCAACTCTACAAAAAATACACAACAGTGTTCCCAACAGATAGGACTCTTTAAATTATAGCAAGGATTAATATGGCTAAACTTTTAAAATTATAATTGTTCTTCTGAGAAAACGATAAATATATTAATTAATCTTGGTATGAATGAATGTCAGTATATTGATCCAATCTTAATTTTGATCTCAGTTAAGCAAGTAGTAAATGTTTCCCTTATAGACAGTAATTGTCATTAATGTCTGATCACTTGGCTGACTCCAATTTATATATTTTGGGTAATTTTTTATGTGCTATTACATTATACATCCCATGTTATCTAGCGTAAAGACAATTGTCACTTAAGTGTCTCTAAGTAATCTATAGTGTAGTCATTTTAAATTGTGTACTGCATTTGTCTCTAAGTTATCCAAAAGGGTCAATTAATCCTCAGCTTACGATATGCTAGTCACATAGCTAGTTATGTAACCGGTTGTCACCCTAAATTATAGGAAAATCTCTAGTTCTGGACAGTATCCTAGAACTGAAGGGAAATGACTGTAAGGAGCGGTAACTGTGTGTGTGGAGTTAAAAAATCGTTCGATAACGAAATCTCTTATTAATCGGAATTGCAATGAAAACAATTATGACTGTTTTCGATACATTTAATGAATTTTTGATACTTAGAAAAAAATCTAAACTTTTTTGAAGCAAAATGTTTGAAATGATAATTGTCAACTGCTGATAGAGAAATGAAGAACTTAATGCCAGTTTCTCGATGTCGAAAGAAGTAAGTCTTGTACTCCGGGTTTGAAGCTGCGTTTGACAAATGATGTTCCTTAACCCATACCAGTTCTCCTACCATAGGGTTCCACTTTCTGCGTCGCAGATTATAATAACGCGCTTGGTCTTTGGCTGCTTTCACGAGATTTTTCCTGACTAGGCTAAAAATGTGTTTTAACATATTTGCTCTTTCTTGTGGGTTGCGATCTGCAGTTCCTGTTCCTGGTGTGACTTCATCATACAACGCGGTGGGGAGTCTCGGTTCTCTTCCTTGAACTAAAAAGGTGGCGCTATACTGCGTTGTGTCGGATTTTGCCGTGTTTATGGCCAATTGTATCTCCGGAAGTACTTCATCCCATGTCTTTTGATTGGATCCGGCGTATTGTGCGATCATGGCCTTAACTGTGCGATTCACGCGCTCTGTGGGGTTCTCTTGGGGTGTATACGGGGCTGTCAACTGGTGATGAACACCAATCTCTTTAAGATATTCTCGGAACATTTTGCTTGTGAACTGGGAGCCGTTGTAGGTGATTATCATCTTCGGTACACCAAAATTTGCCAAGATTCTTTCTCTAAAGGCTTTTCGTAAAGTCTCACCTGTTGCTCTGCGTAATGGCACCAACTCTGACCATTTTGAAAATTTGTCCGTAAAGACCAGTAGCATCGAGTTTCCATGTTTTGACCTTGGTAGCGGGCCTACAAAGTCTGCGCAAACGATCGCCCATGGCTCTTCTGCAATTCGTGACAACATTTGTCCTGCAATTCGTGACAACATTTGTCCACATATCAACTTTTGCTGATGACACAGCTATACTAGCCATTCATGAAAATCCCCAAGAAGCATCTGTACTTTTACAAGACCATATACTCGACATAGAAAGGTGGTTAAAACAATGGAGAATAAAAGTAAACGAGCAAAAATGTATACATCTTACATTCACATTGCGTAGAGAATCGTGCCCTCCAATCCTAATAAATAATAATATAATACCTCAACAAACTGAAGTTAAATATCTAGGTCTGCATCTAGACCGACGCACAGTGGTATGAGAATAAAAAAGATGGAAATAAATCTGTAACTTCTGTGAATGAAATTTCACATGCGCAAAGAGGTAGTGTAGTCGAATTTAAGTTTTGAATTTGGACCTCATGAGCCCACCAGGAGCGGGACCAGGGGTTCCCAAAGTAGGACACATCGGGTATGTTCAATTTTTAAAATTATCCTATTTCTTATGTTACGATTTAAAAAAAATTGCACATTTAGAATCTCCTTGTCGAGCACTACATAAAACCTCGTCGTAGCTATCAATTATCTCTTATAACTTAGGAGATATTCGCATTTGAAAATTTAATTTTCAACATTTTTACCCAACCTACTCCAGTTTTTTGGTGATCGCGGTTCTAAATATTCCCCGATTTTATCCATTTTTCTTTTATAGAATTAACAATAGATCTATATATCAAATAAAGAAAGAAGTGTTTAAAAATCATGGCTGAGTCCAAAGTTATATTCATTTGAATTTAAAAAAAAAATAAAAAAGGCGATTTTTCGCAATTTTTTGGGGAAAAAAGTACTTTTATTCTTTTTAAGTTATCTAAAAAATTTCTAAGAGGATGTATAACGAATTTGTACTTTTTGAAAAGCTAACTTTACGCCAAATATTTTGTATGTAAAAAACATTTATAATTTTTGATACCGACGGGATCAGGTCCATTCAAAAAATGCCTATTTTTTATGTAAAATTCAACATTAGGGCAAAAATTCTCAAATCGCATACTCGATATCAAAATATTGTAACCTATTTTAGATGGCCCAATAAGTTCTTAATTATTTTGTAAAGGGTTCCGAAAACCCCGCCCCTGGTATGGATATTGTAGCCAAAAAACAAAAAATCCCATTTTTGGGATTTTTCAAGATTTTTTTTTTGAATTGCGGGATACTTGATAACAAATTTCAAAATTTGTTTTTCTTTTTCCATTTTGAATAGAAAAATCTACATAACTGTGAAATTTTATTAAAAAATATTCATAAATAAAAATTTTATTTCAATTCAATATTTCATAACTCAGCCATGATTTTTAAACACTTCTTTCTTTATTTGATATATAGATCTATTGTTAATCCTATAAAAGAAAAATGGATAAAATCGGGGAATATTTGGAACCGCGGTCACCAAACAACTGGAGTACGGTGGGTAAAAATGTTGAAATTTAAAGATTCTATATGTGTAATTTTTTTTAAATCGTAAAACAAACGAAGAAATAGGATCATTTTAAAAATTGAACATACCTGAGGTGTCCTACTTTGGGAACCACTGGTCCCGCTCCTGGTGGGCTCATGAGGTCCAAATTCAAAACTTAAACTCGACTACACTTCCTCTTTATGTGAAATTTCATTCAAATCGGCGTAAGGGTTTAGAAGTTACAGATTTATTTTTTTATTCTCATACCACTGTGCGACGTCTTACTTGGAAAAAGCATATAGATACGAAATTGACTCAAATGAAGTTAAAATTGCTACAAATTTACTGGCTAATTGGTAAAAACTCGAGATTGAGTTTAGATTGCAAACTTTTGCTGTACAGCTCAATAATAAAACCCATATGGTGCTATGGAATTCAATTATGGGGCACGGCCTCAGCTTCTAATATTGAAAAAATTTAAAGATTCCAAAATAAAATATTACGAATGATAACAGCAGCGCCTTGGTATGTGAGAAATATTAACATTCATAAGGACCTAGGTGTCTCCCTGGTGAAAAATGAAATAAAAAAACAAGCGGAGTCATATTTGAAAAAGTTAAAAGTTCACCCAAACCCACTTGCACGAACATTAATGAGAAGTAATGGCTACATCCGACTAAGAAGAAGGAATCCAACAGACCTGCGCTGATGATAGGATCTATAAATTAAACATAATTTTTCGTCGAACTGTGGTGGGACGTAAATATAAAATAATATTTAGATTTAAGATTTGAACAAATTATTGATAGTTCACATTATTTTGTGAAGATACAATAAATAAAATATGAAAAAAAAAAATTTCGTCCTACGGGAAGCTGCTGGTTTGGCTTATGCTGTTGGCATGTTTCACAATTTCTCACGTAAGTGCGAATGTCTCTGAACATTCCTGGCCAATAATACTGGTTAGTTACAAGCGCTATGGTTTTTCTTATACCGAGGTGACCTGCAGTCGGGGCGTTATGATTTTCCTGTAATACTCGCTGGCGCTGGTATGAAGAGACACATAGCTTCCATGGGGTACATTCTTCGTCTTCATCAGCCGTCGGGAGGTTGCGATAAAGTTGGCCTCCGAAGATCGTAAAATCTGGGAACTTCTCTGGCTCCATGCTTATTTCCTTACATTTTCTTTGCCACCAACTGCACTCCACTGGCTTATCTTGTACTTGAAATACATTTGCCGATTCCCGGGATAGGGCGTCTGCAACTACGTTTAGTTTTCCGCGACGGTACTGTATATCAAAACTATATTGATATAGCTCCATCTAGCAATTCGTCCTGAGGGTCTCTCAATCAAGTTGAGCCATTTCAAAGCCAAATGGTCCATCACTACAGTAAAATGATAGCCTTCCAGGTATGGCCTTAGCTTTCTGATCGCCAAACACTCTTTCTCTGTCGCCGAATAATTAATTTCCGCAGGGTTTAGTCTGCGGCTTGCGTACGAAATCACTCTCTCCTGTCCGTCGAACTCTTGGGTCAACACTGCTCCTAAGCCATAGTCACACGCATCAGTTTGAAGAGTAAACTTCCTCGAGAATTCGGGGCAGGCTAGGACTTCTGTCAATAGTTTCTTCAAGCTCTCAAACGCACTCTGTTGCTCTTGGTTCCACCGAAAATGCTTTCCTTTCTTCAGCAGCGTGGTCAGGGGATGCACGACCTGGGAAAATTCGGAGACGAATCTTCTGTACCACGAAGCAATACCGAGGCATCTTCGCAGTTCTCTAACACTTCGTGGGGGTTGGAGTCCTTGAATGCCGGTGATCTTCTCGGGATCGGTATTGATTCCGCTCTCATTAACTACGTGTCCTAAATATTTGATTTCTTTTTGGAAAAACTTAAATTTGTCTTGATTTATCTTCAACCGTGCTTTTCGCAGTCTTCTAAACACCTCTTTTAGGTTGGCCATGTGTTCCTCTAGAGAGTTGCCCAGCACCACAATGTCGCCGAGGTAAGCAAATGCATGGGGCTCCATTTCTGCACCAATCACCCTGTCCAGCGTCCTCTGAAATGTTGCTGGTGCTGATGTCAACCCAAAAGGCATCACCTTCCTCTGAAACAAACCTTTTCCAGCCACTATGAATGCTGTGTACTCCTTGCTGACCTCTGCCATTGGTATTTGGCAATACGCATTCTTTAAGTCTATGCTGCTAATGAACTTTGCGTTGTGAAGCCGATCTAGTATGGCGTTAATTCGTGGCAATGGGTATGCGTCTGCTACTGTTTTGGCATTGAGCTGCCTGTAGTCATTACACAGCCTAAGTGTTCCGTTGTTCTTTGGGGCCATGACTATGGGTGCACTGTAGGGACTCTTTGATGGCTCTACACATTCATTTCTCAGCAGCTCATCGATTTCATAATTTATTTTACTTTGCATCTCGGGATTGCGTTGCGCGTACCTTTGTCGAACCGGTCTGTCATCTTTTAGTATTATCTGGTGTTTAGCCAGATTTGTAGGGCACTTGACATCTTTGAACTTGTCGAGCTCATTCTCCAGGAACTTAGCAATTATTTCTTCTTCACCGAGTGAACCTTCACTTGCCATCACCACCTGCTCTTCCACTGCCATCATTACCTGTTGGGAAACAGGTATACACTTAACTCTCTGGTCACCACATTGCATCTCGAACTCCACAGCTATTAAAAAATCTAAACCAAGCAGCACTTCGTCCAGCATGCTCGGCATAACACCCACTTCCATTTGACTACTTCTGCCACCAAATCTCGCCTCTACTCTGATTACTTCCCTCACCTCCACTGTGGTACCGTTTGCTAAGCTGATCCGGCTATCAACGGGAATCACTTGACTTTGTTTTCTTAACTCTTCGGCGACACGCTAACTTACGTAACTTTTCGAGATACCTGTGTCGATAGTGGCCTCTCTGTGCAGGTTTTAAATTTGTACTTGGGCCAGCAACCGAGTTTCCGTTTGACGGAAGGCTCTTACTGGGACAAGGCTTGTCTGTTCAGGGCCGCAGCCTCCCCTTGCTGATGGCTCGGTCCTCTGGCGTTTCCCGCATTTCTCCGGCAGCAATCCCTGGTTCTCACACCTCTTCTTCCACACTGCCAGCAGAACAACACGCTTTCGTTTTGGCAGTAATGATAGCCGTGGCCTTCTTGACCGCATTTTCTATAGGCGGTTGTCGGGTTGATTGGGGCCTCATCTCCTGTCGGAACTACCTGTCGAGCTCTGTCATCTCTGCTGTGAGTCTGTCGGGTGTCACGGTGATCATTACTCACTTCGGTATGGTTCGTCCGTATCACTTCGAAATCTTCGGCCTTTCGAATTAGCTCTTCCAAGGACTGAAAATCTTTCCGCCTTATGTACATCTGGTAGTCTACCAGACAATTTCTGAATATTCTATCCAGTTGCTGCTCTGAGGTGTATCCCGCGTGCCTCATCATATTCTGAAGTACGATCACGAAGTCTTTGAATGATTCACGGGATTTCTGATGTCTTACGCGTATCTGATCGTCAAACCCTTCAAAATACCTGGGTGGAAGGAAAATCGGAAGAAGTCGTCTTTGTAGTTTTTCCATGTTTGCCACTGACGGTTGTTATTTCTGAACCATAGGAGCGCCGATTTCATGAGCAACTCTGGTATTGTACGGGGCAACATATTTTTGTTCAGATCATAAACTTCCGCGAGCTCTTCCACTCGTTCAATAAAAGCAATGGGGGCCTTCTTAGCGAACTGACCACTTCCGCACTATATCTATTACAGCCGGATATGGTATATGTGTGACGTTTTGGGAACTCCGTTCGTCGTGTGGGTTTGGGTACATCAGGTGGCCTGTGGCTGCTTGTTGTCCCGTTCTTGACGACATATATGACACAGAAGGTAATTATACCTGGTGTTATGGGTGTGGGACAGCGACCATGTTTATTTTCTAGTCCCTCCAGCCTCGTAATAACATTACCTTTATGTTCGCCTGATATAAATGACGCCAACCTCTTCCGCATTTCATCTACCGTGCCGGTAGCGTTCAAATCGAACTCCTCCAGATACTGTACCAGCTCGTCTTTTCGTAGCGTGTATGCCCACGATGTACGCACCATCTTGTTTGTGTTCTTCGTTTTAGCTTTCTTCTTTTGATAAAAAGGGTCCCTGCTCGGGCGCCAATGTAAGGAACCTCCGGTTACTCCGGGTTTGAAGCTGGGGTAGCGCTCAGTCTAGTCCAGGGTCCTTAACATAAAATTTAAAACACTTTGCCTTCTTTTCACTCTTCACACTTTATTTTTGTTTTCAATTGCTTAATTATATTTATTGAGCCACAAATGCAAATTGACTGCTTCTTTATTGAGAACTTGCTGTTGCCCCGTGAACTCTCGGGTGACGCGTACCGGAGCCCTATTACTCCTGGCCACTAGTTCCTGCTCTCAAAATACTCTAGAATGTAATTCTAGAATCTACACTTGTCCCTGATTTTTCTGTGTTACTTCCAAGAAAAATATCTACTACTCTTGTCCTGAGCCAGTGCAAAAGTGTGAACCGATAGAGGTTGTTGCTAAAATCATCTCAGTTGTTTGATCCTGTGTTTGTTGTATTCTTGTATACGGCTGAATATCTTTTCTCGTGACTGTCTCTCTCTTGACTACCCTCTCTGATACACTCTGTTGACTCCTCTCTGATACATTCGGTTGACTCCTCTCTGCTTACAATCCGTTGACTCCTCTCTGCTGAACTCTACTCTAAACTCCTCTGCTGACACTCTCTGCTGTTGATATTCTGCTGTAGACACTTTGTTGTTTATTTTCGCAGCCAGTATTGTACCCACTAGCTGCCCCTGACTGTACGGCTCGTATGACCTCCTGTACCCCATCGTCCTCCGTATATCTAAAATGAGAATAAATCCAAATATTGGCGGATGTTATCCGCCCCACGTTGGTGGATGTCATCCATCATCTACCCAATAAAACAATAATAGTTTCTTTATTTGGCTTCCTAAGTTTTTACAAATTAATTTATGTGGGTCTAAATTCCAAGAATTTAGGTTCTTCACAGTCTATAACATTCAATGCTATTTCTATAACAAAGTCGACAAACAGCTTTTTGTCCAGACAATATATTGCCTATTGTCGACAAAAAATTATATTTTTATTAAAAACTTAGATAATATGCATATAAATATGCATTTTGAAGTAAAATATAACAAAATATGCATATTATCCAAGTTTTTTTCAATAAAATATTCAAAAATATGCACTAACAAATCGATGCCATTTTACAGCAAAATTTACGATTCGTATAGATAATTGAACATTGTATTTGGACGTTCGAGAAAAAACATGCATTTGCATATAAATCCGCACCTAGTAATGAGTTAAAAAGCTAATATACCTACTATTCACTACTTGCACCATAGCTTTTTAACTCATTATTTTAACAATGTCATTGAAGGCAAGTACTTACCACCCTCGCTTACAAATAGGCAGTTAAATAAGTTGTGTTGTTGTAGAGCTATTTATAGAATTTTGTATTTGCAAACAAAAAATAAAAAAATAAGTCACAGCCAAGAGTCGAACCAACAACTATCCGTTTGCTAGTCTGCTGTTCTACTCACTACACCACTGCTTAGTTATTTCATTGTGTATCAAATAATGGTTTTCACTCAGTAGTACTATATTATTTTCTGTTTTTCTAAAAATAAACATGCAATAAAATAAATGGGCAAATTGAGAAAAAGTAACTGATTATTTGTTTTGTTTATTTATTTTGTTTTTTTAGACTTTAGCTCATAAACAAGTACTTATGTATAAGATTATATGCCAGCCATTACTAAACTACTTATGTATATTAACCACAAAAACATTTGTTGGGTTGTCTTTGCAAAATAAGTATCAAGTTACGTCCGTTAACCTATTTGTTTTTTACAAAATAATAAAACTGCAGTGTCAATATTAAAGAAGCATTTATTATGTGATAAATACTAATAAAAAAATCGATTATTTGGCAACTATTAATTTCACTTTAAAAATGCAAAACTAAAATCGCTTATTTAGCAGTAATTAATTTTAATTTGAAGAATGTTAAAATAAATAGTTTAGTTAAGTTTCTTAATTCAAAAATAAAGGTCGCACCTGAAAAGTTGCGGAAAACACACAAAAATTAAAAGTGTATTTACTGGCGCCCAACGTGGGGCCTAAAGGGAAAATCAAAGGCACCCCATAGGCTGCAAAAATGAAGGATTCCCAAAGGACAATTCGAAGCACCCAATAGGCTGCAAGGACAGACCATCATCAAATAATTAAATTTGAACTGGAGATCTTGGAGTAGACCGGCTACCCGAGTACTAAGAGGAAAAGGATTAACACCATCTACCAGCTCCAGAATGTCGCTGTCCATCTTAATGTAAGTTAAGCTAAGTGAAGAAACAGTGTAGAAATAAGATATCAAAATAAAAGTGTAAGAAAAAAAGAGTGAAAATAATTTAAAAGTTTTAAAGCAAATTGCAAATAAAAATAAATAAAATAAAAATTTTATTGTACGTAAAAATAATTTAAAAATTAAATTCAAATTTTGAAAGGAAAGGTTAATTTTTTTAAAAGAAAAAAAGAATAATTTTAAGTAAAATTTTGAAGGAAATAATGATATTTACTGAAAAGTGAAAGATTCATAATTTATTTTAAGTGTCCTATTAAACTTTTGATAAGGTCTGCGATTCCTACGGGACCCGCCAGATTTTTTTTAGAAAAAAATAAGAAGAATTTATAAATACTAATTTTATAAAAAATAAAAGAAATCAATTTATATTTAATTTTTAAGTGTCTTTTAAACCATTGATACGGTCTGCGATTCCTACGGGACCCTCCATATTGTTAAAAATAAATTAAAGAGAAGAAAAAAGAATAGAAATAGATTTTATAAAGTAACAATAAAAAATATTTATAGAACAATTTTTAAGCATTCCAACAACTGATAAACAATTTTGTTCTAAAGTACTGATAATACCCACAAAATCTGGAAAATTTGTTAATAAAATATCCTATAAAGATGTATTAATGTGTAATAATTCAACTTACGGAATTAAAAATACTTGTAAATCACATAATAAATTAACTATCTGCAATATTAAAAACATAGATAATATTGATAATGACACTTGCGTAACAAATTTATTGCGCGGTTATACAGCAAATTGTACGTTAACCAACAACAACCATATACCCACTATTGAAGAAATTGCTCCGGGATTAATCCTGTTAAATCAACATAATGGCACTGTTTATATTAACAATGAGCCACGTACCCTTATTGGAACTTACCTGTTGCAATACCAAAATGTTACGATAACTGTTGCAAATAAAGATTACAATTACTTCCAACTAACAGAAGCGAAACCCATACCTGCGATCTTTCAAGCTAAGTTACCCGGATCTGCTATTGAAGAAGTATTAACCTTGGAAACGGTAAACGAACTCAATCTAAATAATACAAAGTATATTGACCTTCTTGATACCAAGAACAGATGGAATTCAATAATCACCATTGGACTATTCATGGTTTGCATCATTTTAATCGCAAAAATATGGAAAATAAAAACACAACACGTCAAGGTGGACGAGGTTGTTATTTCAACACCACCAGCACAGGTAGTAGCTCAACCCGAATGGCCAGTAATCAGCTTGACGAACTCTCAACAAATACCAAGGTTATCAAAGATTCCATACTTTTGAAATATTACGATCGGGGACGATCGTAATTAAAGGGGGAGGTATTAACCACAAAAACATTTGTTGGGTTGTCTTTGCAAAATAAGTATCAAGTTACGTCCGTTAACCTATTTGTTTTTTACAAAATAATAAAACTGCAGTGTCAATATTAAAGAAGCATTTATTATGTGATAAATACTAATAAAAAAATCGATTATTTGGCAACTATTAATTTCACTTTAAAAATGCAAAACTAAAATCGCTTATTTAGCAGTAATTAATTTTAATTTGAAGAATGTTAAAATAAATAGTTTAGTTAAGTTTCTTAATTCAAAAATAAAGGTCGCACCTGAAAAGTTGCGGAAAACACACAAAAATTAAAAGTGTATTTACTTGTATATGTAATGTAGTGGTATGTAATAGTCATTGAAAAGTAAGCTGTTCAGTAATTGCAAGTCATTACCAAGTTTTTGCTGGGCATAGAAATCATAGAAAATTTAATTTAAAATATTCGGCTGTGCCGCAACTTATATACCCTTCACCAAATTATTCTTCAAAATACAAATTTTAAATATTTTTAGGTAAACAAAAATTTTTTTTTCGAATTGGTATTTTAAAATTGGTTATTTAAATTAAATTTTTTTTTTTTTCAAATTTTAAATTTTTTTTTGGTTTTTTATTTTTTTTTTTTTGGTGAAAAAAAAAACTTCGGTTATGTCAAGGGTCTTTGAAATATCTATCATTAGATATCCATATTGTCTATATTAGTGACTCCAGATATAGGTCAAAAATCGAGGTTGTCCTGGGTTTTTCCTCGTATCTCAGCCATTTGTTGATCGATTTTGCCGATTTTAAAAAAGAAACTTTTCGAAAGCATGTCTGACAGAAAATTGATTTCAACAGACAGACATGGCTTATAGGGTCGGAAAATTATATTGTGGAAATTACAAACGGAATGACAAACTTATATGTATATACCCTTCTCACGATGGTGAAGGGTATAAAAACAAAAGGTGGGACAACTAAAGAAAAACAGTTCTTTGAAGTGGAAAAATTGAAAAGATAAGATTAATATCATATTTAGTATATTTTGGTACTAATTTTTTTTAATTGATAACTGTTCAATAATTGCAAAATCTTGTAACTTAAACAATTTTTACTTTTTGACGAACTTTTTTACTTGGCGAAGAACAGCAGATGCTGTTGTTAAACGAATTAATAACAGCTTAAGCTACCCAGCAAAAATTTTGTGAATTTTTGTAATGGTAACTAGTTACCACATGCATTATTTTGTAATGAGTGGTGGTTACCCAGCACATTATTTTATTTACTAGAATAGGTACTTATTTTTATACAGGCTGGTAATGAACTTTTGCATTTAGCACAGATATCTAGTGTGTTTGACTGGAAAATGGGAGGTTAGTGGTTCGCCACCAGTCAAAGCCATTCATTTTTTGTTCATATTCTACTCATTTATATGTTGTGTTAAAACTATTGTTAACTAACAATAAAATAACTCGTACATGGAGCAGTGAGTTAGCAGCTTGACTATCAAACACAAGAAAATAATGTTCGATTCCCACACAAGGCAATATTTTTTCTGTTTTTTTTAGCTACATATTCTTGTTTTGATTTTAACTACTTATACAGGTGCTGAATGTAAGTACATTTGTAAGCTTAACCCATGAACTTTTTAAAAATCTCGAACAAAGGTAAGTAGTGTTTCAGTCAAATAATAAGTAATTATCACTTTGCTCCAATATTACTTGCTGTCTACTAGGTAAGTAAAGTTTTTGCTGGGTAGTTTTATATTGAGAGTCGACTTCAACGTCAGAAGTATACTTTAACTTGTATATGATAGACCTAAAGTCCACTCTTAAGTAAAATCGAGTTTAATTCTCTTCAAGTATTCTTTATTTTTGACTATGATTATGGGCCATGGTCTTTAAACATGGTCTAGTAAGATATGATTTTGGAGTAAGAATTTTCGAATATGAATTAAGTATCAGATATTGATGAGTACATCCAAACTTATAGCGAGGAAATAGTCAAAATTTGGGTACAAAATTTGTAAAAATAAAAAAATCAATTAATTACTATTATAATCCGAACATTTATTGCTTACTTATACTATTACAATGTAAGTTAATGTGATTGAGGATCACATTGTAATAAACGAACTATTGATGGATCGCTTTTTGCACCTTCTATAAACTCTTCTAGACTTAATTTCCCATCCTTGTTTCGATCCATTTGCCTAAATATTTTATCAGTTCTTTTTTCTGGTGTACTTTCGTCTTCAGGCATTTTCATAACAGATCCAACCATTTTATATATAGCCTAAAATTAAATTGAAAATAAATGTGTTCATTAAATATGTCAAATTATTAATTTTTCTTGCAAATAATAATTCTATTAATAAATATACATAGATAAAAGGCCTTATTCATAATACATTTTTAATTTAATACAGGTTTATTAAACGAATTTTGTATGGAAATTTTGTTTTATAAACCTTTTATAAAATTAAAAATTGATTATGAATAAGTTTGTTGTTGTTCATTAACCGATTTTACTAATTTTATAAGGCTACACAGTGGTTTAGCATTTTTTTATTTTGGAAATAGTAGATCGTAGGTAGATCGTGAACGAATGATATCTGAATAAAATTTCACATAATCAGTGCTAAAGTGTTTTTGATTTGATTTGTATTTACAGTTTTTCGTTTTTTGCCAGTTATCAACTCATAAACAACTTAGCACTGATTATGTTAAATGCACTAACATACTGAAATTCAGAAATTGGGAATACTCTCAGAAATGGAATACTCTAGTGTAGTTAAGCTAAACGGACGTGTTTTTTCTATCTCCGCAATTATTTTGTTTTGTTTTTAATGATATTGACGGATAAAAATTTAATAAATATAAAAAAATATATATGTATATACATACATATATCTTTAACGTGAATGGACGCATAAAATATATTTAAATAAATAAAACAAATATTGAAGTGCAATTAAAATTCTTTTTCTTCCGTGCTGTTTTTATTTATCTCCACCTATAAAGAGCACAAGTGCAATAAGATAAACAGAGATTACTCCAAGGCGAATTTATACAAGGTGGAGTCAGTCAATCAGCTGATTACTCTTTTTTCGCTTGTTTGGTTCTAACACCTGTCAAAGCTTGTTTTTATACTTCAATATCTACATATTCTAAGCTAATTAACAAAATATTTATATTTTGCATAAATAAGTAAAGCCTTCACTATTCAATTATCTACACTATATTTAGTTTTAATACATATTTGTTTAATTTTTAATTTCTGTTTTTTGACATTTGTTAAGACCATTTGTTGTTTTTGTAGAACTACCACCAGCTTGTATAAATTCGCCTTGGATTACTCTTTATTAGTTTCTCAAGTACAAATTGTAGTGAGCGGAGGCTTAGTTTAAACGGCAGAAATGCGTATGTGTCTGTGAATGTGGAAGAAAATTCTAAAGATAACACAAATACAAGAATTGATGACAGCTTCTATTTGACCGCCAAACCAAGTGACCGCGCTCGTTCATTATCCCCCGCATTATTTACGAATAATAATTGTAAAACAAAGGAAAATTTGTCATTGACAACTTAAAGCGATTGAAAGTATGCCTAGTAGGGTATTCATTCGAGTAATGATCGTTCGATTAATCGAATAATTTCTTTCGAATAATTATTCGAACAACTTAAAAATGCGTATTTTCGAATAACGAATAATTTGCACAATTTCGTGTAGAATAATAATCGAATAAAACGAATAAATGTAAATATATTTAAAATTATTGAATTGCTTATTGAATTACTTAGAATATTTCATAATTCCAAATTTAAATACAAAAATTTTATTGCTTCTGAAATTCGTCAAATAACAAAAAATAAGAGGAGTCTTTCGATCACTGTATAAATATATAAATATTACTGCAAGAAGTTACAATTCTAAAATCAAATCAATGACAATAAAAGGTACGAAATATTTGTTATTTAGAAACAGAAATTTTAGGGTACAAATATATCAAAATATTAACTTAGATTAAAGTGGTGTTGAAAGTGATGACGAATGTGATTTTGAAACGGTCGTCGAAAGTAATATTGAGCATTACATTTATAATGATTACGTTGAAATAGACGAAGGCCATGATCTTAAAATATATATAAGTGATGTTATTAACCGCGTACGTAAGTGTTGCAAAATATTTAATAAATCCAATGATAAATACAAAATATTACAAACTTACATTTTGTTGCGAGAAAACATGGAGTGATGTTGTTAAACATCGTTGGACATCTTTGTCTAACATGGTAATAAACTGTTTGCGTATTTATAAATGCGTCAATCAAGCACTATCTGACTTCAAATTAGCCACGTTCACTGACAATGATATCAAACTTTGGCCAGATTTGTGTAATTACATAATAGTGCATTTACACTTGTAATTTTCAAACTAGTTTATGATCTCTGACATCTGCATTTTAGGCAGTTAAGTGGTTTATTTTTGAAAAAATTTAATAAAAACTTCATTCTTTACTTGTTTAAAAAAATTTAATTGTTCGAATAATTCGATTAATTTAAAACTAATCGAATTATTCGTTTAATTTTAAAGTTAAAATCTCTTACAAGTTAAAATCTCTTATTCGAATTATTCGTTTTATTCGAACAAGCGAAAAATCGAATAATTCGAATACCCTAATGCCTAGTAATTCACCCCCTAAGTTGAAAACATACACAGTGAGTACGAACAAAATTGACCATGGAATGGGAGCAATACCTAAAAATGGTCAGCCCAAAAATAGTGAACAAAAACCACAAACCAAGTGGGAATTGAAAATAACCCTAATATTAACGTGGAATCAACAGACCAACCTCCATCTTCTAATTTTAGTCGAAGCTACAGTAGATACCGTAGTAAAATCGGTTAACAATTTAACCAACTCTATGAGCAACATTATGCAGGAAATGCTTAAAATGCAATTTATGATATTGCAAGCCTTATTAAATAAACCATGAACTGGTTGAAAATATGTTTCTGGAATGCACACTGCATACGCCAACACAAAAACGAACTCAAATATTTTTTAAGAAGTCAACAAATTGATGTAATGCTGGTTTCTGAAACTCATTTGACGTCTAGAAGTTAATTTCAAATAAATGGATATGTAATATATGATACCAAAGATCCCAGAGGCGAGTGAAGTCTCAGCAATTTTAATAAAAGCTCGAATCAAACATTGCTTAATGTGTGATCTTTGCAAAGATTATCTTCAAGCTACTACGGTCTGTCTTGAAGATTTTCATCAAAACTTAGTGATTTAATCGATATACTCGCCCCTAGATTTTCAATTACATAAAGTCAATATAATAGATTTTTAATGCTAAGCACACATTCTGCGGATTGCGACTGATTACCCCTAAAGGTCATGTTTTGTTTGATAAAATTTCTAAAATGGGTTTGAATGTGATTTCGAGCGGCCAACCTACTTTGCTGGCCTATTGATCCACGAAAAATACCGGATGTTATTGATTTTAGCGTGACAAAAAATATCCCTAGATAAATAATTCAATATGAACTCTAGCTGGATTTATCTTCAAATCACTCACCCTCTATTGTTAATTTATTGAGCCCCCGAGGAATTGCATCCCCGACTGGTAATTTAGCGATGGCTGGCATAAAAATTATTGAGCCAATTAATTTTATATAAGAAATACCTCAGTACACATTGCTCAGAAAACATACCGGTAAGAACACCAGAAAACATCGATCACTCTCTTATCAATTTCGATAAAAATCTCAAACTGGCTGCTCAACATGCTACCCAAACCCCCCAAGAAATCAGATATAATAGAATTTATTCTGCAAATGTCGAACGGCTCTTAAATGAAAAAAGAAGAGTTCGAAGAGAGTGGCAATTGCACAACTCAAATCAAATGGAATCTTTGAATAAATATTTAGAAAATCTGGAAGCAACCCCGCAATTAGATTACTCACTATAGCGAGCTACAAAAGGTTGTAAAAGACCTGTCATATGTAAGCCCCCCTTGAGAAATTCAAGTGGAGGTTGGGCAAGTAATGATACGGAAAAAGGGAACCTGCTTGTTAATCATTTGAAGAAGATCACACAAAAGTAGAATCATACAGATGCATCAGCCTATTGTCTAATATATCAAAGCTATTTGAGAAGATACTCATGAACAAGTTATACCCGATGTTAGTTGAAAACAATTGTATTCCGAATCATCAATTTGGATTTAGAAGAAAACACTATCTAACTAACAAACCACTATCTAACAAACCCATAGACTTGTAAATATTGTAAGAAAAGCGTTTGAGGAAAAGAAATATTGTTCCGCTCTCTTCATCGATATTTCTCAAGCATTTGATAAAATATGGCATGACGGTTTAATATACTAATTGAGTCAAAATTTACCCGCAAACAAACATAAGCTATTGGAAAGCTATTTAACTGGTCGAACATTTATGGTTAAAGAAGGTGACTTTTTAAGCACTCCGCAACCCATTGAAACTTGCGTTCCCTCAAGGCAGTATCCTGGGACTCATTTTATATTTGATATGCCAACTAACAGTCGCACTCTTACATCAACATTTGCTGATGATACTGCTATTCTAACCGTTCATGAAAACCCCCAAGAAGCGTCGCCTTACTTACAAAATCACTTATTTGAATTAGAAAAATGGTTAAAACAATGGAAAATTAAAGTCAACGAGCAAAAATGTACAAATATAACATTTACATTGCGTAGAGAGAGAATCATGCCCCCTATTCATATCAATAACAAAACAACAATTCAACAATCAGAAGTTAAATACCTCGGAATACATCTCGATCGTCGCCTTACATGGAAAAGACATATAGATGCAAAGTTGTCTCAAATGAAATTTTAATCAATCCGAATTAATTGACTTATTGGCAGAAAATGTAGAAAAGATCCAAAGACGTCAAAACAAGTTTCTAAGATCTAAACGTGCCCCTTGTAAACACTGAGATCAGGAAAAATGTAGAAAACTATTTAAAAAAAACTTGAAATTCACCCAAACCCATTGGCCCGCAACATATTAGATAACCGTGGCCACAATCGATTAAGAAGGAGGGACACAGCAGACCTAATCCAAAGACTAGAAGGAAGAATGCCAATTTAACCAAAACAACCATTAATAAAAAATGTTGTTAGTCCGGCGCTGGCTGGACTAATTAAAGAATAGTTATTAGATGTAAGACTTGAATCACTTATTGTTAGTTATTTAAATAATTATGATATGACAATAACTAACTTAAAATGAAAAAAATGGGAAATATATGTATGTTCCAAAAATTAAGTTTTTTCATAAAAGAGGCCTCTCTGTCGTTACTTACTCTATGATCCATATTCCATATAAATATATAAATGTCTTTGTAAGTTTGTTTGTTCCGCAATCACGCCTAACGGCTAAACCGATTTTATTGAAGTTTGGAACGTAGATCGGTCTTTACTTGGAAGTGAAAGGGATAAAAAGGGGGAAACCGGTAAAGTTTGTACCTTTAGTTCTTAAACAATCAAGACTAAACGGCTGCACCGATTTTATTTAAGTATGGAACATAGATATTCCCTTACTTGGAAGCAATAATAGACTATATTTTTTTTTTAAGTTGGACCATACAGAGATGAAACGGTGCAAAATTGGTATCACACTGTAACGACACGTTTTTCCGCTGGTTGCCGGGGTAGTCTCAGCGGAGTCCAGGGTCGTATTGTTGTCTCGATTGAAGAGAAACCACAAAGTTCTCCTATGTCGTCTCAGTAAAGAGAATAAAAGACGCAGTTCTCTTAAACGTTATAATACGTATCACTTTATTTTAATTTTACAAATAACACAAAAACTTAATGTAGAGAGTAACGCCAACTGTCTGAGTGGAGCCACGGGAAGCAAGGTAGCAACTAGCCAGTCGTGCTGAGATAAAATCTGCTGACGACGACGCTGTTGGGCTAAAGTAACAAGCGACTATTGGGACTTGCCTACACCACGTCGCTAACGTCGTAGGTGTCGGACAAGAGTGTCACAAGATAGAGGTATAACCTCTGGATGTACCACTGGTTTCCCACTAGTGCCTCTTAGAATAGCCAATTAGTTGTACCCTGGTGAGCTAGATCAATAAGCTACTATTGGGACTTGCCTACACCACGTCGCTAACGTCGTAGGTGTCGGACAAGAGTGTTACAAAGTAGAGGTATAACCTCTGGATGTACCACTGGTTTCCCACTAGTGCCTATTAGAATAGCCAATTAGTCTTAAAATGCCTCTATTGGGACTTGTTTACACCACGTCGCTAACGTCGTAAGTGTCGGACAAGAGTGTTACAAGGTAGAACCTCTGGATGTACCACTGGTTTCCCACTAGTTGCCTTTTAAAGCTAACCAATTAGTTAGTACTACTCGTCGCTAACGTCGAGTGGTTCTTACCGCTTGGCCTCCTGCTGGCAGACTGACTTCAATTTCACAGTGTGCCTTCTTTTATACCCGTGTCGGACAACTAAGTGACTACAACCATCGTTGGTAACGATCGTACTATGGTACTTTTATTACATTCTGCATGGTTGTATTTTGGGGTAGTGATATTAAATTGACTCTATTATTTACCAACAGATGGCGTACTCATATAAATGAAACCGTTAAATTTAAATACATAAAACAAATAAAATAATCAGATTAAAACTAAACATAAAATAAAATATATATAAAAATTAATATTTAATGGTGGCAAAAAAAAAGTTTACGACTTTTGTCGTCACATTATCCCCTTCCTTCCCCTTGTGGAATTACGGGTTGAGCGATCGTATGCGTGTAGGTAGCGTACTTGAGACATCAATATTCGATAACATTTGACATCAATGATTTCCATCAATCGTTGTTGTTTGTGGGACTTCTGGACGCACAAATTCGTTTCAGGCGATCGGGAACCTGCGCCATACGTATTTGCCTGGAGCTTTACGGTATGAGAGGTGTTGTGGACATCGCTGGTGATTGTAGAATGGTGGGTGATGTCGATGAGTGATGATGCCGTAAAAGTAATGTTGGTATTGATGAGGTCGGTGACATTGATGAGAGCGATGTGGGTGATGAGATCGATGTAGTTGACGAGGTTGATGAGGTAGCTGATGATGACGTAGCTGACGATGTTGATGACATTATTGATAGTAAGGTTTTAGTTCACTAACATGTGCTTTGCGCATGTCTTTGTTTTGCATCCCGTAGATTTCTGCAATAACGGGGGACACAAATCCCTTAACGACATATGGTCCCCCGTACTTCGGTGCTAACTTGGCAGCAAAATTATCAATTGCTTTTGACAGTGGATGCTGCCTCACCAGGACTTGGTCCCCAATATTTGGTTTCCACCGACGACGACGTAGATTATATCGTTTTTGCTGGTTTTCTGAAGCCTTCGCTAGATTTCGTCTTACAATTCTGAACATTTCTTTTAGCTCGGTGGCTCTTTCATCGGGGGTTATATTTCGAGCTCCTGTTCCTATGGTTACCTCATCATATAGAGCCTTCGGCAGCCGCGGTTCTCTACCCTGCGTTAGATATGCCGGTGAGTAGCCCGTAGATTCGGAACTGCTGGTATTAATCGCAAGCATTATTTCTGGTAAGAGTTCATCCCATGTGGTATGTTGTTGACCCGAAAACTGAGCTATGATAGTTTTTATGGTGCGGTTTGCCCTCTCTGTAGGATTTTCCTGTGGAGTGTATGGGGCAGTAAACTGTTGATGCACACCAATGTCATTCAAATATTTCTTAAATATACGAGATGTGAATTGCGTTCCATTGTCGGTGATCATCATCTTTGGCACTCCATAGCGAGCCACTATACGTTCACGGAAAGCTTTAACAAGGCCCTCTGAAGTTGCTTTTCTCATTGGTACTAGTTCGCACCACTTCGAAAAGTTATCGAAGAACACTAAGAGCATGGTGTTTCCGTGCTTCGTCCTAGGTAATGGACCCACAAAATCTGCGCAAGTGGTGGACCAAGGTTCATCTGGTATCCGAGTGAGCATAACTCCGGCGGGTTGTTGCTGAGAAACCTTATATTTTTGGCAGATTTCACAATTGCGAACATATCGTTTTATATCCCGGGTCATTCCCGACCAATAATATCGACCTGCTACCTTATTAATGGTTTTTCTAATTCCTAAGTGACCACCGGCTGCACAGTCATGATTTTCTTTTAATACCTTTTCTCTTAAGGGCGTAGCAACACATAACTTCCATGAAGTACAGTCTTCATCATTGAACTGGCGTGAAAAGTGCTTGTACAGTTGGTCCCCTATTATGGCATAGTCTGCAAATTTATTTGGCTGATCCCGTACTTCTGCCATTCGCGCTTCCAGCCATGGACATAAAGCGGGGGTTTTTGTTTGAACCATGTTGATACCTTCGACTGGCTGTCGTGATAGTGCATCTGCTACAATATTTAGTTTTCCTTTTCGATATTGAATAGAAAATTTGTATTGCTGTAGTTCGAGTGCCCATCGTGCAAGTCTTCCCGTTGGGTTGTCGATTGAATTTAACCACTTTAACGCAAGGTGGTCGGTCACGACAATGAATTCGTATCCTTCGAGATAGGGTCTCATTTTACGTATACCCCAAACAATTGCTAGACACTCTTTTTCGGTAGCTGAATAATTATTTTCTGCTCCATTCAAACGTCGGCTGGCATACGCTATTACATTCTCTGTGCTATCGGTAGTTTGTGTCAAGACCGCACCTAGCCCATAGTCACTGGCATCAGTTTGTAGTACGAACGTTTTTGTAAAATCTGGGCACGACAATACAGGCGCCGTTGTTAGTTTCTCTTTAAGGAGATCAAAAGCATTTTGTTGTTCTTCTCCCCACTTCCAGTGTTGGCCCTTTTTAAGCAGGCGAGTCAGTGGGTGAGAAATTGTGGCGAAGTCGGGAACAAAACGTCGATACCACGATGTGACACCTAGAAAACGACGGACTTCCTTAACATTCTTTGGTGGAAGCATTTCAGAAATAGCCGCGACCTTATCTGGATCAGTTTTAATACCATTGGTGGTCACCACATGACCCAAATACTTCGTTTCGGTGTTAAAAAAATTGGCATTTCTCTATGTTGATTCTTAATTTGGCAGATCGCAATCGTCGAAATACTTCTTTTAAGTTGGCCAAATGCTCTTTAAACGTGGACCCGATGACAATACTGTCATCTAAATATGCAAAGGCGTGGGGTTCCATATCTGCTCCTATTACGCTGTCTAACGCTCGTTGAAAGGTTGCGGGAGCCGAGTGCAAACCAAATGGCATCACCCGCCATTGATATAAACCTCTTCCGGTGACGGCGAATGCAGTATACTTTTTACTTTCTTCATCCATAGGGATCTGCCAGTAACCATCTTTTAAGTCCAGACTGCTAATAAATTTGGCATTTCGGAGGCGACTTAGTATGGTGTCTATTCGTGGTAGGGGATATGCATCCGGTACAGACCTTAACGTAACGTAGTTTAATCGGTCGGTCATCTTTCATAATTATTTTATGGGTAGCAATATTTGATAGCCTATGAATCTGCTGAAACTTCGGTAGTTCTTCCGCCAAGAATTTTGATACTTGTAGCCGTTGTTCGGGTGACAACGGTTTTTTCTCATCACATTCAGTGGGCGTACATAAAATTTTAGGTATATAAACAACTTCTCTTACCTGAAGTTCTTGACTTCTATTGCAGAGGTTCATATTGTTGTTTTCCGGTTTTCTACTTACACAGTTTACTTCAAGGCCGGCACAAGTGAGAGTGGTGTTGAAGATTCGTAAGAAGTCAATCCCCAGGATGATGTCTTCTGTAGATTCTTCCATAATTAGGAAATTACATTCTGCTGAAATATTTCCTAAGGTAACCATAAATTTTGCAGCTTCCTTTATGAGTTTCTTTGACCCATCAGCTAGGAGTACATCAATGTCTACTGGTACATAAACAGGTTGGCTGGAAAATCGTTGTATTTTCTGTGGAGTTATGAAACTACTAGTTGCACCGGTGTCAATAATGGTGGTGACAAAATTGTTTTTGATTAAAACAATGGCCTTTAATTTTTCATCTTCATAGAGAAGTCGTGTGCTGTTCATGGTACCTTTGTGACCTTGGACTTCGAAGTCCTTACATCGTGTGACGTCATTACGGGAGTATGGGTTTTCAATAACCATACGATGATGAGCGCTGCGACTTTGGGGTGTGTCTGTAGGTATACTTTCTAGATCATCAGCTAATTGTAAGAGATCATCGAGGGTAGTAAAATCCTTTCTTCGGATATACCACTGATAATCCGGCTGGGCATTACGGAAGATTCTCTCCAGTTTCTGCGCTTCGGATAGATCTGCATGTCGCATTAAATCTTGTAAGGCAAGGACATATTCCTTAAACCGTTCTCGAGTGTGTTGAGTTCTTTTACGTATTTCGTCTTCCAGCTTCTCGAAGTAGCGTGTGGGAAGGAAAAATCTATAAAAATCTTTCTTAAAAAGTGACTGGACGAAATCAGTGTCGGTTATTGTTTCGTAACCAAACCAGTGCTTTCTCTTTGAATAGCTCTGGCAGCACTAGTGGTAACTGGTCCAGGACGATGTTGTACATTTTGGCAAGGTCTTCCGCCCTTTCAATAAAACCTAATGGATCTCTGCCTCCATCGAACTTCAATCCCCATTTTCGTACCAGCTCTACGCCCATAATACGGTTTTCACTTGGTGCTCGTTGGGGTTCATTATGACTCGGTAATGGTATTGGCAATATCATGGCTGCTTCTGATGTATCCCCTGTTTTATTGGGAGTCTCCATTTTTACTGGTGACGTTGGCGGGATGTACGTGGCTGCGGCAGGTATCTGTAATGTTGAACCAGGGGATAGTGGAGCTGGATTATTTATAGCATCATGTTTTGACTGCAATTCCAGTAGCTCTTTCATCTCGTCCTCCGTGTGATCTGTGGTCAGGAATTTTGCAAACCTTTTCCGTAATTCATCTACGTTTCCTGTGGCATCTTTTCCAACCTGGGATAGATATTTCACTAGATCTTCCCGTTTTAGGGAGTATGCCCAGGAGGCTTTCAGCATTTTCTTCTTGGTTGTTGGACAATTTAATGTCCCTGCCCGGGCGCCAATGTAACGACACGTTTTTCCGCTGGTTTCCGGGGTAGTCTCAGCGGAGTCCAGGGTCGTATTGTTGTCTTGATTGAAGATAAACCACAAAGTTCTCCTATGTCGTCTCAGTAAAGAGAATAAAAGACGTAGTTCTCTTAAACGTTATAATACGTATCACTTTATTTTAATTTTACAAATAACACAAAAACTCAATCTAGAGAGTAACGCCAACTGTCTGAGTGGAGCCACGGGAAGCAAGGTAGCAACTAGTCAGTCGTGCTGAGATAAAATCTGCTGACGACGACGCTGTTGGGCTAAAGTAACAAGCGACTATTGGGACTTGCCTAAAGCATAAATTTACTGAAATAATCCATAACCACTAGAACGTAACGGTTTCCAGCATCAGGGACAGGGCCTGCTACATCCATCGCAATCCGCTCGAATGGCGCACCTGAGATATACTGCTCAAGTTGTCCACGACTTCCTCTTACTGGACCCTTCGCTGCTATGCATTGTGGACAATTGGCTACCCAATCGGCTACTGCTTGCTGACAACCCACCCAATAAAAACGTTGTTTTAACTTTTCTAAGGTTTTTGTCACACTAAGATTACCACCACTGGTACCGTCATGAAACTATTTTATTACTTCCTTTATTTTAGAGAATGGTACCACAATTATATTTGTCACTGTTTTATCGTAATCACTTTCCCATATGAGGTATAGGCAGCCATTTCATAACTGTGGACTATTCCATAGGGCCCAATGATTTCATCAGTTGACTTTCGGCCGATATTTCATTGTGGGATTGCCTTCTACCTTCTTCTTTTGCCGATATTATTTTCGCCATTATGGGGTCATTTCATATGCGAAAATAATATCCTCTAAAATAAACGAAGTAATGAAAGAGTTTCATGACAAATAAAAATGTCCAGCGACAAAATGAAAGCCAGATACAATCAAGCAGCGAATTCTGAAGCCCAACTTGTACTGCTATATAACCCACAACGTAAGAAAGTACTGTCTCCCAAACTACAAACCCATTAGGATGGACCATACAAGGTGATTAAGAAATTAAACGACGTGGTGTACAGAATACAGAAATAAAAAAGCCCGAGATCTAAAATGAAGGTCGTACATCTAGAACGACTAGCTGCCTATCGGAAAGGTGAATCTGTGCCTATTCGGGACGAACAGGCTTATGTGAGGGACAGGGACAGTGCACTAGAAATTTGAATTTAACGGTCGGTAGCAACTGCCAGCAACATTCATCGTGTTTATAAACATTTCCATCAGTATAAGCTTCTACTTATGAACAATGTTGATAGCATGCGGTTGTTAGCATTGTTTGAAAGTATGCCAACACTGAATGTTTAAATATTAACTTCGAAAGCTCTAGAATGCGAATATAGTAGTTGTCCGTTAAGATCATTGTTACGGTTCACGAAACATGGCTTGTGTATAAATAGTGGCAGAGGTTGCAGTTGTCAATGAGTTTATTATAAGTGCTATTAGCATTAACATCAACTATCTTGTACATTATAAAGTGTGTCTGTATTTCTGCGAATTTATAAACTTGTATAAAAACACTGAGTGAATATTTAATTCTGTTGTTGTTGTACATTTGAATAAATAAAGAGTTGTTACAATTTTAAACTACTAAACTGCTTTTTATTTGCAATCAAAAGTATCCGGTTTATTTAAAGGAAATAAATCCCCGTTTTTTAAAGATAAAAATGTAACAATATTTATACTCAAAATAAAAACACTTGTAGGTTTCGTTGTTGATAGTTTTAATGAAAAGAATGAAAATTTACATTTTATGTATGCTAATGCTATGGCTAAAGTTAGAAAAACGTGTAAATAACAAATTAACGTTATAAATTCAACAAAAGGAAAACAAGTTAGTGTAAAATGAAAGCAAAGTAATCGAATATTAGAATTTTGTTACGTTTTTACATTTTAAAAACGGGTGTTTATTTCCTTTAAATAAACCGTTCAAGACAGTTGATGTCAACTCTAACAGCCCCTATAATAAACTCATTCACGACAGCAATCTCTACCACTATTTATAGACAGTGCCATCTACATCTGAGTAGCCTAGATTGTTCTTAACGGTCAAAACTAGTATATTCGAATTCTAGAGCTTTCGATATTAATTTTAGAAGCTTTAGTGTTGCCATACTTATAAACAATGCTAATCAATCGCATGATTTCAAAATTGTTGATAAGTATAAAATTCTACTGATGGAAATGTTTATAAACACGATGAATGTTGCTGGCAGTTGCTACAGACTGTTAAATTCAAATCGCTAATGCAAATTCGTAACAATATTGTAAATGTAATAAAGTCCTTCAAAATAGTCAAATCATTATTTATGTTTTATTTATTGTAATAGTTATAAAATAGTTTTAAAATTTAGGATAAATGTAATTATGACCGAACATACTGCCCCGTTGAAATGGTACTTTCAATCATCTTCTTCAAGCGGCAGTGGAGCAATTTTTTGAATTGCACTTCAATATATGCCTTTTGAAGTCTTGACATCTACACAACAGATTTTTCCATCACGTCCAGGGATGGCTTTTACTACATGAGCAAGAACCCAATGCTGTGGTGGTAAATTATCTTCGTATACAATAACCACCCATCCGTCTTCAATGTTAGCTCACGGTTTGAACCATTTAGATTTTTGTTGAAGATTCAAATCATAGTCACGAAGCCATTGCATATAAAACTGTTGTTTTAAATATGTCACCAATTTCCAACGTTTTAAGTAATTTAGATTTTTACAATCTATTAAGTTTTTGTCCGGTATATACAACAAAGATTAACCAATGATCATATGGGCTTCCCAATCATTAGAATCGTCAGATCTAGGTGTTAAAGGGCATGAGTTTAATATAGCTTCTACTTCAATTAGAATGGTCTGAAATTTTTCATAGGTGACTCCAGCTTTGGACATGTTTTTAACCAGAATATTTTTTTCAATTTCTGAGACACGATTAGCGACGAAACACACAAGAGACGATGAATGCGTCAGTTTTTGTTTTTTTTCATATTTTATTTATTGTATCTTCACAAAATAATGCGAACTATCAATAATTTGTTCAAATCTTAAATCTAAATATTAATTTTTATTTACGTCCCACCACAGTTGGACGAAAAACGATGTTTAATTTATAGATCCTATCATAAGCGCAGGTCTGTTAGATTCCTTCTTCTTAGTCGGATGTAGCCATTACTTCTCATTAATGTTCGTGCAAGTGGGTTGGGGGAACTTCTAACTTTTTCAAATATGACTCCGCTTGTTTTTTTATTTCATTTTTCACCAAGAAGACACCTAGGTCCTCATGAATGTTAATATTTCTCACATACCAGGGCGCTGCTGTTATCATTCTCAATATCTTATTTTAGAATCTTTAAATTTTTTCAATACAGTAATTTTGACTTACCTGCACAATCAACTTTGCACGATATTTTGTGCAGGTAAGTTAAAAATGCAGTTAACCTCAATGCACTTACCTGCTCATTGATGCTGGTAAGTGCATTTACAGTTTACTGCCCAAAAAAGCAGCTAACGGCAAATAATTTACATGAAGCTTTATGATTTTTCCCTCTAAAAATAACGTCAGATTGATATTTTAGCTACTTTTAAAATTATTAAGAAGTTTACAACATATTTTTTCATTCAAAATCGTATTTTTCTTATTTGTTTTGATTTAATTTTGTATTAGGCAGCTAAATTAATTTTTTTTCATGAAAACCAGTTATAGCTTCCAAAAGTATTATGCACTTATCTTAAATGTGCAGGTATGAACAATGCACTTAAATTAACGACTTTATATGGAGTTTGGTAAATAAATATACAAAACACAAGTTTTGTGCACTTATATGCAAAATGCTCTTAAGTAAAAGGCAGGTAAGTCAAAACTACTGTATTAGAAGCTGAGGCCGTGCCCCATTCCATACCACCATATGGGTTTTATTATTGAGCTGTACAACAAAAGTTTGCAATCTAAACTCAATCTCGAGTTTTTACCAATTAAGGAGTGAGATCGAAAAATTCTTAACACACGTTTTTCATTACATTTTTTAACCCAAGTATTATTTGAATTTTTTTTTGATCAAGTTACCTTTGAAAAACATGTCAGTTATTATGTGTAATGTCAATTATATTAATTTTTTTGTTAATCTGATTAAAATGAGTGACCAGAAAAAAGTGCGTACTGAAATTATTAAATATTTTCAACAAAACCCAACTTGGTCTTACAAAAAGTTGGCCAAGCATACAAAGGTCTGCCGTCAAACTGTTTCCAATGTTATTAAACAGTACCGGGAGAACTTGTCAGTTGATAGAAAACCTGGTTCAGGTAGAAGGAATGGTCCACATGATGTTTCTAAAGCCAAAAAAATAGAACGCATTTTCAAAAGAGCTCCCAACACATCCGGTAGGAAAGCAGCCCGGTTAGCTCAGTGCTCGGACTATTTGGTACGAAAAGTTAAAGCTAATGCAGGTTTAAAAACATACAAGGCTCAAAAAGTTCCTGACAGGAACGCTACTAAAAATTTAGAGGCCAAAAACAGAGCACGGAAATTGAAGTCAAGTTTTATAAAAAAATATTCTTGCTGCATAATGGATGACGAAACGTATGTTCTGGCAGATTTTTCGCAACTTCCAGGTCAAAAATTTTATGTTGCTGATGCTCGAGGGAATGTTGAAGAAAAGTTTAGGACCCAAAAGCAGACAAAATTTCCCAGAAAGTTCTTGGTATGGCAAGCAATATGCAGTTGCGGCAAAAGAAGCCACTCATTTGTTACAACGGGCTCTATAAATACCGAAATTTACATCAAGGAATGTTTACAAAAAAGGCTGCTTCCATTCATAAGACTTCATAATGTGTCCACTTATTTTTGGCCTGACTTGGCATCCTGTCACTATGGCAAACAAGCCCTTGAGTGGTACAAGAACAATAATGTGGTATTTGTACCAAGAGAGGCAAATCCTCCAAACTGCCCGGAGCTAAGGCCAGTGGAGAGATATTGGGCTCTTGTTAAAAGAGAATTGAAGAGTACAAAAAAGGTGTCCAAAAGTGTGGTAGATTTTAAACGGAGATGGACTACATGTTCGAGCAAAGTGACAGAAAGCACTATAAAAACGTTAATGGAAGGGTTTCCGAAAAAGGTTCAAAATTTCATCACTAGTGATTAAAACTATAAAAATAATTTTTTTTGTAAATTGTAATAATAATTTCAATCAAATAAAAAAAAAATTAAAGCTGTAAGTTTAGTGGTTTCTTTTTTATAAACATATATGTATGTTAAGAATTTTTCGATCTCACTCCTTAGCCAGTAAATTTGTAGTAATTTTAACTTCATTTGAGACAATTTCGTATCGATATGCTTTTCCCATGTAAGTCGTCGGTCTAGATGCCGACCTAAATATTTAAACTGAGTTTGTAGCGGTATTATATGATTATTTATTAGGATTGGAGGGCACGATTCTCTACGCTATGTGAATGTAATATGTATACATTTTTGCTCGTTTACTTTTATTCTCCATTGTTTTAACCGCCTTTCTATGTCGAGTATATGGTCTTGTAAAAGTACAGATGCTTCTTGGGGGGTTTTCATGAATGGCTAGTATAGCTGTGTCATCAGCAAATGTTGATATCATGATGTAATAAGTAAGGTGAGAGCGTTTCGACAACAAGCACAATATTTCTTGCTGAAAAGTACATAGGTCAAAATTGAATTTGTCAAATAAAAAATAAACAAATTTTATTTTGGCATCTTTTAGATTTTTTTAATGTGATGTTTATTTTTACGTTCAATTTTATTGATACTCACCTGATTATTTCGTATCTTTTATTTATAATTTTTATTAACGTTGATTTTAGCAAAATTTTGCTTTAAAATGTTGCTTTTCAGAATTAAAAAGATTTTAATTTTTGTTAGAATTTTTAAATTTATTATTTTTTATGTCAACACACAATGTGAATAATCTTTGACAAAACCGTTACCAATGTAAACACAAAGCTTTTGTTATTTTTGCATATTAACAAAAAAACGGCCGTTAAATTTAATTTATATTTGAAAAAGAACAACGGTTTACTAGTGCTTTATCCAAATTTCATTATATGAAATCTTTTTATTCACATTTTCATTCATGTTTTTTGATTTAAACATTTTTTTCTTTGAAAATAAAATTTATTATTTTTTCAAAAGAAATACAGTCTGACAAAACCCAAGCACTTTCAAAATAGATAAATAAAAATCAGCTGTGTTGTTGATTTCACCTTACTTAGTGCATCCTGGTAGATATGTGGGTTCGACTGTTAGTTGGCATATCACAAGTATATAGCAAATATAGGAAGGGACCCAGTATACTTCCTTGGGGTACGCCTGCTTCAATAGGCTGTGGTGAACTTATGAAGTCTCCCTCTTTAAGAACGAACATTCGATGACTTAAATAACTTTCTAGAAGCTTATGTGTGTTTACTGGTAAATATTGTTTTATTTTAATAGATAATATTTCATTCCATATTTTGTCGAAGGTCTGCTCATAACAGGTCTTTTTAATTTTTTTGTAGCTCGCCATAGAGAGTAATTTTGTCGCCATAGAGAGTAATTTTATTAATTGAGTCAGTTTTTTGATTGTGAAGTAGCATACTGAGGCGTTTACGACATTTTTTAAGCTCCGTTTTAAGTTGAGGGGATCTGTAGAGTTGCCACTCTCGACGAACTCTTCTTTTTTCAGCTAATAACTGTTCAATGTCTACAGAATAGAGTCTATTGTATCTTATTTGTTGGGTTATTTGTGTGGCGTGTTCAACAGCAAGTTTTATGTTTTGTTCAAAATTTTTGAGTGAGATATCGATATCTTCTGGTGTTCTTAGCGATATATTTTCTGTACTGTGTGTGCTAATATATTTTCTATATTTCAACCAATTTATTTTCGTGCTTGATATTGCAGAGTGACCTGTCGGGGATACTATTTCTTGGGGGTGCAATAGAGTGACGAAGGTGGGTGAGTGATCCGAGGATAATTCTAATGAAAATTTAACCAGAATTAGTTCCATTGGTAAATTTTTTGTAACTGCAAAATCAATGACAGGGTATTTTGCTTGGGTCAGTAGGCCAGTATGTTGGTTCTCCGCTCGACAGAACATTCAAATTCAATTTAGAAATTGTATTAAACAAAGCTTAGCATTATAATCGCCAGCTGCTAGGAATCGGGGTCTCGTAAAAATGTTCATATTTGTTTTCAGTAATCGAAAACCTTGGAGGTGAATATATCGACGAAATTAATAGGTTTCTGTAGCAATCATCCATACAGATTGTCGTAGCTTAAAGATAATCTTCACAAATATCACACATTGAATTTAGCCTCCACATGATCTATCTCTTGGATAATTTGTGCCATAAAAAACATATCCATTTATCTATATATATAAAAGAGTAACGTTACTGACTCACTGACTGACTGACTGATTCATCATCGCACAGCCCAAACGACTGAAGCTAGAATCATGAAATTTTAACTGTGGGTTCCTCCCTCCCCAAAACGATCCGATAAGAAGGGATTTTTGGAAATTCGAACGTTTAGGGGGCAAAAAGGGTAAAAACGGGTAAATTCGGTAACCTTATATCTTAAAAACTAATAAAGATACAAAAAAACTTAAAATTGCATGTTACTCCATTCAAAAAATAAGCTGACAGGTGTTTCGTACTTTTTCGAAATTCGAAACTTTTAGGGGAGAAAACGTGTAAAAACTGTATTTTGGTACTTTTTTGGCACCCTATGTATCTTTTAAACCAATAAACATAGAATTAAATTTTAAATCGTATTCTTTACTTATCAAAAAATAAAAAATATAAGTTGGGTACTTTTTGGAAATTCGAACCCTTAAGGGATAAAAATTGTGTTTATTTTTGGTACTTTTTCATAAAATATGTTTTTCTATAATTTGACATAGACATACGAATATTTTATTATGAGCTCCCATCACGTTACAGAAATTTATTTGAATAAAATTGTACCACCTCAATGGGGATAAAAAAGGGGATAAAATCGGGAAAATACATTATATTTGAAATTATTAAGCCAATTTTGATAATTTTTTTAACGTTGGTTCCTGGATTCATACAAGGAAGAAAGGGAAATTGGTACTTTTCTCCTAATGGCACTTTTTTAACATTTTAAATTATTTCAGTTATCGACATTAAAGTTAGCTGATATGTATCTGAGTGAAGTTAGTGTTAGGAATAGGGGATAATATTTATGTACCAAAATGTGTGAACTGAACATAGGTACTTTTTTGTTCTTCTAATGGTACTTTTTTGAAATTTCTATAACAATGGACTTAGATACATGAAATTAAACATATATGGTCCTAAGTGAGTGAGAATTCTAGGGGGAGACTTTTTGGTACTTTTTCCTAATTGGAATGGTACTTTTTGTAATTTCTTCACCAATGAACATAGAAACATGAAATAAAGCTTATACATAAACCGAGTGAGTGGGAAACTACAAGTGTGGGTTTTTTGGTACTTTTTCTATATTCTAATGGTACTTTTTGAATTTTCTATAATATAATGGACCTAGAAATATGAAATTAAGCGTATATGGTCCTAAGTGAGTGAGAATTCTAGGGGGAGACTTTTTGGTACTTTTTGTTTATTCTAATGGTACTTTTTTGAATGTAGTTTGAGTGGGAAACTACAAGTGGGTGCTTTTTGGTATTTTTTCTATATTCTAATGGTACTTTTTGAATTTTCTATAGTATAATGGACCTAGAAATATGAAATTAAGCGTATATGGTCCTAAGTGATTAAAAATTGAAGCGGATACCTCATGGTACTTTTTGTTTATTCTAATGGTACTTTTTTTAATTTTCTATAGCAATGGACTTAAAAACATGAAATTAAGCATACATGGTCCTAAGTGAGTTAGAATTCTAGGGGGAGACTTTTGGGTACTTTTTCTTTATTCGAATGGTACTTTTTGTAATTTCTTCTCCAATGAACCTAAAGCCATGAAATTAAGCTTATATGGACCCGAGTGAGTGAGAAACCACAAGTGGGGGATTTTTGGTACTTTTTATATATGGGGCATTTCACGTCAAGTGAACCAACTTTTGAAATCGATGTCTTCCGATGAAATTTGCACCAATGTTAGTTCTATTGGATAGTAATTCGGGCACCATTTTTCAACAAGATCGGTCAAGAACTCTCTGAGTTATAGGAGGTCAAAATTTGACATTTTGGCCAAACAGGTGTTTTTTTTATCCATATAACTTATTACCTATTGTTCTTAGCAAAATGTGTCCCAAATAGTTTAGATAGCTATTTATGCAATCTTTCGAAAAAAAAAATTAAAAAAATTTAATAAAATATTTTTGATTTTTTTTTTTAAATCAAAAATATTTTTGACTTTTTTTTTCAAAATGGGCCCTTTTTATTTATTTTTTTTATTTTTATTTTTTTAAGAAAGCTTAGGTCTTTTCCTAAGCGACCTATATGGTCGCTTAGTGGGATGCGAGTGGGATATCTATCAAAAAAAATATTTTGTAACTCAAGATTTAAAATTTTTGAATTTTTTTGCAAAATCAAAAACTTTGTTGACTTTTTTTAAAAAAATGGACCCATTTTTTAATTTTTTTTTTTTGCTCAGAAGAAAGCTTATGTGTTTTCCTTTAACACCCTTTTTGTCGCTTAGTGGGATGCGAGTGGGATATCTATAAAAAAAATGTTTTGTAACTCAAGACATACAATTTTTTACTTTTTTTTGAAAAATCAAAAACCTTTTTGACTTTTTTTTTCCAAAATGGACTCTTTTTTTATTAATTTTTTTTCTCAAAAGAAAGCTTAGGTCTTTTCCTTTAAAACCTTTTTGGTCGCTTAGTAGGATGCGAGTGGGATATCTATCAAAATAAATGTTTTGTAACTCAAGACAAAGGTTTTTAAATTTGCCCTATTTTAATTTTTTTCATATTTGTGTGTAAACCTTAAAAATTAAACTTACGCAGAGAAACTAGACACATTAGCCTTTCCGATGGTATGTAACATACCCAACTAAAATTTCATAGCCTCGATACTGTAATACCCATAATATGTTAACCTCAGGAATAAAAATCACTTTTTTTCTATGGAAATGTTGAATAATTTAATTTTGTTATTTATTTGTAATAATAATTTATTTAATATATAATAATAATAATAATAATAATAATAATAATAATAATAATAATAATAATAATAATAATAATAATAATAATAATAATAATAATAATAATAATAATAATAATAATAATAATAATAATAATAATAATAATAATAATAATAATAATAATAATAATAATAATAATAATAATAATAATAATAATAATAATAATAATAATAATAATAATAATAATAATAATAATAATAATAATAATAATAATAATAATAATAATAATAATAATAATAATAATAATAATAATAATAATAATAATAATAATAATAATAATAATAATAATAATAATAATAATAATAATAATAATAATAATAATAATAATAATAATAATAATAATAATAATAATAATAATAATAATAATAATAATAATAATAATAATAATAATAATAATAATAATAATAATAATAATAATAATAATAATAATAATAATAATAATAATAATAATAATAATAATAATAATAATAATAATAATAATAATAATAATAATAATAATAATAATAATAATAATAATAATAATAATAATAATAATAATAATAATAATAATAATAATAATAATAATAATAATAATAATAATAATAATAATAATAATAATAATAATAATAATAATAATAATAATAATAATAATAATAATAATAATAATAATAATAATAATAATAATAATAATAATAATAATAATAATAATAATAATAATAATAATAATAATAATAATAATAATAATAATAATAATAATAATAATAATAATAATAATAATAATAATAATAATAATAATAATAATAATAATAATAATAATAATAATAATAATAATAATAATAATAATAATAATAATAATAATAATAATAATAATAATAATAATAATAATAATAATAATAATAATAATAATAATAATAATAATAATAATAATAATAATAATAATAATAATAATAATAATAATAATAATAATAATAATAATAATAATAATAATAATAATAATAATAATAATAATAATAATAATAATAATAATAATAATAATAATAATAATAATAATAATAATAATAATAATAATAATAATAATAATAATAATAATAATAATAATAATAATAATAATAATAATAATAATAATAATAATAATAATAATAATAATAATAATAATAATAATAATAATAATAATAATAATAATAATAATAATAATAATAATAATAATAATAATAATAATAATAATAATAATAATAATAATAATAATAATAATAATAATAATAATAATAATAATAATAATAATAATAATAATAATAATAATAATAATAATAATAATAATAATAATAATAATAATAATAATAATAATAATAATAATAATAATAATAATAATAATAATAATAATAATAATAATAATAATAATAATAATAATAATAATAATAATAATAATAATAATAATAATAATAATAATAATAATAATAATAATAATAATAATAATAATAATAATAATAATAATAATAATAATAATAATAATAATAATAATAATAATAATAATAATAATAATAATAATAATAATAATAATAATAATAATAATAATAATAATAATAATAATAATAATAATAATAATAATAATAATAATAATAATAATAATAATAATAATAATAATAATAATAATAATAATAATAATAATAATAATAATAATAATAATAATAATAATAATAATAATAATAATAATAATAATAATAATAATAATAATAATAATAATAATAATAATAATAATAATAATAATAATAATAATAATAATAATAATAATAATAATAATAATAATAATAATAATAATAATAATAATAATAATAATAATAATAATAATAATAATAATAATAATAATAATAATAATAATAATAATAATAATAATAATAATAATAATAATAATAATAATAATAATAATAATAATAATAATAATAATAATAATAATAATAATAATAATAATAATAATAATAATAATAATAATAATAATAATAATAATAATAATAATAATAATAATAATAATAATAATCAAAAGATGAATAATTTAGTAAAATTTAATCTTAATCACAATAGATCAATTTATATAATAACTATTTTTACACTTAATTTATGAAGTTTTTAAATTTTCAAATATCCATACTTTTATCCTCCTTATTTGTCACCTTTATTAGCTGCTTTTTTTTGTCAATCCTTTCTTGGCGTTATTAGATTCAGCTACTGATTTCGCTGCTGGCTTCTTTTTTGGCTTTGGAAAGAAATCGCATTGAGTAGATGCAGTAAACTTTTTTAATTTGAGTCTTCCATCGACAAGCGGTATGAAAGCATGGTATTGAGCAGTGCCATCGATTGTTACCGCAGCATCGAATCTGCTCTTTAGTGTTTTCAATGTTTCCTCATGATCCTCTTTGCTACTAAAAACTATTTTAGTTTCTTTACAATAATTATTTGCCCAATGGAATAAAGCAGTCGCATCTAAGATGCGATCTTGATGAGAGCACTGGAGGCTATACTTCGCTGCATTTCTTTTGAGGTTTGCTCCAATACCATCACATGCTCCTTTACCATGAGCAGTAGGATGAAAATGCCACTCAGCTGGCATTCCAAAGCTCCATTTTCATGAGCTGTAAGATTTGCGAAGCTACTTTTGTTTTTAAAATGTTGACGAGCTCCGTCCGAAACGTAGTATACCTTTTCTACTGTAAATATTGATTTTAAATAATTTAGTATTATCTTCTGGTACTCATAAACTGCAACGGTGTCATGTTTTAAATCGTCGGATATGATTGCCATACTTTTGTGTTCCAGGTTTTCTTCTTTCATGTAGTAAATAACTACTGTGAATATAGTTGCTTGGTCGTTATTGAAGTGGAATGCTTGTATGGAATCCTGAAGAACATATTTATAGTTCTCTACGAAATCAAATGAAATAATGAATTCACCAGACTTCAAATGTGTTTTCAAGTCCTTGAAGAATGAAAACCCATGACTTTGACTAAAAAGTCATGGGTTCTCAAATTTAGTAATCCTCTACACAGTTCTTCCACAAAATCATCCACATTTAAAATTATGGTTTTCAGTGTGCATCTTTCAGTCTGAAGCCAAGATTCAAATTTTAACTCCTCAATACATTCTCGATCAAAAGAGTTGATTAAATTTTCTTTGATGGATGTGGTTTCCGGGCAATTCAAACATTCACCTAAGTGGCAAGAAGTTGTAGCATTAGGGCACATAGTCAATTTAAGGCAATCGCGGTAATGGTGTAAATCTTCTGATGAATCATCTTTTAAGTAATTTAAGTTGATTTCCTTCAACATCAATTTAACATTTTCATGGTAAATACAAACACATACTGTGTGAGTTCCGCTGCTTCCTGCCAAAACGCAATGTTTTGGCCTCAGTTGTGTAAATTTTGTGAATCCAATTTTGACATCCTCGTATTCAGATTGAAATGTTGCGAATAATTTTTTCAGGTTACAGAGAACCATTCTCTTCTGCATTTGAACTTTCTTGCCATCGATTCGTACAGACATCCAGTCTTTCATCCCTGGCATCAGGCGACTCATATCATCTCGCTGATAAAACTGAGTTATTAGAGATTTAGTATCGCACTCCAAAGTTTTTCCCTTCTTTTTGTTTGGGAGTGTGAGAATCCCATGCTCAGCAACCAATTGTTTAGCAATTCTTGCTTTTCGTTGAGACGTTCCAAACTCAGTCATTGTTTTTGCAGAACTCCATGTTCTTGGAGCAAGCGTGAGAAGTTGAATTCTTTCAGCTTCACTCTGTGACGTTTTGTATTTCTCTTTTATTTGTTCAAGAACTTCTACTGCATCCTTATGGTATTGGTTTCGACACTCATTCGTTGAATTTGAAAAGTTAGAATAACCATCATCATCAACAGTTCTGTCGTCATTCTCGGAATTACTTTTGTCTTCATCTGGAATAACTTCAACGCAAGGCTCATTACTATTCAAATTCGGTAATTCGTTCAACTTTCCGAGCTCTTTCCTGCATGATCCACAAATTTTCAATCGTTTTGACAGCGTAGGGAATTTTTTAATAAGCCGTCGGAAATATTTCGCATATCTGATGATCTGTGCTTCATTTTGTTAAAGGGATTAAAACAAAAAGACGAATAAATTTCATTTTCAACCTTAGCCTTTTTAGAAGTCGTAGACATTTTGAATTTTGTAAGTATTTATGTAAATAACACACGTCTTAACTTTAACGCTGTTTCTAAAAAACTGATTTCCGTATGTCTTCAGAATGACAATAAATAGTTTTTTAAGATCATAAGGTAGTACGTTTTAATGAATGAGTCTAAAATCTTTTATTAGGGTCAAGAAGGGCTTACATACTAAAGTACCTAGTTTAACCAAATGTTACAAATAATAATAAAAATAAACCACCATATAAATAACCTACCTGTCAACTTCTACCTCTCCACCCACTTCTTAAAGTCAAATGTCATAAAATAATAAATAAACTGGTACTTCGGAGAAGGGCCATAAAATATTTCCACTTGATTCCAAAAAATTGTTTCTGGGGCACCTGATATTTTAACAATGAAAATCACGTGCGCTGAAAACTACTACTCTAGGATTGACTAAAAAAGCCGCAAGATACAAAACTCAGACAAATTTTGGGGGTGGAAAATTAATAGCGGTCGGCCTCATATTGCACCCCTCCAGTGGCTATTATCGGTCAGTTGTTGTGGTTTTTATTTTTAAGGTTTTAGAAACACTTACACACAAATATGAAAAAAATCAATTTAAAAACATTTGTCTTGAGTTACAAAACATCTATTTTGATAGATATCCCACTCGCATCCCACTAAGCGACCAAAAAGGTTTTAAAGGAAAAGACCTAAGCTTTCTTTTGAGAAAAAAAAATTAATAAAAAAAGAGTCCATTTTGGAAAAAAAAAGTCAAAAAGGTTTTTGATTTTTCAAAAAAAAGTAAAAAATTGTATGTCTTGAGTTACAAAACATTTTTTTTATAGATATCCCACTCGCATCCCACTAAGCGACAAAAAGGGTGTTAAAGGAAAACACATAAGCTTTCTTCTGAGCAAAAAAAAAAAAAATTAAGAAATGGGTCCATTTTTTTAAAAAATTTTAAATCTTGAGTTACAAAATATTTTTTTTGATAGATATCCCACTCGCATCCCACTAAGCGACCATATAGGTCGCTTAATAAAAGACCTAAGCTTTCTTAAAAAAAAAAAAATAAAAAGGGCCCATTTTGAAAAAAAAAGTCAAAAATATTTTTGATTTAAAAAAAAAAATCAAAAATATTTTATTAAATTTTTTTAATTTTTTTTTTTCGAAAGATTGCATAAATAGCTATCTAAACTATTTGGGACACATTTTGCTAAGAACAATAGGTAATAAGTTATATGGATAAAAAAAACACCTGTTTGGCCAAAATGTCAAATTTTGACCTCCTATAACTCAGAGAGTTCTTGACCGATCTTGTTGAAAAATGGTGTCCGAATTACTATCCAATAGAACTAACATTGGTGCAAATTTCATCGCGATCGGAAGACATCGATTTCAAAAGTTGGTTCACTTGACGTGAAATGCCCCATATTCTAATGGTACTTTTTTGAATTTCCTATAATAATGGACATAGAGTTTCCAAAAAATCGAAGAATTTCAAAACCGCGATTTCGGTTTTAAAAAATTAAAAACCGATCGGTTTCGGTTTTGTGATAATTTATTAAATATTAAGTATTATAGAAACAAAATTAGTTGATAATATAGGAAATGATTACAAATCTAAAATTCAAACTTGACGGGTTATGGTTTAGTGAATGCGAATTTAAAAGTGATAATCAATGGTACTATTTCCTTATTGCAATGGTACTTTTTGAATATTTTATAATAATAAACCTAAAAATTTAAAATTAGGAACACATTTTGCATTTTCTATAATAATGGACCCAGAAATATGAAATTAGACATTTACAAATAGATTCACAAAGTGAGACTTGATAGTACTATTTCTTTCTTCTAATTGGGGTGGCGAAGCGCACCGGGTCAGCTAGTCTTAAATAAACTTCTTCACGTAAAATGGGTATCCGAAACTAACATTATATCAACTTCATGACTTTTAAGAAAATACTCGATTTCGTTTTTATGTTGGCGAATGCCGTTAGCATTCCAAAAAAATATTCTTACGCAGTTCATGGTCTGTTAAGCACAGCCTGCAATAACATTGATTGTCTAATTAGGAACCTAAAGATAGCAAGGAACTTCTCAGAGCAGCAACATTATCTAAAATGGAACGTAAAGCTGTAGCAATTGGTTTGTTGATTGGTGAAATTGAAAACAACGAGTTTATATTGTCTACAAATATTAAAGTTTTGTTGTCATATCTTTCTTTCAATCTATCCAAAGCCTTTTGATAATTTTCTTCGACGATTTGAAAGGCTTCTTCAAAGTATTAAAGGTACTTATGAAACGAGAATACTCTGAATATTTGCCATTGAAATTAGGAAGTTTGAGCTGAGGTAATCGACTTTGGTGTGGAAACGATGAGCTTGTCGTATTTAAAAGTCTTAAATCCATATCGTTAGAATTGCTTTTTTTTAGATAATAAATCATATATGTTTTGGCATAGCGAGATTCGACTGCTATATCAAGGCGCGCAATTTGCGTTTGGATATGACTTCATTGAGTAAAATACGATTCAAGCATTTGAAGTCGACATTTTTGTGTAATCAGATGATGTCCCTTCTTTTTCTACCTTTGACTTCAATTTAGTAATACTCCGTTTCATTGTACTTCGTTGTACCTTGAACGATGCTAAATGCATATTTCTTGGCATTATATGATATTGCTTGTGTGCAAACATACAAACAAATTGCAGCGTGAAAACCATAAACTGCAAACGAAATGCGCAGTAAAAAATTCAAACAATGGAAATATGGAAGATGCCAAACCATACGAAGTTGAAAAATGTAAAATATGAAATTGTGCAAAGTTCAAAATGTTTAAAGCGAAAATATTCCGATCCTTATTTCGGCAATTTTCACGTTTTATTTTCATATTAACAATATACCTCAAGTTCTAAATAGGATTAATATTGGGTGATTGAGGAGTCCAATGAATAACTTGAAGTTTATTGCTCTGTAGCCAAGTCTTACAAACTTTTGAGGTGTGCTTAGGATCGTTATCCTGTTGGAAGCTCCCTATAAGTAGCGTCTCTTCACTGGCATAAGGCAACATTACATCTTTCAATATATCACGGTATCAATCCCATCAATTTTATGAATTGGTCCAATTCCTTGACCAGAAAATCAACCCCAGACCATTACATTGCCTCCTCCATGTTTAATTGTTCCTTTGCAATACTTAGGATTCAGTCTTTCTCCTTTTTGTCTGCGAACACGCCTTATTCCATCGGAACCTTTTAAGTTGTATTTGGATTCGTCAGAGAACAGTACTGTCTTCCATTTTTGGACACTCTGGTCGATGTGCGCTTTGGCAAACTCCAGTCTATTTTTCTTGTTCTTAGCTGATATAAAGGGTTTTTGTGCTGGTCGTCAACTGAATAATCCGACTTCTACTGCTCTTCTACGGATTGTTCTTTCGCTAACGCATAATCTTAAACTTGTTCATAGTTGACTAGCTGATGCTGTAGGATCTTTTTGAATTGCTCTGTTTTCTTCGCGGACGTCCTGCAGTTGATATTCGACCAGTCTGCTAAAACTTTGAAATGAGCCTGAAAAAACTGATCTGTTAATTCAATATTTTTTACTCAATTCATGTCGTGAACGTCTTCCAGTCTTCCATGCCATTGTTTTTTTCACAATAAACAGTATACAACATAAATTATACAAAGTACGCCTTCCATTCGTTGTCAATCCTGTTAACTCACAATGCAAATATAGAGTAGCGTAGTCAAATTTTTAAACATCTTATAAGAGGGTGCTTTTGTTTTGTCTGTTGCGTTATGTGTTTTTATATGAATTATCATTTTAAATTAATTTTTCATAAAATTATCTTTTACTAAATGAATGTTATATGAACATTAACAATATAAGTTAAAATATATACAAATCACAATTCAAAAAAGCATTTTTTATCAAAAAATTTATGTTTTGCAAAAATCTATTGAGGGGGTGCTTTAGTTATGTATATTATATAACCGGTTTTTTTGATTAAGTCGGTTTCGGTTTTTTTGAAAAGCTCACATTTCGAATATCGAATAATCGGTTTTTTCTAAAAGTGTGTTTTTATTGGTTTTAGTGTATTAAAAACTTTAAAAATATTCAAAATCCAAATAACTTTTTTAAAACAAATACTCCAATTATTTTAGAAGACTTTTGTATTTAGATAAATGTCACAAGCGATCTAGAAAGCTTAAAAACATACTCAATGCTTTGTTAACTATATGTCCTGCAAGTACACTAAGTGAAAAATCTTTTTTAATGTTTAGCTTTATAAAAACAAAAGAGATTATTTTAACCTTCATAAGGTCTTCAAATTTACCGACGTTAACGACCTTCGGTTCAAATTTGACCTAAATAGAAAATAAATATTTTTTTGGCCAAAAAGTAATGTAGTTGTTTACATTTGAAATTAAATAAAAATCATAAAATATCAACCACTCATTTCAGAAAAAAATCATTTTACTTTCAAAATGGGTAAGGATAAGAAAAATATAGCTTTGGTATTTATTATGATTATTTTATAGATATTTTAATAATGTAGTTAAATATGAAATTAAATAAAATTCATAAAATATGAAAAATATCAACAACTCACTTTTAGAAAAAATTAAATTTTAATTTCAAAATGGGTCAAAAATTATCTGAAGACCTTGTGTAGGTTAAAAGAAGTAATCAAAATCATAATTAAAAAGTATTTAAGCGTTTTAAAAATGCTTATTTTTTGATATTTGAATAAATAAATATTCTTTTTATATTCTATTATTTTAATAAATAAAACATTTTTCTTCTTATTTCTAGGCGTTTTAATATTTTGTCAAAAAACCGGTTAACCGGTTATTATTAAAAACCCGAAACTGGTTCATATTAAATTGCAATTTTTCGAAGAAACCGAAAACCGGGTTCTATAAAATGTCGAAGAATTGATCACCCTAGTGTTTAAGTGCAATAAAATAGAAATTTTATTTTTTGAGGTGTTGTGCAAGATAGGAATGCAGTGAAAATACATTAAATAAGATTCCGGACAAAGGATTATTTTGAATTTTTTGACTGATAGATTTTTTTAATACAAATTCAAATGTATTCCTGCTGCTTGTAATAGGAGTATAGAAAAATTAGTAAGATACAAATAAAAATAATTTTGTATGTAGAGTGGTTAAAAAAGGATAGATAATGCAACAGGGACAAATATTTCTACCATGAGGATTACGCATATATGGAATTTGTAAATAGTATTTATATTTTTAGTATGTGGGGCATTTAATGTCAAGTGAATCAACTTTTGAAATCGATGTCTTCCGATCGGTATGAAATTTGCACCAAGGTTAGTTTTATTGGATAGTAACTCAGACACAATTTTTCGACAAGATCGGTCAAGAACTCTCTGAATTAGAGAAAAGTCAAAAAAGTAAATATTCGAAAGATTGAAGAAAGAGCTATCTAAGCTATTTGGGACACATTTTGCTAAGAATAATAGGTAATAAGATACATGGATAAGAAAAAACACCTGCTTGGCCAAAATGTCAAATGTTGACCCCCTCTAACTGAGAGAGTTCTCGACCGATCTTGTCGAAAAATTGTGTCTGAGTTACTATCCAATAGAACTAACCTTGGTGCAAATTTCACCAAGGTTGAATTAGAGAAAAGTCAAAAAAGTAAATATTCGAAAGATTGAAGAAAGAGCTATCTAAGCTATTTGGGACACATTTTGCTAAGAATAATAGGTAATAAGATACATGGATAAGAAAAAACACCTGCTTGGCCAAAATGTCAAATGTTGACCCCCTCTAACTGAGAGAGTTCTCGACCGATCTTGTCGAAAAATTGTGTCTGAGTTACTATCCAATAGAACTAACCTTGGTGCAAATTTCATACCGATCGGAAGACATCGATTTCAAATGTTGGTTCACTTGACATGAAATGCCCCCCCATGTATATTATGAAATATTATTTTGTTTAATGATGACGTCGACACTGCAAAAAAGTTTGGTGGCTATCCAGCAGTTCTAGGAGACAGTCCCGAACTAGTGATTTTACCCATCATTTAGGGTGGAAACTAGTTACTTCAATAGCCACGTGACTAGTTATTTTAACACGTGCATATCCTAAGCAGGGGGGCAAGTGACCCTTTTTGATTACAATGGGACTGTCTAATAGCTGGTCCAAAGTAGGCAATGTATTCGATTCACATACTGGTTACATAGCGTCAGTTACCTTACTAGATTTGTAGCTGGTTACTTGATCAGCTACGTGACTAGTTATTTTAACACGTGCATGTCCTAAGCAGGGGGTCAATAGACCCTTCTGGTGGGTAAAATAAAGTGTAGTACAAAAAAAGTTTGAAGTTACTTCACCATAGGTTACTAAGGGACACTAAAGTGACTATTGACTTCATGCTATGTTACATGGGATATCAGTATACTTAAGCAAAAATAAACTGTATGAGAATTATATAAAATTATATAAAACCAGTTTGTACAAATTACTCACAAAACGTTTAAAGTCACTACACTCCAGATTACTTACGGACACTTAAGAGGCAATTGTCTTCACGCTAGATTACTTGAGATGTATAAAATAACTAATTGTCTTCTCTCTGCACTAGAGAGCCTGCCAAGTCATAACACATTTGTGACAATTACTGTCTTTAAGAGATACATTGTCTACTTGATTAACTGTTGGGTAGCTAACAGCGAATTGATAATGAAGATTTTGGTAGCGATGATGAAGTTTTGGTAGCGCTGATGATGTTTTGAAATTTTTGTTTCAGCCTTTTTTTTTCCAAAATTGGCTCTTTTCCATGAACAGCTTTTTGGTGGCTTAGTGGGATTGGAGCTGGATATCTATCAAAATAAATGTCTTGTAACTCAAGACTTTTTTTTGCAAAATCAACTTGACTTTTTTTTCAAAATTTCAGTAAATTTATCAAATTAAAAATTGGGAATTTAGCATAAAACAATTTTACTAAAATACTAATTTTGTATTCCCGAATAACCTTTTAACGATAAATTTGCAAGTTGCTTGTGCATTAAGACTAAACTGGCAACTCGCTTTATTTTGATTTTCTTGCGAAAACAATAAAGCAAGTTGTTTTTATTTTTTCTTTACTCACTTACACTACAGTTTGTGTCGGCAAGAAACCAACCAATTGTAGTAAGGAAATGTAAGAAAAGATAAATCACGGTTTAATGTTGGTGTTTTGTTTAAGCGTTGATATTTTTACAAATAAAGCTTGAGTGTCTGTAATTCTCAAACACTCTATAGTTTTATTTGTATAATATCTTTAGTTTTTCTAAAGCCTTTTGGGAAAAGGTTTCCTGATGATCTGGCCTAAGCAACCAGTGAAATGCGCATAGGAACTAGCTTATCCCCCAACAATAAATTTCAGTGAATTTATCAAATTAAAAATTGAGAATTTAGCATAAAACCATTTTACTAAGAGACCCTATTTTTATTTTTTTTTTCACAAAATAAAGCTTAGGTCTTTTTATTTAAGAGCTTTTTTGTCGCTGAGTGGGATATATATCAAAATAAATGTTTTGTAACTTAAGACATACATTTTTTGCAAAATCTAAATCTATTTTCCTTTTAGACCTTTTTGGTCGATTAGTGGGATATAACTAATGTTTTGTAACTCAAGACATAAAATTTTTAATTTTTTTTTCAAAATCAAAACTTTGTTTGCCTTTTTTCAAAATAGGCTCTTTTTTTGCTCAAAAGAGCTTTTTGGTCGCTTAGTGATGCGAGTAGGATATACAGTGCTGCCCAGCTAATTTCATGTGATTCTCAATTAATTTTTCAAAAATTTCCACAAATATACATTTATACAAGAGGATTGTTTTAACACACAATTGTGTTTTTTCAGCTGTGTCAATTCATACATATTCACCACGAAAAGTTGCGGTCTTTCTGCAACTTGAAAAAAAAATTAAATAAACATATTTCCTAACTTTTATATAATTATATTTTGATTATTAGAAAATATTCAGACTAAATTTCTTAATTTTAGATCCATTTGTTTCGACCGATTTTTAAAAAAAAAATTTGAGTAACTAAAAATATAAATACTAAATTCCATACCCCTAGGTCCTTTTGTTTGACACTATCGCACTTAAAATTCAGTCAATCAAAAATTCAAATATTTGTTCGTAAATGGCTGGCCGCCACTGTATATCAAAATAAATGTTTTAACTCAAAAATTTAACTCAGCAAATTTGATGCTGAATATTTCTTTCAAATGTTAAACCACTAGAAATAAAGCAAAGCTTAGAAGATAAAGGTTTTAAGACAAAAAATGTGATAAACATTAGAAATCGCGAAAAAAAAACCCAACCACTCTTCATTGTTAAACTTGAACCCGGTGTATTAAATCTGAAAAAAATTAAACACATCCCATATATAACCTGAAGTATTTATTGCATCGTACGGTAGAAGAACCACATAAACGATTTGGCCCCGTCCAATGTATGAATTGTCAAGAATATGGATATACGAAGGCATATTGCAAATTGCCACCAGTATGTGTTATTTGTGAGGAGTTGCATAATACAACCCAATGTAACATATCCAAAGATGATCCTAAAATTAAAAAAATGCAGCAATTGCGGAGGTAAGCACACAGCAAACTACAGCGGTTGTCCTGTCTACTCAATTGTTAAAATATCACAAAGCCAGAAACCGAAGATTTTCTCCGCTCAGCCATTAAATGACATCAATTTGAACTACCCCCCGTTGCAACAGATATATGACAACAAAGATGCATATGCAAATGTACTTAGAAACAACCAAACTCAGACGCAAGTCCGTCAACCACAAAACCAAAATATGAACCCAGAGGTAAGAGAGCAAACGCCAATTTTAAATTTTACCCGACTAGAATCTACAATAGAAACTCTTGTGCAATCGGTAAATAACTTTACAAACTCAATGAGTAACATGATGCAAGAAATGCTTAAGATGCAATCAATGTTATTCCAGGCTGTGCTTAACAGACCATGAACTGCCTAAGAATATGTTTTTGGAATGCAAACGGCATACGCCAACACAAAAACGAACTCGAATATTTTTTAAGAAACCAACAAATTGATGTAATGCTGGTTTCTGAAACTCATTTGACGTCCAGAAGTTCATTTCGAATAAATGGATATGTAATATATGACACCAAAGATCCTAGAGGTAGAGCATGCGGAGGTTCCGCAATTTTAATAAAAGCTCGAATCAAACACTACTTAATGTGTGATCATTTCGAAGATTATCTTCAAGCTACTACAATCTGTCTTGAAGATTTTCATCGAAACTTAGTGATTTCGTCGATATACTCACACCCTAGATTTTCAATTACAGAAAGTCAATATAATAGATTTTTAAATCACTAGGCCCCCGTTTCCTGGCTACTGGCGATTATAATGCTAAGCACACATTCTGGGGATCACGACTGATTACCCCTGAAGGTCATGTTTTGTTTGATACAATTTCTAAAATGGGTTTGAATGTGATTTCGAGCGGCCAAACTACTTACTGGCCTACTGACCCACGAAAAATGCCGGATGTTATTGATTTTAGCGTGATGAAAAATATCCCTAGAGAAATGATTCAAATTGAATCCTCGCTGGAACTATCTTCAGATCACTCGCCCACTATTGTTACTTTATTGAGCCCCAGAGAAATTGTATCCCCGACTGGTAATTTAGCGATGGCAGGCACAAGAATAAATTGGCTCAAATATAAAAAATACTTCAGTACACATTGCTCGGAAAACATACAGCTAAGAACACCAGAAAACATCGATCACTCTCTTATTAATTTTGATAAACATCTCAAACTGGCTGCTCAACATGTTACCCAAACCCCCCGACAAATCAGATATAATAAAATTAATTCTGCAGATGTCGAACGGCTCTTAAATGAATAAAGAAGAGTTCGAAGAGAGTGGCAATTGCACAGATCCCCCCAACTAAAATCGAAGCTTAAAGATTGTATAAAAAGACTTAAAAAGCTCTTGGAATTTCGAAAAATGGAATCATTGAATAAATACTTAGAAAGCCTGGACGCAATCGGATTACTCATTATGCCGTGCAACAAAAAGACTTAAAAGACCTGTCATATGTAAGTCCCCCTTGCGAAATTCAAGTGGTGGTTGGGCAAGAAATGATACTGAAAAAAGGAATCTGTTTGTTAATCATTTAAAAAAAGTATTTACACAGAACACATCAAACGAAGCAATTGAGTTGCAACCTGTTGTAACCCATTTTTGAGCAGCCATACCTCTACGTTCGAGAGATCGAAAATGCTATTTTTGATTTAAACCCCAAGAAAGCGCCTGGTATGGACAAGGTCAGCAACAAGATGCTTATGGAGCTACCCCGGATAGCAATAAAAATAATTCTTTTTTTTTTAACGCTATATTACGACTTGAATATTAACCTCCAGAATGGAAGGTTTCACTGGTTACCATGATACCCAAGCCGGGAAAAGATCACACAAAAGTAGAATCATACAGACCCATCAGCCTATTGTCTAATATATCAAAGCTATTCGAGAAGATACTTATGAACAAGTTGTACCCGATGTTAACTGAAAACAATTGTATTCCGAATCATCAATTTGGATTTAGAAGAAAACACAGTACTATCGAACAAACCCATAGACTTGTAAATATGGTGAGAAAATTGTTTGAAGAAAAGAAATACTGTTCCGCACTCTTCATCGACATCTCTCAAGCGTTTAATAAGGTATGGCATGCTGGATTAATATACAAATTGATTCAAAATATACCCGCAAACACACATAAGCTGTTGGAAAGCTATTTAACTGGTCGAACATTTAAGGTTAAAGAGGGAAACTTTTTAAGTACTGCACAACCCATTGAAGCTGAAGTCCCCCAAGGCAGTATCCTGGGACGTTTTTTTATATTTGATATATTCGTCTGATATGCCAACTAACAATCGCACACATACATCAACATTTGCTGATGATACTGCTATTCTAAGCATTCATGAAAACCCTCAAGAAGCGTCTCGTTACTTACAAAATCACATATTTGAATTAGAAAAAAGTCATATAGATGCAAAGTTGACTCAAATGAATTTGAAATCAATTCAAATTAATTGGCTTATTGGCAGAAACTCTACGCTTAGTTTATATTGTAAACTTCTACTTTATAACATAATCATAAAACCGATATGTTGTTATGACATACAGCTATGGGGCACGGCGTCAAATGTAGAAAAGATCCAAGGACTCTAAAAACAAGTTTCTAAGAATGATCACAGTTGCCCCCTGATATATCAAAAACGCGAATATACACAAAGATCTAAACGTGCCCATTGTAAAAACTGAAATCTCGAAAAATGTACAAAAATATTTAAAAAAAACTTGAAGTTCACCCAAACCCCTGGCCCGCAACATATTAGATAACCACACTCGATTAAGAAGGAGAGACACAGCAGACCTAATCTAGAAGCAAGAATGCCAAAACAACCATGAATTTTTTCGTCCGGCACTGGCTGGACTAATTAAATAATAATTATTAGATATAAGATTTGAACCACTTATTGTTAGTTCATTAAATAATGAAGATACAATAAATAAATGAAAATGAAAAAAAAATGTTGAATAACATCTTTCAAATGACCCAAACAAACAACTGAGATGCTATGTTATATTTATGATTTGGTTTTATTATATAAAATGTACAGAAGTCTTTAAAGTCTATCACTTAATTTATTTTTGTAACATGTACTTATAATTGATTTTGATAATTCAAAACTATAATAACAAAAAATTATTTCAAATCTTCTCAGCTTTTAAATTCAATAAATAAATTACATATTTCGAAACCTATATCTATTGATTAGCGAATGTAATTTGAAATAAAAAAATTTTTAGTATGAAATAAATCTAATTAGCAGAAATAAAAAATATTAATTTAAGTACAATACATACCGTAACAATTTCAAGCATTTCTTGGCGTGATATATAGCCATTTCCGTCTAAGTCATACATTGAAAATGCCCATTTGAGTTTTTGTTCTAATTTTCCCCTTGATGTTACACTAAGAGCACAAAGAAACTCTCTGAAGTCGATGGTGCCATCACCATTAGCATCAAATGTGCGAAAAACATGTTCAGCAAACTGTAATTAAAAGAAAAAAAATAATAATTTCAAGGACATGACATCAGAACAGTTTTATTTCACTTTCAAAGCTATTTATTGTGATAACTAAGGCGCATTAAAATGATAAGGTCACATAATTATACCCTTCACCACCAAAAGTGGTGAATGAGAGTATATATAAGTTTGAGATTCCGTGTGTAACATTGAGAAATATTCATCTGAGACCCAACAAAGTATATGGGGCATTTCATGTAAAGTGAACCAACTTTTGAAATCGATGTCTTCCGATCGGGATGAAAGTTTTTGATTTCGGAAAAAAATATTAAACATTTTTTATTTTTTTTTTAAATATTTTTTTTGAAAGATTGAAGAAAGAGCTATCTAAACTATTTGGGACACATTTTGCTAAGAACAATAGGTAATAAGTTACATGGATAAGAAAAAACCCCTGTTTGACCAAAATGTCAAAATTATATAACTCAGAGAGTTCCCGACCGATCTTGTTGAAAAATTGTGTCTGAGTTACTATCCTATAGAACTAACCTTGGTACAAAATTCATCCCGATCGAAGACATCGATTTCAAAAGTTGGTTCACTTGACATGAAATGCCCCATATATGTATATTATTCAGCCTTATGAAGGCAAGCCGGCTGAGCTATGTTAATCTCTGTGTCTCTCTACGCACAGTGGTTTAGAAACTTTTTTTGGAAATAATTCGGTATGTTGGGAATTATTGGATATATATTCAGCTTCATAGCGATAGTGGGGACACTGGCGATCCTCCGTAGTCCCGCCATATATAAAAAACAATGAAAAGATCGAGCAAAATTTAAAAAAAATAAATCAATAAACCTGAATGTCTCTTCAACTAATAGACATAACCTACACTTGTAAGCGTAGTTTTTGTAGATCTTCTCAAGGACCATTAACATTCAAAATTTCAGATCATACGGGTCATAAATGGATTTTTGGCGATTTTTTTTAAAAAATTGAGACCCGAGGTGACCAACTTTGAGGGGCACGCACTGGCCCCCACTATCGCTAGGAAGCTGAACAAACGTAAATCAACTCGAAATCACCTCAGCCATGTGAAATTTCTTAACAATATCTCCAACAGTTCCCAAGATACCGAATTATTTCTAAACCTCTGTGCTATGTATGACACTCTCGCGTCCAAAATACATAAGCAAAATTAATGAAATTTATACCAAAAAGTTTTCTAAGCAATTTGGTATTGAAAATCAGCATAATCGAATTAGTAGAACCAGAGTTATGAACCGAAGTGTAATACAACCTCCAACAATTTTGATAATTTTTACAGGTTTTTATTTTGGGTAAATACATTGCAGAGAATACCATGAAATTTTTCATTCGCTATTCATATGATAAAAGGACAAAATATGCTGAAAATGGTAAAAATCGGTCCATGATTTCTGCTAGCCCCCATACAAATTTTTTCCCGGAATATGGCTGTATGGTAGATAAATGCTTATAGAATATACGTATTCAACAAAATTCAGCTAAAATGAGTTTCGTCCAAAAAGGAATCGCAATAACATACTGTGAGCGTCAAAAGAAACTGTACACCTTAAAGTATTATATTTACAACTTTTTTTCCTAATATATTTTATAATTTGATTAAACATTTTATATTTTTTATTTAATATATTTTATTCTTTCTCATTTTATTATAAAAGAAAAGAAACGAAATTCTAACAACAACAAAAAATATACAACAAAAACAAAAAAATCTTCATCGTCAAAAGTAATTGTACATTACCTCTGTTTTAAAATAACAATGTTATTTAAAAAAGAATTAGGATTTTGTTTGATTGCCATTTGATTTTATAACAGCTTGCAGTCTTCTGGGCATCTATCCCACAAGAGTTTTAGTTACTTCGGGGGAAATATTTTGCCATTCCTCCATTATCACCGATTTGATAGAATTCTTGTTTGTAATTTCCATTTTTCTTATTTGCCGGTCCAGATACTCCCACAAATGTTCGATGGGTTGACAGGGGAAGATGATTCAACTTTTTGGGAGTATGGTAAAGCAGTCAATCCTTTACTATTTTGGCAATGTGCTTGGGAACATTGTCTTGCTGACAGATCCGAGTTCTATCCAAGCCTAAATTTTCGACGCTCTGTGCCAAATTATGTTTTAAAATGTTAAGGTAATCTATTTTATTCATAGTTTTCTATATGAAAACCAAATTTCCTACACCATTGGCTGCCATACGTCCCCACAACTTGACCGAACCAACGCCATGATTTACTGTGGACATTACATTTTGCTGGTCAAATTAAGACGAAAACCATATAAATCTGTAATCAGTCAACATCGACGTCGAGAGTTTGCTAAAAAGTAGGAAAATTAAACTAATATATTCTGAAACAAAGTGATATTTAGCGACGAAAGCAAATTTTAAATTTTTGGTAAAAAAAACAGTTAAAATTTGGAGACAAATAAACTCTTAATTTGCAATGCAAAATGTAATGTCCACAGTAAAGCATGGTGGTGGTTAGGTTGTGGTGTGGGGTTGTATGGCAGCCAATGGTGAATGAAATTTGGTCTTCATAAAATACTCTATCAAAAAAACAGTTTACCTAAACATTTTAAAAGTTAACTTGGCACAATTGGACTTGGATAGAACTCGGGTCTGTCAGCAAGACAACAATCCCAAGTACAATGCCAAAATAGCAAAGGAATGACTGCTTTACCATACTCCCAATCAGTTGGATCTGGGCCATTCGGAGCTTTGATCCATATAAATTTCCGGCTCCTGATGGTATCATACCCGTTGACCTGCAAAATAATGCACAATTAGTTACACCATGGCTGATTACAATATTCCAAGCCTGTCTCTCATGGTCCTACATACCCAATCGCTGGACCGAATGCAATGTGACTTTTATCCCTAAAGGTGGAAAGGCTTCACATACCAAGGCAAAGGACTTCAGGCCGATAAGTCTATCATCCTTTTTGCTTAAAACCCTGGAAAGAATTATTGACACTCATATAAGAATGTCAGTTGACCAGGGATTATTATCTTCCCCTCAACATGCCTATACGAAGGGAAAATCAGTTGAGACGGCACATCACTCACTAGTAGGGTATATCGAAAAATCTATCGAATTCCGAAATTACACACTTGTCGCTTTTCTGGACATAGAAGGAGCCTTAAACGATTCATTAGGTACTGTTCTAAAATTGGAACGACTACGATCTCCAGATCTGCCAAAAGAGGCACTCCCCAGGGGGGTGTCCTATCTCCACTTCTGTGGAACTTGTCCTTAAACTGTCTGCTCAGAAAATTAGATTCCCTGAACTACTGTTGACTGTTGCCTATGCGGATGATGTAGCGGTGGCGGTCTAAGGGATTAATCTGGGCACGATATCACTAAGACTGGGGACGGAACTCGAAATACTAAATCGATGGAGCATCGATAGTGGTTTGAGTGTAAATTCCAGTAAAACTGAACTTGTATTGTTCTCTTTACGGAATAAGATCCCTAACTTTACGCGGCGGAAACTGACACTAAACACGGCCTTTAGGCTCAACGCCTACAACGCATAGAATTTTAGATCCTATGGACATGCTTGCATAATAGGAAGCTTACAAAATCTTCCTGATCTTATTGATTACTGCATGCCCAAACCCTTCTTCCTGAGGAATTTCGGTTTCTCAATGCCATCCAGTATGGAGTTGTTGATGATCTCTGTCAATGAAATTAGGCTATCGATATATACGGATGGGTCCAAAAAGGGGGATAGAGTGCGCGGGGGCATATACATTCCTGAATTTGGAATAAGAATATCCTTTAGGCTCCCAAATGGATGCAGCATCCTTCAGGCCAAAATATCGGCCATTAGAAGAGCAGCATTCTGGCTCAGATATTACAGTGTATCTGGTAGAGATATCCGTATATATACTGACAGTAAATCCGCAATTAAATCCCTGGTAGGTGTTTATACAACATCGAATAAGGTCCAGGAATTCCGGACATCCCTAAATGAGATGGCGAGACATTCGACAGTTGTACTCACATGGGTACGTGGACACAGGGACAATGAGGGCAATTGTATTGCCGATTATTTGGTGGGAAGAGGAGCCTTGATGTCGGACGACGAAATAGACTTCCTCTGTGGAATTCCGTTATCAACCTGCAAGGAATTGATACATGACGCGTATTACGAACTTGCCCTAGCAAGGTAAATGAACCCACCTGTGCCACTACGAGGATGATCTGGCCTGCGTTGGACTGTAAACGCACGTCGTATCTACTTCGGCTACAACGAATACGACTGAGCAACTTGGTGGCGATGATCACCGGACACTGCACTTTCGGTACTCATGCCGAAAGACTTGAGTTTCCTTATCATGACTTCTGTAGAAGTTGTCAGAAAAAGGAAGAAACCATCTTACACTTCTTTTGTAACTGCCCGGCACTGGGTGATCTACGTGCTAGGCTCCAGAGATGGGGTAGTGCACAAAATTTGCAGTTTCCACTAAAAGTTAGTGATAGTGCAACATTTTTCACTATCACTAATACTTATTTAGTGGTGAGTTGAAAAATAACAGCCTCACTAAGCAATATTGGTAGTGGTACAAGAAAGTTTTTCACTAAAATTAATTTAGTGGTAGTGAAAAACCTTTTTTTTTACAGCTTAGTGAAATTTTTTTTTCTCCACTAACAGGATAGTGGAAAAATATAATCATTCACTAATGTTAATGGAACTCAAATACATATCATTAGAGTAAGTTCGGGTAATGTGGTATAGGCGGGTAATGTGGTATAGCTGCTTTTCTCTAAAACTAAGAGCATAGGAGTAGTGGTACCAAGCTTAAGAGTTTTATGATCTCAGAAAATTCACATTGGGTGAGTGTACTTCATTTTTGCAGGCCATGGAAATAGTCAGTTGTAAAAAATCAGCATTAACTTATGGTAGACTTTTTTTGTGATCTGTTAAAAATTAATTTTTTTCTACATTCACGTGTTTTAAACTTAATTAATTTAATTTTAAAGTCAAATGGAAATATTTTACTATTGAAGAACATATGTAACAATATAGCATATTTAGTGTATATGTTTAATTTTATGTGGTCGGCTAATGTTGTATAGCTAAAGAATTTCAAGCAAATAATATGCCAAAGAAATGTGAAGTATGAAAATGGGCAGCGGAAGATTGAAATATAGAAAATATATTAGCACACACAGTATAGAAAATATATCTCTAAGAACACCAGAAGATATCGATATCTCACTCAAAAATTTTGAACAAAACATAAAACTTGCTGTTGAACACGCCACTCAAATAACCCAACAAATAAGATACAATAGACTCTATTCTGCAGACATTGGTCAGTTATTATCTGAAAAAAGAAGAGTTCGTCGAGAGTGGCAACTCTATAGATCCCCTCAACTTAAAACGGAGCTTAGAAAATGTGGCAAACGCCTCAGTATGCTTCTTCACAAACGCAAAACTGAATCGATTAATAAATATCTGGAGAACTTAGATGCCACCCAGTACTCAAACTACTCTCTATGGCGAGCTACAAAAAAATTAAAAAGACCTGTTATGAGCAGACCTCCTCTACGTAATTCTAGTGGAGGCTGGGCGAGAAACGATACTGAAAAAGGAAACCTGTTTGTTAGTCATCTAAAGAATGTATTTTCCCCAAACGAGTCAAACGACATAATAGAGTTACCACCTATTTTACCCCATATTACTGCAGCTGAACCACTTCGTTTTGAGATTTCATATAGACCCATTAGCCTATTGTCAAATATATCAAAGATATTCGAAAAACTGTTAATGCACAAGTTAAAGCCAATAGTGAATCATTTTGATTGTATTCCAACTCATCAATTCGGATTTCGAGAAAAACATAACACCATAGAACAAACTCACAGGTTAGTAGAAATCATATCCAAGACATTTGAAGAAAAAAAAGCCTTCGACAAAGTATGGCATCAAGGATTATCGATAAAAATAAAACAATATTTACCAGTGAACACACACAAGCTTCTAGAAAGTTATTTAAGTCATCGAAAGTTCGTTCTTAAAGAGGGAGACTTCATAAGTTCACCACAGCCTATTGAAGCAGGCGTACCCCAAGGAAGTATACTGGGTCCCTTCCTATATTTGCTATATACTTGTGATATGCCTACAAACAGTCGAACCCACATATCTACTTTTGCTGATGACACAGCTATACTAGCCATTCATGAAAACCCCCAAGAAGCATCTGTACTGTTACAAGACCATATACTCGACATAGAAAGGTGGTTAAAACAATGGAGAATAAAAGTAAACGAGCAAAAATGTATACATCTTACATTCACATTGCGTAGAGAATCGTGCCCTCCAATCCTAATAAATAATCATATAATACCTCAACAAACTGAAGTTAAATATCTAGGTCTGCATCTAGACCGACGTCTTACCTGGAAAAAGCATATAGATATGAAATTGACACAAATGAAGTTGAAATTACTACAAATTTACTGGCTAATTGGTAAAAACTCGAGAATGAGTTTAGATTGCAAACTTTTGCTGTACAGCTCAATAATAAAACCCATATGGTGCTATGGAATTCAATTATGGGGCACGGCCTCAGCTTCTAATATTGAAAAAATTCAAAGATTCCAAAATAAAATATTACGAATGATAACAGCAGCGTCTTGGTATGTGAGAAATATTAACATTCATAAGGACCTAGGTGTCTCCCTGGTGAAAAATGAAATAAAAAAACAAGCGGAGTCATATTTTAAAAAGTTAGAAGTTCACCCAAACCCACTTGCTCGAACATTAATGAGAAGTAATGGCTACATCCGACTAAGAAGAAGGAATCCAACAGACCTGCGCTAATGATAGGATCTATAAATTAAACAAAATTTTTCGTCCAACTGTGGTGGGACGGAAATAAAAAATAATATATAGATTTAAGATTTGAACAAATTATTGATAAGTAGTTCACATTATTTTGTGAAGATACAATAAATAAAATATGAAATAAAAAAAAATAAAAAATTATGACGAAACTTTCGTTCTGACAACAGATGCATCAGATTTTGCACTAGGTGCAATTTTATCTCAAGGTACGATAGGTGAGGATTTACCAATATCCTATGCAAGTAGATCTCTAAATAAACATGAAAGATGATATAAAGCGCGCAACTAAATTAAAATTTATATTAGAGAAAAGGCATATAGAAAATAAAGAAAAGCTATAATAAATAATAGAAAATTATAAAGATAAAAATGAAACACGTGTTAGATGTAGCGATAATCCAAGACACTTAGGTACTCTTATGGAGAAGCTATCATCTTATTTGAAGAGTTTAAAGAATATGAGTAATAAGAAATTTGCAATCGACATTAATGATGCAATATTTGATGTAATTCCTGCAGATGAATTTAAGGCCAAATACAATAGAAATTGTAAAATAAATAAAGATGATGTAATATTGTTATATAGAAAACCTCAAAATATACTAGACGATGAGAGAAAATTAGAATTTCTAAAATTATACCATGATACACCCCAAGGAGGACATTTTGGAGTAAGAAAAACTCTTAAAATTAAAACAAAAATACATGTGGAAAGGCATGAACAAAACTGTAAAAAATTATGTATCGAAATGTGAATTGTGTCAAAAGAATAAACAAATCAGACACACAAAAGAACCACTAAAGGTGACAGATACACCGACAAATAGTTTTAATACTATAGTGATTGACACTGTTGGTCCATTACGTCCAACAAATAACTTCAGATATATGGGGCATTTCATGTCAAGTGAAACAACTTTTGAAATCGATGTCTTCCGATGTCAAAAAAAATTTAAAACAAGTAAGAGTACTATATTCGACCGTGCCGAATCTTAAATACCCTCCACCTCCAATATGATGGTATAACAACTGAAAAAATGTAACAATTGTTAGAAAGACTAGTTTACGCAGAACATATTTTATTTCAAATATACAAAAAATTTTATCTAATTCTGAAATTTATAATTGAAATTCCTATTAGAACAATTTATATACTTAATAATTAGTTATTACGTTTGGATCAACATTTTTCCTTTTTAACCTCAAGTGAAGAAACAGAGTATAAAAAAGGGTATACAAATATATTTATACAAATTTCAAAATATTTGGTTGTGGGACTTATGTGGGAGCTATGACCTATTATGATTCGATTGTCATAAAATATTTTTACGTGACTTTTATGTATTTATATGAGAGCTGTGGCCAATTATGGACCAATATTCACAAAATTCAGTATTATGATTTTTGAATACAAATTACTGATCTGTGTACTATTTTGGTTTAATATATTAATGCTATGACCTATTATGGTCCTAAGTATTTAAGGGCTATTTTTGTAGAATTTCAAGAGTGGACCTTATATGGGAGCTATGCCGAATTATGGACCACTATTTAAAAAATCTTGTAGTACGATTCTTGGATACAAATTACTGATCGGTGTAAAATTTTGGTTCAGTATAGATTTTTTTTGGATATTTGTGCATGTTAATGTGTTTTACTGAAGTGGTTCTTATATGGAGGTTATTACCAATTATGGGCCTATCATCATAAAATTTGTAACATCGATTTATATATATATTGAATAAATTTGTTTTGAATTTCAACCTGATAACTATATTTGTAAGAAATTTATGAGGATTTTAGTGATTTTCGAGAGTGGACCTTATATAGGAGCTATGGTTAAATATGGACCGATATTCACAAAATCCAGAAGTATGATTACTAGATACAAATTATTGATCTGTGCGTTATTTCATTTTGATATCGATATGTTTTTAATATTTTTTAAGGTTAATATCTTTTTTCGGAAATGGGCCTTATAGGGGAGCTGTGACCAATTATCGGCCAATCTGCATACAATTTGGTACAGTGATATCTATATATATGAGTATAATTTTTGTCGAATTTTAGCATGATAAATGTATTTATAAGAGATTTATGAGTAGTTAACTGATTTTTGGAAGTGGACTTTATATGGGAGCTATGGTCAAATATGGACCGATATTCACAAAATCTAGTAGTATGATTTCTAAATATAAATATACGGATCTGTGTGAGATTTTGTTTTGATATTGATATTTTTTAGGTATTTATGTAGGTTATTGTGTTTTTCGGAAGTGGTCCTTATATGGGAGCTATAACCAATTATCGGCCGATCTTCATAGAATAAGTTACAACGATTTTGGTATATATGGGGATTATTTACGTCGAATTTCAACTTGATACCGACATTTATAAGACATTTATGCTTATTTAAGAGATTTTCGGAAGTGTACTTTATATGGGGGCTATGGTCAAATATGGGCCGATCCACAAAAAATTGTGTAATATAATTTTTTTTACCACGAAACTTATTTCTGCTGAATTTTCTATGGATAGTGCTATTCTGTAGACATTTATAGACCATAGGACCATATTTCGGGAAGAAATTTCTTGCAACTCTACTAAGTTTGTTTGCGTATTTTGGACGTGAGCGTGTTTTACACAGACGGACAGACAGATGGACATGGCTCAATCGACTTAGAATTTCATAAGGATCAATAATATATATACTTTGTTGGGTCTCAGATGAATATTTCTCAATGTTACACACGGAATGACAAACTTATGTATACCCTCATTCACCACTTATGGTGGTGGAGGGTATAAAAAGGGCCCATATTGGAAAAAAATTTCGATTTTGCAAAAAAATTTCAAAAATTGTATTTCTTGAGTTATTAAATATTTATTTTAATAGATATCCCACTCTCATCCCACTAAGGGACTAAAAATATCTTAAAGGAATGGACCTAAGCTTTCTTTTGACTAAAAAAAAATTTTAAAAAAAGGGCCCATTTTGAAAAAAATATTCGTATTTGCAAAAAAAAAGTCAAAAATTGTAAGTCTTGAGTTAAAAAATATTTATTTTATAGATATCCCACTCGCATCCCACTAAGCGACCAAAAGGGTCTTCAAGGATAATATCTAAGCTTTTGTTTGAGCTAAAAAAAAAAATTAAAAAAGGGTCCATTTTGAAAAAAAAAAGTCAACAAAGTTTTTGATTTTGCAAAAAAAGTCAAAAATTGTATGTTTTGAGTTACAAAATATTTATTTTGATAGATATCCCACTCGCATCCCACTAAGCGACCAATTAGGTGTTCAAGGAAAATATCTATGCTTTATTTTAAGAAAAGTTTTATTTTTTAAATATTTTTTTCGAAAGATTGAAGAAAGAGTTGTCTAAACTATTTGGGACACATTTTGCTAAGAACAATAGGTAATAAGTTACATGGATAAGAAAAAAACCCTGTTTGACCAAAATGTCAAAATTTGACCCCCTTTAACTCAGAGAGTTCTCGACCGATCTTGTTGAAAAATTGTGTCTGATTTACTATCCAATAGAACTAACCTTGGTGCAAATTTCATCCCGATCGGAAGACATCGATTTCAAAAGTTGGTTCACTTGACATGAAATGCCCCATATACTAAAGATGCAATGCGAGTTGACAAAGTATGTAGTTACAAAAGAGGCAAAATCAATAGCAAAAGCATTGGTAGAAAACGTAATTCTAAAATATGGACTATTTAGCGTACTCAAATCGGACAGAGGGACGGAATTTACAAATGAATTGATGAGAGAGATATGCAAATTATTGAAAATAGAACAAAAATGTTCAACTCCGTACCACCATGAGACATTGGGAACTGGTGAAAGAAATCACAGGGTACTTAATGAGTATTTTCTATCTTTTGTGGAGGATGATAATTGGGAACAATGGATTCCTTATTATACATTTGCCTACAATATAACTCCTCATGTGGATACTGAGTACTCACCATTTGAACTGATTTTCGGAAAATTACCAAGTTTACTAGGGGATGAAGTCATGAATCATCCAAAGGTTTACAATTTTGAAAATTATGCAAATGAACTAAAGACAAGACTAAGATATTCCTTAGAAAACGTAAAGAAAATAATAGAAAAAATAAAAAACAAAAGACAATTAGATTCATATAAGAAAATAAATAGAATATAATTAGATATAGGAGACTTAGTGTTAGTTAAAGTAGAAAATAGGTAAAGGAATGAACCACCATATAAAGGCCCATATGAAATAATTAATATTGATGATTTAAATGTAACTGTAAAGATAAGTAATAAAACAAAAACTTTTCATACAAATTTTTTTAAAAAAAAATACAAAAAAAAACCAAATGAGTAATAAAATATTGTGATTATATGAAATTTAAACGTCAGCTAATTTATAACTGACCTATACCAAATAATAATCCACTTAAGAAATTTGTAAACGAAAGAAAACAAAAATTTAATAAACAAACTATCACTATATAAGCTATAAATAAGTCTTACCCAAGTTTCAAAATAATTAATAAACAATTTAACTTTATGTAAACATTTGGTCAATTATAAGATTAAGAAAAACAAAACCAAAATAAGCAACATTAATGTTATTTTAAGAATATTAAATTTCAATAAATAATTTGTAAACAATATGAAAACAAAAAAACACTTAAAAATTATCCAATTTCAGTAAACAAAAATTGTAAAATGAAGTACTTGAAATACAAATGTTCATGGTGCAACACTTGCAAATGCGTGTTGTGTGTGTGGTCCCATTTTGCTTGTTGGGATATTGTGTAGCGCGGCTGATCAAGAATTAGATCAACTGTTTGGCGTTAAAATAGAATTGTGTATTGAACAAAGGGTTTAATCACTCAAAACATTTATTGAACAGTCAGCATATTTGACAATATGCTTTGTTCCAAGCACACTCAAAAACACAGACAGGCATGATTCAATACACCAATGTGTAGAATGTAAACAATGCAAATTGTTACATTGAGTAGAATCTAAGAACCAATAGAAAATAAGATATTGAGTAGATTTAGGAATCACTCAAAAGTAGTGTTTAAGAATTTTAGGCTTAAGAAAAGAATTTTTAAAATAAAGAATTAATTATTAATCTGAAAGCTAGAAGTCAACTACTTTTACAAGAAGTCAACAACCATTACACTATTTACACACACGTCATCTTTCGTGAACATTCTACAATGATCTTAACTGACAACTACTATGTGAAACATTCGGTGTTGCCATATTTTCAAACAATGCTAACAACCGCATGCTATCAACATTGTTGATATGTAGAAGCTTTTACTGATGGAAATGTTTATAAACAATATGAATGTTGCTAGCAGTTGCTACAGACTGTTAAATTCAAATCGCTAGTGCAAATCGTAACAATATTTTAAATTTGGATTTTTGGAGATTTAAACAAAAAAAATTGAGACTTGGCGCTAAAAAACTGAACTCGAAAACACCTCAGCTCCAGCCAAGTGAAATTTCGTAACAATATCTCCAATAGTTCCCAAGATACCGAATTATTTAAAAAAAAAAAAACAATGAGATTCGTTTTATTATTGTTGTGCACAACACTCACTTTTCAATGTGTATATGATATAAGAGTACAAGCGAAGGAATTTTACAGCATTTATGAGTGAATTGAAGCATGTAGTTTAGTGAAGACGACAAAATGAATGTGCTTGTCCAGTAAGGTGGGCCGATTTGTAAGGACAAAAAATTGTCAAAATTGTGTCATCGATTTTTTGGCATGAGAAAATAAAATTTTCACTACGACATATCAAAAGGATTATTTTCAGAAAAAGTAAAAAAAAATACTTTTTATTTAAGGTTTTTTTATTACCTACTAAAGAGGACATATTTCTGAAATTTGGGCGCCTCTAAAATGATTTTTTTTAGATATGTCGTAGTGGAAATTTTATTTCCTTTTCCAAAATATGTATAACCGTGATAACCGAACTTTACATCGATTAGAGAAACAAAAACGTTGAAATGGTTTTCATTCGAATTTTACGTCAATTGAATGTTGTAGCTGACATGGCATGCACAATGTGCTCATGCTGAGTAACTTCGTATAACAACAACACATATGTTCGTCTGGCTAATTGTATTGACGCTCTCATATGTTTGAGTAGATGGTTGGTGATAAGGAAAACCACTCCTATATAGTCCTTTCTCGCTCTCCTTTTAATTTACTATAGGTTAAGATTTATTTGACTTATTAGCTATTAAGAGATCATATTTTGAACACTTGCCATCCTATATATAAGACGTTATCCATATCTAAGTAATTAAATATAAATTGTTGTTTCGATCACACCTGATATCTGGAGCCAAACAGACAGATAATGCAAGTTGTTTTTTACAATATGCGGTTTGTAAATGTTGGCAAACGCAATTGTGCAAAAGAAAGTGCTAAGCTAGCAGTGGATGCAGCTATAATTTTTTGGCAACAGGAGCGCATACCAATATGTGATAAATATCTAGATAAATTGCTAAAATTGTACGGCGTTTGGAGAAATGTCCACACACAAAGTGCAAACAGAAGATCGGATACATCAAAATGGAACATTTTCAAAAAAATCTATCTGTTCGAATTGCTAGTGCAAACGCACTGGATGAGATGCGTATACAAGAAAACAAGAAGTTTGTGTTGATGCACAGAAAGGAAGACAGGGTATATGGCAGGCGTTGACAAGAAGTTATACGGTCGAGAAAAGCGATCAGAACAACGAAAGCAAAAAGAAGAATATCGATAGAGAAAATATTCACAACTTGATAATCTTGTAAGTGAAATTATTGAACTGTTTGAATTCTTTAAAACATGAATCATCAACTTGATGATTGATACAGTTTACATTGGGATTGAAGACGAATATGAATTCGATGATAACAGTGCGGCATGCGAAATCCATACCGATGATGACGATGATCACACCAAACGTTCAAGAGGACATTAGTGGATCTTTCCACGTCTTACTGTAGTACTTGATAAGGCCAAAGTTAGCTGTTCAGATGCTATCTATATTTTGATAGCATGATAGCAGATAATGCTATTCAACTCGTGATTGCGTCTTAATTTTTTTTATGTAAATACACATTTCTATAAATAACTCTACTAAAGAATACAAAGGATTACTTTTGGGACATCTCGAACTAAATTTTTTTTCGTCAAATTCTACTTATTTTTCTACCACAAACGAGTAAGTATGAGTGAAAATATATGTAATTATGATATATTATGCACAAATGTATAATAATAATAATAATAAATACGTACGCATCCGTTTTGTACTTGATTCTTGCACAGATGACAATAAATAGAAAGTGAATGAATTTGACATTTCAGTTCGTACAAACATCAGAAAATGTAAATAGTGGGCCACAGTTTTGTATTGAGTTGCTTGAGTTGTTTGTCGTTTAAAACGAAAACGTTCGACATCGTGGGCAAGACGAATAATGTTAGTTTTCACCGACTTCTATTTTCTTTTTAATACGTAGATTAATAGCGTATAGTCATTGGTTATTCACTGCGACGGAAAACTGTTGCCGGACCTGTTTGGCAGAAGCAAAATTGATCGAATAGCAATTCTCGCCAGTTATGAAGGGACATCAACATTTTTAGGCGCCAAAGTTCCAAAGTCCAAAATCTTAAACTAAAAAAATCTATAGGTTATGATTTAATTACACCTTCCATGATTGGAAACCTACCAGATGTGGCAATTATTGTGCTCACAGTATTATTCAATGCAATCTTGTCTCTAGGAGTATTTCCGAATGATTGGAAAATCTCCAAAATTATAGTGATAACCAAGCCAGGAAAGGATTTGACATTGGCATCATCCTACAGACCTATTAGCTTATTGCCTTGTCTGTCTAAACTATTTGAGAGAATAATCCAAGGGAAAATTTTAACATTCTTAAATAGTCAAAACATTATCCCAGATCATCAATTTGGATTCCGTAAGCGTTACGGAACAATTGAGCAAGTTAACCGTCTAACTGGAGAGATCCGAAAATCTTTCGAACTAACAAAGTACTGTTCGACAATATTTCTAGATGTTGCCCAGGCTTTTGACAAGGTTTGGTCTAATACACAAGATTAAATGACTACTGCCTTCTAGTACACACAAAATACTAGAGTCTTACCTATCGGATCGCTTATTTAGGATAAAATGAGGCGATTATGTGACAAGCGACTATGCGATCAATGCTGGTGTACCTCAGGGAAGTGTTCTAGGACCAACCCTGTACTTATTATACACCTCAGATTTGCCCGAGTCCGAATAATTAACCATTTCCACCTTTGCAGATGACACTGCAATTCTTAGTTCTCATGTAGACTTAATTGTAGCATCTTGAAACCTCAGGCACGTGGAGACATGGTTAAAGAATTGGAGAATACAAGTAAATGAAATCAACAGCAAGCACATAACGTTTTCACTTAGGAGAGGAAACAGTGTGAACATACCACAGTCTGATCACGTTACATACCTTGGCATTCATTTAGATAGACATCTTTCAGATTTTTCCCAATTTCAATTTGACAAAACACAAAGCACATTTTTAATAATTATTTTTTGATAAAACAGCTTCTTTCAAAAGAAGTCGTAAAGACAAGTAAATTTTTAAATCAGTTGATCGCGAGTTTTCGTTTTGACAAAACGTCTTGTATCGACCGAGGTTCTTTTACAAAAACGAAAATTTAAAAAAGTTAAGTACATATTATCTTAACATAAGTGGTTTTAAAAAAGAAAAGAAGCTGTTTTGCTACTTAATACTAGAATAAATAAAAATAAATTTAAATTCGTGTAAATGAATGAAGTAAAAAACTTGAGGCTATGGCCAATAAAGTGAAAAAAGAACACGTAAATATGTCTTTGTTTTCGACCAAAGACCATAAAATAGAAAAATCTTTAGCTAAAATATATGGTTCAAGTGATGCAAATACTTTGTTTGCCAAAAATGTCGATCATGTGAATGGATTGACCATACATTTCTAGTTGTGGGTCATACGCATCTTGAGTTTGACACAGTGCATGAGAAAATTGAATTAAGAAAATTCATCATTTTCAATATACCACACACACGACTGGGTAAATTTAATAACGGCTACATCGTTCATGAATTAAACCAAAACTATTTTTTAGATTTTATTGGTCTGCTGAAAGAAAAATACACATGGAGGAAATGCAACATTTCAGGTATTTATAAAGATAATTTTATTTATAGGCTACATTATATATTAACTTTTTACTACTTACATACATACAGTAGCCCAAGAAAGTCTACATACAGGAAAAATTATTATGTTACTTTAATTTAAAGCAGTTTTTTTTGTATGAGATATATAATAATAAATGTCTTATGTCGATTTTAGCAAAAAAAATTCAAATAACGCCCAAGAGTTATTGATTCTGAGTAAAATAACGAAAAATTTATTCTCGGTCACGCCTACTATTTTGAACATTAAAGCCAAAAAAAAACGAAAGAAATTTTCTTTATTTGACTCAGAATCAAAAAATTTAATAACGGTGAAATTTTGGAAGTGATAGGAAATGTTGCTAAACTCGACTTAAGTGATGTTGTTTTAATTTTTTTTAGTGTGAATTTATTTTTTTAACAAATATATTTCACTACTTTTAACTTACAAATACAGCTTTCAACGAAAGAAATTTAATTTGAATTCGTGTATGTAGACTTTATTGGGCTACTGTATATCTTTTTCAGGTGAAAAATTTGAGTGAAAATAGGTTCGATGGATGCGGTACGAGTAAAGTAAATCTGGAGTTTTGCAGTACAAATCATCACTAGACCCAGGATAGGAGGGTTTATTGTCTAAGATGCCGATTCCACAATTGGTCGAAGTTACATGTCTCCATTAGTCGTATCACATATGCTGCCACTGATAAATACCCATCTACACATTTTTTAAAGCATAAAGATCGTTTAAAATCTATCTGGATCTTGACGAAGAAGAAACTCAGTAAAGTTTCACAAAGTAAATCGCAAAATATGATTTGTTACAGTTTTCTTCTTATAATAAGATAATAGTACTATTTTATTTAAAAGTTAATTTTTATATTAAAATTCAACCTAATCAAATATTTACTGTTTTTAAAGAAACATTTTTATATTTGATTAATTATTGGCTATTGTACCGAAAAAGTTGAATAATTTTTTTTAATAATACCGAAATATGTTTTGTCAAATCAACTTCTTTCGACTTTTTTTTATATTTCAATTTCACAAAACAACTTCTTTTTACATAAGCCGACTCTAATTTAATTAAAACAATTTTGACAAATTTACTTATATGATACAAGCTAATTTGTTTGCTAAAAATACATTTGACAAAAAAGCTTAAAATTTGTTGTTGCTGTTTTAAAGAAAACTATTGCTCTTTCAAACAAAAGAAAAAGCGCTAATTGTTTATTGGATATTTGTTTTCTACACAAAAACTTTTGTTAGTAGTTTTTACAGTTTTTTCGCTCTCCTGAAAAGTTGACGTTTTAGAAAGAAGCCGTTTTGTCAAATGTCCACAGATATTATATGCACTAAAATCTCAAAAAATACTTTTTATAGAAATATTACAAACAAATTGAAAATATAGTCAAAATATTTCCATTTTATTATTTTTTATTGTATAAAAAAAATAAAATAAAAACTTTAAATTTTTAAGTAAAGTAAATTTCAGAAATTAAAATCTTCTGCAATTTTATTGTGTATTAATATAATTAAAAAACGTATATCGCAATATAACCTAATGTTTTAAGTAATAATCTTAAAGAATAAAATATTAAGTTAAAAAAAAATAAAAAAGTATAAAATAATTCAATATAGAGTATAATTTTTAGAATCTTAATTCGATTGGAACAGTTTTCAGCTTGTGTTTTACTACAAGTGTTAGGTTTACATCCATGAAAGTAAAAAAGTCTTTTAAGTTCAAGTTTCAGAGAAAAAGAAAAAACACCCATAAACAAGCCATTGAAAAAATTGAAAGCTTACCACAAGCTCCTCAATACATTCTTCGCTTCGTAAGAGACATTGAATGACTGATGCGAAAAAATGTCTATTTGTTGTTTCTAATAGCTCAGATAGCGTTCTTCAAATCTTCCGCTGCCCATTTGCATACTTCACATTTCTTTGGCATATTATTTGCTTGAAATTCTTTAGCTATACAACATTAGCCGACCACATGGTTTATTGAAATTATTATAAAATTAAACATATACACTAAATATACTATATTGTTACATATGTTCTTCAATAGTAAAATATTCCCATTTGACTTTAAAATTAAATGAATAAAGTTTAAAACACGTGAATGTAGAAAAAAATAAATTTTTAACAGATCACAAAAAAACTCTACCATAAGTTAATGCTGATTTTTTACAACTGACTATTTCCATGGCCTGCAAAAATGAAGTAAACTCACCCAATGTGAATTTTCTGAGATCATAAAACTCTTAAACTTGGTACCACTACTCCTATGCTCTTAGTTTTAGAGAAAAGCAGCTATACCACATTACCCGCCTATACCACATTACCCGAACTTACTCTAATGATATGTATTTGAGTTCCATTAACATTAGTGAATGATTATATTTTTCCACTATCCTGTTAGTGGAGAAAAAAAGTTTTCACTAAGCTGTAAAAAAAAGGTTTTTCACTACCACTAAATTAATTTTAGTGAAAAACTTTCTTGTACCACTACCACTATTGCTTAGTGAGGCTGTTATTTTTCAACTCACCACTAAATAAGTATTAGTGATAGTAAAAAATGTTGCACTATCACTAACTTTTAGTGGAAACTGCAAATTTAGTGCACTACCCCATCTCTGGAGCCTAGCACGTAGATCACCCAGTGCCGGGCAGTTACAAAAGAAGTGTAGGATGGTTTCTTCCTCTTTCTGACAACTTCTACAGAAGTCATGATAAGGAAACTCAAGTCTTTCGGCATGAGTACCGAAAGTGCAGTGTCCGGTGATCATCGCCACCAAGTTGCTCAGTCGTATTCGTTGTAGCCGAAGTAGATACGACGTGCGTTTACAGTCCAACGCAGGCCAGATCATCCTCGTAGTGGCACAGGTGGGTTCATTTACCTTGCTAGGGCAAGTTCGTAATACGCGTCATGTATCAATTCCTTGCAGGTTGATAACGGAATTCCACAGAGGAAGTCTATTTCGTCGTCCGACATCAAGGCTCCTCTTCCCACCAAATAATCGGCAATACAATTACCCTCATTGTCCCTGTGTCCACGTACCCATGTGAGTACAACTGTCGAATGTCTCGCCATCTCATTTAAGGATGTCCGGAATTCCTGGACCTTATTCGATGTTGTATAAACACCTACCAGGGATTTAATTGCGGATTTACTGTCAGTATATATACGGATATCTCTACCAGATACACTGTAATATCTGAGCCAGAATGCTGCTCTTCTAATGACCGATATTTCGGCCTGAAGGATGCTGCATCCATTTGGGAGCCTAAAGGATATTCTTATTCCAAATTCAGGAATGTATATGCCCCCGCGCACTCTATCCACCTTTTTGGACCCATCCGTATATATCGATAGCCTAATTTCATTGACAGAGAGATCATCAACAACTCCATACTGGATGGGATTGAGAAACCGAAATTCCTCAGGAAGAAGGGTTCGGGCGTGCAGTAATCAATAAGATCAGGAAGATTTTGTAAGCTTCCTATTATGCAAGCATGTCCATAGGATCTAAAATTCTATGCGTTGTAGGCGTTGAGCCTAAAGGCCGTGTTTAGTGTCAGTTTCCTGGCCATTAAATCTACTGGAATCCAATTGAGTAGAGTAAAAAGCGACTTCGTCGCCGTGGTTCGCAATTCCCCTGTTATCAGGACTGCCATTCGTCTCAATACCCTTTCAAATAGTATGCGATTGGAGGCCTTATCCATTGCCTTCCACCAGACAGAGACCCCATAGAATAATATGTCCATGTCCATGGACATTATGTCAATGGACACTGTGAAATGCCACCACTTTACGCTACCCCGACTGTGCGGAACTGAATTGTCGCTTTCGGATAATGCAAAGTACCTGGGTATTATACTTGACAGGAAATTATCCTGGAAACTCAACGTGGAGGCAAGAGCAGCTAAGGCCATGACGGCCATATTATTCTATGGGGTCTCTGTCTGGTGGAAGGCAATGGATAAGGCCTCCAATCGCATACTATTTGAAAGGGTATTGAGACGAATGGCAGTCCTGATAACAGGGGAATTGCGAACCACGGCGACGAAGTCACTTTTTACTCTACTCAATTGGATTCCAGTAGATTTAATGGCCAGGAAACTGACACTAAACACGGCCTTTAGGCTCAACGCCTACAACGCATAGAATTTTATATCCTATGGACATGCTTGCATAATAGGAAGCTTACAAAATCTTCCTGATCTTATTGATTACTGCACGCCCAAACCCTTCTTCCTGAGAAATTTCGGTTTCTCAATCCCATCCAGTATGGAGTTGTTGATGATCTCTCTGTCAATGAAATTAGGCTATCGATATATACGGATGTGTCCAAAAAGGACTGGACTGTAAACGCACGTCGTATCTACTTCGGCTACAACGAATACGACTGAGCAACTTGGTGGCGATGATCACCGGACACTGCACTTTCGGTACTCATGCCGAAAGACTTGAGTTTCCTTATCATGACTTCTGTAGAAGTTGTCAGAAAGAGGAAGAAACCATCCTACACTTCTTTTGTAACTGCCCGGCACTGGGTGATCTACGTGCTAGGCTCCAGAGATGGGGTAGTGCACTAAATTTGCAGTTTCCACTAAAAGTTAGTGATAGTGCAACATTTTTCACTATCACTAATACTTATTTAGTGGTGAGTTGAAAAATAACAGCCTCACTAAGCAATATTGGTAGTGGTACAAGAAAGTTTTTCACTAAAATTAATTTAGTGGTAGTGAAAAACCTTTTTTTTTACAGCTTAGTGAAAACTTTTTTTCTCCACTAACAGGATAGTGGAAAAATATAATCATTCACTAATGTTAATGGAAATCAAATACATATCATTAGAGTAAGTTCGGGTAATGTGGTATAGGCGGGTAATGTGGTATAGCTGCTTTTCTCTAAAACTAAGAGCATAGGAGTAGTGGTACCAAGTTTAAGAGTTTTATGATCTCAGAAAATTCACATTGGGTGAGTGTACTTCATTTTTGCAGGCCATGGAAATAGTCAGTTGTAAAAAATCAGCATTAACTTATGGTAGACTTTTTTTGTGATCTGTTAAAAATTAATTTTTTTCTACATTCACGTGTTTTAAACTTTATTAATTTAATTTTAAAGTCAAATGGGAATATTTTACTAGTGAAGAACATATGTAACAATATAGTATATTTAGTGTATATGTTAAATTTTATAATAATTTCATTAAACCATGTGGTCGGCTAATGTTGTATAGCTAAAGAATTTCAAGCAAATAATATGCCAAAGAAATGTGAAGTATGAAAATGGGCAGCGGAAGATTTGAAGAACGCTATCTGAGCTATTAGAAACAACAAATAGACATTTTTTCGCATCAGTCATTCAATGTCTCTTACGAAGCGAAGAATGTATTGAGGAGCTTGTGGTAAGCTTTCAATTTTTTCAATGGCTTGTTTATGGGTGTTTTCTCTTTTTCTCTGAAACTTGAACTTAAAAGACTTTTTTACTTTCATGGATGTAAACCTAACACTTGTAGTAAAACACAAGCTGAAAACTGTTCCAATCGAATTAAGATTCTAAAAATTATACTCTATATTGAATTATTTTATACTTTTTTATTTTTTTTTAACTTAATATTTTATTCTTTAAGTTTATTACTTAAAACATTAGGTTATATTGCGATATACGTTTTTTAATTATATTAATACACAATAAAATTGCAGAAGATTTTAATTTCTGAAATTTACTTTACTTAAAAATTTAAAGTTTTTATTTTATTTTTTTTATACAATAAAAAATAATAAAATGGAAATATTTTGACTATATTTTCAATTTGTTTGTAATATTTCTATAAAAAGTATTTTTTGAGATTTTAGTGCATATAATATCTGTGGACATTTGACAAAACGGCTTCTTTCTAAAACGTCAACTTTTCAGGAGAGCGAAAAAACTGTAAAAACTACTAACAAAAGTTTTTGTGTAGAAAACAAATATCCAATAAACAATTAGCGCTTTTTCTTTTGTTTGAAAGAGCAATAGTTTTCTTTAAAACAGCAACAACAAATTTTAAGCTTTTTTGTCAAATGTATTTTTAGCAAACAAATTAGCTTGTATCATATAAGTAAATTTGTCAAAATTGTTTTAATTAAATTAGAGTCGGCTTATGTAAAAAGAAGTTGTTTTGTGAAATTGAAATATAAAAAAAAGTCGAAAGAAGTTGATTTGACAAAACATATTTCGGTATTATTAAAAAAAATTATTCAACTTTTTCGGTACAATAGCCAATAATTAATCAAATATAAAAATGTTTCTTTAAAAACAGTAAATATTTGATTAGGTTGAATTTTAATATAAAAATTAACTTTTAAATAAAATAGTACTATTATCTTATTATAAGAAGAAAACTGTAACAAATCATATTTTGCGATTTACTTTGTGAAACTTTACTGAGTTTCTTCTTCGTCAAGATCCAGATAGATTTTAAACGATCTTTATGCTTTAAAAAATGTGTAGATGGGTATTTATCAGTGGCAGCATATGTGATACGACTAATGGAGACATGTAACTTCGACCAATTGTGGAATCGGCATCTTAGACAATAAACCCTCCTATCCTGGGTCTAGTGATGATTTGTACTGCAAAACTCCAGATTTACTTTACTCGTACCGCATCCATCGAACCTATTTTCACTCAAATTTTTCACCTGAAAATAATATACAGTAGCCCAATACAGTCTACATACACGAATTCAAATTAAATTTCTTTCGTTGAAAGCTGTATTTGTAAGTTAAAAGTAGTGAAATATATTTGTTAAAAAAATAAATTCACACTAAAAAAAATTAAAACAACATCACTTAAGTCGAGTTTAGCAACATTTCCTATCACTTCCAAAATTTCACCGTTATTAAATTTTTTGATTCTGAGTCAAATAAAGAAAATTTCTTTTGTTTTTTTTTGGCTTTAATGTTCAAAATAGTAGGCGTGACCGAGAATAAATTTTTCGTTATTTTACTCAGAATCAATAACTCTTGGGCGTTATTTGAATTTTTTTTGCTAAAATCGACATAAGACATTTATTATTATATATCTCATACAAAAAAAACTGCTTTAAATTAAAGTAACATAATAATTTTTCCTGTATGTAGACTTTCTTGGGCTACTGTATGTATGTAAGTAGTAAAAAGTTAATATATAATGTAGCCTATAAATAAAATTATCTTTATAAATACCTGAAATGTTGCATTTCCTCCATGTGTATTTTTCTTTCAGCAGACCAATAAAATCTAAAAAATAGTTTTGGTTTAATTCATGAACGATGTAGCCGTTATTAAATTTACCCAGTCGTGTGTGTGGTATATTGAAAATGATGAATTTTCTTAATTCAATTTTCTCATGCACTGTGTCAAACTCAAGATGCGTATGACCCACAACTAGAAATGTATGGTCAATCCATTCACATGATCGACATTTTTGGCAAACAAAGTATTTGCATCACTTGAACCATATATTTTAGCTAAAGATTTTTCTATTTTATGGTCTTTGGTCGAAAACAAAGACATATTTACGTGTTCTTTTTTCACTTTATTGGCCATAGCCTCAAGTTTTTTACTTCATTCATTTACACGAATTTAAATTTATTTTTATTTATTCTAGTATTAAGTAGCAAAACAGCTTCTTTTCTTTTTTAAAACCACTTATGTTAAGATAATATGTACTTAACTTTTTTAAATTTTCGTTTTTGTAAAAGAACCTCGGTCGATACAAGACGTTTTGTCAAAACGAAAACTCGCGATCAACTGATTTAAAAATTTACTTGTCTTTACGACTTCTTTTGAAAGAAGCTGTTTTATCAAAAAATAATTATTAAAAATGTGCTTTGTGTTTTGTCAAATTGAAATTGGGAAAAATCTGAAAGATGTCTATCTAAATGAATGCCAAGGTATGTAACGTGATCAGACTGTGGTATGTTCACACTGTTTCCTCTCCTAAGTGAAAACGTTATGTGCTTGCTGTTGATTTCATTTACTTGTATTCTCCAATTCTTTAACCATGTCTCCACGTGCCTGAGGTTTCAAGATGCTACAATTAAGTCTACATGAGAACTAAGAATTGCAGTGTCATCTGCAAAGGTGGAAATGGTTAATTATTCGGACTCGGGCAAATCTGAGGTGTATAATAAGTACAGGGTTGGTCCTAGAACACTTCCCTGAGGTACACCAGCATTGATCGCATAGTCGCTTGTCACATAATCGCCTCATTTTATCCTAAATAAGCGATCCGATAGGTAAGACTCTAGTATTTTGTGTGTACTAGAAGGCAGTAGTCATTTAATCTTGTGTATTAGACCAAACCTTGTCAAAAGCCTGGGCAACATCTAGAAATATTGTCGAACAGTACTTTGTTAGTTCGAAAGATTTTCGGATCTCTCCAGTTAGACGGTTAACTTGCTCAATTGTTCCGTAACGCTTACGGAATCCAAATTGATGATCTGGGATAATGTTTTGACTATTTAAGAATGTTAAAATTTTCCCTTGGATTATTCTCTCAAATAGTTTAGACAGACAAGGCAATAAGCTAATAGGTCTGTAGGATGATGCCAATGTCAAATCCTTTCCTGGCTTGGTTATCACTATAATTTTGGAGATTTTCCAATCATTCGGAAATACTCCTAGAGACAAGATTGCATTGAATAATACTGTGAGCACAATAATTGCCACATCTGGTAGGTTTCCAATCATGGAAGGTGTAATTAAATCATAACCTATAGATTTTTTTAGTTTAAGATTTTGGACTTTGGAACTTTGGCGCCTAAAAATGTTGATGTCCCTTCATAACTGGCGAGAATTGCTATTCGATCAATTTTGCTTCTGCCAAACAGGTCCGGCAACAGTTTTCCGTCGCAGTGAATAACCAATGACTATACGCTATTAATCTACGTATTAAAAAGAAAATAGAAGTCGGTGAAAACTAACATTATTCGTCTTGCCCACGATGTCGAACGTTTTCGTTTTAAACGACAAACAACTCAAGCAACTCAATACAAAACTGTGGCCCACTATTTACATTTTCTGATGTTTGTACGAACTGAAATGTCAAATTCATTCACTTTCTATTTATTGTCATCTGTGCAAGAATCAAGTACAAAACGGATGCGTACGTATTTATTATTATTATTATTATACATTTGTGCATAATATATCATAATTACATATATTTTCACTCATACTTACTCGTTTGTGGTAGAAAAATAAGTAGAATTTGACGAAAAAAAATTTAGTTCGAGATGTCCCAAAAGTAATCCTTTGTATTCTTTAGTAGAGTTATTTATAGAAATGTGTATTTACATAAAAAAAATTAAGACGCAATCACGAGTTGAATAGCATTATCTGCTATCATGCTATCAAAATATAGATAGCATCTGAACAGCTAACTTTGGCCTTATCAAGTACTACAGTAAGACGTGGAAAGATCCACTAATGTCCTCTTGAACGTTTGGTGTGATCATCGTCATCATCGGTATGGATTTCGCATGCCGCACTGTTATCATCGAATTCATATTCGTCTTCAATCCCAATGTAAACTGTATCAATCATCAAGTTGATGATTCATGTTTTAAAGAATTCAAACAGTTCAATAATTTCACTTACAAGATTATCAAGTTGTGAATATTTTCTCTATCGATATTCTTCTTTTTGCTTTCGTTGTTCTGATCGCTTTTCTCGACCGTATAACTTCTTGTCAACGCCTGCCATATACCCTGTCTTCCTTTCTGTGCATCAACACAAACTTCTTGTTTTCTTGTATACGCATCTCATCCAGTGCGTTTGCACTAGCAATTCGAACAGATAGATTTTTTTGAAAATGTTCCATTTTGATGTATCCGATCTTCTGTTTGCACTTTGTGTGTGGACATTTCTCCAAACGCCGTACAATTTTAGCAATTTATCTAGATATTTATCACATATTGGTATGCGCTCCTGTTGCCAAAAAATTATAGCTGCATCCACTGCTAGCTTAGCACTTTCTTTTGCACAATTGCGTTTGCCAACATTTACAAACCGCATATTGTAAAAAACAACTTGCATTATCTGTCTGTTTGGCTCCAGATATCAGGTGTGATCGAAACAACAATTTATATTTAATTACTTAGATATGGATAACGTCTTATATATAGGATGGCAAGTGTTCAAAATATGATCTCTTAATAGCTAATAAGTCAAATAAATCTTAACCTATAGTAAATTAAAAGGAGAGCGAGAAAGGACTATATAGGAGTGGTTTTCCTTATCACCAACCATCTACTCAAACATATGAGAGCGTCAATACAATTAGCCAGACGAACATATGTGTTGTTGTTATACGAAGTTACTCAGCATGAGCACATTGTGCATGCCATGTCAGCTACAACATTCAATTGACGTAAAATTCGAATGAAAACCATTTCAACGTTTTTGTTTCTCTAATCGATGTAAAGTTCGGTTATCACGGTTATACATATTTTGGAAAAGGAAATAAAATTTCCACTACGACATATCTAAAAAAAATCATTTTAGAGGCGCCCAAATTTCAGAAATATGTCCTCTTTAGTAGGTAATAAAAAAACCTTAAATAAAAAGTATTTTTTTTTACTTTTTCTGAAAATAATCCTTTTGATATGTCGTAGTGAAAATTTTATTTTCTCATGCCAAAAAATCGATGACACAATTTTGACAATTTTTTGTCCTTACAAATCGGCCCACCTTACTGGACAAGCACATTCATTTTGTCGTCTTCACTAAACTACATGCTTCAATTCACTCATAAATGCTGTAAAATTCCTTCGCTTGTACTCTTATATCATATACACATTGAAAAGTGAGTGTTGTGCACAACAATAATAAAACGAATCTCATTGTTTTTTTTTTTAAATAATTCGGTATCTTGGGAACTATTGGAGATATTGTTACGAAATTTCACTTGGCTGGAGCTGAGGTGTTTTCGAGTTCAGTTTTTTAGCGCCAAGTCTCAATTTTTTTTGTTTAAATCTCCAAAAATCCAAATTTAAAATATTGTTACGATTTGCACTAGCGATTTGAATTTAACAGTCTGTAGCAACTGCTAGCAACATTCATATTGTTTATAAACATTTCCATCAGTAAAAGCTTCTACATATCAACAATGTTGATAGCATGCGGTTGTTAGCATTGTTTGAAAATATGGCAACACCGAATGTTTCACATAGTAGTTGTCAGTTAAGATCATTGTAGAATGTTCACGAAAGATGACGTGTGTGTAAATAGTGTAATGGTTGTTGACTTCTTGTAAAAGTAGTTGACTTCTAGCTTTCAGATTAATAATTAATTCTTTATTTTAAAAATTCTTTTCTTAAGCCTAAAATTCTTAAACACTACTTTTGAGTGATTCCTAAATCTACTCAATATCTTATTTTCTATTGGTTCTTAGATTCTACTCAATGTAACAATTTGCATTGTTTACATTCTACACATTGGTGTATTGAATCATGCCTGTCTGTGTTTTTGAGTGTGCTTGGAACAAAGCATATTGTCAAATATGCTGACTGTTCAATAAATGTTTTGAGTGATTAAACCCTTTGTTCAATACACAATTATATTTTAACGCCAAACAGTTGATCTAATTCTTGATCAGCCGCGCTACACAATATCCCAACAAGCAAAATGGGACCACACACACAACACGCATTTGCAAGTGTTGCACCATGAACATTTGTATTTCAAGTACTTCATTTTACAATTTTTGTTTACTGAAATTGGATAATTTTTAAGTGTTTTTTTGTTTTCATATTGTTTACAAATTATTTATTGAAATTTAATATTCTTAAAATAACATTAATGTTGCTTATTTTGGTTTTGTTTTTCTTAATCTTATAATTGACCAAATGTTTACATAAAGTTAAATTGTTTATTAATTATTTTGAAACTTGGGTAAGACTTATTTATAGCTTATATAGTGATAGTTTGTTTATTAAATTTTTGTTTTCTTTCGTTTACAAATTTCTTAAGTGGATTATTATTTGGTATAGGTCAGTTATAAATTAGCTGACGTTTAAATTTCATATAATCACAATATTTTATTACTCATTTGGTTTTTTTTTGTATTTTTTTTTAAAAAAATTTGTATGAAAAGTTTTTGTTTTATTACTTATCTTTACAGTTACATTTAAATCATCAATATTAATTATTTCATATGGGCCTTTATATGGTGGTTCATTCCTTTACCTATTTTCTACTTTAACTAACACTAAGTCTCCTATATCTAATTATATTCTATTTATTTTCTTATATGAATCTAATTGTCTTTTGTTTTTTATTTTTTCTATTATTTTCTTTACGTTTTCTAAGGAATATCTTAGTCTTGTCTTTAGTTCATTTGCATAATTTTCAAAATTGTAAACCTTTGGATGATTCATGACTTCATCCCCTAGTAAACTTGGTAATTTTCCGAAAATCAGTTCAAATGGTGAGTACTCAGTATCCACATGAGGAGTTATATTGTAGGCAAATGTATAATAAGGAATCCATTGTTCCCAATTATCATCCTCCACAAAAGATAGAAAATACTCATTAAGTACCCTGTGATTTCTTTCACCAGTTCCCAATGTCTCATGGTGGTACGGAGTTGAACATTTTTGTTCTATTTTCAATAATTTGCATATCTCTCTCATCAATTCATTTGTAAATTCCGTCCCTCTGTCCGATTTGAGTACGCTAAATAGTCCATATTTTAGAATTACGTTTTCTACCAATGCTTTTGCTATTGATTTTGCCTCTTTTGTAACTACATACTTTGTCAACTCGCATTGCATCTTTAGTATATGGGGCATTTCATGTCAAGTGAACCAACTTTTGAAATCGATGTCTTCCGATCGGGATGAAATTTGCACCAAGGTTAGTTCTATTGGATAGTAAATCAGACACAATTTTTCAACAAGATCGGTCGAGAACTCTCTGAGTTAAAGGGGGTCAAATTTTGACATTTTGGTCAAACAGGGTTTTTTTCTTATCCATGTAACTTATTACCTATTGTTCTTAGCAAAATGTGTCCCAAATAGTTTAGACAACTCTTTCTTCAATCTTTCGAAAAAAATATTTAAAAAAAAAAAAAATAAAAAATAAAACTTTTCTTAAAATAAAGCATAGCATATTTTCCTTGAACACCTAATTGGTCGCTTAGTGGGATGCGAGTGGGATATCTATCAAAATAAATATTTTGTAACTCAAAACATACAATTTTTGACTTTTTTTGCAAAATCAAAAACTTTGTTGACTTTTTTTTTTCAAAATGGACCCTTTTTTAATTTTTTTTTTTAGCTCAAACAAAAGCTTAGATATTATCCTTGAAGACCCTTTTGGTCGCTTAGTGGGATGCGAGTGGGATATCTATAAAATAAATATTTTTTAACTCAAGACTTACAATTTTTGACTTTTTTTTTGCAAATACGAATATTTTTTTCAAAATGGGCCCTTTTTTTAAAATTTTTTTTTAGTCAAAAGAAAGCTTAGGTCCATTCCTTTAAGATATTTTTAGTCCCTTAGTGGGATGCGAGTGGGATATCTATTAAAATAAATATTTAATAACTCAAGAAATACAATTTTTGAAATTTTTTTGCAAAATCGAAATTTTTTTCCAATATGGGCCCTTTTTATACCCTCCACCACCATAAGTGGTGAATGAGGGTATACATAAGTTTGTCATTCCGTGTGTAACATTGAGAAATATTCATCTGAGACCCAACAAAGTATATATATTATTGATCCTTATGAAATTCTAAGTCGATTGAGCCATGTCCATCTGTCTGTCCGTCTGTGTAAAACACGCTCACGTCCAAAATACGCAAACAAACTTAGTAGAGTTGCAAGAAATTTCTTCCCGAAATATGGTCCTATGGTCTATAAATGTCTACAGAATAGCACTATCCATAGAAAATTCAGCAGAAATAAGTTTCGTGGTAAAAAAAATTATATTACACAATTTTTTGTGGATCGGCCCAAATTTGACCATAGCCCCCATATAAAGTACACTTCCGAAAATCTCTTAAATAAGCATAAATGTCTTATAAATGTCGGTATCAAGTTGAAATTCGACGTAAATAATCCCCATATATACCAAAATCGTTGTAACTTATTCTATGAAGATCGGCCGATAATTGGTTATAGCTCCCATATAGGACCACTTCCGAAAAACACAATAACCTACATAAATACCTAAAAAATATCAATATCAAAACAAAATCTCACACAGATCCGTATATTTATATTTAGAAATCATACTACTAGATTTTGTGAATATCGGTCCATATTTGACCATAGCTCCCATATAAAGTCCACTTCCAAAAATCAGTTAACTACTCATAAATCTCTTATAAATACATTTATCATGCTAAAATTCGACAAAAATTATACTCATATATATAGATATCACTGTACCAAATTGTATGCAGATTGGCCGATAATTGGTCACAGCTCCCCTATAAGGCCCATTTCCGAAAAAAGATATTAACCTTAAAAAATATTAAAAACATATCGATATCAAAATGAAATAACGCACAGATCAATAATTTGTATCTAGTAATCATACTTCTGGATTTTGTGAATATCGGTCCATATTTAACCATAGCTCCTATATAAGGTCCACTCTCGAAAATCACTAAAATCCTCATAAATTTCTTACAAATATAGTTATCAGGTTGAAATTCAAAACAAATTTATTCAATATATATATAAATCGATGTTACAAATTTTATGATGATAGGCCCATAATTGGTAATAACCTCCATATAAGAACCACTTCAGTAAAACACATTAACATGCACAAATATCCAAAAAAAATCTATACTGAACCAAAATTTTACACCGATCAGTAATTTGTATCCAAGAATCGTACTACAAGATTTTTTAAATAGTGGTCCATAATTCGGCATAGCTCCCATATAAGGTCCACTCTTGAAATTCTACAAAAATAGCCCTTAAATACTTAGGACCATAATAGGTCATAGCATTAATATATTAAACCAAAATAGTACACAGATCAGTAATTTGTATTCAAAAATCATAATACTGAATTTTGTGAATATTGGTCCATAATTGGCCACAGCTCTCATATAAATACATAAAAGTCACGTAAAAATATTTTATGACAATCGAATCATAATAGGTCATAGCTTCCACATAAGTCCCACAACCAAATATTTTGAAATTTGTATAAATATATTTGTATACCCTTTTTTATACTCTGTTTCTTCACTTGAGGTTAAAAAGGAAAAATGTTGATCCAAACGTAATAACTAATTATTAAGTATATAAATTGTTCTAATAGGAATTTCAATTATAAATTTCAGAATTAGATAAAATTTTTTGTATATTTGAAATAAAATATGTTCTGCGTAAACTAGTCTTTCTAACAATTGTTACATTTTTTCAGTTGTTATACCATCATATTGGAGGTGGAGGGTATTTAAGATTCGGCACGGTCGAATATAGTACTCTTACTTGTTTTAAATTTTTTTTTGACATCGGAAGACATCGATTTCAAAAGTTGTTTCACTTGACATGAAATGCCCCATATATCTGAAGTTATTTGTTGGACGTAATGGACCAACAGTGTCAATCACTATAGTATTAAAACTATTTGTCGGTGTATCTGTCACCTTTAGTGGTTCTTTTGTGTGTCTGATTTGTTTATTCTTTTGACACAATTCACATTTCGATACATAATTTTTTACAGTTTTGTTCATGCCTTTCCACATGTATTTTTGTTTTAATTTTAAGAGTTTTTCTTACTCCAAAATGTCCTCCTTGGGGTGTATCATGGTATAATTTTAGAAATTCTAATTTTCTCTCATCGTCTAGTATATTTTGAGGTTTTCTATATAACAATATTATTACATCATCTTTATTTATTTTACAATTTCTATTGTATTTGGCCTTAAATTCATCTGCAGGAATTACATCAAATATTGCATCATTAATGTCGATTGCAAATTTCTTATTACTCATATTCTTTAAACTCTTCAAATAAGATGATAGCTTCTCCATAAGAGTACCTAAGTGTCTTGGATTATCGCTACATCTAACACGTGTTTCATTTTTATCTTTATAATTTTCTATTATTTATTATAGCTTTTCTTTATTTTCTATATGCCTTTTCTCTAATATAAATTTTAATTTAGTTGCGCGCTTTATATCATCTTTCATGTTTATTTAGAGATCTACTTGCATAGGATATTGGTAAATCCTCACCTATCGTACCTTGAGATAAAATTACACTTAGTGCAAAATCTGATGCATCTGTTGTCAGAACGAAAGTTTCGTCATAATTTTTTATTTTTTTTTATTTCATATTTTATTTATTGTATCTTCACAAAATAATGTGAACTATCAATAATTTGTTCAAATCTTAAATCTATATATTATTTTTTATTTACGTCCCACCACAGTTGGACGAAAAATTTTGTTTAATTTATAGATCCTATCATTAGCGCAGGTCTGTTGGATTCCTTCTTCTTAGTCGGATGTAGCCATTACTTCTCATTAATGTTCGAGCAAGTGGGTTTGGGTGAACTTCTAACTTTTTAAAATATGACTCCGCTTGTTTTTTTATTTCATTTTTCACCAGGGAGACACCTAGGTCCTTATGAATGTTAATATTTCTCACATACCAAGACGCTGCTGTTATCATTCGTAATATTTTATTTTGGAATCTTTGAATTTTTTCAATATTAGAAGCTGAGGCCGTGCCCCATAATTGAATTCCATAGCACCATATGGGTTTTATTATTGAGCTGTACAGCAAAAGTTTGCAATCTAAACTCATTCTCGAGTTTTTACCAATTAGCCAGTAAATTTGTAGTAATTTCAACTTCATTTGTGTCAATTTCATATCTATATGCTTTTTCCAGGTAAGACGTCGGTCTAGATGCAGACCTAGATATTTAACTTCAGTTTGTTGAGGTATTATATGATTATTTATTATTCTCTACGCAATGTGAATGTAAGATGTATACATTTTTGCTCGTTTACTTTTATTCTCCATTGTTTTAACCACCTTTCTATGTCGAGTATATGGTCTTGTAACAGTACAGATGCTTCTTGGGGGTTTTCATGAATGGCTAGTATAGCTGTGTCATCAGCAAAAGTAGATATGTGGGTTCGACTGTTTGTAGGCATATCACAAGTATATAGCAAATATAGGAAGGGACCCAGTATACTTCCTTGGGGTACGCCTGCTTCAATAGGCTGTGGTGAACTTATGAAGTCTCCCTCTTTAAGAACGAACTTTCGATGACTTAAATAACTTTCTAGAAGCTTGTGTGTGTTCACTGGTAAATATTGTTTTATTTTTATCGATAATCCTTGATGCCATACTTTGTCGAAGGCTTGCAAAATGTCGATGAAGAGTGCAGAACAATATTTTTTTTTCTTCAAATGTCTTGGATATGATTTCTACTAACCTGTGAGTTTGTTCTATGGTGTTATGTTTTTCTCGAAATCCGAATTGATGAGTTGGAATACAATCAAAATGATTCACTATTGGCTTTAACTTGTGCATTAACAGTTTTTCGAATATCTTTGATATATTTGACAATAGGCTAATGGGTCTATATGAAATCTCAAAACGAAGTGGTTCAGCTGCAGTAATATGGGGTAAAATAGGTGGTAACTCTATTATGTCGTTTGACTCGTTTGGGGAAAATACATTCTTTAGATGACTAACAAACAGGTTTCCTTTTTCAGTATCGTTTCTCGCCCAGCCTCCACTAGAATTACGTAGAGGAGGTCTGCTCATAACAGGTCTTTTTAATTTTTTTGTAGCTCGCCATAGAGAGTAGTTTGAGTACTGGGTGGCATCTAAGTTCTCCAGATATTTATTAATCGATTCAGTTTTGCGTTTGTGAAGAAGCATACTGAGGCGTTTGCGACATTTTCTAAGCTCCGTTTTAAGTTGAGGGGATCTATAGAGTTGACACTCTCGACGAACTCTTCTTTTTTCAGCTAATAACTGTTCAATGTCTGCAGAATAGAGTCTATTGTATCTTATTTGTTGGGTTATTTGAGTGGCGTGTTCAACAGCAAGTTTTAAGTTTTGTTCAAAATTTTTTAAGTGAGATATCGATATCTTCTGGTGTTCTTAGAGATATATTTTCTGTACTGTGTGTGCTAATATATTTTCTATATTTCAACCAATTTATTTTCGTGCTTGATATTGCAGAGTGACCAGTCGGGGATACTATTTCTAGGGGGTTCAATAGAGTAACGAAGGTTGGTGAGTGATCCGAGGATAATTCTAATGAAGATTTAACCTGCATTAGTTCCATTGGTAAATTTTTTGTAACTGCAAAATCAATGACATCGGGTATTTTGCTTGTGTCAGTAGGCCAGTATGTTGGTTCTCCGCTTGACAGCACATTCAAATTCAATTTAAAAATTGTATTAAACAAAGCGCGATCTTTCGGGGTTACAAGTCTTGATCCCCAGTGAGTATGCTTAGCATTATAATCGCCAGCTGCCAGGAATCTGGGTCCTAGTGATTCGTAAAAATGTTCATATTTGTTTTCAGTAATCGAAAACCTTGGAGGTGAATATATCGACGAAATTAATAGGTTTCTGTAGCAATCATCCAAACAGATTGTCGTAGCTTGAAGATAAGCTTCACAAATATCACAAATTGAATGGTGTTTGATACGGGTTTTAATTAAAATTCCAGAGCCTCCACATGCTCTATCTCTTGGATCATTTATGCCATAAAAAACATATCCATTTATCTTAAATAAACTTCTAGACGTCAAATGGGTTTCCGAAACTAGCATTATATCAACTTCATGACTTTTTAGAAAATACTCGAGTTCGTTTTTATGTTGGCGAATGCCGTTTGCGTTCCAAAAACATATTCTTAGGCAGTTCATGGTCTGTTAAGCACAGCCTGCAATAACATTGATTGCATCTTAAGCATTTCTTGCATCATATTACTCATTGAGTTTGTAAAGTTATTTACCGATTGCACAAGAGTTTCTATTGTAGATTCTAGTCTGGTAAAATTGAAAATTGGCGTTTGCTCTCTTACCTCTGGGTTCATATTTTGGTTTTGTGGTTGACGGACTTGCGTCTGAGTTTGGTTGTTTCTTAGTACATTTGCATATGTTTCTTTGTTGTCATATGTCTGTTGCAACGGGGGGTAGTTAAAATTGATGAGCGGGGAAAGTCTTCGGTTTATGGCTTTGTGATTTTTTAACAATTGAGTAGACAGGACAACCCCTGTAGTTCGCTGTGTGGTTACCCCCGCAAGTGGTGCATTTTTTCATTTTAGGATCATCTTTGGATTTGTTACATTGGGATGTGTTATGCAACTCTCCACAAATAACACATACGGGTGGCAATTTGCAATATGCCTTGGTGTGTCCATATTCTTGGCAATTCATACATTGGACTGGGCCAAATCGTTTATGTGGTTCTTCTACCGTAATTTTACGATGCAATAAGTACATCAGGTTATATATGGGATGTGTTTCATTTTTTTTCAGGCTTATGTCAAGTTCAACACGAAAGAGTGGTTGGGGTTTTTTTTCGCGATTGCTAATGTTTATCACATTTTTAGTCTTAAAACCTTTATCTTCTAAGCTTTGCTTTATTTCGAGTGGTTCAATATTACAGTCAATACCCTTTATTACAACTTGTAGACCCTTGCTTCCTTTCAGCTGATAAGTGTAAAAGCTTTTCTTTTGAGTTTCAAAATCTGTTACAACCTTTCTATAATCGTTTTCACAATTGACCTGTATTTTAGTTTCATGAATCGTGCCTTTCTTTGGGATAACGTAAAAAGAGTTCTCACCTATTAATGATATCAGGCTCTGAACCAGTGAGTTTGAATTATTTTCTCTCAAGTAAATTGGGGGTGGTTTTATAGAGGTAATTTTATTTACTGGTTCATCTGTTTCACATTCCAGAATAGAAAAACGATTTTCATTATTTAGTCTATCAGGTTCACTATCCTTATATAATTTAGCCAAGGGTACCGCTTTCGAAGACTTGGGACTTCGTGCCCTTTTTAATACTGTAACATACCGGTCCATTCCAACCTGTATTTGGGATTTACTATCATTATTTAATGGTTGACTAATCTTAGGTATTGCGCCGCTTAATGGGTTAATTTTAATTGTAGTCGGTGTGGTGGATTTCGTTTCTGAAGCTGATATTGCTAGCATACTTTCAGGCGTAAATAAAGTATTTGTATTTTTGGTAACTCCAGATTAAAGGCCCAACTATAATATGCATAAGCTAGCTTAAGGTAATGTCAAAACCGAACGAAAAGTCTGTCAAATGCTTAAGGAAATTCAAAGAAACTTTTAGGTGGCTATAATGTACTTACGTGCATTCAAAACTATTTAGCCCCATTTGAACATTTATGTGCAACTTGCAATTAAAAAAATACGTATTTCTTATTATTTTATCAAAATATATAAATTTTCTTCATCCTTTTCATTTATTTCTTTATTTTCTTTGTATAAAATAAATAAACAGCTGATTCCGTACGGAATGTGCGACCAGCTTCGCACTTTGCTTAAGCAAATAAAATTCGACGAAACTTGACGAAACTCTCTTAAGTACATTATAGTTTGTCACATACGTTTTATATGTATTCGCACATTTGCTTAAGCTGACTTAAGCTAGTGTATGCATATTATAGTTGGGTTTTCTTTTGTTTGACAATCATTAGTTGTTGACAATGCGGGGGAACAAGAACGAGCACGGTTAACAGGCTTGGTGGTTAAAAACAAGCTGTCATCTATTCTTCTGTTTGTTTTGTTTATATTTTTTTAATCTGCATTAACTGTTACGTATGCATTTCTGCCGTTTACACTCAACCTTCGCTCACTGTTTTCGTTTAAGAGACTCATTTAAGAGTAGTTGTAAATAATTTAGTTAACACTCTTGATCTTTATTTAATGTTAATGTACAAAAAAGGTTCAAAAAAGAAATAAAGAATTTTCTTTACTTATTTGTCTTTTAGTTTATGTTTTTATTTTTATACCCTCCACCACCACAAGTGGTGAATGAGGGTATATATAAGTTTGTCATTCCGTGTGTAACATTGAGAAATATTCATCTGAGACCCAACAAAGTATATATATTATTGATCCTTATGAAATTCTAAGTCGATTGAGCCATGTCCGTCTGTCTGTCCGTCTGTCTGTCTGTCTGTCTGTGTAAAACACGCTCACGTCCAAAATAGACAAACAAAATGGTTAAACTTGCAAGAAAAATGTTTATTGTTCTCCTAAGCAGTTTGGTATTGAAAATCAGCGAAATCGGTACAGTGGAACCAAAGTTATGAATGAAAATGTGGGACAACCTCAAAATAAAATTGATAATTTTCATATATTTTTGGACATTTTCTGTAAATATATTGCAGCTAATATCATAAAATTTTGCACTCGTTACTTTTATGATAAAAGGAGTAACTCTGGTTAAAATTATAAGAATCGGTTCAAGATTTCTCCTAGCCCCCATACAAATTTCTTCCCGAAATATGGTTATATTGTCTATAAATGCCTACAGAATATGAATATCCATATGAAATTCAGCGAAAATAAGTTTCGTGGTAAAAGAAATTATATTACAAAATTGTTCGTGGATCGGTCCATATTTGACCATAGCCCCCATATAAAGTACACTTCCGAAAATCTCTTAAATAAGCATAAATGTCTTATAAATATCGCTATCAAGTTGAAATTCGACATGAATAATCCCCATATATACCAAAATTGTTGTACCCAATTCTATGAAAATCGGCCGATAATTGGTTATAGCTCCCATATAAGGACCACTTCCGAAAAACACAATAACCTACATAAATATCTAAAAAATATCAATATCAAAACAAAATTTCACACAGATCCGTAATTTATAATTATAAATCATACTACTGGATTTTGTGACTATCGGTCCATATTTGACCATAGCTCCCATATATGGTCCACTTCCAAAAATCAGTTAAGTACTCGTAAATCTCTTATAAATACATTTATCATGCTAAAATTCGACAAAAATTATACTCATATATATAGATATCACTGTACCAAATTTTATGCAGATTGGCCGATAATTGGTCATAGCTCCCCTACAAGGCTCATTTCCGAAAAAAGATATTAACCTTAAAAAATATTAAAAACATATCGATATCAAAATGAAATTACGCACAGATCAGCAATTTGTATCCAGTAATCATACTTCTGGATTTTGTGAATATCGGTCCATATTTAACCGTAGCTCCCATATAAGGTCCACTCCCGAAAATCACTAAAATCCTCACAAATTTCTTACAAATATAGTTATCAGGTTGAAATTCGAAAAAAATTTATTCAATATATACAAAAATCGATGTACCAAATTTTAGGAAGACAAGCCCATAATTGGTCATACCCTCCATATAAGAACCACTTCAGGAAAACACATTAACCTGCACAAATATCTAAAAAACATCTATACTGAACCAAAATTTTATACCGATCAGTAATTTGTATCCAAGAATCGTACTACAAGATTTTTTAAATATTCGTCCATAATTCGGCATAGCTCCACTTTTGTTAATAGCGTTGTTTATATGAAATTCTACAAAAATAGCCCTCAAATACTTAGGACTATAATAGGTTAGCTTCCATATATTGAACCAAAATAGTACACAGATCAGTAATTTGTATTCAAAAATCATAATACTGAATTTTGTGAATATCGGTACACAATTGGCCACAGCACCCATATAAGTCCATAAAAATCACGTTAAAATATTTTATGACAATCAAATCATAATAGGCTCCCATATAAGTCCCACAACCAAATATTTTGAAATTTGACCAAATATATTTGTATACCCTTTTTATACCCTCCACCACCACAAGTGGTGAATGAGGGTATATATAAGTTTGTCATTCCGTGTGTAACATTGAGAAATATTCATCTGAGACCCAACAAAGTATATATATTATTGATCCTTATGAAATTCTAAGTCGATTGAGCCATGTCCGTCTGTCTGTCCGTCTGTCTGTCTGTCTGTCTGTGTAAAACACGCTCACGTCCAAAATAGACAAACAAAATGGTTAAACTTGCAAGAAAAATGTTTATTGTTCTCCTAAGCAGTTTGGTATTGAAAATCAGCGAAATCGGTACAGTGGAACCAAAGTTATGAATGAAAATGTGGGACAACCTCAAAATAAAATTGATAATTTTCATATATTTTTGGACATTTTCTGTAAATATATTGCAGCTAATATCATAAAATTTTGCACTCGTTACTTTTATGATAAAAGGAGTAACTCTGGTTAAAATTATAAGAATCGGTTCAAGATTTCTCCTAGCCCCCATACAAATTTCTTCCCGAAATATGGTTATATTGTCTATAAATGCCTACAGAATATGAATATCCATATGAAATTCAGCGAAAATAAGTTTCGTGGTAAAAGAAATTATATTACAAAATTGTTCGTGGATCGGTCCATATTTGACCATAGCCCCCATATAAAGTACACTTCCGAAAATCTCTTAAATAAGCATAAATGTCTTATAAATATCGCTATCAAGTTGAAATTCGACATGAATAATCCCCATATATACCAAAATTGTTGTACCCAATTCTATGAAAATCGGCCGATAATTGGTTATAGCTCCCATATAAGGACCACTTCCGAAAAACACAATAACCTACATAAATATCTAAAAAATATCAATATCAAAACAAAATTTCACACAGATCCGTAATTTATAATTATAAATCATACTACTGGATTTTGTGACTATCGGTCCATATTTGACCATAGCTCCCATATATGGTCCACTTCCAAAAATCAGTTAAGTACTCGTAAATCTCTTATAAATACATTTATCATGCTAAAATTCGACAAAAATTATACTCATATATATAGATATCACTGTACCAAATTTTATGCAGATTGGCCGATAATTGGTCATAGCTCCCCTACAAGGCTCATTTCCGAAAAAAGATATTAACCTTAAAAAATATTAAAAACATATCGATATCAAAATGAAATTACGCACAGATCAGCAATTTGTATCCAGTAATCATACTTCTGGATTTTGTGAATATCGGTCCATATTTAACCGTAGCTCCCATATAAGGTCCACTCCCGAAAATCACTAAAATCCTCACAAATTTCTTACAAATATAGTTATCAGGTTGAAATTCGAAAAAAATTTATTCAATATATACAAAAATCGATGTACCAAATTTTAGGAAGACAAGCCCATAATTGGTCATACCCTCCATATAAGAACCACTTCAGGAAAACACATTAACCTGCACAAATATCTAAAAAACATCTATACTGAACCAAAATTTTATACCGATCAGTAATTTGTATCCAAGAATCGTACTACAAGATTTTTTAAATATTCGTCCATAATTCGGCATAGCTCCACTTTTGTTAATAGCGTTGTTTATATGAAATTCTACAAAAATAGCCCTCAAATACTTAGGACTATAATAGGTTAGCTTCCATATATTGAACCAAAATAGTACACAGATCAGTAATTTGTATTCAAAAATCATAATACTGAATTTTGTGAATATCGGTACACAATTGGCCACAGCACCCATATAAGTCCATAAAAATCACGTTAAAATATTTTATGACAATCAAATCATAATAGGCTCCCATATAAGTCCCACAACCAAATATTTTGAAATTTGACCAAATATATTTGTATACCCTTTTTATACCCTCCACCACCACAAGTGGTGAATGAGGGTATATATAAGTTTGTCATTCCGTGTGTAACATTGAGAAATATTCATCTGAGACCCAACAAAGTATATATATTATTGATCCTTATGAAATTCTAAGTCGATTGAGCCATGTCCGTCTGTCTGTCCGTCTGTCTGTCTGTCTGTCTGTGTAAAACACGCTCACGTCCAAAATAGACAAACAAAATGGTTAAACTTGCAAGAAAAATGTTTATTGTTCTCCTAAGCAGTTTGGTATTGAAAATCAGCGAAATCGGTACAGTGGAACCAAAGTTATGAATGAAAATGTGGGACAACCTCAAAATAAAATTGATAATTTTCATATATTTTTGGACATTTTCTGTAAATATATTGCAGCTAATATCATAAAATTTTGCACTCGTTACTTTTATGATAAAAGGAGTAACTCTGGTTAAAATTATAAGAATCGGTTCAAGATTTCTCCTAGCCCCCATACAAATTTCTTCCCGAAATATGGTTATATTGTCTATAAATGCCTACAGAATATGAATATCCATATGAAATTCAGCGAAAATAAGTTTCGTGGTAAAAGAAATTATATTACAAAATTGTTCGTGGATCGGTCCATATTTGACCATAGCCCCCATATAAAGTACACTTCCGAAAATCTCTTAAATAAGCATAAATGTCTTATAAATATCGCTATCAAGTTGAAATTCGACATGAATAATCCCCATATATACCAAAATTGTTGTACCCAATTCTATGAAAATCGGCCGATAATTGGTTATAGCTCCCATATAAGGACCACTTCCGAAAAACACAATAACCTACATAAATATCTAAAAAATATCAATATCAAAACAAAATTTCACACAGATCCGTAATTTATAATTATAAATCATACTACTGGATTTTGTGACTATCGGTCCATATTTGACCATAGCTCCCATATATGGTCCACTTCCAAAAATCAGTTAAGTACTCGTAAATCTCTTATAAATACATTTATCATGCTAAAATTCGACAAAAATTATACTCATATATATAGATATCACTGTACCAAATTTTATGCAGATTGGCCGATAATTGGTCATAGCTCCCCTACAAGGCTCATTTCCGAAAAAAGATATTAACCTTAAAAAATATTAAAAACATATCGATATCAAAATGAAATTACGCACAGATCAGCAATTTGTATCCAGTAATCATACTTCTGGATTTTGTGAATATCGGTCCATATTTAACCGTAGCTCCCATATAAGGTCCACTCCCGAAAATCACTAAAATCCTCACAAATTTCTTACAAATATAGTTATCAGGTTGAAATTCGAAAAAAATTTATTCAATATATACAAAAATCGATGTACCAAATTTTAGGAAGACAAGCCCATAATTGGTCATACCCTCCATATAAGAACCACTTCAGGAAAACACATTAACCTGCACAAATATCTAAAAAACATCTATACTGAACCAAAATTTTATACCGATCAGTAATTTGTATCCAAGAATCGTACTACAAGATTTTTTAAATATTCGTCCATAATTCGGCATAGCTCCACTTTTGTTAATAGCGTTGTTTATATGAAATTCTACAAAAATAGCCCTCAAATACTTAGGACTATAATAGGTTAGCTTCCATATATTGAACCAAAATAGTACACAGATCAGTAATTTGTATTCAAAAATCATAATACTGAATTTTGTGAATATCGGTACACAATTGGCCACAGCACCCATATAAGTCCATAAAAATCACGTTAAAATATTTTATGACAATCAAATCATAATAGGCTCCCATATAAGTCCCACAACCAAATATTTTGAAATTTGACCAAATATATTTGTATACCCTTTTTATATTCTGTTTCTTCACGTATTAACTAATTATTAAGTATATAAATTGTTAAATTTCATACGCTCTAATAGGAATTTCAGTTATAAATTGCTGAATTAGATAAAATTGTTTGTACATTTGAAATAAAATATCTTCTGCGTAAACTAGTCCTTCTAACAATTGTTATATTATTTCAGTTTTTATATCATCATATTTAGGTGGAGGGTATTTAAGATTCGGCACGGCCGAATATAGTACTCTTACTTGTTTTATTTAATATTATTAAAATATAAGCGTCCTTTCGCGTTAATAAAAAACAGGTGTAATTTATATTTATTTCCCGATAAAAACATTAGGATAACGAATTAACTCGGAGTAAAAAATAGAACACGTCCAATCTCTATCACAGTCGACATGACAATGTCATAATTTGGGTATTGTAAAATTGGTGGACTAATTAATTTATTTTTTAAAGTTTCGAATGCTATTTGGCATTCTTGTGACCATTCGAATTTTGTGCCCTTTTTTAATAATCTGTTTAAACAATTTGCAATATCTGCAAAATTTTTGATAAATCGTCTAGAATAGTTACAAAATGCTAGGAATCTTCTCACATCATCAGCGTTCTTGGGAATTGGATATTTCAAAATTGCTTCATGCTTACTCGGGTCTGGTTTGATACCATTTGATGTTATAAAATGTCCCAAATATATAACTTCTGCTTTTAAGAAACAACATTTGCTTGCATTCAGTTTTAGATTATATCTAGACAATCTGTCAATAACACTAATCAAGTTGCTGTTGTGATGTTTTAAGCTACATCCAAAAACTATTATGTCATCCACATACAAAAATGCTTCAGACTCTAGTCCCGATAATGCTATGGTTAACATTCTCTGGAAACTATTTGAAGATATCGTTAATCCAAAAGGTAACCTGGTGTATTGGTAATGCCCATTTGGAGTTGAAAATGCTGTTAAAGGTCTTGATTCTTGGTCAAGCTCAATTTGATGGAATGAACTTATCATATCCAATGTAGAAAAATATTTTGCTCTACCCAGTCTATCCAAAACATCGTCTAATCTCGTCAAAGGAAATTTATCTACTACTATTTTATCATTTAACTTCCTGAAATCAACAACTAATCTCCATTTTTTAGATCGTTCTGTCCCTTTTTAGGAACTAACAATAGTGGAGCTTATAGATGGTTCTATTATCTTTTGTTTTAATAGTCCTTTTAGTTGGTTGTTAATTTCTTCGGCATGCGTTTGCGGTAAACGATAGTTCTTTATGTAAACTGGATTTGCGTCATTCAAGTGAATGGTTTGATTATAGAAATTATTTGATGTCAAATTCTCACCGTCTAAATGAAATATTGACAGTTTTTTTCGCAAGTATTTTTAATAATTCCCTTTTCGCCACATCATCATTGTTGTCTACGTTTAGTTCTTTCAATAATCTATTGAATCGTTCTCTGTTATACTTAGTTTTCACATCGCTAGTTCTGAATATTTCATAGTTTTTTAGTGGAGTAGTTTCCACTTTCAAATTCTCTATTATTATAGTTCTATCTGTTACATTCAATAGTTTTATATGTTTATTTCCTGTTATTGGGATTATGGCATTTGCCAGAACCACACCATCTACAATTTCTCGATTGCATATTACTCCATCTTCTTCAATGTTTAATTTAAATGGTACTATAATTTAACTTCTTGGTGGTATCTTTACTGTTGTTTTGTTGAATGTGTTATTATGTATTGGTAATGTCAAAATGTCTTTTCCAACATTAATAGTTAGTATAAATGTTTCATAGTCTATATTGCAATTGTATTTTAACAGAAAATCTCGTCCTAGTATACCGTCAGTGTAAATAGGAAAGTCTTCTTTTACCATATGTATTTTATGCTTGAATATTGTTTCATCAATTTGTATTGATATTTCTGAGGAACCTAATGATATTATTTCTTTCCTTGTGATTCCTGTTAAGCAGCAATAATCATCTGGATCTTCATCGTATTTTGGTAATAAATCCACTTTGCACAAAGAGACATCGGCTCCCGTGTCAATTAGAAAAGTTAGTGTACGATGCGTGTTTAGCACATTTAATTTGACATAGTTTTTAAAATCAGATGAAATGGTAAATACTTTGTTTGAATTTATTCGATCTGCTCCGGAGATCCGTGTTGTCGTATGGTCTCCGGATCATGCGAGTTTCCCTGTTCTTGTACATGATATGCATTTCGACCTCTGTATTGGTTATTACGATAATTATTGTTATTACGATAGTTATTATTGTTTCTGTTATTATTGTAGTTGTTGTTTCTGTTATCGTTATAGTTGTTGTTTCTGTTATTGTTCTCATTTCTTCTATAATTATTTCCACCACGGTTTACTCTGTCACTGTAGCCGCTTCTATTTTGATTGTTATTGTTAAATCTGTTATTATTATTAGTGTTCCTATTCATGTTGTTATTATTATTGTAGTTACTTCCATTTCGGGAATAATTAGAGTTAAAATTGATTCTGTTGTTATTATTGAAATTTCTAAAATTGTTCCTTGGTTGCATAGACTGGAACATTACTTGGTTCTGTCTTATATCAGTTGAAGCTTCTATTGCTACTTCGATAGCCTCGCTAAGCTTCTTCACCCTGCTTGCTTCTATGGTTCTAATAATGTCATGGTTTTTTAATCCGTTTTTGAATGTGTTTAATGCTATAACTGCATTCGTTTCACTTATTACGTTTCTGTTTTCTTCTCCCAAAGTACTTATTTGAATTTCATTCAATTCCATTGTTAATTGCTCTATTCTATCCGAGAACCTTCTTATTGTGTCCGTTTGTGTTAATCTTGTCAATTCATTTAGAATTATATTTGGTGACTTTTTTGGTTTATAAGCTTCCTTTAATGTTGAAATTAAAGTGTCTATAGAGGTTGGTACCTCTGTCTGTCTGAGCCTATTTTGTACTTTAAGGGCCATTATTACAACTTGCCGTTATAGTTAAAGTTACCTTTAGGGTACCTTTTTCTATTGCTTAAAGTTACCTTTAACTATAACGGCAAGTTGTAATAATGGCCCTAAGTGTTATCTTTGTTTTGTATACAAAGTTGAAAAATGAGTTTCTTTTACTTTGTGGGAACGTGTCTCTCAGAATCTCCAAATTTGCTATAAATGGATTTAATTCTTCCTTTGTTCCACTAATAGTTGTTATTAGTTTAGAAATAGATGCCAAATCGGCAGCGTTAAGACTCTCTTCTGGCATTTTGTCTATAGTTTATTTTTTCTCTGTCAATACTGTAAATTAAAGTTTAAATTTATATTGTTATTTCATTATTCTTAAATATATAATATAAGTCATGATTTCGAATATTTATTAAAATACGTTTACATAATAATGGTTTTTCGTTTACTAATTATTTTTTTTTCTTTAATTGTGTAATACGCCAGCTCTAACGGTTTGACGTCTAATTTCTTTTTTTATATACTTCTTCAGATATTTCATTATTACAATCAATGTCATTACTGTGTTCATCAGTATGATCACTTCCATGCTAACGCTTACGGCTTTTGGTGAACTTGTAGAAGCTGCTTCAACTTCATTAATCTTTTTTTTGTTTCATTAAAAAAAAGTTATTTATAATTTTTTTTTTAAGTTAATTTTGGAAAATTTTCTTCTCTGGACATGCTATTAGGCATTTTCCGCATTTTAAAAAAAAATCTTTTCCCTTTTTGTTTTTACTTAAATTTAGTTTATTTTCTTAATTCATCATTTGCCAGACATTCCAATGCATTTTCTAGTCAAACATAGATAAATTAATTATAGTTTGAATATTTTTATTATTTTAATATTTGCCAAACATGCCAATGCATTTTCTGGTCAAATAGCACAATTATTACTGGTTTTATCTTATTAAACATTTTTTGCTTTTCACTTATTTTATTATTTTGTTACTTCTTTGGTTTCTTATATCTTGCTTTTGTTTTTATTCCGGAGGTAGTCCTTTCTTCTAGCTTCCTTCCATATCTAGGCTTTTCAATTTGGCAGGATCTTTTGATTTCCCCCATCCAGGAATCGGTGTCGGCAGGATCGCCATGTAATAGTTGTTGACTTCTTGTAATAGTAGTTGACTTCTTGGTTTCAGATTAATAATTAATTCTTTATTTTAAAAATTATTTTCTTAAGCCTAAAATTCTTAAACACTACTTTTGAGTGATTCCTAAATCTACTCAATATCTTATTTTCTATTGGTTCTTAGATTCTACTCAATGTAACAATTTGCATTGTTTACATTCTACACATTGGTGTATTGACTCATGCCTGTCTGTGTTTTTGTGTGTGCTTGGAACAAAGCATATTGTCAAATATGCTGACTGTTCAATAAATGTTTTGAGTGATTAAACCCTTTGTTCAATACACAACTCTATTTTAACGCCAAACAGTTGATCTAATTCTTGATCAGCCGCGCTACTCAATATCCCAACAAGCAAAATGGGACCACACACACAACACGCATGTTCAAGTGTTGCACCATGAACATTTGTATTTCAAGTACTTCATGTGCACACTACAATAGTGGCAGAGGTTGTAGTCGTGAAGAAGTCTAATTTGAAACATATATAAGTAAAGACATCACTGCCCTAATTTTATAAAACCCAACGCCTCCATTTTCTTTGCGTTGCATTAAATTACAGTTTGTAAATCACTGCTTTCAAGCAAGTGACTGCTCGCGTTGTCACATCTGATTCATATGTAATTGTGGATGCAATTGTTTGAAATTGTAAATTTTATACAACTCAACGCTGGATTTTTTTTGGCACTTTGATTGTCAAATTTAATTTTCTTGGCGTTAGTTTAAAAAGTGGTCCAATATTCTTAAATGAAAAAAAACTACAAATATTTAAAAATTTGTAAATATAATTATTTTGAAATAAATATACTTATGTATCTACTTTAGGTTTGGACTACCATCAAATGACTGCCCAGTACCGCAATTCTGTAAATTTTTATATATTCCTACCGATGTCGTTAAGTAACGAAAAATATCGGTTGCTTTAACGAATTTAATATTCAGTCTTCGATTTCTCTCGGTAATACATTTTAACGACAAATATAGTTAAAAATATAAATTTTTATTTTAATAATATTTTTAAAATTAAAAAAATCATTTTTACTTATTAAAATGATCACTATTTTTTCGTGTTTGCAAATAAAATTGTAGTCGTGTGAATAAATAATCGCATTTATATATAAAAATCAAACACCAGCTCCCCCAAATATGTATGTTCGCGAAACCTACTGAAAACAGAAGAACAAGAGTTTTTATTCTAAAAATAAAAGTAACGCAGTGTAATCCATATGTCTATGCCACCACAAGTGATCATTGATTCAGAATTTAGATATGTCCACAAATTCGGATGAATTTCCTTCTTAGAATACGGTCTTAACCCTCTAACCGGCAAGACTGCCTTTAGGCGGGTATGTTAAATGTATGTAATGCTGCTTTATTTGGTTATTTTTCCCGTTATAACGGTAAATATGTGTAAAGAGACAAACAATTTACTTATTGTGATAAACAAGAACGTGCACTTGTCTTTTGTTTGTTTTTATTCCAACGTATTTCTTTTTTTTTTTCAAATAAAATTGGCCGGTTAGAGGGTTAAAAACGATTTTTTAACTTTTATATAAGTTTATACTCGTATCACATCTCCAAATATGGTTTAAATTGCTCACTAGGAAATTTAAACATTATACACTCCAAAAATGTGTTAAATATGGATGTTATGCTCCATATAAAAGTTGCTCTTAAAATTCTAATACTATTTTCTAAACGCAATATAATTTATGTCCAAAATTTATCTTAAAATGATAATTAAGGCATATTAATTTGTATATTTAAAACTCAAATCAGTCAGTATCTAACGAACACAAAAAGGTTGACCAATCGTACTTTCAAAGAACAGCTTATTTCAAATATTTATGTTACAAAACTAACTTCTAATCAATTATCGTTGACTTTTTTTTAATTTTTTCTTTATTGTACAATAATTTGTTCAAATCTTAAATCCAAATATTAATTTTTATTTACAGTTGGACGAAAAATTATCTTTAATTTATAGATCCTATCATCAGCGCAGGTCTGTTGGATTCCTTCTTCTTAGTCGGGTGTAGCCATTACTTCTCATTAATGTTCGTGAAAGTGGGATTGGGTGAACATCTAACTTTTTCAAATATGACTCCGCTTGTTTTTTTATTTCATTTTTCACCAGGGAGACACCTAGGTCCTTATGAATGTGAATATTTCTCACATACCAAGGCGCTGCTGTTATCATTCGTAATATTTTATTTTGTAATCTTTGAATTTTTTCAATATTAGAAGCTAAGGCCGTGCCCCATACTTGAATTCCATAGCACCATATTTTGTTATTGAGCTGTATAGCAAAACTTTGCAATCTAAACTCAATCTCGAGTTTTTACCAATTAGCCAGTAAATATGTAGTAATTTTAACTTCATTTGAGTCAATTTCGTATCTATATGCTTTTTCCAGGTAAGACGTCGGTCTAGATCAATGATGTTCATTTCATTGTGCTTTCGCGCTGAGTAACAACACACATATTCTTATTCTCTTTAAAAGAGCATAAGAAATGTCTCATTTTTTCAGAAATTCATTAAGCATTGTTGTTGGTTGGTCTTTGGACGAAGCATAGCAAACACACGCGTTTCAATTACAATTGAACACAAAACAACAAAGTCAGAAATAATTAAAAAATTTGAGAGAATTTCGGCCGTATAATGTATATTCTTTTATTTCCTTAAAATTTAAATTACATTAATTTAATAAATTGGTTATATCTGGCAAAAATTCAAAATCTAAACATTCTTTATTTTGTTCTTATTTTAAGTGTTTGACATTATGTTTGCTGGGTAGCTCTCTCACCAATACATCTTCATTTTTATTTTTGAACATCACTGGTCTAGATGCAGAGCTAGATATTTAACTTCAGTTTGTTGAGGTATTATATGATTATTTATTAGGATTGGAGGACACGATTCTCTACGCAATGTGAATGTAAGATGTATACATTTTTGCTCGTTTACTTTTATTCTCCATTGTTTTAACCACCTTTCTATGTCGAGTATATGGTCTTGTAAAAGTACAGATGCTTCTTGGGGATTTTCATGAATGGCTAGTATAGCTGTGTCATCAGCAAAAGTAGATATGTGGGTTCGACTGTTTGTAGGCATATCACAAGTATATAGCAAATATAGGAAGGAACCCAGTGTACTTCCTTGGGGTACGCCTGCTTCAATAGGCTGTGGTGTGTGACGGTTCAAACTAATAATGCTCGGTATGAAAGGAAATCAATGCTACCTATCTTTTTCCGGCCGTGCTCAGGGATATTTGGGTGGAGATCTTGTTTCCTTTAAACCGATTAAAAACCATCAACTATTAAATTTAAAATAGGTAGCTTACATTAACTGAAGAAGTGGATGAGATTTCTTCAAGGTCTAATACCCTCCCTACCATGCTATCTTAATACAATATTCTAGTAGATAGCCCGATCATGTTTAACTAACCATCGAAGATTAACTTTTCGGGGAATTAATAACCAATTTAATTAATCATTATAAACAATAACATGATTTATTAAAAGTTTTATAACATTGGTAATAAAAAATTGTTAAATTTAATAATTATCGTATAGTGTAAGTATATGTTTTCTTTTTGTTGTTTTTGTTGTTTATTTCAATATGTAATTTTCAAATTCAAAAGAAAATTATTCAATATTTAACAATGAAAAAATTAAGGGTTGAAATGTTATTAACATGATTCTCAATAATATTAATAAATAAACAAAGTTAATTTTGAATTTGAAATTATTTTAAATGATAAAATGTAAATAATAAAAATAAAATGAGAATTTAGAATAAGATAAAAATATAGCTCACCAAATTTAATTCGAAGATAACAGCAGGCCTGATGTTCTTGTTCATTTTATAACAAAATTATATAAAAATGTTAAGTGTATGTTAAATTATTGTTTATGTAAGTATGTATGTATGTGTAAGTGTATATATGTATGTGAATTGTTGTGTAGAGATTAGTGTATAAGTATATTTTGGATGTGTTTTATGTATTCTATTACAATATTTTATAACAAAATTTATATTATTTAAAACAAAAAAATAGCAAACAAATAAAAAAATGGTAAATGGCGATTATAATTATCGTTATATGTAAATAGTAGTTAGTATTAAGTTAGTATTAGTACTATTAGGTTTGTCAATTATTGCGATATTAGTTATTTGAAAATTGAAATGTTTAATTATCACGCTTTTAAATATGCCAATCTGTTGCATTAAAAGAATTGAATTCAAACTTCTTAATTCCGCTTCTTTGAGATTTCTGGATGTATGTTTTGGATGCAGTTTTATATTATCCAATTTGAATTGTTGGAATCAATTGAATATTGGATGCTCAGAAATTGGATGCTGAGAAATTGAATGCTCACAAATTGGATTTATAGCTGAACAAGATAAATTTGTTTCTTTATTTTGATAACGATATATTTATATTTTTACTATAACTCACCACCAAATTTATAAAATTAATATTTTAGTTATAATCTTTCCAAAAAAATTTATTTTTATAAAACTCCAGATCCTCAAAGATAGCCACTTATAGAGAAATGTCCTTTATATTTTATATGATTTGTATTAAAAATCCTTTTTTTTATTTTTAGTATTTTTTCTAAATTTTTCGGAATTTCTCAAAGAAAATATGTTTATTGAAATGCTTTCAAAATCCAAATGAAAATTTTTCATATATATTTTCAAAGCTGAGTAAAATAATTTATATTTTAAATTTCTAAAAGTATTTATTTCCCAATGAATAATTTTGATTATGAATGGACCTCACAAAACAGATACAGCTACTTGGTATGTTTGAACATGCCAAAAGAACTGGATCTGGAAAAGGTCTCTATATTAAAATAAATTCATTTGTTTTTGTCATTACATCCAGATGTCTTTTGCATGATATACACCTATATTATTACTGTCCACGTCTTGTAGTTCATAATTATTAAATCCAATTTTACGCAAAACTTTAGCTTTAATCCCAATAGGAGCTAGTTTAGAATTAAAATTATTAATTTTCGAACTTTGTGTAAAATTCCGTCTGAAAACTGTTTGATCTATAGCAAAGTCTTTAGTACGAGAACGTAGGTTATATAATCGTTCATTTTTCTTGTAAGCCTTCATCATTAGTTCTTTTATTTTATCCCTTATTAACGAAAATTCATCCTGCCGTTCTATCTCTATATCTGTCTCAGCCAAAAGTTTGTAATCTTGTCCGTGAGTAATCATTTTCTGACCAAAAACTACTTTATATGGAGTCGTGCCAATAGTTTGATGGATAATATTTCTTAAAGAGCAGTTAATTTTATCATTATACAAATCCCAATCACGCTGGTCCTTTCTGATATAAGATCGCAAAGCTTCGTTTATGCAACGATTCACTCTCTCACTAGCATTTGCTTGTGGGCTGTATACTGCAGTCAACATGTGTTGTACACCATATTTTAATAAAAAGCTCTTAAAATCCTTGCTCTTAAATTGTGATCCGTTATCGGAAACTATAATTTCGGGTACTCCATAACAACAAAAAATTTCAGAATTTAAATAATTTATTATATCTTTTGAAATAAATTTCTTAAGAGGTTTGAGAAACGTGAATTTAGGAAAATGATCCAGAATAATAAGAAGTCCAATATGTCCTTTTTTTGTTCTTGGGAACGGTCCAATCAAGTCAATGTACAGTCTTTGAAAAGGTCGTTCGGTTTCTACCATTTGGCCTAAAGGTGGTCGTAAGATATTAGTCGGCGTTTTCGAAGTTTTACACAAATTGCACTTTTTAATGTATTCTTTTACGTCTGTAACTAATCTAGGCCAATAAAAGTAACGTCGTATTCGTTCAAGCGTCTTTGCTATTCCACCGTGTGCCGAATCTGGTGTGTCATGTGCTGAATATATTACATCTCGTCTAAGTTCTGTTGGTACGTATATTTTCCATAAGTTCGTTTCGTCCGACTCGCCAGATGAAAATTCTGTCTTTTTGTATATCTATCCGTCAATAATCCTGAAGTCTGGTGTATTTAAATTTTCTAGATCGTCTCGTAATTTAGAATATTCGTCCGTGTTAAAAGCTGTCGAGTCGAGATCAATTGCCGGTAATGTCTCCAACTCAATAGAACTCAAATACTCTTCACCTTCATGGACCCGAGAAAGTGTATCAGGAACAACGTTCTCTCTTCCGCTTCGGTGTTCAATCGTGAAATTAAAACCTTGCAATTTTAATGACCACCTAGCTAAACGACCGGAGAGATCACGTTGACCCATCAACCATTTCAAACTGGCGTGATCCGTCACTACCTTAAACTCTAGACCTTCAATATACGAACGAAATTTTTTTATCGCCATTACCACGGCTAGGCATTCGAGTTCAGTAATAGTATAGTTTCTCTGAGCCCTATTGAGTTTGTGAGACATATAGGCAATTGGTCTCTCTATTCCTTCGTCGTCTTTTTGCGCCAATACTGCTCCCACCCCATAAGTGCTAGCATCGCACTGCAAAATAAATGGTTTATTATAATTTGGATGAATCAGTAAAGGTGCAGAAGTCAAACTTGTCTTCAGTTTTTCAAAAGCTTCTTGAGCTTGGTCTGTCCAAACGAAAGTCTTTTTCTTAGTTAACAGTTCGGTCAAAGGAAATGTCAAACTCGAATAGTCCTGTATAAATCTCCTATACCATCCAGTCATGCCTAAAAATCGTCTCAAATGTCTTATGGATTTTGGTACAGGGAAGTCTTGTATTGCCCTAACTTTTTCTTCGTCCACTTGCAACGTCCCGTTTCCTACTACATAGCCTAAATACTTGACGCGGCTTAACCCAAAACTACTTTTCTTAACGTTAATTGTCAAACCTGCCTTTCGAAGATTGATAGCTATCTCCATCAAGTGTGTCAAATGTTCGTCAAAAGTCTGTGAAACAACAAGTAAGTCATCTAAATATACAAAAACGTGAGTCTTCAAATTGTACGGAATGACCATGTCCATTAGTCTGCACAACGTTTGCGGTGCGTTACAAAGTCCAAACGGCATTCTTGTAAATTGATACAATGCACAGTGGTTCCGCCCATAGGCCAAAAATAAATAAAACGATCACAAAATATTTAGGCAAAATGCAAAAAAATTGTCTCTTAAATATCCAATCTTTTTAATGGCAAACCGGTTTTTGCTGGAAATCTAACGGAACTTTTTAAAAATAAAATTGAAAGCATGAGCAAATATTCATTTGCAAAGCGCAGCTGAACGCTGGAAAAATAATTCAAAGCAAAAGAGCACTTCAATTCGGTCTTGCAATTGCTGTAGTCTACAAAATTAAATTATTTTCATCTTTAGAAAATAATAAAAACTAACTTGTGTTGTAATTCTTGTGAAATTAATATTTTAGTTAACCTATTTGTTTGTTACTTTTTTGTAAAACTTCATTATGTTTACTTAAAGTTTTAGTTGTGTTCCCCCAAGATTCCCCCATAGGTTTCTTTTTCATTGTATTAATCTGATTCTTAAGATAATAAAAGTCTTGAAGTTAGTTGCGGAAATTTGCGGATATGCGTGTAATCTGTAATATACTAACCCGCCCCACAGGGATGGATTCATACATATTTTTGCAAAAATTATAAGGAGTGGTTGTAGAACGCTGAAATTTGACACAGATAATTATATGGACCAAACTAAGAAACAAATAAAATTTTAGCAAAATCGACCACGCCCACTGCCCATACAATCCAAATAGATTTGTTCGCATAAAATTTTTCCTATTCAAGTAAAAGTCTAGAAATTTGGTACATATATTTTCTGAAACAAAAGAAGAACGTATGCTAAGTTTTATTAAAATCGGTCATGCCCACCGCATACCGCCCATGCAATCCAAATGCAATACATTTTTGAGCAAAAATTATAAGGGGTGGTCCTAGAGCATTGAAATTTGGCACCGAGAATTATATGGACTAAATTAAAAAAAAAATTAAATTTTATCAAAAAAGTCCACGCCCACTGCCCATACAACCCATTTGATTTTTTCGCATAAAATTGTTTATATCCAAGCAAAAGTCTAGAAATTTGGTACATACATTTACACGAAACCCATACATAGATAAGAATTTTTTGGATATTTCGTTTATTATTCGACAAAAAATGTTAAGTTTTCATCCTGTTCCGAAAACTATTCTTTTTTTTAACGGAACAAGACACTCCCACCTTTCATTTTATTAAAAAAAGAGCTTGGGGGAAAGTGGGGCTACATTTTTTTTCTCCATGGAGAATCAAAAATACAATAATAATTAGAGTCTTATAGATTTGGGCATATCTTCTTAACGGTTTATGGTTTCCCCATAATTTTTATACCCTTCAGCTTCGTGAGAAGGGTATATATAAGTTTGTCATTCCGTTTGTAATTTCTACATTTTTCATTTCCGACCCTATAAAGTATATATATTCTGGATCCTTATAGATAGCGGAGTCGATTAAGCCATGTCCGTCTGTCTGTCTGTTGAAATCAATTTTCTGAAGGCCCCAGATATCTCCGGGATCCAAATCTTCAACAATTCTGTCAGACATACTTTCGAGAATTTTGCTATTTAAAATCAGCAAAATCCGTAAATAAATAACGGAGATATGAGCAAAAATCCGAGACAACCTCTGAAAATTTCATCAAAAAACACAATGTATTGCATGCTTTGACAAAAAAACAACAAAACTTATGGTTGGATGTGCAAGCTATGCGTATTTTGTTTTTTTTTGTGTTTTGTTTCTTTTGGCGTTGTTGTTGTTTTTTATACAACTAAACGTTTGTTTGGTTGTGTGTTGGTTTTTTTGACAAAAAAACAACAAAACGTATGTTTGGATGTGCGTATTTTGTTTTTTTTTTGTGTTTTGTTTCTTTTGGCGTTGTTGTTGTTTTTTATACAACTAAACTTTTGTTTGGTTGTGTGTTGGTTTTTTTGACAAAAAAACAACAAAACGTATGTTTGGATGTGCGTATTTTGTTTTTTTTTTGTGTTTTGTTTCTTTTGGCGTTGTTGTTGTTTTTTATACAACTAAACTTTTGTTTGGTTGTGTGTTGGTTTTTTTGACAAAAAATCAACAAATCGTATGTTTGAATGTGCATGCTTTGCGTATTTTGTTTTTCTTTTGTGTTTTGTTTCTTTTGGCGTTGTTGTTGTTTTTTATACAATTAAACGTATGTTTGGATGTGTGTTGGTTTCATTGCCTTGCGTATTTTGTTTTTGTTTTTTCTTTTGGTGTTCTGTTTCGTTTGGCGTTGTTGTTGTTTTTTGTGTTCTTGATAAATTTAGGATGCTGTAAGCTGAAAGTGGGCAATGTACATACATACCTATATACTTATTATAAAAAATAATAATGCATCCACAACAAAGGTGAAGGGTATATAAGATTCGGCATAGCCGAATATAGCACTCTTACTTGTTTTTTATTGATGTTGAAATGTTATATTTTGGTATTATTAGGAAAATTATACCACTGAATTGCGTGAAAATATAAGTAAATTTTTGCTTAACACCCTTGCATGAACTTTAGTTCAATTTTCTAAAAATAAAATAAATTTTTTCTTAAAACTATAAGAGCTAGTTTCTTACTTGTCAGTTTAACTCAGCTTAACGCGCTGTTATATTAATCATGAAACATATTTTGCCGGAATTTAACCAATGATTGTGTTTCTCACTAGTGGATTAATTTTGTTACCATTGCCATACTTTTCAGTCAAATCACATGTTTATTCTTCAAATTTTTTCATATAAATATGGCAATACTATACATTTATAAGAAAAAGCAACCGCGTTACATAACTTTTTTTGTAAATTTTAACTTTCTAAAAGAAAAAGCGACATAAAAGTATATAAAATGTATATTAAAAATTATATTGATGTTAATAAAGCAAATAAAAACAAAGAGCTGCTGTGCTGAATTGTTTATTTTATTTTCCATCTGTTTGTGCTTTGGCATTTTATACTTAGGTTTAACTCACCAATGATGCTCAGTTAAACCTAGATTATATAGCATATAAACAATAAGTGAGAAACACAATTTTTAGTTTAATTTAGGTTTAAGCGAAGAATGTAGATTATCTCTATCCCAGAAACTAGCTCTAAGTGTACATTTCATCTATAAACATTTCTCTACAAAATTGCATCATTTGATTGTTGAAATTAAGTGTTTGAAAAATTGACTTTTTGATACCAAAATCCCTCTGTGCATCGTTTTATTTTTGCATCGGTACATAAAAATCTGATCCATGGAGCCATAGGTGAATTATCGGAGGAAGCAGCGGAAGCGAAAAATAAGCATATAAAACAGTTTAGATTGCAACATACCCGAAAAATTTCGTGCAATGCTACAAATACAGAAGTTTTAAATAGCCTGTTTTAAGTTCAGATCCATTTATTTCTGGAGGACAAACTTACCAACAAAGGAAACAAGTTGTTTAAGTCAAGAAGTTTTAAATTTGATTAATATTTGATATATATTAATGTCTTATTTTACCTTACTACCTTATATTACTTAGTAATACCTCATATTGCATTATATAACTTTGTATAACTTTTTAATTTAGTTTTTTTTTCAGTGTATAATTCAAATGAATTAAAATGGAATAAAAATTTACTTAAATTGTTTAAAACAAACGAATTTTCACACTGAAATATTTTATTTCAAAAATTCATAAAAAAAATCTAAAAGCCAATTAACCCTTGAAAGATCAAAGGGCTACTGTGGTTACAGTTGTTAATATTTTTTCTTAAAAATTTGCAAACTTTAAGTTCTTCGGGTATGCTATGAGGTGACAAATTTTGAAGACCCTAGCATTTTTAGTTTTGGAGATATTGATTATTGACCGCTTGTTCATATAAGGGAAACCACTGTGCAATGGCCGATTAGGGACTGTAAATGCTGTCTTTGGTTTCGAGCTTTCCTCCAGTTTGATTTGCCAAAAGGCGTCTTTTAAATCAATTTTTGAAATACAGTGAACTGGAGGAAGTCTCGACAAAAGTCCGTCAACGTTTGGTATTGGGTATGCGTCCTTAACTGTCACGGAATTTAATTTTCGACTGTCCACACACATCCTAACTTTGCCAGGTTTGACAACAAGGAGAGCTTGGTGCTTCTTCTATCACTTCAAGAGAAATCATACGCTCTAATTCTCCGCAAAGTTGTTTTTCAACAGCTGGAGAAATTGGGTAATAACGTTGTTTTATGGGCTTTGCATCTCCTGTGTCTATGCTATGCTGTATTAATGTAGTGCAGCCCAAACCATCTACGTCAGAGTTAGGGAATGTTGCTATAATTTTATCAAGTTGTTGTCTTTGTTCATAAGTTAATTGTAGTTTATCAGGGTCCGATTCGGCACAGTCAATTTCACCAATAATAGGCAAAGAAATTTTGAGTCCGAAAATTTTCCAAAAATCAAAACCACAAATTATGTCTTGTCGAATTGTCGGAACTATTAAAAATTCAAATGGTTTTGTTTGGCCTTGAAATGTAATATCTAAAGTCGCAGTTCCTAAAACGTTTTGTCGCTGTCCGTCTGCAGTACGTACATTGCCTAAACATTTTTTAAAGAAAGGTCCATTCTGAATTTCTAAAGATAAATTTCCACCAATTACGCCTTTGTTTGCGCCACTATCTAAAAGAGTCATATAATATTTATCATTGACCTTAAGATTGATATAAGGTCTATTATGTAATTCCCGGGAAATAATTGGGGAAATTATACAAATTTTGAACAATTTTAATTTACGATAAAACTCGCGAATACGTTTTGATGACCTACTAATTTTGTTTTCTCCAAAAATTCTAGCACGAGCCTTTTTGTATGCAGCTAAACGTATATGATATGGTTTCATCAGAGGGTGAACGTTGTTAATGTCAGTACAATTGTCCGAGTCAAAGTCCAAATGTTGTTGTCTACTAATGTTGGATGTCCTTAATGAGTCCGTCGAACATCCCTCTGTCCGTTTCCCGAAAAATTTTTCGAACATTTTGTACAATTTGGTTTGTAAATTTCTTTTGCTCCACAACCATAGCAAAAGACACGTCTATGTTCTAAACAATCAAAATATGTATGACCTTCCTTATCACAATTCCAACATTTAATATTATGTTGTACTAAACAAACTTCGTCTTGTACTGTAATTGAATCATTTTCATTGTCTTTATCATCAATCTCTGCAATACGTCCTTTATTACTTCTGCGAGACTCATATAATTGAACATCTTTCATAAATTTTTCATGTTTCCTGACTTCTCGACGAAGTTGGGGAACACTGCAAATTTCTAAGTGTAACAGTTCATGTCGAATTTCTGACTTTATATTCCTAATTAGTGTTTCGCACAAGTCTCTATCAGATATAGGAGTTCTAAGTCTATCAGTCATAGCCGAAATTGAGTCAAAGTAATCGTCAAAATTTTCATTAAGTCTCTGTTTTCGTCTGCGTATTTCATCTAGGATATCGAAATCACTATAATCCTCTTTGTACTGGTTGCGTAAAGCCGTGGTTAATGAATGCCAATCTATGTCCATTGTTTGTCTATGGTACCTCCAATACCATTCGAGGGCTTTACCTTCGAAAAGGCTATGAGCGTGTTTGCACAACATATCAAAATCCCCTCGAAGATTATTCGTTGTCAATATATTAACACGATAGATAAATTCATAAACGGTCATTTGGTTATCATGTCCTGTAAATTTTATACGCCAATTGCGAATAATGTTTAGCACTTTTTCTGCGAAAAAAGGTTCTTGTTCTGAGTGGTTTGGTCTGGGTGTATTATTTCTAAAATCAGGTTCTTGTTCTGAATGGTTTGATCTGGGTGTATTATTTCTAAAATCTGGTTCTTGTCGAGTCTGATTAACTGATGGTTGAATTGTTTGAATATCCTGAACCATTGATCTCAGTTCAGTGGAAATAAAATTCATCATCTCAGTTCGTAATGAATTCATAGATTCTGAGACAATTTGTCTAAGTTGTTCTTCGTTCTGTGTCCTAGAATTATTTGTATTACCGTTTTGGGATTGTTGTGTAGTTTTTTTCTTATTCAATCGTCCTTGAGAAGTCTGGTGAACATTCGATGAATCCATATCTACAGTAAAGCTGACATTAGTGGGCTCATCAATATTCAATAAATTGTCACTACTACGTGTCAATGGCATATTTAAGAATTAAAATTTCAATTTAATAAAATATTCCACTACTAAGTTAAATCTTTTACAATAGTTAGTTAAAATTAATAAAAAAAATGTTGACTTATCTTCAAAATAAAAATAAAATAAAATTATAATAAATGATAATGATGATTTTTATAAATTTTTCTTCGAGTAATTTTTGAAATGGTAAGATTCAAAAAGAAAATCTCATAAGAAAATGTTTATTAGTATAAAAATCATAATTATTCTTAGATTGGTAAGTATCCATAATCAATCAGATACAAAAATCCTTATCATAACAATAATTATGTGCAAATTTTGACAAAAATAATAAAGTTATCCAAAATTGCTTGTTTATTATGTGAGTATATTCTAAGAAATATTCCAGAATAAAATCTTCAACAAAATAGCAAGAATCTATATAAAATGATTATTATTAAATGTTTGGTTTAGAAATTCAATTAAGAGAATATCCAAAAATCCAATATATTTTAATAATAATCTAGCTTTAATTATAAAACCAAAATAATAAATGTAGTTAATGTCACGGATTATTTTGGAGCATCAACAAAATTGTATTTATTTTTATTTTTTTTTTATATGTGTATGTATGTGTAAGTGTATATATGTATGTGAATTGTTGTGTAGAGATTAGTGTATAAGTATTAGAGATGAGCGATATTTCCATACCTGTGATTTAATCACTGTGATTGAAAAATCACTGGTAACAACAGTTACTGAATATTGCAAGTAACAGGTACAATTAAGTCGTTCTTTTATATTTTTAAACATACTGTTAAATGTTGTTCTTTTATTTTCTTCAACATTCGCAGGCAACGTTTTAGAAAAATCACTGGAACAACTGTAGTAACAGGTACTTTTAATATCGTTCTTTCACATTTTTCAACATACTGTTAAATGTCGTTCTTTTGTATCTTTCAACATTCATTAGTAACGTTTTTAAAAAATCACTGGTAACAAAACAAGAAAGTAACAGGTACTTTTAATGTCGTTCTTTTAAGTATTTCAACAAACTGTTAACGACATTTAATATTTTTCAACATTCACTGGTAACAACAGCCTATTTTTAGGCGCATAATTTTATTTATCTCCAACACAGTGTATAAAATAAAATGTTAAGTACCATATCAGTTAATGCTCTTAAAATTTTGTTACATTTGCTTAATTTTGTTATTTTCCTATTTAAAAAAAAACGTTTTTAAATCAGCAAATATTAGTTTTTGGTTAACATACGAGCAGATTTAAGAATGCAAATAATACATAATATATTCTTCTTAACATAATTGTTATTTTGTTTAAAATAGACAAAACGTGATCACGGTCACTGTTTAAAAGAACAGTGATTTATAAATCACGTTCACTGAGAACGACGTTCTTCAAAAGTCACGGGATCGCTCATCTCTAATAAGTATATTTTGGATGTGTATGAGAATACATAAATTCTATTACAATATTTTATAACAAAATTTATATTATTTAAAACAAAAAAAATAGCAAACAAATAAAAAAAATGGTAAATGACGATTATAATTATCGTTATATGTAAATAGTAGTTAGTATTAAGTTAGTATTAGTATTAGGTTTGTCAATTATTGCGATATTAGTTATTTGAAAATTGAAATGTTTAATTATCACGCTTTTAAATATGCCAATCTGTTGCATTAAAAGAATTGAATTCAAACTTCTTAATTCCGCTTCTTTGAGATTTCTGGATGTATGTTTTGGATGCAGTTTTATATTATCCAATTTGAATTGTTGGAATCAATTGAATATTGGATGCTAGAAATTGAATGCTCACAAATTGGATGTTTTGGATGCAGTTTTATATTATCCAATTTGAATTGTTGGAATCAATTGAATATTGGATGCTAGAAATTGAATGCTCACAAATTGGATTTATAGCTGAACAAGATAAATTTGTTTCTTTATTTTGATAACGATATATTTATATTTTTACTATAACTCACCACCAAATTTATAAAATTAATATTTTAGTTATAATCTTTCCAAAAAAAATTATTTTTATAAAACTCCAGATCCTCAAAGATAGCCACTTATAGAGAAATGTCCTTTATATTTTATATGATTTGTATTAAAAATCCTTTTTTTTTATTTTTAGTATTTTTTCTAAATTTTTCGGAATTTCTCAAAGAAAATATGTTTATTGAAATGCTTTCAAAATCCAAATGAAAATTTTTCATATATATTTTCAAAGCTGAGTAAAATAATTTATATTTTAAATTTCTAAAAGTATTTATTTCCCAATGAATAATTTTGATTATGAATGGACCTCACAGGTGAACTTATGAAGTCTCCCTCTTTAAGAACGAACTTTCGATGACTTAAATAACTTTCTAGAAGCTTGTGTGTGTTCACTGGTAAATATTGTTTTATTTTTATCGATAATCCTTCATGCCATACTTTGTCGAAGGCTTGCGAAACGTCGATGAAGAGTGCAGAACAATATTTTCTACCAACCTGTGAGTTTGTTCTATGGTGTTATGTTTTTCTCGAAATCCGAATTGATGAGTTGGAATATAATCAAATTGATTCACTATCGGCTTTAACTTGTGCATTAACAGTTTTTCTAATAGCTTTGATATATTTGACAATAGGCTAATGGGTCTATATGATTCTACTTTATTGTGATCTTTTCCCGGCTTAGGTATCATTGTAACTAAAGAAACCTTCCATTCTGGTGGATAATATTCAAGGCGTAATATAGCATGAAAAATAAATAGGATTATTCTTAATGCAATTTGGGGTAGCTCGAGGAGCATCTTGTTACTGATTTTATCAATACCAGGTGATTTTTTGGAGTTTAAATCAACAATAGCTTTGTCAATCTCTGAAATCTCAAAACGAAGTGGTTCAGCTGCAGTAATATGGGGTAAAGAAGGTGGTAACTCTATTATGTCGTTTGACTCGTTTGGGGAAAATACATTCTTTAGATGACCAACAAACAGGTTTCCTTTTTCAGCATCGTTTCTCGCCCAGCCTCCACTAGAATTACGTAGAGGAGGTCTGCTCATAACAGGTCTTTTTAATTTTTTTGTAGCTCGCCATAGAGTGTAATTTGAGTACTGGGTGGCATCTAAGTTCTCCAGATATTTATTAATCGAGTCAGTTTTGCGTTTGTGAAGAAGCATACTGAGGCGTTTGCGACATTTTCGAAGCTCCGTTTTAAGTTGAGGGGATCTATAGAGTTGCCACTCTCGACGAACTCTTCTTTTTCAGCTAATAACTGTTCAATGTCTGCAGAATATAGTATATTGTATCTTGTTTGTTGGGTTATTTGAGTGGCGTGTTCAACAGCAAGTTTTAAGTTTTGTTCAAAATTTTTGAGTGAGATATCGATATCTTCTGGTGTTCTTAGAGATATATTTTCTGTACTGTGTGTGCTAATATATTTTCTATATTTCAACCAATTTATTTTCGTGCTTGATATTGCAGAGTGACAAGTCGGGGATACTATTTCTAGGGGGTTCAATAGAGTAACGAAGGTGGGTGAGTGATCCGAGGATAATTCTAATGAAGATTCCATTGTAAATTCCATTGGTAAATATTTTGTAACTGCAAAATCAATGACATCGGGTATTTTGCTTGGGTCAGTAGGCCAGTATGTTGGTTCTCCGCTCAACAGTACATTCAAATTCAAATGTTCATATTTGTTTTCAGTAATCGAAAACCTTGGAGGTGAATATATCGACGAAATTAATAGGTTTCTGTAGCAATCATCCACACAGATTGTCGTAGCTTGAAGATAATCTTCACAAATATCACACACTTGCGTCTAAGTTTGGTTGTTTCTTAGTACATTTGCATATGTTTCTTTGTTGTCGTATGTCTGTTGCAACGGGGGGTAGTTCAAATTGATTTCTGGCTTTGTGATTTTTTAACAATTGAGTAGACAGGACAACCCCTGTAGTTTACTGTGTGGTTACCTCCGCAATTGCTGCATTTTTTTTTAGGATCATCTTTGGATTTGTTACATTGGGATGTGTTATGCAACTCCCCGCAAATAACACATACTGGTGGCAATTTGCAATATGCCTTGGTGTGTCCATATTCTTGGCAATTCATACATTGGACTGGGCCAAATCGTTTATGTGGTTCTTCTACCGTAATTTTACGATGCAATAAGTACATCAGGTTATATATGGGATGTGTTTCATTTTTTTTCAGGCTTATGTCAAGTTCAACACGGAAGAGTGGTTGGGGTTTTTTTCGCGATTGCTAATGTTTATCACATTTTTAGTCTTAAAACCTTTATCTTCTAAGCTTTGCTTTATTTCGAGTGGTTCAATATTACAGTCAATACCCTTTATTACAACTTGTAGACCCTTGCTTCCTTTCAGCTGATAAGTGTAAAAGCTTTTCTTTTGAGTTTCAAAATCTGTTACAACCTTTTTATAATCATTTTCACTATTGTATTTTTGTTTCATGAATCGTGCGTTTCTTGATTGGAATAACGTAAAAAGAGTTCTCTCCTATTAATGAGATCAGGCTCTGAACCAGTGAATTTGAATTATTTTCTCTCAAGTAAATAGGGGGTGGTTTTGTAGAGTTAATTTTATTTACTGGTTCATCTGTTTCACATTCCAGAATAGAATGTGTAGTCTAGCAGGTTCACTATCCTTATATAATTTAGCCAAGGGTGCCGCTTTCGAAGAATTGGGACTTCGTGCCCGTTTTAATACTGTAACATACCGGTCCATTCCAAACTGTATTTGAGATTTATTATCTTTATTTAATGGTTGACTAATCTTGGGTATAGCGCCGCTTAATGGGTTAATTTTAATTGTAGTCGGTGTGGTGGATTTCATTTCTGAAGCTGATATTGCTAGCATACTTTCAGGCGTAAATAAAATATTTGTATTTTTTTGTAACTCCAGATTAACAGCTGTTGGGTTTTCTTTTGTGTGACAATCATTAGTTGTTGACAATGCGGGGGAACAAGAACGAGCACGGTTAACAGGCTTGGCGGTTAAGAACAAGCTGTCATCTATTCTGTAACTGTAACGTATGCATTTCTGCCGTTTACACTTAACCTTCGCTCACTGTTTTCTTTAAAGAGACTCATTAAAGAGTAGTTGTAAATACTTTAGTTAACACTCTTGATCTATATTTAATAGTTAATGCACAAGGTTCAAAGAAAAAAAATAAAGAATTTTCACTTAATTGTCTTTTAGTTCTTTTTTTTGATTTTTTTTTATTTAATAATATTATTAGGTGTAATTTATATTTATTTTCCGAAAGAATCATTAAAATAAATTAACTCGGAGTAAAAATAAAACACGTCCAATTTCAATCACAGGGTGATGAACACTTAACTAGAAAATTTTATTTGTCGTTAACCTACCGACAAATGTCGTTATCTATCTATTTTTAATGAAAATAATCCGTAAAATTTAATTCGGAATATCTCTTAACGATAAATATTGTTAACTAACGAATTTTGATGCTGTTTGGCTTACAGCATTGCCAACACGATATACAGTAGCGAGCATAAAAAATGTGATTTTCAACAGCACTGATTTTGCTCAAAAAGGTATCAAATTGTCCACGTCTGCTGTTTTTATATTTTTATTAATCATAGGCAATTATTGTATGACATTTTGTCCAATATTTTTTTACGTAAGGAATATTATAATATTTTTAGTATAAACAGTGTTAAAATTGTGTGAGCAAAAAAATGCAACTCTAAGAAAATTTACTTGACTTTTAAAATTTAGAAAAAAATAATTATAAAAAATTGCTAAAAACAATGTTGCATTACGATCATTTACTGTTAATACTAATAAATTCAAGGATATGAAATCTACAAAGGATAACAGAATTAACGAATTAACGAATGATGCATTTGCTGTTCAATATGGCGAATTTTTCGAAAACCAAAAAAAATTTAAGAATTTTTATTTATTTCTTTACAAATTTAAAATCGTGCGGATATTCTCTATGAAAAGGAAAACAAATAATTGTGGTGGTGTGCCTAAAACTGAGTGTATAAGAGCTCAATATCAAAAGGATATGACGAGTTAATGTTAGAAGGGTGCTGAAATTTAATGCTAAAATAATATTTTCACAATCATATGACATCATGTGGTTTTTAAAATTACAAATAATGAAATCATATTCAAATATCCATTTATTTTGGTAAGTAAACGAATTCCAAAACAGCGAAGACAACTGTAAATAATATTAAATTAGACAGTGTTCCTATTTCATAGAATCCTATATTTAGCTTACGTGATTACTAAGCTATCGCAATTTTTTACTATTTTAATTTAATATTTAAGGGAATATCTCTGACCAGACGGCCTGAGTAACAGATCTAAGCTATCAGACTCGAAAAAATGTTTGACCTTCCATATCATACGACTACACTATTTTAAGCATAAAGGACCTGAGTAGTATAAATATGGGGTTTCCGGCTTGATTCAGAGACATTTTTTCCTCTAAACTGGCAGAGAAGAGGAATATTGAAAATTTTTATGAGGAATATTGAAGAGCATTTTCTGAAATTAAGGCAGCGACAATTTGATGATGAGGAATTGTTGGCAGAGAAAAAGGCAGCGACAATTTGATGACGAGGAATTTTTGGCAGAGAAAAAGGCAGCGACAATTTGTAAATTTTTGTTTTGTTGCTTCAGGTAATTTGAGTAATGTAGAAAAATACTTTGTGTGTTGTATTGTGTGGAATTGATTTTGTTTTTTTATTTCATTAGTTTTGTTGTACTATTGTGTAGAGCAGCGAGCTGCAGTGAGCTCTCAAATGAGCTCTCTTGTTTTTGTTTTCACATGTGCGCAGGCACACACATTGTATAAAAACAGTCAGTCTCGCATGAGCATTGATAGAAGCTGGTTGTGTTACGCTTTTATGCTTGTTTATTTCATTATTTCAGCTATTTGTTTTTGTTTTTGCCAGAGAATAATACTCAACTCATACAACTACAATATCTAAAAACTGTAGTGGTGTGAGTTTGCATTTCGCTGGTGTAGAGGCTTTTAATGCAGAAATACATAATAATTTATTTTCTTTTAATTAGTCTACATTAGGGTATACAATTTTAATTAAAGGGAAGATTTATTTTCGTATGACTTGTAAATTTGCAAGATGATTTTTTTCAAGAATTTGTGAGAGAAAATTTATTTTTGAGTTTTTTTTTTTGGTTTGTTTTCCTCTCTTTGATGCCATGTTTCCACGGCAGTCTGAATTACTTAATTCGCGTTTTGAATTACGATTGCGAATCAACCTGTTTACACTAGGGATGCCAATCCCGAAATCCAAATCCCGGGATTTTTCGGGATCGGGATTTCCCGAATCCCGGGATTTGTGAAAAAGAATCCCGGGATTTTTCGGGATTAACGAATCCCGGAATATTACAAGATTTTTGATATTTTCAGGAAGATTTTTCAAGCTTCTAAAATACCTGGAAAGCTAAATTTCAGCATACTTATAATTCTAATCTCGCCGAATCTTGTATACCCACCATCAATGGAGACTTGATTAGCATTTATGAATGAATGACTTATATCGAAATTTATGTTAATATCATTATATACAAATTATTTATTGACAATAAAATATTTTGGAAAAGTTATGACCAATTTCATCACGATATTAATTATTATAAGCCAATTTGGACTAGGGACAAATGTAGCCCGATTTCCGCAATACTTTACAGTATAATTTCGGAGTACTTAGAACTTATTTTGTGCACAATTTTTTAAGGATTGGCGCATATTCAACATATTTATGACTGCTCAGACAGTATTCCGGGAGACAATTGTATGGGGCTAGGGGAAATCATGGACCATTTTCAATACCAAACAAACCTTATATTTGTGGATAATTTTAGCCAGCTGGCTTCTTTCGTTTGTGCCCTATCGTATTTTTAACAGACAGGCCGACATTTTTTGTAATATAATAAAACAATACTTTTTATTTTTAATATTAATATAGGGATGGAGCAAACATTTTCGACAAAAATTGTGCAGTTTCAATTGCAAATAACTTTTAAACTTCATTACCAATTTTTACACGATTGGTCTCATAGTAAGGGCAATGTACGCTTTCCTAAAAATCCTCTTGCTATGAACATGGCATATGTACTCAATACAAAAGTTATAAAATTTTCAATTTTGTTATGGATTTATCACGGTTAAATTTATTTTAATTCAATGCATTAGTTTTTGCTTTGTTATATTTTTTCTTATTCATATTAACGAAATAAATTGTTTTATTGTTGAATTTGATGTTTTTGACGTTTTTGACGTTTAACTAAAATCCCGAATTCCCGAAAAATCCCGAAATCCCGAAAAATCCCGGTATCCCGAAAAATCCCGGGGTCCCGAAAAATCCCGGGATCCCGGGATTTACAATTCTAAAATCCCGAATCCCGGGATTTGTAAAATCCAGTCCCGTTTGGCATCCCTAGTTTACACGACAACATTCGTAATTCAGTCTGACATTTATTTATTTCTTCTTCTTGTTTTTTTTTTCTTCTGTTTACATGTTTTGTTTTTTTTTTGTTTATTTTGTTTGTTTGGTGCGAATTTTAAATTTGTAATTTGTCAATGGATAAAAAAGGTAAGTAAAAACATAAAATTGTAGCATTATTAATTAGCATTATTAATTAAACAAATATAATTTAATTATTATTTTCATTATTAGAAAAAAGAAAAAGTGCAAGCAAGTGGGACCAGGGCAGCGAGCGGGCTTTATTAGAGGTGTGGGCTGAAAGAATGGCAGAGCTGCGTGGCTTTAACTTTAATCAGACTTTTTATTTCTTTTAATTTATTTATTTAATACAAAAATCATTTTCTTTATTTTGTTTTGACATTTTTGTTTGGACAGCTGATTTTGATACATAAATAATCGATAAAAATTAGAGATGACAGTCATTCGTTCGTAATTCATAAGGTAATTCAAACTGAATTACGTACAAACAAGGTAATTCGCACTTGGGGGCTGAATAACGAATGAGAGCGTGAATGACGAATAATGCCGTCGTGTGAACATGGTATGAGTGTGAGTTGTTTTAATGCATTAATGTAAAACACCTCCTTGAGTGATTTTTTTTTCAAATTAAATATATTTTGGAAAACATTTGAGTAGAAATCATCACTTAAAAATATAAATATATCATTGTTTCGTCATAGGACCAAATATGGAAACGGTGTAATTGCAGAACTTGAAGATGCATTTTTATACCTCCCAAAACAATACAACAATTTGAATAATAGCGTGCTTGAAGGAGTTGCTACTGAAAAATTTAAACTAACGAAGAAGTTGGAAAACAACAATAACGTTTTAGAATTGGAAGAGTCAATCCCCGCCGCTGAAAAGGATAAGGATTTCGATGAAACCTTTTTCATTCCTAATTCTCAACCGTTTTTTAGTTGGGATGTACCAAACGTATCTAGAATTAGTTAATATTTTACATTAAATAAAAATATTCTAGGTGTAAATATATGTAAACAAATTGTAAATATTCATATTGTTCATTCAATCTAAAAATATTGTAGTAGTTAGTCGAATTCAAAAAAATGTTTAAAAAAATTCTTATATTTTTAAATGATTTTTATGATTTCATTTTTCCTGAGCATAAAAAATTAGTAGATGACTTTTTAATTTTGGATAAAAGACGGAATCACGATGAGATGATAAATTCAATGTATGGTGTTCATTATACAAGTTGTCCATGGTCGAAGAATGATGCTACTGAGGGTCCGGATAATTGTAGTTGTATGATTTATAATAAACTAAAATGCAATGTAGATAATATAATGAACAAATATTATTTGTTATCAAAACGTCTATAAAACTTTATAGTTGTATTTATTATTAAAAAATTATTTAATAGTTTATGAATATAAGTACATTTTGAAAAAATTAAATGATTTGAAAATAAATGTTGTATAAAAATTATTAAACTTTGTTTTATTTTTATTACTAACTGATTAAAGCACACAATTTCTTACTATTTTCTTTGAAATGTAAATATCAAACTATTGCAGGTTATTAACTTCTGCTTCTCATAATATTGTAACCTAATGCGACTCACATTACAACATGTGTTGTAATTGTTTAATAAAATATACTTAGTTGGTTTTAAAACATATTTCCACAATACTTAAATATAAATTTAAAAAAAAGTTGAATAAGCAAAATTTCATTATTGAAAAATAATGAACGATTGACTTTTGATTTTAATTGAATGCTATGTTAAAAATAACAAACATAAAATTGGATTTGCTTACTGACATTGAAATGATTTTATTTATACAAAAAGGAATTAGGGGTGGAATAGTCAAAGACATTTCATAGCCAACAATAAATATCTCTCCGATTATGATCTAAATATTTAACATATTTGGATGCAAATAATTTATATGGTTGGGCTATGTCTGAAGCTTTACCAGAGGGTAATTTTGAATGGGTTACAGATATTGATAATTTCTCTTTGGAAACAATTCCAACTGATTCAGATATTTATACATATTAGAAGTTGATTTAATATATCCAATAGAAATCCATGATTATCAAAATAATTTACCCTTCTGTAGTGAAAACAAAACTTCTCCCAATTCCAAAGAAAAAAAAATTACTCATTGATTTAAATAATAAATATGATTATGTAATTTACTTTAAAAATGTACAACAATGCACGATGGGGCAGCTACATATATGGTGACTTGTGGCGATAAACAAATGATATGTTACAAAACAAATGATATGTCATTGAAAAGAGGAAAATAAAAAATATACAGAAGGAGTTCAAAATTAAAACTGGTTTAATAATTGACCAACCGAAACCCGGAATGGGGAACTATAATGACGGCAACACAGCTCGGCGGTTTTTTAAAAATTACTCAATATCATCTGATATAACCAAAATAAATGAACAATTAAAGAAAAATTGTGTCTAATTGTTACTATCCAATAGAACTAACCTTGGTGCAAATTTCATCCCGATCGGAAGACATCGATTTCAAAAGTTGGTTCACTTGACATGAAATGCACCATATATATCATTTTGGTTGTTATTTCGAGCAAACAAACTATTAAAATTTCAGAATTTAAACAATTTTGTTTGAAAACTGACAAATTATGTACTTCTTTATATCCATGGTATTATTCCGCACTCGTTCAACAATACTGTATTAACTCAAAATTTTGAGATGTTCAGTAAAGGCCAAAAACTGTTTGTGATTACATTTGAAGAGAATTTGAAAATCCGAACACATCATATTAAGCAAATTCCATTTGAAAATATATTTACATTGTTTTTCTTTAAAATTTTTGCAATTATTGCTAAATAAATCTATTTTTTGAGTTAATACCATTTTTCTGAAACTTCTCGATAGTTTTTTGTATTATTTTATCAACAAAACAGTATCTACTCAAAATACAACCAAATTTAAATAAAACAATTTGATTATTTTTAACTTGAATAAAGGCTCAATTCAAAATAATACATTTTTTATGAAAATATACGATGTATTTCTATTTAAATTTTTGTATTAACTCAAAATAATACTTTTTTGTTGATACAAGGTAGTCACTAATTATCACGAAAATGGTGTCAAATGTGGTTTTCAAGATGAAAGAGTAATCGGAATACGTTGATTTCTTGCAAAAAGTGAATTTTTAAAAATTTTGAGTTAATGCAGTATTGTTGTACGAGTGCGATATATTTCCAACACTACACAAAGTCTTGATACATATCACGGACATAATCAAAACAAAAACAAATTTTTAAAATGTGTGAAATGTTGTTTTTGCTTTGCACATAAATATCACTTTGGTGACGTGATTTATAAAATTAGGGCCTTAATGTATTTAAATGACTAATAAAATAATTAGAAAAATTAAAATAAAATCCATTTTTTTTGATTTCAGTATTTTTCAGATTATTTTCTGTGGTGGGTTATAATATTTTAACATATTTGAAATCTAGAGAAAATTACCTTTTCCAATAACTTACATCAAAACCCAGTGGTTGATTTATTGCCCCCTTTTAACATATCTTTGCCCCTATGTGCAATGTTTAAAACATGGTTTGAAATTAAGTAAAATTCATCGAATATTAAAATTTAAGCAATCCAGTGGTCTAAAAAAGTATATTTCATTAAATAATTTCCATAGGACAAATGCAAAAAACACATTTTAAAAAAATTTCTTTAAATTAATGAATAATGCGGTCTATGGAAAACGTTGATAAACGTAAAACATTAAAATAGTCAGTAATTGGTAAAAAACTTGGAGCTCGTGCTCTTATTGCTAAACCAGAATTTCATTCCTATAGCGTATTTGAAGAAAATATGCTAGCAATCGAACTGAATAGAAGTTATTCATTTTATAATAAACCAATCTATCTAGGTTTTACAATTTTAGAATTATCAAAGTGGAAGATGTATGACTTTCACTATGATTATATTGTGCCTAAATATAAAACCAAAGCACAGCTCAATTATATGGACACAGATTCATTCATTTATACAATAGAAACGGATGATTTCTATAAAGATATATTGAATGATATCGATACAAGATTCGATACATCTGAATATGAAATTAATAACCAATTTGGTATCCCACAAAATAATAAAAAAGTGTTTGGGATGATGAAGGATGAAAATAATGGCATAATTATGATGGAATTTGTGGGTTTAAGAGCAAAGATGTATTCATTTAAAACAGAAGATTTAAAAGAAAATAAAAAAACTAAGGGTGTCAAAAACAATGTAGTTAGAAATTTAAGTCTATCAGAATATAAAAATTGTTTGTTTAACAAAAAAGTATATTATGGCAATATGATTGTCTTCAAGTCAAAATTACATGAGTTGTACACAGCACATATAAATAAAATTAGTTTAAGTTATTTAGATAATAAACGTTTCATATGCAATAATAATATTAATACCCTAGATTGGGGTCATTATAAACAACAATTTTTAATAAATAATGATGATCATTTTGTGTTAGATTTAGATGAAAAAACAAAAGAAAATTGCAAAGAAATATTCATGAATGATGAAGATGATTTATTGAAAGTAATATATACAATAAAACAGTCATTCATGAATGATCAAAATTGCGATGAATATTTTATGGAAATAGAATATTAAGATTTTTTTATATAAACAAACAAATTATTGCTATTTATTTAATAAGAACTTAAATGTATAAAAAATACAAAATGCTTAAAGTAATTTACTTAGTAAAAAATTTTAAATTTAATAAAAATAAATTTAAAATATTTTAAGTAACTTAAAAAAAATCATGTAAAATAAAACATTATTATATATTTTAATCATTAAATGTGTTTTTTTTAAATATCTTTCCATTGTACATTTTCTATTTCATAATCTAACTTTTTACAATTTTTAGTTAGTCGAGGAGAATGTTGGTAATCCTCCTTTTTGAATTTGTTTCATTGAGGTTTCTGGTGAACAAACTTTTCTAATTGTATTTTTATATGGTTTTATTTTGTCAAGAACTAATTATTGATTTTATGATGCTCATTGATACATTAAAAAGTATTTCATTTATTGTTTTAATAACAACATCATAAACATGTTTTAGTATTGAATTTCGTAGTTTAGGATCAGCTTATTTCTATGATGAGATCCCTTAGTAAAAAGTTCACACACTTTTTTATTAGATGATTCAAGCATTAAATCATCCAATATTATTAAAGCCAATTCATTTTCAGCAGTAGCAAAATTCTCTGGAATACCTTCAATAAACTCTACATTATTAATTCTCGGAAGATTATTTTTTCAGCAAAACACCAAATAACTCGATCTATGTTTTTTAAGGTGGACCTTATTTTTTTATTTTCGATTTTCCAAAAACGAAGGGCAGTTTTGTGTGAGGTTAGGATAAAAAAAATCTGAAAAAAATTTGAGCTCGATCGGTTAAAAATTGGCGTGCCGCACGAGGGTCAAAGTTCGTGAGAACGAAATTATGGGTAAATGGATAGAAAAAGGTGCATAACTACTCAGGAGTCACCCGTAGGTATGTAAAATGTATGAGCAACCCCCATTATTTTCGTACCCCCAATATTTTTCTAGAACAAACATACCCCCTATCTCCAACCGTTCAGGGGGTCCCCATACAAAACAACTGAATTTTCACGAAAATTTTCCAATATAGAAAAAAAATATATACAATTACTATTACAATAAAATAAATTAGTTTATTGATGTTATATATGAATAATTATGTTATGCTATATTAAATTTCTTTTTTCAAAACTCGGATATTTTTTGCGATAATCACCGACAACTTGAATCAAATATTGCTTTTCCTCTTCGTTCCTGCACAATATTTTATTGTAGTCCTCCATCATTTTCACGCCTCTTTCAGCGGTGTCGTTTACTACGTGAATTTTTTCAACAATTTTTAGTGCTTGCTGATAATTTTCGCGCTGTGGCCACGTTTCCGGCGGATATCGTATAAATTCATGCGGCAAGTTGAAGCGTAGAAAAAAGTTTATAGTTTTCACAGTTACGAAAGCGCTCAAGTCATTCGACAAAAATTGCTCAGTTACTTCTGCAAAATGAACCGCAATTTTTTTCATGCTTCGGATAGGTCTTTCATCATCTTCATCCCAATCATCATCTTCTTCTCCAGTTTCTTCATCTTTTTCAAGTTGAACTTCCTTGTCTTTTTCTTCAAGGATTTCTTTTCCATCATATATGCACATAATTGCCAACATTTTTCGTTTTATGTCACACGAAACATCTGAATCAAAGTAGGCGAGAGCTATAGCCTCCTCCGCCAGATACCACAAATGTCTGATAAACTTTGTTACCATTACTTTTACAAATTCTTATCCAAGTCTGCATATGAGTGAAGTGCTTTCAAAAAGTTGAAGTCCTGAAGCTTTGACAGCTTCAGTACAGCGATACCAGACTTTCACGTACAGACGAACAATAAACACACAGACATCTCGAATTCCATCCAATTGTGACTTTGCCAGTTTAAATTGGTCTCTGAACATAAATATTTTCAGTGAATAAATTGCTAGACATCCATCGTGCGTGGTGAATAGGTATGAAATTCACCGGTGTTTGATGATGTCGTGTCAAAAGACATGGCTTGAACTCGTTTCGAAAGGTTCCATTCTATCAGTAGTTGATAAACGGCCGCTGCAATATTTTTGCCTTTTCCACAATCTAGTTTTGGAACGCCTAATATTTGTTCGATTTCGCCATTAGTTACAATAACCGGAAGGCGATCAATCTTATTCATTCCTGTAATGTGTTCCAGTATTTTGCCATCCCAGTGCACTACAAAAAATGCTGTTGCCTTCAACTGTAATGGAATAAAATATTTATATTAGTATTGAAATTAAATTGGTATAAGAAAAGTAACCTTACATGTAAGTTCTCCTTTACAAAATCAGCGATTTTTTGTCGATTTGCAGTACGGTATCTTCGAATTGACGAGCGATTTAATACCAAATTTGATACGTTGTGACCAAGTCCTTCAGCTACTGCAGCCATTAAATGCATTGCATTTCGGTCAGATATCATGCATTTATCCAAAGCAGAAACGATCCGTTCATTGATAAATAACTGTGTTCCTCTTTTAACAACTTCCGAAGCCGACGGTAGAGCGTCCACTTCCAATTCCATTCCACCAGCGCCAACATTGTCTGACGATTCGGTAGATGATGTGAATTGCACTGTACCCATTGCTAAGGTATTAATTTTAGTAGTTGCTCGTAATCGCCGTTCATCTGCCTCTTCTCGTTCCAATTTTCGTTTTTCAATGCCTAATTCGTCTAATTCTTCGACAAACTTATCCTCTTTTACTTTATGCGACGTTCCTCCTCTTGTTGAGCTCTTGTTCAATTTCCTCCACTTCTGGTACAGCTTCTCAATTTTCTTTATGACCGAAGACTTGTCTCGGGTCGGAATTCGTGCTTTATTCCAGAAAAGGAGCACTTCGTTTGCAGCCATTGTTCTACTTTTTCGCACTTCCAATTTTAGCGTACGAGTGTGAAAAACAAATACACCAAGAACTTTTTTAGACGGCAATTTTGATCCCAACAGCTGCGGAATAACATATTCAATCAAATAAATGTTATGCTGTTGCGATCTCAAATTAATTTTTGTCGTTGATGATGCCATTGCAAGTCAAATGCGAACCTGTTCTATTGAAAAATTTAGTTTTTAGGTTTTAGTTTTAATTGTTTTATTTCTTTGTACTCACTTTTTCCAGAACTACTGTTAGTTTTAATTTAAATGATGAATTATTCACTTTCACAGCTCATAAATTTACTTTAAAATTACAGTTATTTTTTAATTTTTTGTCACAGTTTGTATGTTTTATTTATAAAAGTCATAGAACAACTAAAAGGTCAATACTTTTATGTACATAAAATTAGGTGTATATTTTAAAAAATGTTATGCAAATGTGATTATGAAGATTTATGAGATTTATGAAGAGGAATTGTTAAAAACAAAAGCTTCGAAAATTTTTTTGATAGAAAAAATTTTAAAGCGAAGAGGAGAAAAACTATTTGTAAAATGGCTTGGTTTCGGAAAAGAATATAATATATGTATAACAAACAACATACTATATTAATCATTCCTTTTAAAGATGGCATCAAGTACACAAGAAGACGATATTAATGTTACTTTATTAAGTAATAATTCAATGGATATTTATAAAAATACTCCAAACACTTTTACAAATTTGCTAACACAATCTCTAAATTTGGATGATCACTGGGTAGTTGGATTATCAGATATTTAATTTTCGTTACTGGAAAGAAATAAACAAAATATTGTCAAACGTAGAAAACGAAATACTTCAAATGTCGACACACAACCTACAGTACATGGAACATCAAAAATAGAAAAGCATAGTGCAAATAATGAATATGAAGGCGTTAAGTTAAAATTTCATGAACTCTTAGAAAACTCTGATGATTTTATGATAACAAACTCCAATCTGAATGATAAAACAAAACTTTTGAATAAATTAAATGTTACTCCAAAAAATAATGTATCCACAGAAAAAAATGATTTAGGTGATAAAAAATCAGATTCTTTAAATAAGTTAAAGAATGATATCTCACAAACAAATTTTCAAATAGAAAAGACAGATAATAAACATATAAACATATAAACAAATCTTACAGTGAATTTGATTCTCATACTAGTAGACATGAATTGGAAAACGTTGAAAAAGATTCAATTTTAACATCAACAAACCACATTATACAAAACTCTTTAAACAAATTTTCAGATAATATGACACTTTATTTTACTAAAGCTTTATCACCAGATATAAATGAAATTGTATTTATTTACACTGTCATAATTAAACCACGACATGTGGGTAATAAAAAAACTAAATGTTTAAGAATATTTTCAACATCAACATTGAAAAATTATATTAATTTTAATCGAATTGAATACTTTCCTATTGAATCTTATAACATTAGTAATATATCTATAATGATCCGAAATGATGAAGGACGAACAATAAATTTTGATGAATTCATACCAGTTTATTGTACTCTGCACTTTAAAAACAAAAAATGTGTAAAATAAATGTTCAGTAAAATAATAAATCATTTTCATTATAACCATGGATGTGTTGTATACAAATTATTATAATAACCAGTCTGGAAATAATGTGCAAAATATTGGTGAAATATATCATATGTATGATAAGTGAATTGGATTTATTTGAATCTCCCCCAATTCAAACTAGTGTAATTAAAACAGAAGAAATATGTTATAATCCAATTGCTACAATGGACAACTCTAGTACTATTGAATTTGTATTATTGGGGAATGGTGAAACATAGAGAGACCTTAATAGTATTTATCTCAGTCGTTGAATTTAAAGGAAGTGGAGGTGTTGTTAATAACATGTTACATTCCATATTTAGGAATTGTACAGTTCATATTAACAATAAAAAAGTTTCTCAGCCTGACAACATTATCACTATAGAGCATATTTCGAAACATTATTAAACTATGGAAATGACGCTACATCTACACATCTAGAATCGTGTGGTTGGTTTACTGATGTTAATAAAATTAACTCATTAATCGAGTTAATCGGCTCGACCGATTTTGATGGAATTTTCAGGGAATCTTCAGAATTGCCCAGCGGGTAACACTGTATAGTCAGATTTTTGATATTCGGTCTGTGGGCGGAGGGGCGTGTAAAAATCAAATTTTTACATTATACCGCTAATGCCATATCTTCTATATGGGGCATTTCACGTCAAGTGAACCAACTTTTGAAATCGATGTCTTCCGATGGATAGTAATTCGGACACCATTTTTCAACAAGATCGGTCAAGAACTCTCTGAGTTATAGGAGGTCAAAATTTGACATTTTGGCCAAACAGGTGTTTTTTTTTTATCCATATAACTTATTACCTATTGTTCTTAGCAAAATGTGTCCCAAATAGTTTAGATAGCTATTTATGCAATCTTTCGAAAAAAAAAATTAAAAAAATTTAATAAAATATTTTTGATTTTTTTTTTTTAAATCAAAAATATTTTTGACTTTTTTTTTCAAAATGGGCCCTTTTTATTTTTTTTAAGAAAGCTTAGGTCTTTTCCTAAGCGACCTATATGGTCGCTTAGTGGGATGCGAGTGGGATATCTATCAAAAAAAATATTTTGTAACTCAAGATTTAAAATTTTTGAATTTTTTTGCAAAATCAAAAACTTTGTTGACTTTTTTTAAAAAAATGGACCCATTTTTTAATTTTTTTTTTTTTGCTCAGAAGAAAGCTTATGTGTTTTCCTTTAACACCCTTTTTGTCGCTTAGTGGGATGCGAGTGGGATATCTATAAAAAAAATGTTTTGTAACTCAAGACATACAATTTTTTATTTTTTTTTGAAAAATCAAAAACCTTTTTGACTTTTTTTTTCCAAAATGGACTCTTTTTTTATTAATTTTTTTTTCTCAAAAGAAAGCTTAGGTCTTTTCCTTTAAAACCTTTTTGGTCGCTTAGTGGGATGCGAGTGGGATATCTATCAAAATAAATGTTTTGTAACTCAAGACAAATGTTTTTAAATTGATTTTTTTCATATATGTGTGTAAGTGTTTCTAAAACCTTAAAAATAAAAACCACAACAACTGACCGATAATAGCCACTGGAGGGGTGCAATATGAGGCCGACCGCTATTAACCGAATTTGAATAGTAATGAGCCTTGCGTTGAAGTTATTCCAGATGAAGACAAAAGTAATTCCGAGAATGAAGACAGAACTGTTGATGATGATGGTTATTCTAACTTTTCAAATTCAACGAATGAGTGTCGAAACCAATACCATAAGGATGCAGTAGAAGTTCTTGAACAAATAAAAGAGAAATACAAAACGTCACAGAGTGAAGCTGATAGAATTCAACTTCTCACGCTTGCTCCAAGAACATGGAGTTTTGCAAAAACAATGACTGAGTTTGGAACGTCTCAACGAAAAGCAAGAATTGCTAAAAAATTGGTTGCTGAGCATGGGATTCTCACACTCCCAAACAAAAAGAAGGGAAAAACTTTGGAGTGCGATACTAAATCTCTAATAACTCAGTTTTATCAGCAAGATATGAGATATGAGTCGCCTGATGCCAGGGATGAAAGACTGGATGTCTGTACGAATCGTTCAAATGCAGAAGAGAATGGTTCTCTGTAACCTGAATGAATTATTCGCAACATTTCAATCTGAATACGAGGATGTCAAAATTGGATTCACAAAATTTACACAACTGAGGCCAAAACATTGCGTTTTGGCAGGAAGCAGCGGAACTCACACAGTATGTGTTTGTATTTACCATGAAAATGTTAAATTGATGTTGATGGAAATCAACTTAAATTACTTAAAAGATGATTCATCAGAAGATTTACACCATTACCGCGATTGCCTTAAATTGACTATGTGCCCTAATGCTACAACTTCTTGCCACTTAGGTGAATGTTCGAATTGCCCGGAAACCACATCCATCAAAGAAAATTTAATCAACTCTTTTGATCGAGAATGTATTGAGGAGTTAAAATTTGAATCTTGGCTTCAGACTGAAAGATGCACACTGAAAACCATAATTTTAAATGTGGATGATTTTGTGGAAGAACTGTGTAGAGGATTGCTAAATTTGAGAACCCATGACTTTTTAGTCAAAGAGCAGTGGTCACTCTTCAAGGACTTGAAAACACATTTGTCTGGTGAATTCATTATTTCATTTGATTTCGCAGAGAACTATAAATATGTTCTTCAGGATTCCATACAAGCATTCCACTTCAATAACGACCAAGCAACTATATTCACAGTAGTTATTTACTACATGAAAGAAGAAAACATGGAACACAAAAGTATGGCAATCATATCCGACGATTTAAAACATGACACCGTTGCAGTTTATGAGTACCAGAAGATAATACTAAATTATCTAAAATCAAAATTTACAGTAGAAAAGGTATACTACGTTTCGGACGGAGCTCGTCAACATTTTAAAAACAAAAGTAGCTTCGCAAATCTTACAGCTCATGAAAAAGATTTTGGAATGCCAGCTGAGTGGCATTTTCATCCTACTGCTCATGGTAAAGGAGCATGTGATGGTATTGGAGCAAACCTCAAAAGAAATGCAGTGAAGTATAGCCTCCAGTGCTCTCATCAAGATCGCATCTTAGATGCGACTGCTTTATTCCATTGGGCAAAGAATTATTGTAAAGAAACTAAAATAGTTTTTAGTAGCAAAGAGGATCATGAGGAAACATTGAAAACACTAAAGAGCAGATTCGATGCTGCGGTAACAATCGATGGCACTGCTCAATACCATGCTTTCATACCGCTTGTCGATGGAAGACTCAAATTAAAAAAGTTTTCTGCATCTACTCAATGCGATTTCATTCCAAAGCCAAAAAAGAAGCCAGCAGCGAAATCAGTAGCTGAATCTAATAACGCCAAGAAAGGATTGACAAAAAAAAGCAGCTAATAAAGGTGACAAATAAGGAGGATAAAAGTATGGATATTTGAAAATTTAAAAACTTCATAAATTAAGTGTAAAAATAGTTATTATATAAATTGATCTATTGTGATTAAGATTAAATTTTACTAAATTATTCATCTTTTTATTATAATTATATATTAAATTAATTATTATTACAAATAAATAACAAAATTAAATTATTCAACATTTCCATAGAAAAAAAGTGATTTTTATAAAATTTTATTTTTATTAATACATATTATGGGTATTACAGTATCGAGGCTATGAAATTTTAGTTGGGTATGTTACATACCATCGGAAAGGCTAATGTGTCTAGTTTCTCTGCGTAAGTTTAATTTTTAAGGTTTACACACAAATATGAAAAAAATTAAAATAGTGCAAATTTAAAAACCTTTGTCTTGAGTTACAAAACATTTATTTTGATAGATATCCCACTCGCATCCCACTAAGCGACCAAAAAGGTTTTAAAGGAAAAGACCTAAGCTTTCTTTTGAGAAAAAAAAATTAATAAAAAAAGAGTCCATTTTGGAAAAAAAAAGTCAAAAAGGTTTTTGATTTTTCAAAAAAAAAGTAAAAAATTGTATGTCTTGAGTTACAAAATATTTTTTTTATAGATATCCCACTCGCATCCCACTAAGCGACAAAAAGGGTGTTAAAGGAAAACACATAAGCTTTCTTCTGAGCAAAAAAATAAAATTAAAAAATGGGTCCATTTTTTTAAAAAAAGTCAACAAAGTTTTTAAATCTTGAGTTACAAAATATTTTTTTTGATAGATATCCCACTCGCATCCCACTAAGCGACCATATAGGTCGCTTAGGAAAAGACCTAAGCTTTCTTAAAAAAAAATAAAAAAAAAAAATAAAAAGGGCCCATTTTGACGATCGGAAGACATCGATTTCAAAAGTTGGTTCACTTGACGTGAAATGCCCCATATATATAAAAATGAAATGCTCCATGTATGTAATGTCATCACGTGAGAACGGCTGGAGCGATTAGACTGATTTTTTTTTATTTGATTCGAAATTTTCAGGAGATGGTTTGTAAAGAAAAAATTCCGGGTAAAACGCGGAAATTCTTTTTTTGTGAGTCCAGTCAACTGTAATAAATAAGCTCCCTAAAGTATGCAATACAAATTTAGATATTTTATTTGCAAATAAATAAGAACAGGCTGGTGTGCGTGGGTTGAAGAAACTTGAAGAACTAACATTAGTAAATGCTACCGGGCGAAGCCGGGGCGATCAACTATTATTTCATAAAATGGATGTGTGTATGTATGTTCCGTATGGACTCAAAAATGGCTGGATTTTGATTTAATTTTCACGGAATCTTCAGAAAAGACTTTTGCGTAACAGTGTAAAGTCAGATTTTTGATTTTCGGTATGTGATAAACAATTTTGTTTACTCTTGCATATTAGGTGCATGAATAAGAAATTTTCATACTAAATTTTTGAATTCATTGGAACCAGGCGAAATGCCACTACATGTATTAAAATTCAAGGCTGGATCACCGACTTTGTCCGACACTGTATATTAAAATCGAGATCGAGATGCAATATAAAACAGATGTTTTCTAAGGGCCAGCAACGCGGACCGGGTTCAGCTAGTATGCAATAAAAGACGAATACAAAGCGAGTCTTCAATTTTATGTGGTGTTTATTGTTGTATTTTTATTTATTTAAGATGTAAAAATATATCTTTTAAAAAATTTTAGACATATTCAAGTTTATTTAAGAATATTTATAGATAAAAAGATATATAAAAAATAAATAACAATGAATAAATAAATATTATGTTGGTTTTATTTCCATTTTCCTTTCAAAATCTAATAAGGCATCTAAAAGTATTTTGTCGTTGCCATCATAAAGCGACAGGAATAGTGGAAGATCGATGGGGGAAGGATAAGAACCTCCCTTATTTCAATGACATCATTTTTTGACGTTCTTTTTTTGCCTTCTCCAGTTGTATTCATTTTGATTTTTATTGGTTGTTATTTATTGAATTGGTAATTAAACAATAAAATGTTTTACACCCATTTATGTTTTATTCGTGTTGTTTTCGAGTATTTCTTGAAATTAACCTTGACCATACACAACAAAATTAAACAAAGTATTTTGTTACATCTTAAGGTTAATACACTTTGAACATAAACACAATATGTAAATGTATAAGTTAAGGCAGTGAATATTATTTTGTCTATGTTGTCTATTTTCCCTATTCTCTTTATTTTACTTACTCTTCATTTGTTCGTAATTGTTGTTTTATTATTACTTTTAACATCAATTACATTGATTTATAATTTATTGTAATTCTAAAAGAGAACTAAAGAGGAGAGCAATATAAGTCTCTCGAATTGAATTAAGTCAGTCTATTTTTAGATTTGAATAAGTAAGCTATCCTCATAGTAAGAAGCGTGAATTTAAATACTTATAATAAAATACAAGAACCTGTTAAAAGACAATTTATAAATAAATATAAAATAAAATATTTGTTTTACTTAAAATAAAATATTGTTTTACCTAAAATAAAAAGAAAAGAAAGTTAATTGGCGCCCAACATGGGGCCTCTTCAGTTCTCTTTTAGACTTACAATAAATTATAAGTCAATGTAATTGATGTTAAAAGTAATAATAAAACAACAATTACGATCAAAGAGTAAGTAAGATAAAGAGAATAGGGAAAATAGACAACATAGACAAAATAATATTCACTGCCTTAACTTATACTTTGACAAATTCTCATAGTTTTTATTTATTTATTTAAGTCAATGGATTAAATCCTTACAGACTTTTATGAAAGTATATACATTAGAGTTCGTTTGTGACCAGGTCACTTCATTTGTTTTTCGGGTATCATAATTTTTCTGAAGGTTTTTTCATAAATAAAAATAATGGCGTCCTTTTTTTTTTGGAAAATTTTCATTCCTTGTGGTGGTTCAACGCACCTAATGACGCGGATTTTGAGCACAATTTTCTGTAGAGCACAAACGGTTGAATATATTGCAAATCTGATTTCACCAGTCGATTCTACATCAAATAGTGTTTGGAACTATTTTTAAGGATTCAAAAAACATCAATTATGTATTAATTTATGATGCAGACTCGACTAGTGAAATCATATTTGCAATATATTCAACCATTTGTGCTCTACAGAAAAATGTGCTCAAAATCCGCGTCTTTAGGTGCGTTGAACCACCACAAGGAGTGAAAATTTTCGAAAAAAAAAAACGCCATTATTTCAATTTACGCAAAAACCTTCAGAAAAATGATGATACCCACAAATAAAATTTTTTAAATTAACTCTAATATACATATATATCTGGGGCACCTGATATTTTAACAATGAAAATCACGTGCGCTGAAAACTACCTCTAGGATTGACTAAAAAAGCCGCAAGATACAAAACTCAGACAAATTTTGGGGGTGGAAAATTAATAGCGGTCGGCCTCATATTGCATCCCTCCAGTGGATATTATCGGTCAGTTGTTGTGGTTTTTATTTTTAAGGTTTTAGAAACACTTACACACAAATATGAAAAAAATCAATTTAAAAACATTTGTCTTGAGTTACAAAACATTTATTTTGATAGATATCCCACTCGCATCCCACTAAGCGACCAAAAAGGTTTTAAAGGAAAAGACCTAAGCTTTCTTTTGAGAAAAAAAAATTAATAAAAAAAGAGTCCATTTTGGAAAAAAAAGTCAAAAAGGTTTTTGATTTTTCAAAAAAAAGTAAAAAATTGTATGTCTTGAGTTACAAAACATTTTTTTTATAGATATCCCACTCGCATCCCACTAAGCGACAAAAAGGGTGTTAAAGGAAAACACATAAGCTTTCTTCTGAGCAAAAAAAAAATTAAAAAATGGGTCCATTTTTTTAAAAAAAGTCAACAAAGTTTTTGATTTTGCAAAAAAATTCAAAAATTTTAAATCTTGAGTTACAAAATATTTTTTTTGATAGATATCCCACTCGCATCCCACTAAGCGACCATATAGGTCGCTTAGGAAAAGACCTAAGCTTTCTTAAAAAAATAAAAAAAAAAATAAAAAGGGCCCATTTTGAAAAAAAAGTCAAAAATATTTTTGATTTAAAAAAAAATCAAAAATATTATATTAAATTTTTTTAATTTTTTTTTTCGAAAGATTGCATAAATAGCTATCTAAACTATTTGGGACACATTTTGCTAAGAACAATAGGTAATAAGTTATATGGATAAAAAAAAACACCTGTTTGGCCAAAATGTCAAATTTTGACCTCCTATAACTCAGAGAGTTCTTGACCGATCTTGTTGAACAATGGTGTCCGAATTACTATCCAATAGAACTAACATTGGTGCAAATTTCATCGCGATCGGAAGACATCGATTTCAAAAGTTGGTTCACTTGACGTGAAATGCCCCATATAATAATTACAAAACATTTACAAAAATAATTAATCATTTAAAAAAAAGAATAATATTATGTTTAATTACATCTGTTCTTAGGGAAAAATCAATGAGGTGATAAAGATTGTTAAATTCGCCGTATAATCTCCTTATTGCATCAGCTTGGGCGTAGTTAGTCCTAACGTTTTTGACATACAGTGGCTTGAAATGACGTGACAATCGTTGAGGGATGTTAAACGTAACATTATTTACAAGGAATTCGGAGCAGACTTCACCATTAATTATATTGATCAAAAATGTTACATTAAGCATAGTTATCCTACTGTATAATGTAGGCAATTTTATTAATTTAAGTCTATTAATGTATGATGGAAGGTTTATTTCAGGATTCCAACATAAACCACGTAAACAGAAGAGTAAGAATTGTTTTTGTACAGATTCTATTCGTTGTACATGAATATTATAATAAGGATCCCAGATAACAGACCCATATTCCAATATAGGTCTTACTAAAGAGATGTAAAGTTGTTTTATGATGTAAGGGTCGCTAAATTCCTTAGCCCAACGTTTTATAAATGCAAGTACACCTCTGGCATTATTTATTGTCATAGTAATGTGCGAAACAAAGTTCAATTTATGGTCTTGTAAAATTCCGAGATCAAGAAAATTTTCAACAGATTCAAGTTGATAATTTCCCAAAGTATTACTTCTTGAAAAACGCATAAGTTTACATTTTCTTAAATTTAACTCCATTAAGTTTTGACTACACCAGGAAAAGAAATTGTTGAGATCGGATTGGAAATATAAATTATCCTCATATTGAGTGTAGCTCAACAAGATCTTGACATCATCCGCATACATTAGAATATTGCAAAAATTTAAAACATCCGGAAGGTCATTGATGAACAGGGAGAATAGTATAGGACCAAGGTGGCTCCCTTGAGATACATCAGAAGTAACAAAAATATTTTTGGAATATTTATTATTGAATTTATTGAGTTATTTCCAAAAGATAAGATTTTATCCAGTTTAGGCTACGAGAAGTTAAACACAAAAGGTCCAGCTTAATAAAAAGAAGATTGTGATTTACTTTATCGAAAGCTTTACTAAAATCGGTATATACGGCATCAGTTTGTTTCCTTTGGACAAAGCCTTGGTTTACATGTGTTGTGAGATGAAGGACATTCGTTGCAGTAGAACAACCTTTTCGAAATCCGTGTTGACATGAGTTTAGAAATGCCTCCATAATTGGAGATATCAGATTTATTACCAGATTTAAATAAAGGAATAATGTAGGACGACCTCCAAATTTTAGGAAAATATCCATATTTTATGGATGTGTTGAACAATTATGTCTTCTTGGATTGTCTTTAAATTCATATTCACGAACCGATGTATTTTCAGGCCAGAAATCAGAGTTGACTATAAAGATCGTATGGAACATTGAGTTTAATAGATGTAATCCTCCTAAGTTGTGCATAAAAGAATTTATATGTAGTGAAATCAGCTTCAAAATTTAATTTCGAGTTTATATAAAAGTTTATTTCTTCAACGGAAGTATTGGATGCGAAACGGGATATAAAAATTGATTTATTTGGCGGAAAAAATTTTAAGCTATTATGTGTTTGATTTGCAGCATTTGACGTACCAGAAACAAATTTAGCGGTATTTTCAGTATGTGTATATTCAGAATTAGATATAGTTTTCGACATTGTAGCAATGTTACTGGAGTTACTCGTTGATGTACTTGGTGTAATTGAATCAGAAACAACAACGTTGGAAACAGAAGCACCAGGACTTTGAGAAGCGTTTGCTTTATTTTTGGTTCTAGATGATTTACGGCGTTTTGGAGAAGATTGCGGTGGAGAATTAAGACAATTTAATTGTTTAAATTCTTCATATAGATTTCCATATGATGCTATCTCATAGGACAGTGCAGATAATTTATTTTGAATATTTAAAAATGTGGTTTTTGTGCTTTGAAAAAACCGATAATATTCGACACCAATTTTTTGACATGCATTGCAACACCAATGTAAACCTTTATGTTTACAGACAGCTTCAGCAATCAAACCAGACAATCCACTACACCTAAAATGACACATGCCATGACAAAGACAACAAACCACCATTCTCTCATCATCACATGATAAAGTACAGCTTTTGTTGAGACACTTATATTGATCTGCCTTAGTAATTTCTTTAAGTGTATGTCGATAATACCGATTATTGTTAAAGAATACAACACTGACTAATGGAAGACTTGGCAGCACTGATAAAATTGACAGATTATGTTCAGCTGATCAGATGTTTATTTACGAAGAAATGTAATTGCAGTTGTGCGTAATTTTAATGATAATTAAGAATGATTGTGTATGTGTTTGTAAACAATCAAATTTACAATTTAATAATGAAAATTATGTATTTAGAGATTATTTAAGACACAAGTGTAACATTAGGCAGTATGCAATTTTATTACAGATCAATTTAATTAACTTTCAATATTTAAACTGTTGATTATAACAAAAATAAAAATTAAAATAGCAGGACCGACTATAAAGTACGTGCGATTTTCAGAACGGTTTACACAAATAGTTGAAACTATGTATGTAAAAAATTGCTAACTACAATAATTTTTTATTTTAAATATTAAGGCTCCATTAGTCTTTGCGTTCTGTAACGTTTCTGTTCTGTGCCGTTCTGAATGCTGTTATATTGTAGTTAGTTTTTCCGTAAGATCGTATCAGCTGTTTTTAAAATAACCAAAAAACCATCTTGGTGATTTTGTTACTATTTTCAGTGTTTTTTGTATTTAGACCTTCAACATATTATTGTGAACATTTTTATAAATACATACATATATTTTTTGTTAATGATTTAATTTAAACTAATTTTTTTACATACATTAAAAGAAATTTATATTTATTTTATTAAATTTCCATGTTTTTTTGAAAATATTATATTTTTTATTCTTTTGTTAATAATAAATATTTCCCTTTCAAAAATGTTGGCACCACTGCTTTCATATTGGTGGCAGTTTTGTGTATATATGATATCAGCTGTTTTAGTTATCACTTAACGATCGGTTAAAAATTGGCGTTCAGGAGGGTTAAAGTTCATGAGAACATTTACAAGGGGAAAAAATTTTATTTTTCAGTTTTTGTAGAAATTTTGCCATTAAGCAATTACTTTTGCAATTTAATATAAAATAATCGAAATGTGCACGTAACTTCGTTGTAATGAGATATAAAAGACAAAAATTGGTTAAAAATTTTAAAGTTATTAAAAATTCCCCAGGCCATTAACGTGTCTCAGGCCAATGGAACAATAAATGTATGAACAAAAATAACATATTTTGAGAAATATTAAAATAAAAGCACATTTTACTTAAAATATATCCGTATTTATTTATAGATGAGTTTTTGGCATCGTAGGATATACCTATTCGCAGATATGACCAAACAAATTTAATTTTTTTAACGGCAGTTTCAAAACTCCATTTTCAAATTTTTAAAAATTTTGTTAAACAAATTTAAAAATTTTTTGGTCATCACATTGGGATTTATTGAGAACATAATAGGGAATAAAAATATGAAAAAAGTATGAAAATACCTCATATAGTTTTTCCGTACCTGCGATTTAAATTTTGAGATTTTAGAGAAAAACTATTTTTTGGCCATATTTTGGCGAATGATACCAAATCCCTTACTGTTATGAATTTTAAGTAAAACCTATACAGAATATTATAATCGGCACAAAAATATATAATATTTCTCTATCATTCATTTAGAAATTCCAAATATTGCAAAATTTTACCTTTGACCTTCACGATTTAAGTGTTAAAGTTGCCCGGTTTTAGTAAAACGTTCAGAGTATATTTAAAATTATCTGGCCTTTAATATTCTGTATAGGTTTTACTCAAAATTCGTAACAGTAAGGAAATCGGTGTCATTCGCCAAAAAATGGCCAAAAAATTGGGTTTTCCCGAAAATCGCAAAATTTAAGTCGCAGGCACGGAAAAACTGTAGGAGGTATGGACATCTTTTATGCATATTTTTATTCCCTATTATATTCTTAATAAATCCCTGTGCGATGATCAAAAAATTCTGAAATTTGTTTAATAAAACTTTTATGGAGTTTTGGTACTGCCGTTAAAAAAATTAAATTTGTTTGATCATACCTGCGACTAGGTTAGCAGTATCCTACGAAGCCAAAAACTCGTATACAGATAAATACAGATATATTTTAAGTAAAAATGTGCTTTTATTTTAATATTTCTCAAAATATGTTATTTTTGTTCATACATTTCTTGTTCCAGTGGTCTGAGACACGTTAATGGCCTGGGGAATTTTTAATAACTTTAAAATTTTCTAACCAATTTTTGTTTTTTATATCTCATTACAACGACAATTACGTACACATTTCGATTCTTTTATATTAAATTGCAAAAGTAATTATTTAATGGCAACATTTTTACAAAAACTGAAAAACAGCATTTTTGCACCTGTAAATGTTCTCACGAACTTTAACCCTCGTGCGGTACGCCAATTTTTAACCAATCGAGCTCAAACTTTTGTCAACATTTTTTTATATTAACCTAACACAAAACTGCCCTTCGTTTTTGAAACGTTTTTGAAAAATAATATGGGATAAATAAATTTTGCTTACACCACAATTTAAAATTCTTTATAAATCCATTTAATTTTTTATTTTCAAATAATTTGGAATTGCAAAACAAACGAAAGATATGAAATGAAAACTGAATTGAATAAGTGAAGAAACAACGCAATGCGGGTCAACAACCCAATGAAAATGCATTGAAGAATCGCTTTCAGATATGTTCAAGGTTAAATTATTTATTTATTTTTTAATATTAAGGTGTTTTAAATTACACTTTAATAATGCACGCGACAAAAAAAAATATACATAAACATATGTAAATACTAATAGTTTAAATAATATGGAAAAAAAAGAGTTTATGGAGGAGGAGGATGAATTCCTTCTTGATATAAAATTTTGATTTGACTATAGTAATTAAATGGATATAAAAAAAGTGTATTTATTTAATTTTTTAAAAAAGTTAGGTATAATACAATTCAAATATTGCAGGACCATTTGGTGATTGAAGACCTTTGTACATAATTGTCCACTTTTTATAGTCCATTTGGTTTAAATATGGATCTTCTTTATTTAAAAATTTGGTAATTCTTCGTGGAAGATAAAACCATTTATTGTTTTCTAAGTATGCAATTACTTTTGATCCATATTAAGTTTCTTTCCATTCAAAACTCAAGATTTTATAAGGCTGTTCTATCGGAATGCCGTCGATTCTTGTATACTCTGGCTTAATACCTAATGCGATGTTAATAATTTGTTCAAACATCTGAAAATTGTTTATTATTTAGTATACTATACTTATTAATTTTTAAACAAGGAGCTACTTACGATGCTATTAAGTATTCTATATTATATTACCAAGATTAATGATAGACATATTCTAAAGAATGGCTTTTTATATCAGTTTCTCTATTAACATATTTAATTTGAAAAAACACTCAAGGAGGTGTTTTACATTAATACATTAAAACAACTCACACTCAATGAGAGGAAAACGAACCAAACAACACAATTTACAAAAAAAATATAAAACTCAAAACTAAATTTTCTCTCACAAATTCTTGAAAAAAAATCATCTTGCAAATTTACAAGTCACACAAAAATTAATCTTCCCTATAATTAAAATTGTATACCATAATGTAGACTAATTAAAAGAAAATAAACCCTCCTATTAAAATTGCATTAAAAGCCACTACACAATACAACACACAAAGCATTTTTATACATTACTCAAATTACCTGAAGCAATTAAACAAAAATTTACAAATTGTCGCTGCCTTTTTCTCTGCCAAAAATTCCTCGTCATCAAATTTTCGCTGCCTTTTTCTCTGCCAACAATTCCTAGTCATCAAATTGTCGCTGCCTTAATTTCAGAAAATGCTCTTCAATATTCCTCATAAAAATTTTCAATATTCCTCTTCTCTGCCAGTTTAGAGGAAAAAATTCCTCTAAATCAAGCCAGAAATCCCACATTTATACTACTGACATGCCTCCAAAATCATAGGCGCTTAATTTATTAATGTAATTAATATATGGTTTATTGAATTGGTTTCTCCTCATTATATTTGCATCATTAAATTATATTTTGGAGGTTGCAATAGTCATAAATGTCCACATGTGTTCGTTTGGGAAGCATCAAATATATGATGTCACCTTCCATGGATCAGGTAACACAGCCTTGATTACTTCAATGTCTAACATTTTAGTTTTATTTCAATAAAATCCAATTTAAATTTAGCCATCAAAATTATTTCGGCACTCTAATCATAACATAATTCTTAATTATATCTAAATTTTTATAACGGGCGTTTTTTGGATAAAATGTTTAATGAAAATGTTAAATGCATTTTTTATGCTTTATTTCAATTTTTTTTTTTATCATCATTTATTTATTGTATCTTCATTATTTAATGAACTAACAATAAGTGGTTCAAATCTTATATCTAATATTATTATTTAATTAGTCCAGCCAGTGCCGGACGAAAAAATGTTGTATTTATGATTGTTTTGGTTAAATTGGCATTCTTCCTTCTAGATTAGGTCTGCTGTGTCCCTACTTCTTAATCGAGTGTGGCCACGGTTATCTAATATGTTGCGGGCCAGCGGGTTTGGGTGAACTTCAAGTTTTTTTAAATATTTTTGTACATTTTTCGAGATTTCAGTTTTTACAATGGGCACGTTTAGATCTTTGTGTATATTCGCGTTTTTGATATACCAGGGGGCAACTGTGATCATTCTTAGAAACTTGTTTTGGCGTCTTTGGATCTTTTCTACATTTGACGCTAAGGCCGTGCCCGATAACTGTATGCCATAACACCATATCGGTTTTATGATCATGTTATAAAGTAGAAGTTTACAATCTAAACTAAGCGTAGAGTTTCTGCCAATAAGCCAATTAATTTGAATTGATTTCAATTTCATTTGAGTCAACTTTGCATCTATATGACTTTTCCATGTAAGGCGACGATCGAGATGTATTCCGAGGTATTTCACTTCCGATTGTTGAATTATTGTTTGGTTATTGATATGAATAGGGGGCATGATTCTCTACGCAATGTAAATGTAATGTGTGTACATTTTTGCTCGTTGACTTTAATTTTCCATTGTTTTAACCATTTTTCTAATTCAAATATGTGGTTTTGTAAGTAACGAGACGCTTCTTGAGGGTTTTCATGAATGGTTAGAATAGCAGTATCATCAGCAAATGTTGATGTATGAATGCGATTGTTAGTTGGCATATCAGACGAATACATCAAATATAAAAAAGGTCCCAGGATACTGCCTTGGGGGACTCCAGCTTCAAGGGGTTGTGCAGTACTTAAAAAGTTTCCCTCTTTAACCTTAAATGTTCGACCAGTTAAATAGCTTTCCAACAGCTTATGTGTGTTTGCCGGTCAATTTTGACTCAATTTGTATATTAATCCAGCATGCCATACCTTATCAAACGCTTGAGAGATGTCGATGAAGAGTGCAGAACAGTATTTCTTTTCTTCAACGCTTTTCTCACCATATTTACAAGTCTATGGGTTTGTTCGATAGTACTGTGTTTTCTTCTAAATCCAAATTGATGATTCGGAATACAATTGTTTTTAGTTAACATCGGGTACAACTTGTTCATAAGTATCTTCTCAAATAGCTTTGATATATTAGACAATAGGCTGATGGGTCTGTATGATTCTACTTTTGTGTGATCTTTTCCCGGCTTGGGTATCATGGTAACCAGTGAAACCTTCCATTCTGGTGGATAATATTCAAGTCGTAATATAGCATTAAAAATTTTAAATTTTAGTATCAACTTATACAGTAGCAACCACGGCTACGTAGAGATTTGACAATAGAAGTGACATCGTAATATTTCGGCGTTGACTAAACGCAATGTCGTAATGATTTATAATATTTGATATTTCTAGTTATGCGTTCACAATAGCGTAGGTGAATCGTTTAACGCAAGTGACAATTAGGGCCTAATTGTAAATCCTATAATAAGCTATCAATATGTAACAATAGAAATCTTTTAAATATTACAAACACAAATTGTATTCCAAAATTATTGTCTAGTGAGAATCACAATTGTGAGATTTATAAATAATCAGCACGTTCCAACCATTGAAGAAATAAAAACTGAAATAATCCTGTTAAATCAATACAATGGTTCTGTAAGAATCCCTGACGCCAAACTATGCAATTTATCAGGAAGTTTTATAATAAAATTCCATAATACCACAATTAATTTAAACCGTATTGATTATTTTGCAATGAAAGTACATGATTGGAATCCGCTTCCACCCATTCTGCAATTAGCATCTAATAAAACGGATACTGAAGAAATTCCTTCTCTTCAAATGATGAAAAAAGTCCAGTTGAACAATGTTCAGGAATTAAGATCAACCGAAGGAAAAATTGAGTTTTCTTTTAACATAATACTTTCAATAACAGTAATCACAATTATTATTTACACTATATGGAAACAAATAGACAATGTAGCAGAACACCTTTATATATTATTTACTATTATTATTATATACATTATTATCAACGTTAGTTATATCTGAGATACATACAACACTACACATATTTGTCCGTTACTGATATTTGAATTAAATACAACACTACAGATCATATTATATGTTACACTTTTAATCAACAGTGCATTAATGGAGAGAGCTTTTTCGTTGAGTTAAGTTTTTTTTTGTTTGTTAACGATCGTTTTGTTTTATTGAAAGCTCTTGCTTGAGAGTATAAAAGCAGCATCCTCAACGACAGCAGCTCATTCTATTTTTGCAGGTTGGTTTGTGCGGTCGAACAACTATTCATAGTCTCTACGCAAACTTCGTGATGGCGTTAGCTGTCGTTGTTTGTGTATATGAATAGTTTAAGATTCGAATGTTGTTGTTGGTCGCGATAGTGGCCGCAATTACTAAGAATTGTTTGAACGTTCATTCTAATTTTGCAGATCGTTTAATTAAAATAAGTTTAATTTTGAAATTAAATATAGAACTACAATAATTTAAATGAAATAGGGACTTTTATATAATTTTGAAATAAAATCCTTACAAATTGGCGCCCAACTTAGAGGCAGTGATAAACGCCCATATAGCTGTAAATTATTTTGTGAAGTTTTTCCGAGTAATAGTGGCGGTGGATTCCAGTGATTTGAGAAGAAGTGAACGTATCGCGGCAAAATTGAACATGGTTTCGTTGTCGACAGAGCAATTTCAACAACTTTTAAGTGCTGTTGGTAGGCCTAATGAGAAATGTGGCTCGTTTAGCAGCTGTTCTGCACGCTATGGTGGCGAACGAAATCCGTCCAAGGTAGAAGAATTTATTTCTGCAATATATACATTTAAATTGGTGGAGAAAATTCCTGACCCAGATGTAGTAAATGGTATGCCGATGCTACTCGAAGGTGACGCTGCAGAATGGTGGCGTGGTGTTAAGGCTAATGTGCAAACTTTTGATGATGTTGTGCGTATGCTACGTGAATCATTTTCACCCCCTAAGCCTGCGTGGAGAATTTATGCTGAAATAAACGAAACTAAACAACAGAAAAATGAACCGACAGATTCCTTCATCCGTAAAAAGCGTGCTTTGTTTTCCCAGTTACCTAATTGTCCATCCGAGTCAGATCAACTCGATATGATATTTGCTATGCTGTATTCGCAGATTCGTGAACGTGTTTTTCGACATAAGGTGAAAACTTTTGATGAATTATTGGTTGATGCTCGTGAGGCTGAGCATGTATTGAGTGAACGCAGTACAGTGAACACTGAAGTTGGTAATGTTACCAGTGGTCCTGAAGGCGGTCCAAAGCGTTGTTCCTTTTGCCGTAAGAAAGGACATACGGCTGAAACGTGTTTTAAGAAACAGGACATGATTTCTAAAGTTCCTGTAAAGAATGAAGCAGTAGTGCCTAAGCCAAAATTTGCGTGTTATGGATGCAATGCTGCAGGTGTGGTGACAGCTAATTGTCCAAATTGTAGCAAGAATGTAAATGGTAGTTCACCGATGGGTGTAAGTTTTAATTCATTGGGATTATGTATTGGCCGGAATATACCAGTGGTGAATGTTCAACTGTTTGGTGTTCCTGGACAGGCGTATTTTGATTCAGGTGCAAAGACAAGTGTGGCGAGCACAAATTTGAAGAAGATAATGGATTTTAAAGGTTGTCAGTATGATTCCATTATGTGCAACATATCACTTGCTGATGGTACCTCTTGTGCCAGAAAATGTCTTACAACAAAGTGCAAGATTGGTGGTAGATGTCACAACACCCAATTTTTGATTTTTCCCGAGGAAAAGAGCAACCGTACCTTAATTGGATCTGATTTTATGGAAGAGGCGGGAATTGTTTTGAATATGGGTCAGCGGTATTGGTATTTTGAAAATTGCCCTACACAACAATTCGATTTCAGTGAGCCGAAACGAATACAAAACGCATTACCAATGAAATCCTGCCGGAACCTGTTCATTTCACTCCCAAAAGAGTATGCCGTACTTACGTGTCAGATTTTGAATCATATGGTCCTGATTATAATAAGGAGAATGATTACTCACCACATTCAATTCAGGCAATATTTAAGGATGCAATTCCTACTGATATAGTAACCCCCGAGAGGTCGAAGGATAATGGTCTTTTTACTGGCGTGGTATATAGACCGCCGAATGATGACGATGAACCAATATTTACACCTTTATATGCTTTTGAATATAGGATATTAAAGCCCACAGATGGAGTACAATTAAAGAGGAGAAAATGCTGTTAGATGAAACCTTATTTGAATATAAGACTGTATTTGGTAGTCTTGGTAAACCATCGCCGTATGCTGTCCATAGAATCAGGAAACCATCAGCCCATTGCCTCACCCCCATATCGTCTTTCATTCGAAATGTAGGGAATTAGAACGCGAGATCGAAAGTATGCTGGAAAACGACATAATGGAAGAGTGTGAATCTGCATGGTCGTCGCCGGTAGTTATGGTCCCTAAGAAGGAAAGTTCGATTCGTGTTTGTGTCGATTATAGAAAATTGAATTCTATAACTGTTCCCGACAGGTATGATCTGCTACATTCGGCGAAAAGCACGAAGTTTATGACAACATTAGATTTACAGTGTGGTTATTATCAAGTGGAAGTAGCAGAGGAAGATCGTGACAAAACTTGCCTCATTACACCATTTGGAACCTTTCGTTTCAGAAGAATGCCTTTCGGTTTGCGGAATGCACCCCCAACTTTCCAAAAACTAATAAATCGATTCAAGGCCGGCGTTGCTGGTATATGTATTTTTGCTTATCTCGATGATATTATTATATGTTCGGAGACTTTTCAACAACATTTAGATGACCTGAAGATAGTGTTGGAGCGGTTGTTGCAGTTCGAGTTACGTTTGAATGATCAAAAATATAGATTTTTCTGTTCAAACGTCAGATTTCTTGGTCATATTTTGACTCCAGATGGCATAGCTGTAGACCCGTGTAAAATCCAGGCAATTGTTGAACGCAAGGCACCCAGAAATGTGAAGGAACTCATATCCTTCATACAAACGTGTTCCTGGTATAGGCGATTCATTGATGGGTATGCAGAAATCGCGAGACCATTCACAAACCTGATAAGGAAAACGGCTGTATGGAAATGGGGTATGGAGGAGATAAGGGCATACGATGAGCTGAAAGAAGCTTTAACTACCTCACCTGTATTAAAACAGTCGGTTGACAACATGTCCTATTCGATAAGGACAGATGCAAGTGCTTATGCAATAGGAGCGGTTTTACTCCAGGGGGAGGGTGAGGAGGAACATCCAATAGAATATGCGAGCCGTTTACTAAGCAGTGCTGAACGCAATTATTTGACTACGGAGCGTGAAGCTCTGGTGATAATTTGGGCATGCAGTAAATTCCGTGGCTACATAGAAGGAGAAGAAATCAAATTATTGAATGATCATTAGCCATTAAAATGGTTGTTAACACTGAAATCACCAACCGGAAGACTTGCCAGATGGGGATTGCAAATTCAACAATATAATTTTACTATTGAATATCTTCCCGGTAAGGCAAACACCGTTGCTGATATGCTGTCTAGGCCACCGTGTCCTAGTCATGATTCTGAAGGTGTAGATGATAATTGTTTTTGCTCGTTTCACGTGCCAACGAAGACCGTAAGTGAGATTCGAGAAGAACAAATGAAGGATGACTACCTCAAGGATGTAATTACGTCATTAGAGAACCAGGATGAAAACTCTATTCGCTGGTTAAATAGAAGCTATTTACTGAATGATGGTATTTTATATTGTTATGCTAACGATGACTGCGAAGATGCACAATTGGTGATACCTACTCATGAACGTCCGGAAATTTTGAGAGCATACCATGACGAAAGCACAGCAGGACATTACGGTACTGAAAGGACAATTGCACGAATTTCAAGTAGATATATCTGGCCAGGAATGCGCAGTGAAATTTCGAAATACGTTAGAAGCTGTATTGAGTGCCAACGTTTTAAAGTGTCAAATATGAAGACCGCTGGACTTTTGCAGACAACTAGCAGTAAACAACGATTTGAGATTGTGGCTGTAGATTTATTCGGTCCCTTGCCACAAACTGAAGAAGGTTATCGATGGATATTAATCGTTGAAGACGTGGCCAGTTGCTGGACTGAAATATTTAAACTAGAGGACGCAACTGCAGAAGCATGAACCAAAATTCTCATTGATGAAATCTTTTTACGCTATCGAATACCCAGACGAATTAAATCGGATAATGGAGTGCAATTCGTGTCAGCTATAATGCAGAAAGTAACATTTTGCCTTGGTATACAACAACAATTTACTCCCGTTTACCATCCAGAGGCAAACCCAGTAGAACGAAGGAACAAAATCAGCATGACAATTGGCATGAGAGTTTAGCTGCCATTCGTTTCGCAATGAATACCGCCAAATGTCAGAGTAATGGATATAGCGCTGCATACCTTACTTTTGGTAGAGAACTACGTACGTGAGATGATGTCAAACATGACGTCAGATTGATCGTTGCATCCGAAGGTTTCATTCCTGAAATATCATCGTATCTGAAGACAATTGCTAATGTTCTTAAAGATGCAAAGGAAACCGAAATGAAGATCCAGGATAGGAACAAAACATATGTCGATAAACGGAGAAGACCACAGCCTAATTTTGAAGTCGGTACTGAAGTACTTGTTACAACCCATGTTTTGAGTAATGCAGGAAAAGGCATAACATCCAAATTTGTGCCTAAACGTGACGGTCCCTACATCATAACAAAGAAAATTGGGTCATCCACATATGAAGTGTCATCGCCAGACAATATGACCATACCACTTGGTACCTATCATGCTTCGGCATTGACATTGTATAGAGGTACAAACGCAAGGGAGGATCCAGCTCCAGTTCACCCCATAAAGAGACGCGGACGACCGAGAAAAGCCTAGTAGAAGAAGTACAAAAGCCTAGTAGAAGAAGTACAAAAAGCCTAGAAGAAATACAAAAGCCTAGTAGATGAAGAAGCCTAGAAAGATGTTGACGCACTGCTCGAGTCGAACCTGTACGTCAAAGGGGGAGAATGTAGCAGAACACCTTTATATATTATTTACTATTATTATTATATACATTATTATCAACGTTAGTTATATCTGAGACACATACAACACTACACATATTTGTCCGTTACTGATATTTGAATTAAATACAACACTATAGATCATATTGTATGTTACAATTTTAATCAACAGTGCATTAATGGAGAGAGCTTTTTCGTTGAGTTAAGTTTTTTTGTTTGTTAACGATCGTTTTGTTTTATTGAAAGCTCTTGCTTGTATAAAAGCAGCATCCTCAACGACAGCATCTCATTCTATTTTTGCAGGTTGGTTTGTCTCTATGCAAACTTCGTGATGGCGTTAGCTGTCGTTGTTTGTGTATGTGTATATGAATAGTTTATGATTCGAATGTTGTTGTTGGTCGCGATAGTGGCCGCAATTACTAAGAATTGTTTGAACGTTCATTATATTTTTGCAGATTGTTTAATTAAAATAAGTTTACTTTTGAAATTAAATATAGAACTACAATAATTTAAATGAAATAGGGACTTTTATATAATTTTGAAATAAAATCCTTACAACAAAGTATATTCTACAACCAATAATCAAGGAACTAAGCCAACAACGCCACATCCGCCAGATAGACAAGTTATTAGAACATTAAAACAAATTCTCCAAAATGATTCAATCGGGACGATTCAACTAACAAAAGGGGGAGTTATGGAAACAGCATGAAAATGCTCTTATACAAATTTACAAAAATGTATTAAATAAAACTGTCTTAAATAAGTTTCATTGAACTTAAAAATTATTTGCTGACAGTTAATAAAATATTCACAAAAAAAAGTTTACAAATAAAATCGCTGAACATTAAAAATATAATTACAAATAATTATGTTGCAATTCAATATGTTTTTATTAATTAATTGCTGATTGAGCTTCATATTAGGTATAAATATGACACTTACGGCCATTTTCACAATGTACGATTATTTCATTTTAACCGGAAAATTAACTAACTGTCGGTTAGTTTAACGGGGACCATTTAACCAACGGTTACCGATTTACGTTTCACCATCATTTGATTACTTAACCAAAGCATTCAGTAGAAAGTATGGCAATAATGCATACATTTGTTTACGAAAAATAGTGTAATGAAAGATTGAAATATAAAAAATTGTCTAAAAGACGGCATAAAAAATAATAATTTGTGTTTGCTTAGTGGTATAATAAAAAAACGTATAAAACTCAAAAATATTAAGGTCCCTAACTGTAAAATTTACAGAACAAACTGAACAACAATTACTGAAAATAAACAAGGAAAAGTGCACATTTGTTGTTTGGTTTGTAAGTGCAATATCCGGGGGGTATATGGATAACCCCATGCAAAATTTACTTTTCTTCGCTTTACACTTTTAAAAATTATAAATATTACAAAAATATAAATGTTTTTCCATGTTCTTTTATTATATTTCTTACAATTAAGATGCTAACCGGCGAAATTTATTCGGTTATATTTAACAGCAACTTTGTTGTTAAATAGTGTCAGTTAAGAATTAGTTCTACATTGTGAAATTCATATTAGACTAACTTGCGGTTAAAGTTCACGTTAACTTTTAATCGTACATTGTGAAAATGGCCGTTAGAATTAAGAAAGTTAGTTAGTTGTAAGACGCGGTTGTTATGCTTAGTAGGGTTCTATAAGTCGATTGTTCGAACAATCGACTATTTCCAGAAAAAAGTCGAAAAATCGAAATCGACTTTTTGGTCGGAAAAAAAGTCGAACAATCGATTATGTTATCTCAAAAGTCGATAAAATTCGAATAGTCGAAAATAGTCGATAAAAGTCGAAAATAGTCGAAAAAAGTCGAATAGTCGATAAAAGTCGACTTTTTAGATTGTTAAAAAAAATATTGCACTTGCATTTTTTGTAGTGTATGCTAATATATGTAAATAATAAATAAATAAATGTTTATAAAATAAAGCTTTTTTCTACACAAAATTCTTACAACATTATTCTAACTATTATCGCCTTGATAAACTTAATTTTTATTGCTAAATATTACAAAAGCCGCATCAATAAATGTAGAAACCATGTATTTTTTACAAGAAATGGTAAAAAGTTGAAAAAAGTCGAAAATAGTCGGAAAGTCGAAAATAGTCGAAAAGTCGATTAACTAAAAAATCGAAAAGTCGACTTTTCATAAACTACCAAAAGTCGAAAGTCGACTTTTTAAAAAACGGAAAAAGTCGACTTTTTGTTTCAGCTATATAACCCTAATGCTTAGTGTTAAAAAGTGAAAATAAAAATATATTTTTTTACAACAATATAAAATAAACAATTTAATTTGCGTATAAAGGGTAAAATATAAAAGCAACCCTTATTGTGAAAGATAGAATTTTGCATGTATCTCTTGTGTGTAAATCAGAGCCCGGCAACACATGCGATTGGTCAGTTGTTGCAAGAGCGAAAAATATATGGAAATTTTAATTTTGGAATGGTGGTATTTTAATTAAAAATTTCTGTTAGACTTCTTTACTTATATTGATTTAAGAAAGCATTTTAGATTAAAATATGTTTATTTAGCAAAAGTTTATAATTATAAAAACGTACACCATACGTTGATGTTAAAAAATGTTAAGTTTTCCATCCTTGCATTAGTAAGCTTCATGTACAAAAGCAAGAAACATGCGACAACACAACCTTCTTCAATGAACGCTCAAACCACAAAGTATACAGAGGCGTCACGAGACAGAAAATAATATCGTTTTCTATTTGTCTCTTTCTTTATAAACTACCCTTTTCATCGTTTTGTTTTGTTAATTTCTTTGTTTTGATTACATTACACACCACTGATATTATAGTAAAAAATATTTGCTATCCCTTTTTAAGAGAACTGCCCTATCATCTGATTTTGAATTTTTGAAACGTCAAATTTGACATCTCTGTATACTTTGTGCTCAAACGAGACTGAATGAGTTTTTAATACGTGTGAGTACGTTGTTGTAAATTTAGTAACGGCCGAAAAGCACGCGTGCATAGGTAATGCCTAGCTCTGGTGTAGATGATAAATAAGACCCTTTTCTATGGTTAAGTAAAATATTCTTATCAATTGTATTCTAGATTAGTTGTTTGATAAAAGTGTTTAGTTCTTAAAGTTTTAATTTTAATAAATATATTAATGCCTTACAAGCATTCAAACAAGTAACATACAATTAATCAACCCATAAATTCTTGTTTTAATATTCAAGTTTTTACATTTTTGTCCTTGGAGTCGGATAAATGAAATAAGACCGCTCAAGGCAGACCTATCATTTGGTTAAAATGCAATGTACGCAATTATTTAGTATATAATAAAGGGCTGCACAAGCACATTCATATGCTACTCAAGAAATTCACCAGTATAAGAGAAGAAAATCAAAAGTTGTTTTATTTTTATACCACTTTGCTCGAGCTAAATTACAGCTCAGAGTTGGTAATGCAAAGTGTGTGCATTTATTAAAATTTTATTGATTATATACTAAATTAATGCTTACATTGCATTTTAACCTAAAGTGGAGAATGTAGCAGTTGGACAGAACATTGAACGCAAGAATCACATAAAAATTAGGTAACGATTAGTACAACACACAAAGTGTTTACTGTTTTGTCGTTTCTGTAATATGATATTAATTATTTTGCATTTCAATATTCTGTCGGTATAGTTGACATATGGTTTATGCTACACCTCCCTTTTACGGAAGAATGTTCATACAGTTTTTAAGTGTATGGACATTCTTTAACAAATGATTACAATAACCTTAATATTAAATTTTATTACAAAATATATATCTTATAAGTAATTTAAAATATGTCTACGTAGACTTTATAATGGAAAATTTTAATTCTATTCATTGTTAAAAATCTTAAGTCTATTCTTATGAACTATTTGCTCTTTGTTATTTTTCTTATCTATTATTGTTACATTATTTCTTAAATCTATATTTTTAATTTCAAAAGGTCCTTTATATTGTGGATCTAATTTATGACCTGCTTCATTTTTAACTAAAACTAAATCTCCTATTTTAAATGTATAATCTAACAATGTCTTATCATAATTTAATTTCTGTTTTAACTTATACCTATCAATTAGTTCTCGGGCCCTCTTATGTGCCACTTCTAATCTATATCTAACTTCCTTAGCATAATCTTCTACATTATATACAGGAGCTATTGATTGAACCTCATTAAATTGTTGAAACCCATTAGGAAGCTTACCAAAAACTAACTCATAAGGACAGTAGTCATGTACCGTAGATGGCGTAGTATTAAAACAATAAGTGAAATACTTGCGCCATTCATCCCAATCGCTTTTGTCAACGGATATGTATGATCTTACATATTCGTTGAAGGTTCTATGACTTCTTTCCACAGTTCCTAGTGTCTGATGATGATAAGCAGTCGATGTAATATTCTCTATTTTTAAAAGGTTACACAATTCATTAAGTACTGAGTTTTTGTACTCTGTACCCATGTCCGTAATGAACGTCTTCATCGGACCATAAGTAAGAATAAAATGTTCAAATATAGCTTTCGCAACTGATTTTGCGCTTTTATCTTGTATGGGTACCGTTACAAGATATTTTGTCATGTCACATATTATTGTGACAGCATAAGAATTTCCGTTATAAGATTTTGGTAGTCGACCTATAGTATCCACTATTACCGTATCAAATGGTTTAGTCGGTGTGTTTGTCAAAGTCAATGGCATTTTTGTGTGTTTTGTAATTTTAGCCGACTGGCATTTTTGACACATTTTAACATATTTCGTAATATCACGAGTCATATTCTTCCAGAAATAATATCTTTTTATTTTATTAAGAGTTCTTGAAACACCAGAATGTCCTCCTTCTGCTGGATCATCGTGGTATCGTTTCATTATCTCTGTTATTAATTTGGCACTTGTTACGTGGATCACCTCATTAAGTAGCGCTACTTTTAATAATTTTAATAATTTATTGCCCATTTCTTTAAATTCATTAATAGAGATAAATTCGAAAATTTTCTCACTAGGTGCCACTTGTAATTTATTAATGTTTAGTTTACCGGCCACTTCTTCGAGCCTTGGGAAAAATTGTCCAAAGTCAAATTTCCCATTAATAAACAATTCATTCATTTGTATACATTCTAATGTAGATTTGCCACGTTTAATATAAAACTTTTGTGGGGTAATCTTTAGCTTACAAAATTTTCTGACGTCAGAATTCATAATTGGTACAAATATATTGGGCTTCTCATTTTCATTTTCTAAATGCCGTTTGTTTATTGTAACTGGAGACTTTTTAAGTGACTCTTTTGCCATTGCTCGTGTGTTTATTTTGTATATATTGTTATTTTCATTGTTTATTTTTTTCAAGTCATTTATGGATATACGTGATAATGCATCAGCAACATAATTATCTTTTCATTGGTATTTAAAATCCTAATAAAGGCATTGTCAGATTTAACCAACGTGTTAGCTTTAAATACACCTTCTTGGGGCTCCTGATTTGGAACAATTTATTTCTTGTTCAGCATGAGTGAATCTTACTTGACGAATCACCTTTGCTCTGGCAGGCAACGTAATATCGCTGTCTTATAATTGGTACTTCTATCTGCTGTGGAAAATTTTCAGGTCTTAAAATAAAACAATCCTGGTCTTGGCTGAATTCAAGAACGCAGTTATATTTTTAATGAAATCCATTTCTATAATATCGTCGCATGGTATGGTGAATTCATCTCTCACAACGTGAAAGTTATGAGGTATTAAAAACTACTTGTATCTTAGATAAAAAAAAACGTACCAAGAGATCTAATTTTGCCTTCACCTATTCCACTTAATTTTGTTATATATTTAGTATTTAATTTTTTAAAGTCATATTGGTGTTTTAGCAAGGATATGTCTGCAATAGCAATGTTAATAATTCTTTAGTTTGATTAATCTGTAGTCTTATGAAAATGCTAAAGTTGAGGTTAAGATTGTACACTGTTCTGATCCTATTGAGAGTTCGGCTTTCCGAATAGCTATCAGATAGATTGGCTGCTCTTACATAACTTCCGCGGTTGTTACCACGTCGCCATCTATTTCTGTTGCTGTTATTAGTATTATTTCCGTTTCTATTCGGATTTTTAAAGTCATTGTTGGCATAAAAGTTATTGTTATTTCTGTTATAGTTTCTTCTCCTATCATAATTATTCTGTCTTTGGCCATAGTATAGTATGGCATTCTGCTGACCTGTTGCCTCGGTACAGCTGTTTACAAACTTACTGACAGCTTCATTCATGCTGTTAAACTGTCCTGCTTCCATGATAAGTTTAACTTTATCAATGGTGCAGTTTTTAGCAAGTGCCTTTACGGCAACCTGTGTAGAATATTTACTTGCCAATTCGCATGACAAACCGTCAGATATGTATGCATTTTCTAATGATCTTGTAAGATTTACTATTTCTGTGCAAATATGCATTTTTTTATCCTTTCTAATCTTTTTCAAAGGACCTTAAATTTTTTTTTACTTAATTAGAACTATGTAATAAATTTCTATTTCTTAAAAATTATTTATTATATATTATAGTTTACATTTTATTTTTTTCTATATTTTAATGGTTAAATTTTTGTCAAATGGCGGTTAACGCCTACTGACCCTATACGTGCAAATGGATGCACAGTAGTTTTTTTTTTTAAATTTATTATATACATATTTTTTTTCTATATTTCTTTTTATATACATTTTATTTTGATGAGGCTTTTAGAAGGATATCGATCCGGTCGATTTTTAACCACATGGCAGGATCTTCCTTTGGTTTAGGACTTCTTCTGTCTTCTTCTATAGTGATCGCCTTTGGGCCAGGCGATCTCATTCTGTACTTTGGCCGTACAGAACCTCTGGCGGAGACTTGGCTGTCCGCCAGGAACCACAAGATTACTTTTGGGTGCTCTTTTTTTTTTTTGTTAAGCACTCCAAAAGACTGGTGTAAATAAAATATTACAATTTGTAAACAACATTTTTCATTGGGTGCTCTAAAATTAAGCACTCCGAAGGACAGGCAGGATCAAAAATATGCCAATATGCTTTTGGGTGCTTTTTTTATTTTCTAGCACTCCAAAAGACTGGCAGGATCGCCATATAAGAGAAGAAAATCAAAAGTTGTTTTATTTTTATACCACTTTGCTCGAGCTAAATTACAGCTCAGAGTTGGTAATGCAAAGTGTGTGCATTTATTAAAATTTTATTGATTATATACTAAATTAATGCTTACATTGCATTTTAACCTAAAGTGGAGAATGTAGCAGTTGGACAGAACATTGAACGCAAGAATCACATAAAAATTAGGTAACGATTAGTACAACACACAAAGTGTTTACTGTTTTGTCGTTTCTGTAATATGATATTAATTATTTTGCATTTCAATATTCTGTCGGTATAGTTGACATATGGTTTATGCTACACCAGCAAAACAGTTACTTCAGATCGTTGGGTATTTATTTCAGTGATGTTCATCCCATACAACAATTGTTTAAAAAATTTAAACACATTTGTTACGCTCTTTTAATGAGCATAATAAATGTCTCATTTTTTCAGAAATTCAATAAGCATTGTTGTTGGTTGGTTTTTGGCTAAAGCATAGCAAACACACGCGTTTCAATTACAATTGAACACAAAAAAAACAAAGTTAAAAATAAATAAAAAATTTGAAAGTATTTCGGCCGTATAATGTATATTCTTTCATTTCCTTAAAATTTAAATTATATTCTATATGTATAATTGTTAATCGACCTTTTCTTTAATTTTCATAGATAGTTATATAGTTTCCTATATACAGGCTTTCAAGGTCAGTGATTTGATGTAAATAAAAGATTATTTATATCATTTTCAATATAATCCGACGTTTCGTTGGTATTATTTCCAACTTCTTCAGGGATTGAATTTTATTTTAATCTGGCAACATTATAAATATACAAAAGGGAAATTCTGGTCAATAACAACAATAATTATAATCTACATATTCAACAAATTTACTTATATATAATCTTTTTTTCAAGTTTTCATCATTTATAAAATATATCACAGTTTTTTGTATAAGTGGACAACACAACACAAAACTTAAAAATATTAAAATAATATTCATTTAATAAATTGGTTTTATTTGACAAAAATTCTAAATCTAAACTTTCTTCATTTTGTTACTATTTTAAGTGTTTGACATTATGTTTGCTGGGTAGCTATCTCACCAATTCATCTTCATTTTTATTTTTGAACACCACTGATTTATTTACAAAACGAATGAGTGTGAATGAGGAACAATAACAACCAACGACAGAACAAAACAACAGAGTATAGAATGAGAGACAGTATCTGACCTGAAATCACTGATTTAGAAAAAATACTCAGTACAAGTTCAGAAAGTGATGAAGAATGTGAAGATTACAGTTTTGATGAGGAACATCCAGACAAATTAAGAATTTTTTTCGAAAAAAATTTCAAGTCAATATCTCAATTAGATTCAAAAATATGCCACTTTAAAACTCCGTCCTTCAAAAATATTGCACTTTTTCATACTAAAGAATTTGTATAAATTTTGTTAATGTGACTGAGTCAGAACCAATGATTTGTGTTGAATAAAATATTAAGAAAATTTATAAAAAAATTTTATATGAAAAAGTGCAATATTTTTGAAGGACGGAGTTTTAAAGTGGCATATTTTTGAATCTAATTGAAATATTGACTTGAAATTTTTTTTGTAAGACCAAAAATTAACTTATCTAAACAAAAAAATATAGCTCGGAATAAATGTGGATCAAATTGTTCCTAATATTTGCAATCCTATTAAAATTTTGATATAAATTTTAGTTTTAGAAACTCAATGAATATGTAATAAAATCTTTATTTATTAACGAAACTGAATGAAATTTTTATCGTTTCTCATTCTAAATAACAAGGTGTAGAAAAACTTGTCAAAAAGTCAAAGGGAATCCCGCAATTCCTAAAAATTGGAGCGAAAATCACAAAAATGGTATTTTTTACAATTTTGTCTATAGGGTCCACATTTCCTTCGGGACTGGGAAAATATTTTAGGGATAAATAGGGAACACATCAGGGTTTCCAAAACTGCTTTCCGTTTTTTGATCCCAGCTTTGGGATTTTAGAACATGTGGCCCAAAGTTGAAATTTTGATAAAAAATAGGTCAATTTCCAAAAGGCGTAGGGCCGACATGTTCGAAAAATAGGACATGTTTTTTATACCAAAATGTTCTCCGTAAAGAAACTTTAAAGAAAAACATAAAACTGTTATATGTTCTTAAAGAAAGTTGTTTTTTAATAAAAAAGAGTTATGTCACCTTTTTGTCCAAAAAACAGCAAAAATATACTATTTTTTGAATTTTTAAATTGAAAAATTGTTATTTTTGGATTCGTAATTGATATTGCTCTGAAATCGTTTGTATGTTGTTGGTAATTTAGTTGTCTAACTAACAAAAAAAATTCGAGTCCATTCGGTCCAAAAGTGCCCCCTATATTTTTAAAAAAGCGGACCAAGGTATGGCAAAATTTTAAAATTTCAATTTTGAAATGCCTATAACAAGGAAATTATAAGAGATAAATAGCACAAGCATGTTTTTCAAGATCTAGCCGAGCGCTTTCCAAAAATATAAAATTCTTTGAAATCGGATGGGAAACAAAAAAATGGCACGTGTTTAAAAATTTTACATGTCGAAGGTACCCTACTTTGAGCCCCCATAGCGCCGCCCCTGGATTATTTGTAGGGCCCATTTTAATAACTTAAACTCGAATACTCCTTGGCTACACCCAATTCAAATTTTATCCCGATCGGACCAGCCGTTTAGAAATGCCAGATTTATTTCCAAAAAATTCGATTCTGCCCCACTGTGCAGCGCATGGTAGCATACGATCATATACATAGCAAACTCACATTCGTTTTATTTTTGTTGCGCACAATACTCATTCACTTTTAAATGTGTGTATCAAGGCGAATTTATACAAGGTGGAGTCAGGCAAACAGCTGATAATTTTTTTTTCGCTTTTTGGTTCTAACAACTTTCAAAGCTTGTTTTTATATTTAAATATCTACATGTTCTAAGCTTATTAACAAAATATTTATTGTTTACATAAATAAGTAAAGCCCTCACTATTCAATTATCTACGCTATATTAAATTTAAATACTTATTTGTTAAATTTTTCATTTTGGTTTTTTGACATTTGTTAAGACCAATCGTTGTTTTTGTAGAACTGACACCACCTTGTATGAATTTGCCTTGGTGTGTATGATATAGAATACAAGCGTTATCAGCTGTTTGCCTGACTCCATTACAAACTCTGAGCTGTAATTTAGCTCTAGCAAAGTAGTAGAAAAATAACATTTTTGTTTTTAATACAATCCTATACCTCGGAATATATCTCGACCGTCGCCTTACATGGAAAAGTCATATAGATGTAAAACTGACAATGAAATTGAAATTAATTCAAATTATTGGCAGAAACTCTACGCTTAGTTTAGATTGTAAACTTCTACTTTATAACATGATAATAAAACATGATTTGGTGTTATGGCATACAGCTATGGTGCCAAAACAAGTTTTTAAGAATGATCACAGTTGCCCCATGTTATATAAAAAACGCGAATATACACAAAGATCTAAACGACAATGAATAAACAATTTTTCGTCCGGCACTGGCTGGACTAATTAAATAATAGTTATTAGAAATAAGATTTGTTTAGTTAGTTCATTAAGTAATGAAGATACAATAAATAAATGAAAAAAAAATGTATATACCAGTGGTGACATATACCATTGGGACATTGTGGCTCGGCCTCCTTGGTGTTATAAGCCCAAATTTAAAACTTGAACTTATCAACACCTCCTCTATAGTCATTTGAAATTTTATTAAAATCGGGCTATTCGTTTAGAAGTTACAGATTTATTTCCACTTTTTTCAGTTCCCCCACTGTGCTATGTATGCAGTTATTACAAAAATTGTAATATTCTGTGAACTCTGCTATTATGTTTTGATTTAATTTTGTATTAGGCAGCTAAATGAATTTTTTTCATGAAAACCAGTTATAGCTTCCAAGAGTATTATGAACTTATCTTAAATGTGGACTCCATGAAACAAAATCTCCTATAAATCACTTTCAGAGTCAAAAGACCACATGTGGGCTTGAAAATTGTTTGGGCGAACAGCCAACATATGGGCTGTGGTTTCCAAGCGCTTTCCGCGATGGACCAGGGATGTTAAATTGGAATTTCACTTTTGTACCACCCTCCAAAAAAAAAATTTAATTTTTGGACCTTTGCGGTACCTTTTTTAAATTGACACTATTTTTTTCTGTCAAGAGGGACACCCATCCCCTTTAACTAATTCGGGTACGTTGAATTCAGTGGTGCCAAGAGTTGTTTTATGTTAGCTCGTATTTTCGAGATATAGCGTTATTTCGAAAATGGAGGAGGTGAAATAACATTTTCAGGAGTAAATTTATGGAACCACATTAATACTTCGTTATTAAAGTTGACTTTAGTTCTCAAAACATCGAAAAATTTGATATAAAATTGTCTGGCATTTTCTTTAATTTCTGTAACACTATCAATATTGATATTATTTGTAGAAATTTATAAATCCACTTCTGTTCCGCAATAAATTCTTCAATGGGCATGTTATTTTTGTGAAGGTCTACGAACAAAACATTTTTTCTCATGAAATTAGGTGCTACTTGTCGGAATAAAAAAAGTTAGCTTTTGTAAAAATACATGCATTTCTAAATTTACAATGTTTATGGTTTTAAGTGCATATTTCATAAAAAAAATGCAATTCAAAAGAAGGAATTTTATATTCTGATGAAAGAGAGAATAATTTTTCGTTTCTGACATCCTCCTCAAAATTTTCTAAGGTGAAATAGTATTGTAGTGGCTCCCATTGTTCGACAATCCAGTTAAAAATACACCCATTTGATAATAATTGAGGCACTAAATTTTTAAATTTAATCTGAACTCCATTTTGAGATCCCATCATGGCCGCGCAATTGTCCGTTGTAATGTCAAACATATTTTGAATGGGAATATTTGTTTCACATAGCGCTTTAATGGTGCTTTCATATTGTTACGAAATTGTACTTCAATTCAAATATAACGATTTTAACGGCTGATTTAAAAGTAGCATAATGCTTTCTTTTTTTACAGTGCTGTAAAACTGTAACATATCTGTGGGCATTATTAAATAAAAACTTTCAGTTGATTTGATCGTAAGTTGGCAACGCTGTATTCGATTTCGAATATTCAGTTAAAGAACATTGTAGAAAGTACACCACAGATGGCGTATGTATTAGAAACCTCTAGACAGTTAAAGAGAAATCTAGAGTGCAGATGGCAGTGTTATAAATAGAAACAGAGGTTGCAGTCTTTAGTGAGTTTATCAGAGACGCTTTTCGAATAAACATCATCTAAGTGCCTTAAAGTGTGTTGTGTTTTTCAAGTAAATTCGTGTACATTATAAATTGTGTCTGTGATTCTGAGAATTTATAAACGTGTATAAAAAACATTGAGTGGCTATTTAATTCTGTTGTTGTTGTACATTTTAAAGAAATAAAGAGTTGTTACAATTTTCAAACTACTAAACGGCTTTTATTTGCAATCAAAAGTATCCGGTTTATTTAAAGGAAATAAACCAGCGTTTTAAAAAGGTTAAAACGTAACAATTGGTGTCAGAAGTGGGATTGCAAATTAATAAGCATGAAGTTTGAAGAACTGAAAGTTGAACAACTCAGAAAGAATTGAGTAAGTTGGAGCTACCAACAGCAGGTAACAAGGCAGAATTGCAAAAAAGGCTAATAGATGAATTCAAGCGGCGTGATATTGACATCGGTACTTACGAATTTGAGTACAAAGAAGAAGCTGAGATATGTACCCGCTCAACAACGAGCAACATGGACTTAAACACAATGTTTGCCGCCATGATGGAGAAAATGAACGAAAATTCGAAACAGCTTGCGGAGGTTAAAACTGAACTTATTGCTGAAGTTAAAGAAGAAAATAAAATAATGGAAATGAAATTTCAAGAAACTTCTAGAGTCAACAACAAGAAACTTCTTGCCGACAATGAGAAACTTCGTGCTGAGGTTAAAGCTGAAGTCAAAGAAACTATCAAACACTTAGCTGAAATGGAAGCGAAACTTCAAGAATCCTCTAGAGCTACAGATAAAAAAATTCAGGAAATGTCTGAGGTTATTAACAGCAGAGTGGATGTCGTTGACAAAAAGGTGTCCGAATTAGAGAGCGGCCTAGAAAAACAATCCCAAAAAGTTGATAATAATTTTCTCGATCTGGAAATGAAAATTAATAATCTTCAATGCCAAGACGGACCGGTACGAATTATTTCAGAAACATCGAGTAGAATAAAGGCTCCTAGTTTTGATGGCAGCACACCATTTAATGTTTTCAAGTTCCAGTTTGATACAGTTGCCAAGAGAAATGTATGGAGTAATGAAGAAAGAGCTATAGAATTGATTTTGGCCTTGAAAGGGAACGCAACAATAGTTCTTGAAAGCATACCAGTAAGTAACAGAAATAGCTATGATGACATAATGGATGCTCTACAACGTAAGTATGGTGGAGAACACATGAAAGAAATATACCGAATGGAATTGTGTGGTAGAGTACAAAAACCTAATGAGACGTTACAAGACTTTGCGGCAGAAATCGAACGTTTGATGCAGCTTACATATCCAGACGAAAACCATCCGTTATTGGACCATTTCAAGATTCAGGCATTTGTGAATGGGCTTCGTGACCCTGATGTAAAACATGCGGTTTATGACACACGGAAGTCAACATTTGCGGAAACCGTTTCATTCGCGTTGGCACAAGAAACAGCAAAATTAATGTCTAAGTCGCAAATATGCAAGGTACGGAATATCGAGGTTATAGCTGAAAATGAGAGAAATATAGTCAGTGAAATAATAGATGCAGTTTTAAAGGCTTTAAGTAAGAGACAAACTAAAGCCAAAGTTAAATGTTATAACTGTGGAAAAATGGATCACGTTCAGCGAAACTGCAGAGCACCAATAAAGCGAATCAGATATGTTTCAGCATCAAGAAATAACCAGATGGCGAATCATCAAGCATTACAGGAGCCACCTTTAAAGCGAGCTTGCACTGAGGGACAGGATCTGACACCCACACCTGATGGCCCTACCATCTCCATATCAGTACTGCAGCAGGAAAATAAAAATCTTACTGCTAGTGGGTACAACAACGGTCGGAAGCACATCCTTACTATGGAAACGGGAGCGTCGCAGTCTATCATCAGAACAGATTTAGTAAAGGAATCGATGGAACCAATTTGCAATGTAAGTCTACGCACCGCTACTGGAGAGCCTGCCGCTGTCCATGGTAAAGTTAATGTGAAACTAACTATTGGTGGTATTAGCGTAAATCATGTCTTTGTTGTGGCCGATATTGTGGACGAAGTAATCATTGGTGCAGACTTCATGATTAGTCACAGCATTACTTTGGATATGGGACAAAAAGTCATGAATTGGCGAAATGTTAAAATACCTCTTGACGTCGGATATGAGAGCAAGTCTCAAGTAAGAAAGTTAGTTTTTGTTGAGCACAAAAGGTTGCCACCGCAGTCAGAGGATTTGGTATGGGCCCGTGAGGAAGTGGAGGATTGTATACACAATGGTTTGTTGGTGTTAGAACCAGCGGATGTGAGAAGTGGCCATGTAACAATGGAGTCCCTCGTTGAACAGGGCAACGACAGAATGGTTCCTGTTGGAGTGATAGGTCTGTCCCGCAGAGAAAAGATCATCAGGCCGGGTCCCAAGATGGGTGAGGGTGCTTCAGCAGAAAAAGAAATGCATGAACTCGTTCGGAGCCGAATTAAAATGATAAATGACCAAATGAAAACCAGATATAGCTCACAACGTAATAAGGGTTTGTCATCCAAATTAAGGAATCACTGCAAAGGACCACATAGGGTGGTTGGCAACGCTGTATTCGATTTCGAATATTCAGTTAAAGAACATTGTAGAAAGTACACCACAGATGGCGTATGTATTAGAAACCTCTACACAGTTAAAGAGAAATCTAGAGTGCAGATGGCAGTGTTATAAATAGTAGCAGAGGTTGCAGTCGTTAGTGGGTTTATCAGAGACGCTTTTCGAATAAACATCATCTAAGTGCCTTAAAGTGTGTTGTGTTTTTCAAGTAAATTCGTGTACATTATAAATTGTGTCTGTGATTCTGAGAATTTATAAACGTGTACAAAAAACATTGAGTGGCTATTTAATTCTGTTGTTGTACATTTTAAAGAAATAAAGAGTTGTTACAATTTTCAAACTACTAAACGGCTTTTATTTGCAATCAAAAGTATCCGGTTTATTTAAAGGAAATAAACCAGCGTGTTAAAAAGGTTAAAACGTAACAATATATACCATTTGTAGTAGAGTCCTCTAGCTGCACCATCCCTAAAAAGCTATCTCGGCAATGACCATCAAAAGTTCGAATAACTATAGCTAAGTTTTTAGAAATGCTGCAATCTGTACTTTCGTCTATCACTAAAGAATTTTGCAAAAATAATGCAAAATTTGGAAATCGAAGTGGAATTTTCAGGCCCAGTTAGATTTGTTACGATTTGCTGAATATAACATTTTTTATCATGTGGTGGCCCAATGTGGCAAATGCAATGTTATGCTCAGCTACAAATGCACTGAGCATTATTTCTAATTTTCTAGCCGACTCACAGTGGGAGAAATGACCAATCTAGTGGCGCTTTAAGGAAATTTTAAATTTTAGAATTCTGCTAAGAAAACAACGGATTTTTGTTTTGTTTTGCTCTCGATATTCGCCCACCTGTGAGCTTTCAAACTTGTCATATGTTTTAGCAAGTGCATTAATACTTTTCGCGCTTTTTTAAAGTTAAAGTTTGTTTACACAACAAAATCATTACTTTATATATATTTTTTCGAATTAATGTTTAAATTGAAATTATTAGGTATGTATTAAATAAAAAAATATGTTTGTGATTTGTGCTTATATGTTTTTGTTCTTAAATGTGGTAAACAAATGACCTGTGAAAAATAGTGTTTTATTATATGTAACTTAAACTTCTGCGGAATAAAAGTTGGGAGTATTCGACGAATTCCGCTCCAATGTTTGGTTTATTTGTTTCTATGTTCTGTTTTCTATGTCCATGTGAAAAATTAGCTGCAACTTTTTACGTTTTTTAGATGCAATGTCGGAGTCTAAACGCACCCTTTTTTTAATTTGGCACTCTGAGCCAGTACTAGCAAAAAAGTTTTTGGCGGTGGAAAATCATGTTTTTTCTAATGTTATTGATCCATCAAAATATAACGAAGAGCAATGTCAACAAATTCGTCAACAATTAAGAAATTTTGTTAATAAACTGTGGACAACTAGTCACAGAATCATGACAAAATTCGCAGATCGAAATAAAGAATGGTTAGAAGGAGATCTTATTTTTCCAGAACCAGCCAGTGATCGTCGTAAATATACAAATTTTTCAGAGTGCTTAACTAAAACTCAAATAAAAATGGTTTCTTCTATTGTTGATAAGACGCCAACAGAAGAGTTAATGTTAGCAACGCGCATTAGTCTTCTCAAATCTGGAAAACGGAATGCTTCACAAGTTGTTTCGAAATTGAGCTCAGAACCTACAATAGCTTCAAAAATGAATAAAACTGTAAATGCTAAGCCAAAAGCACATATTCCATATACACCTGAGGAAGCTTTGGGCCTATATATAGATGGAGACTACTGTAGTGTGTTTGACAAACCTAAGTTGCATACCCTCTGTATGCAACTTGATACCTTTAAAATATTCGTCTACACTACACTTCGCTGGCAGCATGTATTATGCTGGCTCAGCTATTTCCCACACACACGATGTGTGGTACTTAACTTTAATTTAAGTTTAGCTTAGGAAATATTTTAGAAGTAATAATTAACAATAATAAATAGACATTTAAAGTGAGCAGTCGCATTAGCGGCTGCTCTCAATAATATATAAAAATTAATTAAATATTTAATAAAAAGAACATTTTAAAAATAAAGGGGACGGTCGCGCAAGCGACTGTTCCTAAAACAAAGAAAATTTTGTTTATTTAATAAAAGATATTACATGGCGATCCGGTTAATATTACACTACTCAAAAAATACATATAAATTAATGCAATATGGTGCCAAAGAGCGAAATTGTAACATTTATCCAAGCTACGATGTTTTAGCTAAAACTAAAAAAGAGTGTTACCCCAATGACATACGCGTAACTGAACGTTCAGCAGAAATAAATTTACAGTCTCTTATTAACCATACTGTTGGACGTATATTACAGGGTTTTCCAGCAGCATTTGAGGACCTCGTAGTGAATGCAATAACAACGATTGCATAAAAGCCATTTATAAATGGGGTTGTGATGGAAGCAGTGGTCACTCTACTTACAGGCAATGCTTTAATGTTCCCGAAACTGGAACTATTGATCAGCATTTATTTGCTGTATGTATTGTACCTTTGCTAATAAAAAATGGATCGTCAATACTATGGGAAAATAATCGACCTTCTTCAACTAGGTTCTGCAGACCTATTAAACTAATTTTTGAAAAAGAGTCAGCAGACTTAGATCGGGTTGTGGTTGAAAATGTTAAGAGGCAAATTGCTCAAATTTTACCTACAACATTAAATCATTTGAAAATACAACATGAATTCCATTTGACAATGATTGACGGAAAAGTTTTCAACGCCATAGCGGAGTCATCATCACAGACTTGCGGAATTTGTGGAGCAACTCCAAAATAGTTTAACAATCTGAATATGATTCAGTTGAGACAACCACAAGAACATTTGTACGAGTATGGATTATCAACACTCCATGCGTGGATTCGCTGCTTTGAGTGTATAATTTATATCGCGTACAGACTACCAATAAAAACCTGGCAAGTTCGTGCACAAAATAAAGAAATTGTTCAAGAAACAAAAATTCAACTAGAACTAAGAAAACATATGGGCATCCTGGTGGACATTCCAATGACGGTGAACACAAACACGGGAAATACAGCCAGAATATTTTTTAAGCAACCGATTTTGGCCTCTACAGTAACTGGCGTACAAATGGAATTAATTAAAAGATTTGGAATAATTTTGCGCGCAATGGCTTGTGGGTATACAGTAAACACAGAAGCTTTTCGCATATATGCTTTGGAAACTGCAAATATATTTGTAAGTGAATACCCCTGGTTCTACATGCCTCCATCCGTTCATAAAATATTATTGCATGGCGCAGATATTATTAAAAATGTTTCGTTACCAATAGGAATAATGTCAGAAGAAGCACTTGAGGCAAGAAATAAAGATTTTCGTAGCTATAGGCGTAACCACACACGAAAAACCTGAAGACTACACACTATGGAGGACTTAATACATGCATTGTTGGTTTCTTCAGACCCTTTCATTACATCTAAATCTAAAAGTACCTCAAGGTACTCAAAAAACATATTGAAATAGATGATGAGGTCAAGCTACTTCTTTTAAATGAGTATGAGTTAATAATTTTCCAAATAGTTTCTTCTAGAACATGAGCAAATATAAAGTAGGATCTTATTATTTAAAAAATATTCCATAATTTACATCAAGAATTTGTTACTTTAATTTTTTTAATTAGAAAAATAAAAAAAACAGTAAAAAAAATAAAATTACAAAAATAAAACACAACTGCTTTATTTAAAAAAATACTATACTTAAAATTAGCTATTTTTTAAGTTACATATTAACAAAGCAATGCGAAATTAGCAATTTCTTGCACAGACCACAATAAATCAATAAAAAAAATTAAAAAAACATTTTAAATGAAAAAAGAATAATTACAAAAAAATCATCATAGTAGAATTTAGCAGTCACATTATTCTTATTTTAGTTCTCATAAATTTGCATGAATTTCTGATTTTAAGTACTATTATTGGTGCATGCTGAGTGTAGGGTAAAATTCCAAAAAATAAATAAATATAATATATAATGCCTAAAATATAATTTTGTTTAAAAAAAAGTTTTAAAATCGAATGTAATACAAAATTATAAACATACATACAACTATAAATATATTAATTGTCGATGATGAATGATACAGCATTAATGGCGCACACTGTACTGAAGCGGCATGTCCCAAAAAATTTTTTTGAAAGAGCATATCCTTGGCTATAATTTCACTGAACATTTGTAATAGATCAGATCAGTAATTATAAAGATATAATTACAGCGCCACCAGATTGGCCATTTCTCCCACTGTGCGACTCTGCTACATTTGTGTAAAAAGTAAAATATCCATATTTAGTGTTTTTATTTATGGAATTATACGTATTTAAGTTAGTTTATTTTATTCGATATTAGCATTTTCTATATTGTTAGAAAGAAAACATTGAACAGAATACAACTTATTTCAAATGTACGTTGTGATTTTGAGAAATTGTTCTTATATGGAGCTATTACCAATTGTAAGCCGATCGTCATAAGATTCAGTACAATAATTTTTGTTATAATAGCGAGGATTAGTTATGTTGAATTTAAACCTAATATTGATATTTGTAAAAGATTTATGGCTATTTAAGTGATTTTCGGAAGTGGATCATATATGGGGACTATGGTCAATTATTCACAAAATCCAGTAGTATGATTTTTGGTTACAAATTATTGATCTGTATACAATTTTAGTTCGATATCGAAATATTTAAAATATATACATATATGTCCTTATATGGGAGGTACTTATAAGGGAGCTATGACCAATTACAGGCCAATATTCAAAAAATTCCGTACATTGATTCTGATGTATACGAGGATCAGTTGTGCCGAATTTCAAAATTTTCTTTTGTTTGTTTTCTATTGTCATATTACTGAACAAATCTGATTTATATCTGTATAATTTTATTTTAAGAAACCAATACTACCTACTAACACTTTTCTCAGGTGTTTAATTTGAATGAATAAACATAAGTTTTCAATGACTTTCGAAAACCGCAGAAATAGGACTGTTTGAGCCTTTAGTTTTGTGATATAATTGCATCTATTTCAATTACAATTTTTATTTTACATTATTTTTAGAATAATCACAAAAAAAGTTAACCGTTCTTAAAATCGCACGTACTTTATAGTCGGTCCTGATATTTTAATTTTTATTTTTGTTATAAACTGTCAATTAAATATTTAAAGTTAATTAAATTGATCTGTAATAAAATTGCATTCTGCTGAATGTAACACTTGTGTCTTAAATAATCTCTAAATACATAATTTTCATTATTAAATTGTAAATTTTATTGTTTACAAACACATATACAATCATTCTTAATCATCATTAAAAATACACACAACTGCAATTGCATTTCTTCGTAAATAAACATCTGATTAGCTGAATATAATCTGTCAATTTTATCAGTGCTGCCAAGTCTTGCATTATTCAGGTTGTATTCTTTAACAATAATCGGTATTATCGACATACACTTAAAGAAATTACTATGGCAGATCAATATAAGTGTCTCAACAAAAGCTGTACTTTATCATGTGATGATGAGAGAATAGTGGTTTGTTGGCTTTGTCATGGCATGTGTCATTTTAAGTGTAGTGGATTGTCTGGTTTGGTTGCTGAAGCTGTCTGTAAAACTAAAGGTTTACATTGGTGTTGCACTGCATGTCAAAAAATTGGTGTTGAATTTTATCGGTTTTTTTAAAGCACAAAAACCACATTTTTAAATATTCAAAATAAATTATCTGCACTGTCCTATGAGATAGCATCTTATGAAAATCTATATGAAGAATTTAAACAATTAAATTGTCTTAATTCTCCACCTCAATCTTCTCCAAAACGCCGTAAATACTCTAGAACCAAAAATAAAGCAAACGCTTCTCAAAGTCCTGGTGCTTCTGCTTCTGTTTCCAACGTTGTTGTTTCTGATTCAATTACACCAAGTACGAGTAACTCCAGTAACATTGCTACAATGTCGAAAACTATACCTAATTCTGAATATTCACATACAGAAAATAACGCTAAATTTGTTTCTGGTACTTCAAATGCTGCAAATCAAACTTCACATATTAGCTTAAAAATTATTCCGCCTAGTAAATCAATTTTTATATCCCGTTTCGCATCCGATACTACCGTTGAAGAAATAAACTTTTATATAAAATCGAAATTAAATTTTGAAGCTGATTTCACTACATATAAATTCTCTAGGAGGATTACATCTTTTAAACTCAATGTTCCCTACGATCTTTATGAACTAATAGTCAACTCTGATTTCTGGCCTGAAAATACTTTGGTTCGTGAATATGAATTTTGCTGTACTTCCGCCTGTTCACCAATTAAAAGATATTTCAAAAAACTGAGTTGTGAACTTTCTGATCGATTAACTATTATTTATCAGAATGTTCGAGGCTTAAACACCAAAATGTCAAACCTTCTTATAAATAGTTACGATTTTAATTATGATGTTATTGTCTTTACTGAAACATGGCTGAAAGACAATGTATTCAATTCTGAACTTCTCTGCAATAAATATCAGATCTATAGATATAATAGAAATAAGCGTAATGGCGGTGGTGTTTTAATTGCAGTTTCATGTCATTTTGCCTCTGAATCTATTTTGTCCAGCCCTTCAGAAAATACCGAATTCATTAGTGTAATGATAAAACTAAAACATAAAAAAATCGACCTCACCTGCTCATACATACCTCCTAATTCCAATGAACTAGTTTATCAACAACATGTAAATGCCATAAAAATTATTGCTGATCTTGCTGAACCAGATGATGCTTTTTTTGTAATCTGCCCTCTATTTCATGGACAAAATTACCTGATGCTCCTAATTTAATTCCAACAAAATCTAATACATGTGACGATGATTTTTTAAATAATATATTCGATATCTGCCTTTATCAACTTAATAACGTCTATAATGAATTTGGAAAATTATTAGATTTGTTATTTGTAAATGATATATGCAATTGCGTAATTTCTCGCTCAGATCCTGTTACTTTACCGGAAGATAGATTTCATCCTACATTCGAATTTATTTTCACATTGCCTCCTGCGCATAAATCCGCAATTCAGATAAACCACGAGAAAGTTTATAATTTTCAACAAACAAATTACGCTAAATTAAATGCTTTAATATCTAATACCAATTGGAATGATTTACTGTATGTCCCTTACTTAAACAATTCTACTTTGGATGGCATGGCTGACATTTTTTATAATAGAATATATTCCTACATGGATGAATGCACTCCAAAACACAGTTCTTACCAACACACTGGTCCTCCTTTAAATTCTAAACAGTTAACTAAACTAAAGAATTTAAAGAATAAGTATTATAAAAAATTTAAGAAATCCGGCTCGCTCATTGATTACGGTAAATACTCTGTTTCTCGTGCTGAATATAATACTCTCAACAATTTGCTATATAATAAATATTTACATAAAATGAAGAATGATTTTAAGCTTAACTCGAAAGCGTTTTACAACTTTGTCAACTCTAAACGAAAAACAAATGGATATCCTTCTGTAATGAAACTCAACAATTGTGAATCTTCTGATGACGTTAACATATGTAATATGTTCGCTGATTTTTTTGCTAGTACATATTCGGATGCTCAATATGTCCCCGATAGTTACCCATACTCATTATACACTAATCGTGCTATATCGTTTCCGAATATTGACACTGTTGATTTATTGGAAAGTTTAAATAAACTAAAAATTTCGTATAATTATGGTCCAGATGGTGTTCCAAGCTGCATATTACATTATTGTGCTCAATCGTTGGTAAAACCATTAATAATGTTGTTCAACATATCCATAAAATATGGATATTTTCCTAAAATTTGGAGGTCGTCCTACATTATTCCTTTATTTAAATCTGATATCTCCAATTATAGAGGCATTGCTAAACTCAGTGCAATTCCTAAGATTTTCGAGCACTTTATTACAGATTACATGTTCCATCAATCATCGTCTATACTGTCATCATGTCAACACGGATTTTGGAAAGGTTGTTCTACTACAACGAATGTCCTTCATTTCACAACACATGTAAACCAAGGCTTTGTCCAAGGAAAACAAACTGATGCCGTATATACCGATTTTAGTAAAGCTTTCGATAAGGTAAATCACAATCTTCTTTTTATTAAGCTGGACCTTTTGGGTTTGACTTCTCGTAGCTTAACTGGATAAAATCGTATCTTTTGGATAGAACTCAATGTGTTAAATTCAATAACAAATACTCCAAAAATATTTTGGTTACTTCTGGTGTTCATCAATGACCTTCCGGATGTTTTAAATTTTTGCAATATTCTAATGTATGCGGATGATTTCAAAATCTTTTTGAGCTACTCTCAATATGAGGATCATTTATATCTCCAATCCTATCTCAACAATTTCTTTTCCTGGTGTAGTCAAAACTTAATGGAATTAAATTTAAAAAAATGTAAACTTATGCGTTTTTCAAGAAGTAATTATATTTCTGCCAACTATACTTTGGACAATTATCAACATGAATCTGTTGAAAATTTTCTTGATCTCGGAATTTTACTAGACCATAAATTGAACCTTGTTTCGCACATTACTATGAAAATAAATAATGCCAGAGGTGTACTTGCATTTATAAAACGTTGGGCTAAGGAATTTAGAGACCCTTACATCACAAAACAACTTTACATCTCTTTAGTAAGACCTATATTGGAATATGGGTCTATTATCTGGGATCCTTATTATAATATTCATGTACAACGAATAGAATTTGTACAAAAACAATTCTTACTCTTCTGTTTACGTGGTTTACGTTGGAATCCTGAAATAAACCTTCCATCATACATTAATAGACTTAAATTAATAAAATTGCCTACATTATACAGTAGGAGAACTATGCTTAATGTAACATTTTTGATCAATATAATTAATGGTGTAGTCTGCTCCGAATTCCTTGTAAATAATGTTACGTTTAACGTCCCTCAACGCTTGTCGCGTCATTTCAAGCCACTGTATGTCAAAAACGTTAGGACTAACTACGCCCAAGCTGATGCAATAAGGAGATTATACTGCGAATTTAATAATCTTTATCATCTCATTGATTTTTCCCTAAGAACAGATGTAATTAAACACAATATTATTCTTTTTTTTAAATGATTAATTATTTTTGTAAATGTTTTGTAATTATTTATATGTATATACTTTCATAAAAGTCTGTAAGGATTTAATCCATTGACTTAAATAAATAAATGACCTAATATTGAAAATTTGGAACAAATCAAGATCCCAGTTAGAGTTTAAATTTTCATAATTTTTATCTATTTATACTCATATTTTCTGTATTGCCGTCCTTCGGCCGGGCGAATGGACTTTCAACTCTGGGGTGTATTGAACATTCGCTTCATTAAAATCACTTTTTCTGTATATCAAAAATTTCTGAAGTACTAAAAAATATAAATTCAAAAAGGAATTTTTGTTTCACAATGTTAATTAACAGTACCAAATTATATATCATATAAAAGGTATTTTGAAGCCCTATTTAATGATACACATAATGATCAGATCATTTATAAATATATGAGAAATTTTATATATATTGACTTTAAATGCCTCTAACTACTAAACTAAGAGAGAGCAGCCAACATTTTAACGCAAGCTGTTTTGACGATCTTAATTAATTCCGAAAACTTTGTTAACATTGGTAATCCGACTTTAATAATAAATATTGTCGTAAAAATACATTATTTACAAAATTTGACATTTAAGCCGCCGCCGTTATATTCTTGTTTAAGCCGCCACCGGCGACCAAAATATACGCCGCCGCCGATCATTTTACTTCAGCTTGTTTCGGGGTAGTTTTCGTGGCATGTGTTTAACGTGGGCATACCGTGAGACGTGTCTTATTATATGGGCAACACCACCAATTATGGGAACTCTACACAGAATACATCTTTCGCCTTTTCCGTCTTTTTCATTTTCTAACCATTTTATAACACGAAATGGTACAACGTACGGTTTTGCCTGTTTGCTTGTTCTACAAAAAAATAAAATTAACTTTCAAATACCTTGATAATATACATATAATATCTTATCCAACTTCATCAAAATCCATTTCCATTTTTTTTTTAATAAAAAGTATTTATTAATACAAGAAACATAACAATATTTTCACTTCTTCAGAATTTTAATAAGCTCAGCAGAACAAACAAGTGTCAATATCAAGGAGTACTTATTACAATGTGATGTCTATAGCACAGCTGTAAATTTTTTTTCACGTGTTTCGAGGCCAAATCTGTAAAATTTACTAGTGTTTGTTGCGAATACTACTAAAAACGTAAATGCATACAAACTTTGGTCAACAAAAACAAATTGCATGAGGTTTTTGTACATAATGGACAATTCCACGAGAATGACTACCACGACCAGCGTTGCCACTCATAAAATATTTTTCCTACCAAATTTCTGATTAAAACAACCAAAACCTACCAAATTTTAAATATTTGAGAAATGCTATTTGGATTCGTTTCAAAATTAATAGTTAAATTAAAATTATATTATTACTCCAATAACATTACCCAGAGGAAGAATATTATTTAACCCTCCGTTAGTCGCAATCATTTTCAATCGAGACTAGCACAATGTATCAAATTGATATATTGATATCCACACTAAAAATTGTGTGTGGATCTTTTCATAATTGACCATATGAATAACTGTAAAGAGCGTAAAACTCCTAAAAGCGTTGGTATCCCGACACAACACTGTTCAGCGCAGGCTAATACTTCTTTTAACATCTGTGATCATTCTTAGAAACTTGTTTTGGCGTCTTTGGATATTTTCTACATTTGACGCTGAGGCCGTGCCCCATAGCTGTATGCCATAACACCATATCGGTTTTATGATCATGTTTAAAGTAGTAGTTTACAATCTAAATTAAGCGTAGAGTTTCTACCAATAAGCCAGTTAATTTGAATTGATTTCAATTTCATTTGAGTCAACTTTGCATCTATATGACTTTTCCATGTAAGGCGACGATCGAGATGTATTCCGATGTAATCCACTTCCGGTTGTTGAATTATTGTTTGGTTATTGATATGAATTGGGGGGCATGATTCTCTATTCAATATAAATGTTATATGTGTACATTTTTGCTCGTTGACTTTAATTTTCCATTGTTTTAACCATTTTTCTAATTCAAATATGTGATTTTGTAATTAACGAGACGCTTCTTGAATAGCAGTATCATCAGAAAATATTGATGTAATAGTGCGATTGTTAGCTGGCATATCAGACGAATATATCAAATATAAAAAGGGTCCCAGGATACTGCCTTGGGGAACTCCAGCTTCAATGGGTTGTGCAGTACTTAAAAAGTCTCCTTCTTTAACCTTAAAAAGTTGGACCATCGGGTACAACTTGTTCATAAGTATCTTCTCAAATAGCTTCGATATATTAGACAATAGGCTGATGGGTCTGTATGATTCTACTTTTGTGTGATCTTTTCCCGGCTTGGGTATCATGGTAACCAGTGAAACCTTCCATTTTGTAGGATAATATTCAAGTCGTAATATAGCATTAAAAATAGAAAGAATTATTTTTGTTGCTATCCGAGGTAGCTCCATAAGCATCTTGTTACTGATTTTGTCAATACCAGGCGCTTTCTTGGAATTTAAGTCAACAATAGCCTTTTCGATCTCTCGAATTTCAAAACGTAGGGGTACGGCTGCTCCAAAATAGGGTACAACAGGTGGCAACTCAATTGCTTCGTTTGATGTGTTCGGTGTAAATACTTTTTTCAAATGGTTAACAAACAGATTCCCTTTTTCAGTATCATTTCTTGCCCAACCACCACTTTAATTTCGCAAGGGGGGCTTACATATGACAGGTCTTTTAAGATTTTTTGTTGCTCGCCATAATGAGTAATCCGATTGCGGGGTTGCGTCCAGGCTTTCTAAATATTTATTCAATGATTCCATTTTTCGAAATTCCAAGAGCTTTTTAAGTCTTTTTATACAATCTTTAAGCTTCGATTTGAGTTGAGGGGATCTGTGCAATTGCCACTCTCTTCGAAATCTTATTTTTTCATATAAGAGCCGTTCGCCATCTGCAGAATTAATTCTATTATATCTGATTTGTCGGGGGGTTTGGGTAGCATGTTGAGCAGCCAGCTTGAGATTTTTATCGAAATTGATAAGAGAGTGATCAATGTTTTCTGCTGTTCTTAGTGGTGTGTTTTCCGAGCAATGTTATTAATATCGAACTCGTAATTAATGAGCTATGTTATATCGCAGACAATTGGTTAAGATTGTTGCCTTGATTATTGTTAACAAATAAAGCCTTTAAAATATTGACATCTTTTATTTAGTTTACTAAACTTTTCTTTCAGTGCAGCTCTCTTTCTCTAACCAATACTATATCAGTTTTAGCTTTGGATATCCCTGATTTAGAGCTTACTACATCATTTTATTGGCAAAAATATTAGTTTAAACTGACTATATTTAATTTTTTAATTTATGCTAAAATTGCGGTTAAAACTATTGTTTATTGAAACCCAAAGTATATTTTCTATTAATTTTTTTAGTTTTTGTATACATATATTTACAGAATATATATTATTTTATTATAAGAGAAAAATCTGTCACGTACGGTATGTCACGTACGATATTAAATTTTATTTATTATAAAATCATCCAAAGATTGTTTTTGTTTAAATATGACGTATTGTAAAGAAATTCCACACGATGATATGGAATTACCCATATGCAATGAAATGGACTCAATCATTTGCTATACTAAAAATTCAAAGAGGAGAAACAATTTTTAAATTGTACCAAATGAATCGCGGTAGTACCACGGTACTTTACAAGGTCAAAATGTACAAAAAAGTACAATTGTACCAACTTTAACGTCCCTGCTGTGGACTGTTACGTGTTAAGCCTTTGATAAATATAAAATTTCATGATGAAAAGTGGTTAGTATAAATTATAAACTTTTTAAATAAATCAATATAAACTGACTCTTACCTTACTTGCATCTCCATAGGGAAAAAAATTTCCATATATTTTTTTGAACTCTTCCACCGATAGGTGCCCACTTGGACAATCTTTAAGGAATCCTTTATACCACTCTTGAATTTCAGCATCTGGAAAATGTATTTCATCGATTAAAAAATTAATAAAAAGTAAATTAAATACTGAATTCAGAAATTGAATTGGTTAATTTATTATTAAATTTCTACTTTTGTTACTATGGCACAACATACGTACATTAAAATTGTACATTGCACTTTTTTATCACAATTAATTTCAATATATTGTTACGTTCTAACCTTTTCAAAACCTTTGTTTATTTCCTTTAAATAAACCGGATACTTTTGATTGCAAATAAAAGCCGTTTATACACGTTTATGATGAACACGAATTCACTTGAAAATACAGCACACTTGAAACTAAACTCACGACTGCAACCATGACCACTATTTATACACACGTAATCTCTGGTGAACTTTCTACAATGTTCTTTAACTGTCAAACTCGTAAGTTCGAAATCTAGAGCTTTCACATACACACGCCATCTCTGGTGACTTTGATCAATGATCAATTCAAAGCTTTTATTCAATGTTAATAATGCCCACAGATATGTTACAGTTTGAGAGGCACTGCTACTTTAAAAGCATTATGCAACTTTAAATCAGCCGTTAAAATCGTTATATTCAAGTACAATTTCGTAACAATATCTACATAAAAATAGTATGATGTATTTAATAAATCTAATTATTGAAATAAATTATGATTGTAAGGCTGACGCACAGTGTGGCAAATTTAAAAATAGCGGCCAAAACTCTATAACTTTTGACACAGGCGGAATTTTTTAATGCGGTTTTTTTTCTTTGATAGGCGGAATTTTTTTTTTGTGGCGGAATGTAGTTATGATGTCTAGAAAAGTGATAGTTATTTTCTGAAGAATTATTAGCCATAATTTAAGTAAGAATTTTTGTTTGCAATTTGCATATGAAATTTATAACAAAAAATTTATTATTTATTGTATTGTATAACATAAAAACCTTTCTGAGTCCATATTTTTGTCGAATAATTAAAAAAATTTAAAGAAAAATGTTGAATTTTTTTAGAAAAGTTTTATAAGAAATATTTTATTTTCCAATAAAATTTAATAAATAATGATAATATGTAGTAGTAAAGAATTATAATAATAACAAGTATGAAAGTATGGTCCGTCAAGCCCAACAATACCTTAAACTAAGAAAATGAGCAAAATCATTTTTCTTTTAAATTTCAATAATTTATTTTCGTGAAAGATTTTCGGAAGAGGGCATTATATGGCAGCTATGACTAATTATGGACCGATCGCCATGAAATTAGGTCATGTGATTTATGTCTATATGAAAGTAATTTGTGTTGAATTTTTCGTGTATACCAACATTTTTAAGAGATATATGCTCATTAATGTGATTTTCGAAAGAGGACCATAGCACTTTAACGAGATTAAATCTCTTAATTACTTTAATATGAGTATTTAATATTAAAATTTGGCGGCAAAATAAAAAAAGACTTTTGGTCGCTATTTCAAAATTAACAACACTGTGCGATGCACAATGCTTTGTCCCAATATAACGAATGAACAAAAGTAGCTTGTGTAGACATATGAAATTTGGTACACTCATACCCTTTTGCATTGATAAGGAAAATACAAATTTTCAGCAAAATCGAATGAAGGACTTGCCTATCTGACATATATCCTGAATATTAAAAATTACATTTTAGCTAAAATAATCATTAAAATGTCTCACACATTTTCATTTTTCGCAATCAATCAAGTCTAAATATTTAAAACTACCATATTGATAGAAACATATTTTGTAAGAAGTTCAATGACCTTTAATGCACTAATTTAACTAAAATTTTGTCAAACAACATCATCACTTATTAGTTACAAATCAATATTATTATTATCAAGAACAATTATAACAAAATTCCCAAATTTTAAAGTAATTTTTTTAAGAGACAAAAACCAGTGGCGTTATAAAGTGTGTTCGCGTACTATGCAGTAAAAAATATCCAGTAACATTATTTTAGAGCAGTGTCGCTCAATATCACAATTTCCTAGCACGGGAGATAGGGCAAGCAAATTCTGCTGACGTTACTTTGATACACATACACTATAAGCTTACTTGTGTGTTGTCTAGAGTGTTACCATATGTCAAGTTTTCCCTTTTTTTGCAAGGTTTTTGAGATGCAAAAAGTTTTATTTTTTTAAAAAAAAGTTTTTTGGAAAATTGTAAATTTATGATATCAATAAGTTGAACCGTTTATTTCAAAATGATGTTCCCAAATTCATTTACTAAATATGGTAATTGATTTATTTAGGAGCTGAAGTGTCTTCACCACTAAATTCACATAAATTATCTCAGTCTAATTATATGTACGAATTGGGTTTTGTAATTTTAGTATGTATGTAGTTAAAAAAAGTTTTTTTGTTGAAAAAAAAGTTTTTTTTTAGAAATAAAAAGTTTTCTTCAAAAAATGTATGGCAACACTGGTTGTCTTATAATGATCATGTGTTTGTTGCTTTGTTTTCATCTCAGAGAACAAAATCAAATCAGTTGTGGTGTTGTTGTTGTTTTTATTCTCCGCTGTTTTACCAACACAACCAAAGCTTTGTGGTATGTGTTTGAGCACCACAGTTTTAGAGAGTAAAAATGAATTACTCTCAATCTGAAAAATAACCAAAAAAAGTACGCTAGCAACAATTTGTAAAAATATGTTATATTTTATTATAAATCAATTTAAAACGTTTGTTTTGTGATATTTTACTTCATTTTTCAACTTTTTAATTTTGTTTACATTTGCAACCATATGCTTTAAACCAGAGACCAAAAATAACTGTTATTAAATTTTTTGAGACTGAAAAAGTTAGGCATAAATCAATGAATAATTTTTACGTTTTCAAATAAGAGTTATTCATAATAAATATTTTTTTTCGTTGCTCATAACTTTTATTTTCGATTTATATTTTTTACGTTGCCTAATAAGTGTTATTCATAATATATATTTTTTTACGTTGCTCATAACTTTTATTTTCGATTTATATTTTTTTACGTTGCTCATAACTTTTTTTTTCAATTTGTATGTTTTTAAGTTGCCTAATAAGAGTTATTCTAAAGAATATATTTTTTTCGTTGCTCATAACTCAAAAGAAGTTTCTTTCGCCTCCTTGGTTGCATTTCATTAGTACATACATTGAATTTATCCTTTAAAGTCGCAAAAAATAAGCTTGGTATGAGATTGATGTTTTTTATTGAGTGTTTTTTAATTATGAAGAATTTTGTTTCACAATCAATAGCGGTATTCACTGTTAAGTGCGAATGGTCTAGCATCATTGCAAATGCAAAACTTTACCGTAATCCAATAACAAAATACATACAAAAACATTTACAATTTTGCATTTGCAATGATGCAATACCATTCGCACTTAACAGTGAACTCAATGTTTTAGCACCATTTCTCAGTCAACAAAATACGCAAAGCAGAAAATGCTCTTTCAACAGAAAGCCGTTTAGCCGGCAGTGCATAGACAATATGAACCAATTTCATTAAAAATTGCAAAAGTATCCTTCTATTCGTCAATCAGAAAATCGGATATTGGTTGAAGTGGAGATACTTCAGGTGAAGTTAAATCGAAAATAAAAGTTATGAGTAACGAAAAAAAATATTTATTATAAATAACTCTTATTAGGCAACGTAAAAAAATATAAATCGAAAATAAAAGTTATGAGTAACGTAAAAAAATATTTATTTTGAATAACTCTTATAAGGCAATGTAAAAACATAAAAATCAAAAATAAAAGTTATGAGCAACGAAAAAAAATATTTATTATGAATAACACTTATTGAAAAGCAAAACTTATTTTCATTGAGAATAACTATTATTTAAAGAAACAAAAATTTATTTCTACAATATAACAGTTATGGCTAAATTTTTTTAGATATTTCTTATAACAGTTATGTCTCTGCTTTAAACATATTTATACCCTACACCACCATAGTGGCGGGGGATGCAGATGTTTGTAACGCCCAAAAATATTAGTCTAACACCCACCTTAAAGTATACCGATCGACTTAGAATCACTTTCTGAGTCGATTAAACGATGTCCGTCCGTCTGGTCGGCTGACTGGCTGGCTGTCCATGTAAACCTTGTGCGCAGAGTACAGGTCGTTGGGGAATTTCGGTTTTTTCAGTTTATTCAATAAACTAAACCGTTTTTGAGTTACGCGAATATATGTTGTGCAACCTCCTCCATTTTCGAAATAACGGTATATCTCGAAAATACAAGCTAACCTAAAAAAACGGTTAGCACCACTGAATTCAGCGTACCCGAATTAGTTTAAGCCGCTGGGTGCCCCTCTTGACAAAAAAAAGTGTCAATTTCGTGCATAGTGATATAAATAAAATAATGATATAACTTAACATGACTTCAATTAGAACATAAAAAAGTATATAAAATAAGTTTCACTAATTAATTCCAATTTCGTATTTACCTTGTTTAAAAAATTCACTAGTTATTGTACTAACTCTACACTTTTGTAAAAAAACTTTATTTATTGACACTTTATTTACACTTTTAACATACACTTCAATTACAAATTCAATTTAAATTTATCACTTATAAATTATATTTAGTTAAAAACACACACTTTATTTAACACAACCAATGATTTTAAAATTCATAAATATACTGAGTATTGTCATGTTCTTCTTCTTTCTTTTAAAATGTAAACAGTAAAAAGTTGATACTACTGTAATTTGCTATTGTAAAATTTGTTACTAACCAAAAATTATATTCCTTTGTATACCAAAATGGATCGTTTTTGTATCATAATGTACTTTTTAATATTATCTATTAAGTTAATTTTTAGGGATCTTTGTTTATAACTATAATGTACATTAAGATGAGCATAATTCGATAGTAATGTAATTTGTTTTTGTAAAATGTTTTTTCATATGCTGACTAACATTTTTGCGACACAAAAGAGACACATTTTAGTATACATATCGAAAATATAACTTCCAATTGCTGGCAGGGATTCCACATTGTAGATTCTACCCAACAACAACATTCTACAATTTTTTTGTTGGGTGTTTGTATTGTTTACGTATGATAGAGTAGCTCATATGAGAACTCATTATAAACAACTCTGTCTATTTTGTTAGAGAATAAGATTTACAAAGAAACAAAATAGAATTGGTGAATATACTCAATGTCCCTGCCAGCAATTGGAAGTTATATTTTCGATATGTATACTAAAATGTGTCTCTTTTGTGTCGCAAAAATGTTACTCAGCATATAAAAAACAAATTACATTACTATCGAATTATGTTCATCTTAAAGTACATTTTAGTTACAAACAAAGATCCCTAAAAATTAACTTAATAGATAATATTAAAATACAAAATAATATTATTTTTGGTTAGTGACAAATTTTACAATAACAAATTACATTAATACCGACTTTTTACTGTTTACATTTTAAAAGAAAGAAGAAGAACATGACAATACTCAGTATATTTATGAATTTTAAAATCATCGGTTGTGTTAAATAAAAAGTGTGTGTTTTAACTTAAGTTCAATTTAAATAGTGATAAATAAAGTTTTATTAAATAATTAGTGATTAATTTAAATTATATTTGTAATTGAAGTGTTTGTTAAAAGTGTACCAATAAATAAAGTTTTTTTAAAGGTTATTTTTTTTAGAGTTAGTGCAATAACTAGTGATTTTTTTTAAAAAAATGTAAATACGTATTCCAATTAATTAGTGAAACATATATTATATAATTTTTTATACTCTAATTTTTAATTAAAGTCGTATTAAGTTAAGTTATATCATTATTTTATTTATTTTTAATGTAAATACGTATATGTATAGTGTTTTCATAACTGGAATGCAATAAAATATTTCCATTTTAATGCAAGAAGCAGAATTGGAAACATTATCTTCTCTATGGACACTTTTTAGACATAAATGTAGATATAATAATAATACACTAAATGGATAGAATTGGTAGGTATCATATGCGTGGCACGTTTTCTCCCGCACTGTGACACTATTACGATAAGAAAGCGATATCATATTCGCTGAGTTTCAACTTCAAGATAATACGTTTGGGACACTAGAAATTACAAACGGAATGACAAACTTATATATACCCTTGCCACTCATGGTGAAGGGTATAACAAGTAAGAGTGCTATATTCGGGTATGCCGAATCTTATATACCCTTCACCTTTGTTGTGGATGCATTATTATTTTTTATAATAATTAGTATATACAGTCAGCGTCAAAAGAAAGTGTACAACTTGTTTTTACATTTAAAACGTTTTATTTACATATTAAAAAACAATTTTTTCTCCAGTTCTAGTATATTTAACAAAACACTTAATTGTTCTCTTGCAATATATAAACAAAAAACTAAACTATTTCAACTGCAACAAAAACAGTAACAACAAAACCAAAAATACTCCATTTTTAACGCGTCAAAAGAAAGTGTACACATTTAGAATTGCAATAAGATTTTTCTAGCTACATAAAAAAATATATTGTTATTCTTTATTTTTGCCTAGATTATAATTTTTTGTGGATCTTGCTGCTAGTCTCATGAGATTTTAAGATAGTAGCTTTTCTTGTTTGATCGCGAGAACTTTAAAACCAAAATGGGAAAACAAACTGCAATTGAAACAAGAATGTAAGTCATAAAATTTAAAAATGTAGGCAAATCGTCATGTGAAATCTCCTCTATAATAGGAAGAAGCCATAATACTGTAAAAAAAATTATAGACAAACAAAAAAATTTAGAATTTTAGAAGATCAGCAACGTGCCGGAACACCAAAACGCCTTAACAACCTTGAAATACGATCGATTGTGAGAACAGTGAAGAAAATATTCACAGTAAGTGCAGTAAAATTATGCGAAGAATTAACAGATTCGTCTGGAGTGAGAGTTAGTAACAGTACGGTTCGCCGAGCGCTACACCCAAATGCTCTATATGGTGGAGTTCCGAGAGAATAACCCCACATTTCCAAACGAAATAAAGAGCGACTTCGAGAATTCGCAAACAGGTATAAAAACCAAGAAAATTGTTTTGGAATAATGTGCTGTTTACGGACGAAAGCAAGTTTGAGATTTTCGGATATAAAAAAGGAGTAAAATTTGGAGAAGCAAAAATCAAGAGTTCGACCAAAAAATGTACTATCCACTGTAAAGCATTGTGGTGGTTAGGTGATGGTGTGGGGGTGTATGGCGGCAAGTGGCATGGGCAAACTCATATTTATTGATAGTTTGATGAGCAAAACCGATTACCTAAACATTCTTATAGAAAATATGGAACCCATCATTAGAAAATTAAATCTAGACCGAACCTGGATCTTCCAACAGGACAACTATCCGAAGCATACTTCTTAACTTGTTAAAGAATGGTTGTTGTATCATACACCGAAACAACTGGAACAACCCCCACAGTCACCGAACATTAATCCCAATGAACATCTGCGGTAGCATTTGGACAGACAGATCAGAAAATGAAATATTACCAGCAATGACTCTCTACATGAAATTCTGCAGGAAGAGTGGTTCAACATCCCAACATCGGTGACCTCAAAATTGGTAGAAACAATGCCAAGGAGGCTTGAAACTGTTTTAAAACCCAAAAGATGTCAAATAAAATACTAAACACGTTTTTTCTTCTAATTTCCCTAAACTGTACACTTTCTTTTGACGCGTTAAAAATGGAGTATTTTTGGTTTTGTTGTTACTGTTTTTGTTGCAGTTGAACTAGTTTAGTTTTTTGTTTATATATTGCAAGAGAACAATTAAATGTTTTGTTAAATATACTAGAACTGGTGAACAAATAGTTTTTTAATATGTAAATAAAATGTTTTAAATGTAAAAGCAAGTTGTACACTTTCTTTAGACGCTGACTGTATGTATGTATATTGCCCACTTTCAGCGTACAGCATCCTAAACATATCAAGAACACTTTTAAAAATTGTAGTAGTTACAAACGAAACAAAACACCAAAAAACAAAATACGCAAAGCAATAATGCCATGTTTCCACGGCAGTCTGAATTACTTAATTCGCGTTTTGAATTAAGATTGCGAATCAACCTGTTTACACGACAACATTCGTAATTCAGTTTGACATTTATTTATTTCTTCTTCTTGTTTTTTTTTCTTCTGTTTACATGTTTTGTTTTTTTGTTTGTTTGGTGCGAATTTTAAATTTGTAATTTGGATAAAAAAGGTAAGTAAAAACATAAAATTGTAGCATTATTAATTAAACAAATATAATTTAATTATTATTTTCATTATTAGAAAAAAGAAAAAGTGCAAGCAAGTGTGACGAGGGCAGCGAGCGGGCTTTATTAGAGGTGTGGACTGAAAGAATGGCAGAGCTGCTATTTCTACAAATGAATTTAACTTTAATCAGACTTTTTTTCTTTTAATTTATTTATTTAATACAAAAATCTTTTTCTTTATTTTGTTTTGACATTTTTGTTTGGACAGCTGATTTTGATACATAAATAGTCGATAAAAATTAGAGATGGCAGTCATTCGTTCGTAATTCATAAGGTAATTCAAACTGAATTACGTACGAACAAGGTAATTCGCACTTGAAATTTTGTATGGCGAATCAAGTAATTCAGTTCGTAATTGGGGGTTGAATGACGAATGAGAGCGTGAATGACGAATAAAGCCGTCGTGTGAACATGGTATAAAACCAACACATACAGTGCTGCCAACCTTTTTTTGGAGAAATCGTAAATTTTTAAAAAAAAAATCGTCAAAATCGTCAAGTTAAAAAGAAAAATATTGTCAAGAAATCGGCAAGACAAAAATACGTTAAAAATACCAAAAACATTTTTTTATTAACTTTTTAAATATTTTTATTTTATTTACATGTTAATAAAGTTATTATTTAATAAAAAAAAATAATTAATTTAATTTTGGTATTATGTGACTTTACTAAGTCATTTTTAATTGCTATATTAAAACACTGAGAATTATTTAACTTAAGATAACCCTTTGAAAACAATATTCCTTGTAATGTTGAAGAATCCAACAAAGCATTTCTGATTTTTATTTTATTTAAATTTACAATATTAAAAATTCTTTCAAGGTTGGCCGAAGAATGTGGTGGTGCCATTAAACTCGAAACAAATTGTGTTAAAATTGGGAAGGCTTTTGCATTATTGACTCGCTTTAAAATAGAAATATTTTTCCAATGTTTGGAGTTCGGTGAATTTCATATTATGTAATTCTCGAACTTCATTATCAAGTTCTTTTCCATTTAATAAATTTGGAATAAGTTTGGCCAATTGGAAAATTGAATAATTTTTTTTGTTCAATGGAGTTTAATCCTTCTAAAAGTTTATCGTCAAAATCAAAACGTTTTAAAATTTGTGAAACCAATTCAATATAAAATTGGACGCTGTCTGCCTTTCAATTTGTACATTGCAAAAGGGGACTTACAATATTTTAATTTTAGGAAAAAAAGGTTACCATATGTTTTGCTTTTAAAAAATCGTATTTTTTGTTCGCGGGAAAAGTGAAAAATCGTCAATCGTCATTTTAATAAATTTGATTTAAAAAATCGTCAAAATGACGATAAATCGTCAAAGTTGGCAGCGCTGAACACATATCCAAACATACGTTTTGTTGTATAAAAAACAACAACAAAAAAAAAACAAAAACAAAATACGCAAAGCTTTTTTGTCAAAGCATGCAATAAATTGACTTTTTTCGATGAAATTTTCAGAGGTTGTCTCGGATTTTTGCTCATATCTCCGGATTTTGCTGATTTTAAATAGCAAACTTCCCGAAAGCATGTCTTACAGAATTATTGAAGATTTGGATCCCGGTCTGGGGTCTTCAGAAAATTGATTTCAGCTAACAGACGGACAGACAGACGGACATGGCTTAATCGACTCCGCTATCTATAAGGATTCAGAATATATATACTTTATAGGGTCGGAAAATTATATTGTGGAAATTACAAACGGAATGACAAACTTATATATACCCTTCTCACGAAGGTGAAGGGTATAAAAATTGGCGAATATAGTAATTAATATGACAATTGATTTGTCGTAATTTGTTTCTGTGTATTTTTTACTGGACAAAAAATATCATGTTCTCTATCTACAAACTGTCTCCTTTAACACTCTCTTGCTCTCTCATTACAAGTTAACGAACGGAACCCCGTAACTTACAGTGATAATTTTTACAAATTCACCCCTATCGTGAAAAACATGTGAAATTTATGTTCCCATGAAATATCCATTTCCCTCGAAGGGAAAATTGCTATCTTGATATTCTCCTAAACTTTTCATTTACAATAGTTGATTTTCGTTCGTAGCAGCTGTTTATTGTTTACAAAATTTCATCTAAAAATTTCACAACATGGGAAATTTTTTCACATGAACAAAGTTTATGAACGAAAAATGGGAAATGGGAACATATTTCATGTGAAATAATGATTCGCGATAGGGGTGATTATTACAGATTATACGTGAACACAACAATAGTAAATATTAATAAACATTACAAACAATACTTACCCAGCAAAAACTTAGCTTACAAATAAGCTGAAAAATAAGGGGAATTTGACGATAAGACTACTTACTATTCTACTGAAAAAAGTACTTATTTTTGTTCGCGATGTCCCAAAAGTAATCCTTTATATTTTGGCCGGAAATAAGTTGTTTTGTTAGTAGAGTTATTTATAGATTTTTGTATTTACAAACAAAAAAAAAATAAGTCGCAGCCACGAGTCGAACTAACAACTATCCGTTTGTACTCACTACACCACCACAAAGTATACAGAGGCGTCACGAGACAGAAAATAATATAGTTCTATATTTGTTTCATTTTTATACCCTTCAGCTTCGTGAGAAGGGTATATATAAGTTTGTCATTCCGTTTGTAATTTCTACATTTTTCATTTCCGACCCTATAAAGTATATATATTCTGGATCCTTATAGATAGCGGAGTCGATTAAGCCATGTCCGTCTGTCTGTCTGTCTGTCTGTCCGTCTGTCTGTCTGTCTGTTGAAATCAGTTTTCTGAAGACCCCAGATATCTTCGAGATCCAAATCTTCAATAATTCTGTCAGACATGCTTTCGAGAATTTTGCTATTTAAAATCAGCAAAATCGGTCCACAAATGGCTGAGATATGAGGAAAAAACCAAGACAACCTCGATTTTTGACCTATTTTTTTACCTACATATATCTGGATTACTAAGACATTATATAGACAATATGGATATCTAATGATAGATATTTCAAAGACATTTGAAACGACGTATATAAGACCATAGTAAGTTGGACCTACAATGGGTCAAAATCGGGAAAAAAAATTTTGAACCCGAATTTTTTTAAAAAAAAAAAAATTGAAAAAACAAAAAAAAAATTTTTTAAATTTTAAAATTTGAAAAAAAAAAATTTTTTTAAATTTAAAAAAAAAAATTTTAAATAACAATCGAAAAATTTTTTTTTCCAAAAAATTCAAAAAACAACTGGTAAAAAAATTAAATTTTGTTTACCTGAAAATATTTAAAATTTTGAAGTATAATTTGGTGAAGGGTATATAAGATTCGGCACAGCCGAATATAGCACTCTTACTTGTTAGTAACTGCCCTTTTCATTTTGTTTTAGTCTTAATTTTCTGCCGCAATAATTCAATTTCTTTGCGATTTAGTTTGATGCAATCATTTATTTTTGTAATATTTCACTTTTAATTGCCATTGTACATGTGGAGTTTTATTTTGCAAATGTAAAAAACAACCAAGAATTTTGTTTCATTTAAATTTACACGTAAACAATTCACACATTTTTAATTTAAAAATTTTGTGCCACAGACTACGAAAAAATTGTCTTACAAATTTATTTGTTTGTTTTGTTCACATTTCTTTGTCTACCAAATTCGTGTTGTATATAGCGTTTTGCTTTAACACATCACTGATATTGTAGTACAAAATATATTGCTATCTCTTTTTATGAGAACTGCCCTGATTTGGCGTTTTTTAAACGTCAAATTTGACACTTCTGTATATTCTGTGACACCACTGCTTATTTATTTTATTGTGCGTCAAATAATGGTTTTCACACAGTAATACAATATTATTTTCTGTTTTTCTAAAAATAAACATGCAATAAAAAAATCGGCAAATTGAAAAAAGGTAACAGTTTTTTTTGTTTTGTTTGTTTATTTTCTTTTTTAGACTTTACTACTTAAAAAGTTAGTTATTAAAAAAGACATTACTTGTAGCTTTGTAAGCGAAGTTTTTGCTGGGTAGCTACTCCAATGAAGAAATTATTGAAAACTAGCTGACCCGGTGCGCTTCGCCACCCCAATTAGAAGAAAGAAATAGTACTATCAAGTCTCACTTTGTGAAACTAATTGTAAATGTCTAATTTCATATTTCTGGGTCAATTATTATAGAAAATGCAAAATGTGTTCCTAATTTTAAATTTTTATGTTTATTATTATAAAATATTCAAAAAGTACCATTGCAATAAGGAAATAGTACCATTGATTATCACTTTTAAATTCGCATTCACTAAACCATAACCCGTCAAGCTTGAATTTTAGATTTGTATATCATTTCCTATATTATCAACTAATTTTGTTAATATAATACTTAAGATTTAATAAATTATCACAAAACCGAAACCGATCGGTTTTTAATTTTTTAAAACCGAAACCGAGGTTTTGAAATTCTTCGATTTTTTGGAAAGTCTAGGTCCATTATTATAGGAAATTCAAAAAAGTACCATTAGAATATATAAAAAGTACCAAAAATCCCCCACTTGTGGTTTCCCACTCACTCGGGTCCATATAAGCTTAATTTCATGGCTTTAGGTTCATTGGTGTAGAAATTACAAAAAGTACCATTCCAATAAAGAAAAAGTACCAAAAAGTCTCCCCTAGAATTCTAACTCACTTAGGACCATGTATGCTTAATTTCATGTTTTTAAGTCCATTGCTATAGAAAATTAAAAAAAAGTACTATTAGAATAAACAAAAGGTACCATGAGGTATCCGCTTGAATTTTCAATCACTTAGGACCATATACGCTTAATTTCATATTTCTAGGTCCATTATGTATAGAAAATTCAAAAAGTACCAGTAGAATATAGAAAAAGTACCAAAAAGCACCCACTTGAGTACTAAAAAGTATACACTTGTGGTTTTCCAGTCACTCGGGTTCATATAAGCTTTATTTCATGATTCTAGGTTCATTGGTGAAGAAATTACAAAAAGTACCATTCGAATAAAGAAAAAGTACCAAAAAGTCTCCCCTTAGAATTCTCACTCACTTAGGACCATATATGTTTAATTTCATGTTTATAAGTCCATTGTTATAGAAAATTAAAAAAAGTACCATTAGAATATAGAAAAAGTACCAAAAAGCAGCCACTTGCGGATTCCCACTCACTCTGGTCCATATAACCTTTATTTTATATTTCAAGGTTCATTGGTGAAGAAATTACAAAAAGTACCATTCGAATAAAGAAAAAGTACCAAAAAGTCTCCCCTAGAATTCTAACTCACTTAGGACCATGTATGCTTAATTTCATGTTTTTAAGTCCATTGTTATAGAAAATTAAAAAAAGTACCATTAGAATAAACAAAAGGTACCATGAGGTATCCGCTTGAATTTTCAATCACTTAGGACCATATACGCTTAGTTTCATATTTAGGTCCATTATATTATAGAAAATTCAAAAAGTACCATTAGAATATAGAAAAAGTACCAAAAAGCACCCACTTGTAGTTTCCCACTCACTCAGTTCCATATAAGCTTTATTTCATGCTTCTAGGTTCATTGGTGAAGAAATTACAAAAAGTACCAATCGAATAAAGAAAAAGTACCACAAAGTCTCCCCATAGAATTCTCACTTACTTAGGACCATATATGCTTAATTTCATGTTTCTAAGTTCATTGTTATAGAAAATTCAAAAAAGTACTATTAGAATAAACAAAAAGTACCAAAAAGTCTCCCCCTAGAATTCTCACTCACTTAGGACCATATATGCTTAACTTCATATTTCTATGTCCATTATTACAGAAAATTCAAAAAGTACCATTCGAATATAGAAAAAGTACCAAAAAGCAGTCACTTGTAGATTCCCACTCACTCCGGTCTTAATTTCATGTTTTTATGTTCATTGGTGAAGAAATTACAAAAAGTACCATTCGAATAAAGAAAAAGTACCAAAAAGTCTCCCCCTAGAATTCTCACTCACTTAGGACCATATATGCTTAATTTCATGTCTCTAAGTCCATAGTTATAGAAAATTCAAAAAAGTACCATTAGAATATAGAAAAAGTACCAAAAAACCCACACTTGTGGTTTTCCACTCACTCGGTTTATATATAAGCTTTATTTCATGTTTCTAGGTTCATTGGTGAAGAAATTACAAAAAGTACCATTCGAATAAAGAAAAAGTACCAAAAAGTCTCCCCTAGAATTCTAACTCACTTAGGACCATGTATGCTTAATTTCATGTTTTTAAGTCCATTGTTATAGAAAATTAAAAAAAGTACCATTAGAATAAACAAAAGGTACCATGAGGTATCCGCTTGAATTTTCAATCACTTAGGACCATATACGCTTAGTTTCATATTTAGGTCCATTATATTATAGAAAATTCAAAAAGTACCATTAGAATATAGAAAAAGTACCAAAAAGCACCCACTTGTAGTTTCCCACTCACTCAGTTCCATATAAGCTTTATTTCATGCTTCTAGGTTCATTGGTGAAGAAATTACAAAAAGTACCAATCGAATAAAGAAAAAGTACCACAAAGTCTCCCCATAGAATTCTCACTTACTTAGGACCATATATGCTTAATTTCATGTTTCTAAGTTCATTGTTATAGAAAATTCAAAAAAGTACTATTAGAATAAACAAAAAGTACCAAAAAGTCTCCCCCTAGGATTCTCACTCACTTAGAACCATATATGCTTAACTTCATATTTCTATGTCCATTATTACAGAAAATTCAAAAAGTACCATTCGAATATAGAAAAAGTACCAAAAAGCAGTCACTTGTAGATTCCCACTCACTCCGGTCTTAATTTCATGTTTTTATGTTCATTGGTGAAGAAATTACAAAAAGTACCATTCGAATAAAGAAAAAGTACCAAAAAGTCTCCCCCTAGAATTCTCACTCACTTAGGACCATATATGCTTAATTTCATGTCTCTAAGTCCATTGTTATAGAAAATTCAAAAAAGTACCATTAGAATATAGAAAAAGGACCAAAAAGCCCACACTTGTGGTTTCCCACTCACTCGGTTCCATATAAGCTTTATTTAATGTTTCTAGGTTCATTGGTGAAGAAATTACAAAAAGTACCAATCGAATAAAGAAAAAGTACCAAAAAGTCTCTCCCTAGAATTCTCACTCACTTAGGACCATATATGCTTAATTTCATGTTTCTAAGTCCATAGTTATAGAAAATTCAAAAAAGTACCATTAGAATATAGAAAAAGTACCAAAAAACCCACACTTGTGGTTTTCCACTCACTCGGTTTATATATAAGCTTTATTTCATGTTTCTAGGTTCATTGGTGAAGAAATTACAAAAAGTACCATTCCAATAAAGAAAAAGTACCAAAAAGTCCCCCGCTAGAATTCTCACTCACTTAGGACCATATATGTTTAATTTCATGTTTCTAAGTCCATTATTATAGAAATTTCAAAAAAGTACCATTAGATGAACAAAAAAGTACCTATAGTTCAGTTCACACATTTTGGTACCTAAATATTATCCCTTTTCTTACTTGAACACCCCTCAAGTTTGAAATTTAAAAATATTCCATTTTGCCAAAATTGTTTATGCTATAGGCATGTATCAAAATATTAAAATCTGTTTTAATGTGCCCAAGAATAAATATGTTTTAAAAAAAGTACCAAACTGTTTACCCGGATTTGGCCCAATATACACCTTGGTACTCGAGTTGCAAATAACTCGAGGAGCTCATAATAAAATATTCGTATGTCTATGTCAAATTATAGAAAAACATATTTTATGAAAAAGTACCAAAAATTAACACAATTTTTATCCCTTAAAGGTTCGAATTTCCAAAAAGTACCAAACTTATATTTTTTATTTTTTGATAATTAAAGAATACGATTTAAAATTTGTTTCTATGTTTATTGGTTTAAAAGATACATAGGGTGCAAAAAAAGTACCAAAATACAGTTTTTACCCGTTTTCTCCCCTAAAAGTTTCGAATTTCCAAAAAGTACGAAACACCTATCAGCTTATTTTTTAAATGGAGTAACATGCTATTTTAAGTTTTTTTGTATCTTTATTAGTTTTGAAGATATAAGGTTACCGAATTTACCCGTTTTTACCCTTTTTTACCCCCTAAACGTTCGAATTTCCAAAAATCCCTTCTTATCGGATCGTTTTGGAGAGGGAGGAACCCACAGTTAAAATTTCGTGATTCTAGCTTCAGCCGTTTGGGCTGTGCGATGATGAATCAGTCAGTCAGTCAGTCAGTCAGTAACGTTACTCTTTTATATATATAGATGACCCATAATAAGTATTTTTTAAAAATAATTTATTTCAAAGATGCTGCAAAATTCCGTTAATTTTATTTTGAATAAATAAATGTATTAACTATAAAAAACAATAACAAAAAAATACTACATTTTACACACTTTGTTTATATTTCCCACCAAAGTGAGATATTTGATAATTTTTTATATGCAATTTTTAAAGCTAGGTAAAGACATTCTAGGAGGGATATTTCACAACAAAATTTTTATTGGTTATTGAATGTATACATAGTTATTTAAAATATTAAACCAAAAAACGTTTTTTTTAAAAACCTAACTTTTTATAATATTTTTTTGTAAATCTATCTTCAAAAGCACTTCCATTTCCCTGAAAAATTTTCTGACTTTAGCGACCTCTCTCAATAATAAATATAGTCATATCAAAATAATTTTTCGATACGTATATTAGCCTCTACGATGGGTAGTCATCTTGAAGCGATATAGAGGCTTATATGCGATGATCTGGTCATGCTGGGGGGGACAATTTAACTTGAGTTGACTGTCTCCGGTAGGGTCTCCCATTCCAGAAGGGTATGCGGTGAGCATAATACTAAGAACTACCTTCATAATCTCCGGGAAGCCTACTCCCACAGCGATGGTAACGGGCTGTGGCGAGTCGAATGCTACTGTGACCCACGCTAGTCAGGTGATTACTGGGCCAGACTATTCTGTATGCTACTGGTGTCGCAGGAGGTCAATCTGGTAACCCAGGTTGGCTGAATGTAAAAAACACAAAGCAATTGGTGGTAGTGACATAAGCGGCGAGGTACCCCTGGATTTCTCTCTAAGTACCTCCAAAGCTGCTAAAGCCCTAACCGTCAAGGCGGTTAAAACCCATGTCTCGGGTACCCAATTGACCAAAGAATGGGAGCAATACCTAAAAATTTTCAGCCCAAAAATAGTGCAGAAAAACCACAAATCCAAGTGGGAATTGATGGTACATTACCGTACTGAAACGAGTACGCAGCCCAAAATCCTCAAAAGTTGCATCAACCGCAAAATTACCTAAAGATAGGGAAATTGATAAGAAAACTACCGAAAACCGATTTTCTATTTTGCAAGATGAAACAGCTGACCCCCAACATTACCCAAGTCGTCCAAATCCCCTCCTATTTATTTGAGAGAGCAAAATTCGAATGCTCTAATTAAGAGATTAAATTCTTAATCTCTCTTAAATTCCGTTGGTCGGAGAAAATTATTTTTATGTTAATCCTTTTAAGCGAGGTAACATAAGCGAGATTAAGATAGAAAAAGTGTTTACACATACCAATTGAAAAGTAGCAAAGGTCTCCAAACTGTTAAGGGTATTGACTATTGTGTAGATCCTGAAGATATAAAGGCTGCTTTGGAACATAACAGGTTTAAAATAAAAAATGTAGTCAACATTAGAAATCGCGAGAAAATTGCTCATCCACTGTTTAGAGTTGAACTAGAACCAGGTGATGTTAATCTCAAGAAAAATGAAACACACCCAATTTACAATATTTATTGCATCGTAAAATTTCGTTAGAAGAGCCCACATAAGAGATCGAGACCCGTCCAGTGTTTAAATTGTCAAGAATATGGTCATATTGCAAAATCCAAAAACGACTCAAAAGTAAAAAAAATCAAAAGTGGCGGAAATCACACAGCAAATTACAGAGGATGCCCAGTATATTCTATAGTTAAAAGAACATAAACACGGAGACCTAGTATTTATCCTGTGCAATCAAAGAACCTAGTTGATACCCATTACCCCAAATCTCGCAAAACCATGAATAATATAGGATCATAAGCTAGTGTTCTAAGAACGAATCAAAATTTTACTCAAAACCCACCAATAGGAAAAGAAAATAACCCTAATATCAAAATGGATACGTAATATATGATACCAAAGATCCCAGAGGTAGAGAATGCGGAGGCTCGACAATTTTAATAAAAGCTGGAATCAAACACTACTTAATGTGTGATCTTTGTGAAGATTATCTTCAGCTACTACAATCTGTCTTGAAGATTTTCATCGAAACTTAGTGATTTCATCGATATACTCACCCCCTAGATTTTCAATTACAGAAAGTCAATATAATAGATTTTTTAAATCACTAGGCCCCTGGCTGCTGGCGATTATAATGCTAAGCACACATTCTGGGGATCACGACTGATTACCCCTGAAGGTCATGTTTTGTTTGATACAATTTCTAAAATGGGTTTGAATGTGATTTTGAGCGGCCAAACTACTTACTGGCCTACTGACCCACGAAAAATACAGAATATTTTTGATTTTAGCGTGATAGAAAATATCCCTGGAGAAATCATTCAAGTTGAATCCTCGCTGGAACTATCTTCAGATCACTCACCCACTATTGTTAATTTATTGAGCCCCGAGAAATTGTATCCCGACTGGTAATTTAACGATGACAGGCACAAGAATTGATTGGCTCAAATATAAAAAATATCGCAGTACACATTGCTCGGCAAACATACCGCTCTTGGAATTTTGAAAAATGGAATCATTGAATAAATATTTAGAAAGTCTGGACGCAACCCCGCAATCGGATTACTCAGTATGGTGAGCAACAGAAAGTCTTAAAAGACCTGTCATATGTAAATTCAAGTGGTGGTTGGGCAAGAAATGATACTGAAAAATGGAATCTGTTTGTTAATCAATTGATAAAAGTATTTACACCAAACACATCAAATGATGCAATTGAGTTGCCACCTGTTGTACCCCAGTCGCGACTGTGGTACAACAGTGGGGGATCTGAAAAAAAAGTGGAAATAAATCTGTAACTTCTAAACGAATAGCCCGATTTTAATAAAATTTCCCATGGCTATAGAGGAGGTGTCGACAAGTTTAAGTTTTGAATTTGGGCTTAAACAACCAAGGGGAGGCCGAGCCACAATGCCCCAAAGTGGGGCACCTCGGGTATATCAAAAATTAAAATTGATGCCAAATTTTGGTTTGCAATCCGATTTGAAAGATTTTTATATATATGGAATGTACTAGACGAGATCTACAAAAAACATTGCTTTAGCCATATATTATCTCTTATAGTTTACGAGTTATTCGCATTTGAAAAGTAAAATTTTATTTTTTTGCCTACCTTTAGCCATTAATGAGACTAGCGGAACAGAAAAGATATACATATTATATATCAGCGTGTAGGAAATTATGTCCTCTTTTCAAACATGTACAAATTATTGAAGACTTTTTTCAAAAATATGCGAATAAAAAATTATAGCTGATTTTTTTGGAAATTTTAAAATGCAATAAAAGTTTTGTTTATGAATCGTTTTTAATGAAATTTTACACTTATATAGAAAGAAACGTTCGATGCAAATCCAAAAGTGAAAAAGATATTTGTGAATTGTTAACGACAATCCCACAATTCCCAAAAAACTTTACAAAAATCCCAAAATTGGGATTTTTTTGATTTTTGGATCTATTGAAGGTACCAAGCTCGGGGCTATGAAATCCGTTTGCATGATATTGAAGAACAGATTGGGACATACAAAACTGGTCTTAATTTTTTGAAAGCAGCTATGTGATTTTAGAATATGTTGTCTAAAGTTGAAATTTTAATGTAGGTACTTTTTTCGAAAAAAATGGCGAAAAAACGACTTTTTTATTTTTTTTAAGTTTGAATGCACATAACTTTTGACTCAGTAGATATTTTTTAACAATTCTTTCTTAAGATTATTAATAAATTTGTTGTTAATTCAAAAAAAGGGAAAGAATTGGATCCGTTATTAGCAAAATGGCAGACCAAGGTAGGCAAAAAAAATAAAATTTTACTTTTCAAATGCGAATAACTCGTAAACTATAAGAGATAATATATGGCTAAAGCAATGTTTTTGTAGATCTCATCTAGTACATTCCAAATTTGGTATCATTTTTGATATACCCGAGGTGCCCCACTTTGGGACATTGTGGCTCGGCCCCCCTTGGTTGTTTAAGCCCAAATTCAAAACTTAAACTTATCGACACCTCCTCTATAGCCATGGGAAATTTTATTAAAATCGGGCTATTCGTTTAGAAGTTACAGATTTATTTCTACTTTTTTTTTCAGATCCCCCACTGTGAGTCGTGGATGAGTCGTACCCCTACGTTTTGAGATTCGAGAGATTGAAAAGGCTATGGTTGATTTAAACTCCAAGAAAAATCAGTAACAAGATGCTTATGGAGCTACCCCGGATAGCAATAAAAACAACTCTTTTTATTATTAATGCTATATTACGCCTTGAATATTATCCTCCAGAATGGAAGGTTTCACTGGTTACCATGATACCTAAGCCGGGAAAAGATCACACAAAAGTAGAATCATACAGACCCATCAGCCTATTGTCTAATATATCAAAGTTATTTGAGAAGATACTCATGAACAAGTTGTACCCGATTTTAATTGAAAACAAGTGTATTCCGAATCATCAATTTGGTTTTTGAAGAAAACACAGTACTATCGAACCAACCCATAGACTTGTAAATGGCGCCATGAAATAACCCCCCACGAAATAATCCCCCAAAAATAAAATGAAATAACCCCCCAAAAATTAGTACAGAGAGCAACAACAACGATTTTTGGGGAGTTATTTCATTTTTTGGGGTATTATTTCATTTTTTGATTTGGGGGATTATTTCATATGAAATTATGAAATAAGTCCCCAATGTAAGTTTTGGGGGATAATTTCATTTTTGAATATATAAAGAAAACTTAAAATCTGTAAATTATGTCCCGATATATAAACAACTTGTATTTACCATTCACAAAAAAAAAGTTGAAGTGATAAATTAGCAGAGTTAAGATCGTGATAATTTCGCAGTGCAACGAAAGTTGTAAAGAATACAAATTAATTTTGAGATTATAACTGGGTTCTGACTTCTTTTGGTTCAGAATGTCAAAAAGTCGGTATACAATAGTACCAGTAAATAAGAGTACATTAATAACAGCTGGTAACTGCTTACTTGCCAAGAATTATGTTGAGCACAACCACAAGAATGAAGAAGAATTGTATAAGGAGTTAAAGACTCTTAATATAATTAAGGACGAATGCGAAGATCTTGCAGGAATATTAAGGGCCATACCTCTGCATTGAGCTTAATTCGATTTGATGTTGTATGTTAGTAAGTTAAAAAATATTCTTCTATTTTTCTCTAAATTTCTAATGGTGTTGAAAATACTTTCCGAGGAAGCAATTCAATTTATTTCCTCATATTTAATAAATAAAATAAATTAAAAATATTTTAATTTTAGAAAAAGGTCTACTTTTTCATAGGAAATTTGTATATTTAGTATGCTTTAACTTTTTTAATAAGAGCTATAAGGGTTAACTTAAAACAAGTTTAGTTGAAATATTTATTTGTAAATTACTGTATTGTTTTGTAATCAAGCGCCGCACAGTGGGTTCGATGATACCCAAAGTGGCGATTAATTCATAGAAGCCGTAGTTTTAAAATATTATATTTTTTATTGATGAGTTATTATAAGCACATAAAAACACAGCATTTAGAAAAAAAGGTAAAACAAAATATTTTTTTTACCCTTTAAGCGCATTATTTTTTTTTGAAAAAAAAAAGACCTTAGTTTACAATATATGCTGTAACTTGTGAATCGAAAGCGATAAATTAATGAATAAAATTGGAAATTAAAGCATACATAATTTGCTATTAAAAAATTAAAATAATAAATTCAAAAATTAAATATATATTAGTATAAATTTAATTTAAAATCCAATTTTTGTTTTACACAAAATTTTATAAAAATAAAATTTTTTTCAAAAAAGTCACAAAAGAGAATATTATAATTTTTTAGTAATGAATAATCTGAAACACACTTTACCATAAAGAACTGTTTCAGAATTAACGGATACTATACTTATGATACAAAACATCCAAGTGGTAGAGCTTGTGGTGGAACAGCTATATTAGTGAGAAAGGATATTAGGCATTTCCCAATGCCAGAATATAAAACGGATCACATCCAGGCCACATCTATAAATATACCTGATGGTAGAGTTACAATATCTTCAATATATTGTCCTCCTAGGTATAATATTAATCGAGAGCAGTTTCTCGAATTTTTTAGGACTCTAGGTCCAAGATTTATAGCAGCTGGTGATTACAATGCAAAACATACATTTTGGGGCTTATTACTCCTAGAGGGAGGCAACTGTTAGAAGCAATATCGTCTAAAGGTAGGATCACACGATTGCCGCAATGAACCAATTTAATACAATTTTTATTGTGCTGAATTGGGGCCCAATAAAGAAATTGTCCCAATCAAATTCTCTGCAGTCACATGATTGCTTCATTTTATATAAATTTGATTGTCGTAAATTGGCGCAAAGCGATTTAGTGGCAATAATTGTCGCATTTCAGTCACACGATTGTTCTAGTTTACGGCAACTCAGAGAAACAGCTGTTGTGCTAGATTTTAAATTTTGTTTTGTTTACATAAATGTAAAAACAATCTATTTTTGAAAAAAATATTTGTTAAATAAAAAAAGAAAATTGCGTCGGCCATAATTATCATATAAAAAAATTAATAAAGAAATGTTAAAAGATGTATGTGGGTCAGAGAGTGGCTGACAAAAACAATATTTCATTTACAAAAATTAATATTGGCGCTAATTGTCTTCTTTGATTGCCGCACTAGAACACAATAAATATTGGTGTATTTTTAACTTTTTTATTGGTGCATGTTGCCTATCAAGCATTCACATGATTGCCGTACCAGGGTTGCATTTGATTGGGCCAAATAAGCACAATATTGTTGTGGTTTGACATATGAGCCAATAAGTTGTGAAATCACACGATTGACGTATAAAATAGACCAATAATTGGTGCATTGCGGCAATCGTGTGATCCTACCTTAACAGACTAGATGCCATATCTAGTGGCCAACCTACTTATTGGCTTACAGACCTCAATAAGATTCCCGATCTAATTGACTTCGCTGTAATCAAGAATATAAAACGAGAATTTATTTCAGTGATCCATTCGCTGGATCTCTCGTCAGACCACTCGCCTACAGTTTTAACGTTATTAGCAGTTCCAAGTAAATTGGAAAACTCTTACTCTTGTTTCCCTAACAAGAAAACGAACTGGTTAAAGTATAAAATGTATGTTGGCACACACTTGCCACAAAACATCTCATTAAAAAATGAATATGAGATACAATCCGCTGTCGATATATTTACAGACATTTTAACAAACGCCGTTAAAGTGTCCACGCCCCCAGTCACCCTGGGGAATTACAGACATTCAAAATGTCCTAAAAACATTGAGTCTCTTATCAAAGAAAAGAGAACACTCAGACGTCAATGGCAACAATCGCGATATCCGAACGTAAAGGCTAAATTTAATCAGTGCCAAAGAAGACTTCACGTCGCCCTAAAGATTAATAAAGAATCTAACCTGATAAATTATCTTAGAAACTTAGACCCTACTAAGAAAACAGAATATAGTCTCTGGAAAGCTGTGAAAAATATGCAATGCCCTATTGTATATGAGTCGCCCATACGCCTTCAGAACGGAGAATGGACAAAAAATACTTCAGAAAAAATCGAAGCATTTGCCAATCACTTGGAGAACGTATTTACCCCTAATGATACAAATTCATATATTAGAGATAATGTCATAAATAATGTGGTGCCAGCCCCACTAAAATTCCGGTTCTCTGCCGTGAGGACGACGGTCAAAGGTCTTAAGGCTGGAAAATCACGTGGTATAGATAAAATTACTACCACGATGATAAGTAATCTGCCCAACTCAGCACTGAGAATTATTTTGTTCATATTTAACTCAATACTACGAATTGGATATTTCCCATCCTCATGGAAAATATCTGATATAGTTATGATACCAAAACCGGGAAAAGATGTCACTCAAGTGACATCATACCGTCCCATTAGCCTATTGTCAATATTATCAAAACTTTTTGAAAAGTTGTTACTTGAGAGACATATAGTGCACCTTGACGAAAATTGCATTATTCCTGACCATCAATTTGGTTTCAGAAGGAAACATAGTACTATCGAACAGGTACATCGGATAAGTACACTTATTCGGAAAACATTCGAGAGCAAGCAGTATTGCTCCGCATTATTTATTGACATATCTCAAGCCTTCTATAAAGTCTGGCACGATGGACTAATACACAAAAATACAAGAAAGATCTTTCCAAATCAGATCAAAGGATGTGATCTCAACACGTCGAAAAATATCCGCTGGTGTACCACAGGGAAGTATTCTAGGGCCGTTCCTATATATTTTATATACTGCAGATATGCCTACGAGCGCACTGACTCACACATCTACATTTGCGGATGATACTGCTTTTTTAAGTACACATGAAAACCCCCATCTTGATCGCCGTTTAACATGGTCCCCCCATATTGAAGCCAAGGTTACGCAAATAAAATTGAAGTCAGTTCAATTGTACTGGTTAATTGGCCCACGGTCTGCTCTAGACTTGGAATACAAAGTGCTTTTGTACAAAACAATTATAAACCGATATGGCATTCAGTTATGGGGAACAGCCTCCCCATCTAACGTTGAAAAATTGCAAAGAAAGCAATCAGCACTGTTAAGGACAATAACAGGTGCTCCATGGTACGTTCGCAATAGTAATATCCATAGGGATCTCAATGTCCCCATAATACGCGAGGAGATCAAACTCTCCAGTCTAAAATACATTTCAAAATAATGGATCATCCAAACCCCCTCGGCAGGGAGTTGCTGTCATTTGAGGGTCATAGACGACTGAGGCGATTGGAGACAATGGATCTGGCCAGATAATCATTTAACGAGCACTCATGTTGGACATTGCAGCGGCAATAACAACTTTAGTTTTAGTTTAGGTTAAGATTTCAATACTTATTGTAAATTTCTAGAAAGAAAGATTCAATAAAGAAAAAAGATACTGAAAAAAATAAATCCGTAAAAACACAGCACTTTAGAAAAAAAAGTAAAAAAAAAATTGTTTTAACCCGTTAAGTGCATTATTGTTTTTTGGAAAAAAGTCCTTAGCTTACAATTTATGATATAACATTGGAATGGAAAGCGATAAATTAATGAATAAAATTGAAAATTGTGCTATTAAAAAATTCAAATAATAAATTTATTATATGTATTTATATTAGTATAAAATTAATTTAAGTTTTAATTTTGGTTTTTCACAAAATTCTATATATATATATATATATATATATATATATATATATATATATATATATATAGAATTTTGTGAAAAAATATATATAAAATTTTTTTCAAAAAAGTCCCAAAAGAGAATATTATAAATTTTTGTAATGAATAATCACAAATACATAAAAACACAGCTTTAAAAAAAATGGAAAAAAATGTTTAACCTGTTAGGCGTTTTTTTGGTTTCGTTTTACCTTCTTAAAAAATATATTAAAATATTTGTATTATTCTGCATTCTCAAATTCACCACAAATATCCCAATTATCATAAGCTTCATTATAATCATTATCTTCATCATCATTATTATAATCTTCTTCATCATTATCATCATTACTATCTTCATTTTTGTTATCATTTACTGGTCTTGTTAAATAAATGCCAACCAGAGTTTTTACACAAAAATGAAAATAAAAAAAAATGGCCGGGCATTGTCTGGACTTTTTTTTTTCTTAAATATAAGCTGATATCCTATACTATTCTAAAATCTATAACATTAATTTCAACTATTACTAACTTATTAATTGTTGCCCATTAAATGCGGAAATTATCCCAATTTTGGACCTTTTTTAAAAAAATTATTAAAAATATATACACATAATTTTTATAAAAAAAATTACTATATACTTTAATACCTGGGGCCTATTTCACTAAGCTACAAGTTCACAATTACAAGTGTTTTTGTCTGTAAAATTGTGAACTTGTGAATAATTGCGTTTCATCAAAATACAATTACAAGTTTGTAGCTACAAGTGAATTTTACAAGTCACAAGTCTACAGGTCATACTTCTACAAGTGGTTTTGTTTCACTAAACTAAATTTGCACTTGTAAACTTGTAGAATTGTAAAAAAAAGCTTAGGGTCGACGGAGACCCTCAGACAAATTTTACAAGTTACAAGTAAATGATAAATTGAAATAAAATTTGATTTTTAACTATTTTTTAATAAAAATTAATTAAAATAAACACAAAATCCAAAAATTTTAATATTAATTAGCATTTGGTTACCTTAATATAGAAAGGCCCTAACTCGTGTTTGTTTTTAAGCCGAATTTTTTTGCTAAATATGATATAAGATTGGACCATTTATCGAAATAGGCCCCTTGGGCCTATTTCACTAAACTACAATTCTTCAAGTTTACAAGTTACAATCACAAGTCTAATTCTTACAAGTGCTGACGAATTGTGTTTCATTAAAATTTTCACAACACTTGTAGCTTTTTGCACTTGTAAACTACAATTTCTACAATTACAAGTTCTTGTACACCAATTTAAGACAAATACTTGAATTTTATTCATCAACTGAATTTTAAGTGCGATAGAGCCAAAATAAAAGGACCTCTAAGGGTATGAAATTTATTATTAATGTGAATTGACACAGTCGAATAAAACACACTTGTGTGTTAAAACAGTCCTCATGCATACATATTTGTGGAAATATTTGAAAAGGTAATTGACAATCACGTTGAATTTAGCAAACAAATTTTGTCTTAAATTCCTGGCCACCACTGTATATTGTGATATTAATTTTACAATTCTTATTTATTATTACTCAAAATGCTAAAATATCCTATAAAAACGTAATATAACATATTTCTATATTATTTCTTATATAAAAAATATTTTTTAACCCGAATTTTTTTTTCATAAAAAAAAAAATTAAAAAACCAACAAAATTTTTTTTAAATTTAAAATACAAAAATTTTTTTTTTTAAATTTAAAAAAAAAAATTAAAATAACAATTCGAAAAATATTTTTTTCCAAAAAATTAAAAAAAACAACATTGAAAAAAAAAAAATTTTTGTTTACCTAAAAAAATTTAAAACTTGTATTTTGATGTATAATTTGGTGAAGAGTATATAAGATTCGGCATAGCCGAATATAGCTCTCTTACTTGTTTATACCCAATCTGTGCGGGGACTGATAAAAATAAATACTTTTGCAATTTTGGTTACTAATTTAGAATTGTCTATATATGTTTAGATTTCCAAAGTATAGTCTATGAAGCCCGACCATATGATACCCTACATCAATCGCCTTAAAATTAGGTGGCATAACTTCTGTATATATGAAACCTTTTTAATAGTAAACAAAATAAATAAATCGTTACTTTAATATAGAAAGGCCCTAAGTCGTGTTTTTTATAAGCCCAGATTATTTCGATAAATGGTCCAATATTATATCATATTTAACAAAAAAATTCGGCTTAAAAAAACACGAGTTAGGGCCTTTCTATATTAAGGTAACCAAATGCTAATTTATATTAAAAATTTTGGATTTTGTGTTTATTTTAACTAATTTTTATTCAAAAATAGTTAAAAATCAAATTTTATTTAAATTTATCATTCACTTGTAACTTGTAAAAATTTTTCTGAGTGTCTCCGTCGACCCTAAGCTTTTTTTCTACAATTCTACAAGTTTACAAGTGCAAATTTAGTTTAGTGAAACAAAACCACTTGTAGAAGTATGACTTGTAGACTTGTGACTTGTAAAATTCACTTGTAGCTACAAACTTGTAATTGTATTTTGATGAAACGCAATTATTCACAAGTTCACAATTTTACAGGCAAAAACACTTGTAATTGTGAACTTGTAGCTTAGTGAAATAGGCCCCAGTTGTATAGAAAAAAATTGTTTGTTAAAATTTTGAAGAGTGCCGGGTTGAATATTGTGACACTAGACCTAAATGTTAAGTGCTGAAAATTTGAGCCAAATCGGTCAACGATTTCTGGACGCGTATCGATGTCAAAGTTCAGATATATGCAAAATTATACTATTTATATGGAATAAATAGGTGAAACTCGTTAAATTTCTGCATTGTTTTCTAGAAATGTATAGATTTATTTATATTAATGAATATTACATCAACATTTTTTTTTGGAAGTCAACCCTGCATCTCCTTTGGGTCAAAACTGTATTATCGCCAAAATTCAGATATTTTAAAAATTTTGCTACTAAATAAATACTTTTGCAATTGAATGCAAAAGAATCGAAATATGTACGTAATTATCGTTGTAATGAGATATAAATGACAAAATTTGGTTAAAAAATGTTAAAGTTATTACAAATTCGCCAGACCATTAACGTGTTTCAGGCCACTTGAACAAAAAATTTAGGAAAAAAAATTAACATATTTCGAGAAAAATTAAAATAAAAGCTAATTTTTACTTAAAATATATCCGTATTTACTTGTGTATGAATTTTTGTCTTCGTAGGATACCGTTAACCTATTCGCAGGTATGGCCAAAAAAAAATATTTTTTTTAACGGCTGCTTCAAATCTCCATTTTCAAATTTTTAAAAATTTTGTTAAACAAATTTCAGAATTTTTTGATCATCACATTGGGATTTATTGAGATCAAAATAGGGAATAAAAATATGAAAAAATTATGTCAATACCTCTTACAGTTTTTCCGTACCTGCGATTTAAATTTTGTGATTTTCAAGAAAAACTAATTTTTTGTCCATATTTAGCCGAATGTTATAAACTTTAAGTAAAACCTATTCATAATATTATAGTCCTTGTAATTTTAAATATGGCCTGAAAGTTTTACTAAGATCGGAAAACGATAACCTTAAATCGTGAAGGTCAAAGGTTAAATTTTTCAATATTTGGAATTTCTAAAGAAAAGATAGCGAAATGTTAAATATTTTTGGGCCGATTGTAACGATTTGGCTCAAATTTTCAGCACTTAACATTTAGGTCTAGTGTCACAATATTCCACCCGGCACTCTTTGAAATCTAAAAAAAAAAAATCGGCTGTCACTCTAATATATATATTGTGATATTAATTTTACAATTCTTATTTATTATTACTCAAAATGCTAAAATATGCTATAAAAACGCAATTAACATATGTCAATAATATTTCTTATATAACAAATATTTTTTAACCCGAATTTTTTTTCATCAAAAAAAAGTTTAAAAAATCAAAAAAAATTTTTTTAAATTTAAAAAACCAACATTTTTTTTTAAAAATTAAAAAAAAAATTATTAAAATAACAATTCGAAAAATATTTTTTTACAAAAAATTAAAAAAACAACTTTGGAAAAAAATTTTGTTTACCTAAAAGAATTTAAAATTTGTATTTTGAAGTATAATTTGGTGAAGAGTATATATGATTCGGCATAACCGAATATAGCTCTCTTACTTGTTTATACAATCTATCGGAAAATGTGCGGGGACTGATAAAAATAAATACTTTTGCAATTTTGGGTAGTAATTTAGAATTGTCTATATATATTTAGATTTCCAAAGTGGCTATTCCCAAAGGCAAAAAAAAACAAGTAAGAAAGTATAGTCTGTGAAGCCCGACCATATGATACCCTACATCAATCGCTTTAAAATTAGGTGGCATAACTTCTGTATATATGAAACCTATTTCATAGTAAACAAAATAAATAAATCGTTACTTTAATATAGAAAGCCCCTAATTTTTATAAGCCCAGATTTTTGATTATTTCGATAAATGGTCCAATCATATATCATATTTAGCAAAAAAATTCGGCTTAAAAAAAACACGAGTTATTAAGGTAACCAAATGCTAATTAATATTAAAAATTTTGGATTTTGTGTTTATTTTAATTAATTTTTATTAAAAAATAGTTAAAAATCAAATTTTATTTCAATTTATCATTCACTTGTAACTTGTAAAATTTGTCTGAGGGTCTCCGTCGACCCTAAGCTTTTTTCTACAATTCTACAAGTTTACAAGTGCAAATTTAGTTTTGTGAAACAAAACCACTTGTAGAAGTATGACTTGTAGACTTGTGACTTGTAAAATTCACTTGTAACTACAAACTTGTAATTGTATTTTGATGAAACACAATTATTCACAAGTTCACAATTTCACAGGCAAAAACACTTGTAATTGTGAACTTGTAGCTTAGTGAAATAGGCCCCAGGGGCCTATCGGAGGGTCTCCGTCGAGGTCTATCGGTCGACGGAGACCCTCAGAAAAATTTTACAAGTTACAAGTGAATGATAAATTGAAATAAATAAAATAAACACAAAATCCAAAAATTTTAATATTAATTAGCATTTGGTTACCATAACATAGAAAGGCCCTAACTCGTGTTTTTTTTAAGTCGAGATTTTTTTGCTAAATATGATATATGAATGGACCATTTATCGAAATAATCAAAAATCTTTCTTATTTTTTTTTTTTTGGAAATACATAGTACTTTGGAAATCTAAACATATATAGACAATTCTAAATTAGTACCCATAATTGCAAAAATATTTATTTTTATCAGTCCCCGCATATTTTCCGATAGATTGGGTCTAAAAAATAAGTAATATTATTGAAATATGTTATATTGCGTTTCTATAGGATATTTTAGCATTTTGAGTAATAATAAATAAGAATGGTAAAATTAATATCACAATATATATGTACAAGAACTTGTAATTGTAGAAATTGTAGTTTACAAGTGCAAAAAGCTACAAGTGTTATGAAAATTTTAATGAAACACAATTCATCAGCACTTGTAAGAATTAGACTTATAATTGTAACTTGTAAACTTGTAGAATTGTAGTTTAGTGAAATAGGCCCCTGTAGACTTGTAAAATTCACTTGTAGCTACAAACTTGTAATTGTATTTTGATGAAACGCAATTATTCACAAGTTCACAATTTTACAGGCAAAAACACTTGTGAACTTGTAGCATAATGAAATAGGCCCCTGATGTTGAAGGTTCTATTATAAAATATTTACTTTTAATAGATTTAATACTAACAATAATCCCTTGAATTGTAAAAATTTCCAATTTTTTCACTTTTTTAAAAAACGGCAATAATTTGCTAACTTTGACCGCTCACTGAAAAGAAACTTAGTTGATTTATTTTTACAGTTAATGGTCTAGAATTTTATCTACTTTTACCCTATACCAAAATTTATTATAAAAACTTTATTTCTAAATTTCAATTAATCGCCACTTTTATACCATTTGAACCCAACGTGCGCCGCACAGAGGGTTGAAATGTACCAAAAGTGGAGAATAATTCAAAAGCTGAACTTTATCTGCCACAGTCATGTTTGGTATTGGATTAAAGTAAATTCTACATCACTAACTGCCAAAATTAAAGTTGTGAGTAACTTAAGTTATTGGCAACGAGCGCTCAAAGTCAAATAATTTTTACAAATTTTGCGAACTGTGGTTAAAATTGAAAATTGTGGTATTTCAAGAGCTTATATTTTTTGTTAAATCTGATAAAAGTAGAAATATTAAAATGGAACCATCAACTTCAGGTAATTGAGAACATAAATAAATAATTTTTGTTTAGATAAATGTTTTGCAAATATTTTTTAAATTTTTTTTTAAAGTGCTCCATTATTGGGGTTTTTTCGATATATAGATTTAGTTTAAAAAAGTTCAGGGCGAGATCGGGTAAATTACATTAAATGCTCTTAAAATATGAACTTTCAGCTTATATATACAGAAAAAATCGTGCGGGTTTATTGAGGTGTTTTACTTATTACTTAAGTTATAGTGAAAGAACTCATCTTGCTAAAAAACATATTCTGATACAAAACAGGTTAAACAATTTTTTTCTTACATTTTTTTTAAAGTTGTGTTTTTATGTATTTATGATTGTTCATTACAAAAATTTATAATATTGTCTTTTGTGCATTTATAAAATTTTGTGAAAAACAAAAATTAGTTAAATTTATGCTAATGTTAATACATATAATAAAAATATGTTTTTTTTAATTTTTTAATGGCATATTAAGTATGCTTTTATTTCCAAATTAATTCATTAATTTATCGCTTTCCATTCCAAAGTTACAGCATAAATTGTGAACTAAGGTCTTTTTTTTTCCAAAAAACAATAATGCGCTTAAAGGGTTAAAAAAATTTGTTTAACCTTTTTTTTCTAAAATGCTGTGTTTTTATGTGCTTATAATAACTCATCAATAAAAAAATATAATATTTTAAAACTACGGCTTTTATGAATTAATCGCCACTTTGGGTACCATTCAACCCACTGTGCGCCGAAGGCGAAAAATTGTGTAAAAACTAAAAAATCGCGCGATTTTTTATCTCATTAAACCCAAATATATTTCTTATTCAAATATAGTTTTTATTTCATCCAAAAGTCTTAAAGGAGATTTCAACACAAAAAGAGAATGCTACAAGCATTGTTTTTATTCCGTGCAAACATCTCAAAATACGCAGTTAATACGATGTGAAGCAGGGATGGTAAATGATTTTTTCTTTCGGTATCAAAATATTTTACTGATAGTACTTTTTTGAACCACAGGGTACTAAAACCATTTTTTTTTAATATTTATTGACAACAAAACAACAAGAAAAGCGTATAACAATTCATTTAAAGCATAGAAATAATAATAACTTAAAATTGAATTCAGTTATGTTTAATTATAATTATAACATTTTTGTTTATGAAATATTCTTTTATAATTCATATAGACATATTTTATAAAAACAAAAATTATATAAATAACTAGCTGACCCGGCAAACGTTGTTCTGCCATAGCACACACAAAGTTTGAAGACTCCCACTATAATAGTACTCCACATATGCAATAATAAATTGTTACATTGTATGGGAGGTGCCATGCTCATTGTTCCTATATAGGTCAATTGTGAATCTAAACCATCCAGGGACCCACTCAAACACACACAACAAATTTCATCGAAATCGGCACAGCCGTTAAGGAGGAGTTTAGTTACTAACACACGTACAGAAGAATTATATATATAAAGATATAAAACAAATTGAGATCATAAGTAGTTGTAAATGTAAATACAAATATACAATTTTTATGTATTTTTGGATAATAACACAGTGCAACAGTGAAAAAAACACAAGATCATGACTATATAGGTTCGACACTACTATCAAAGTGTAGTAAAACCCTATACTCAGTTTATCCATTTTGGTGACCAATTTTTTTATGGGCCCCCAAAGTTTCTGAAAATCAGTGGGGCCTCTAAAAAAGGTGTCATCAGTTTTTGGTTAACAGCTAATTCAGACTTTGTGATACGGCTTAACTTTATATGGCAATAATATAGGTAAGAGTCCGCCAAATAAATTTTGTTAAATTTTTTTTCCAAAAAATTGCTTTTTCGTGCACTTATGTTGAAAAAATATAGGAAGAAAAATTTTTTTTTTACTTTTTTTAGAATAACTTCCAGGGTCTCCTAATTTTTCACTTACAATATTTAGCAAAGTTGTAGCTACGGTAAATTTGAACAACTCTTGAGAACATATCAATGCATTCTGAACGTGTCTAGTCACTCTAAATAGCACATAAAGATCACTTTGTACCTTAACAATTTTCGTTTTTACTATTTTTTGACTCTAAAACAAAGATTTTTTGTTAAAATAGTATGATCAAGTCCACACTTCTATGTTGTGCTGTATTATTTACTCGGCTGAGGTGTTCGGAATGGGGATCAGTGAGTGGACCCTCAATGTCACACATTTAAAAAAAATCGCCAAAAAGCCATTTGTGATCCGAATGAGCTGAAATTAAAAATATAGATAGTCCTTGAGAAGGTCTACAAAATATGCTTTTATCTGTAGGTTATTTCTTTTAGTTCAAGACATATTAAGGTTTAATTTTTTTTTAAATTTTGCTCGATCTTTTTTTGTATTTTATATATGATGGGCCTACGAAAGGTCGAAATTTGTTTTTAATATATGACGTATATTTGCGATATAATTCTAAAGAAAATAAAACAAACCTTATAACAATTATTTCGTCCCTATAAAAAGTTACACGCTTCCAAATTTGAAACATCTTTTTATATATTTCGAATTTCTATGCGCGTGTTTTTTAAGTTTTTTCCCAAAAAATCCCCATATTTTTTCTTTTATAAAAAACTAATTTTCTTCGTGGCTATATAGACTTTTCTATGATCTGGAAAGAGAACTTAATGCAAAAACGTATAAAGTAAAATTTGACTAAGTTAAGCAGACATTGTAGCCCCCAGCCCTATCCAAACTTGGCCAATTTTGAAACAAAATTTTAGGTTTGAGTAAAAAATTCTAAAAACGCAAAGCACCGATCCTCAAAAGCTCATCATATTTGTAGCCCTATATATTGTTTATACACATACAAAACGTTTTTACTATCATACTGTAAATAACGTCAAATTGGGCTATTTTCTCAAAAAAAACTCAGTTTTTGGAACACATTTTCCCCGTTTTAGGAATTTCGATGTTTGAGAACAAAGAATGGCAACATTAGTGATGCCATTGACTTAAGAACATTTAGATCTATATTACTTCTAAATTTTATTGTGATGTCTGTAACTGTTCAAATTTTACATTAATTCAAAGTTTTTATTTTTCTTGATGGAAAATCACCATTTTATAATATTGTTAGTTTTTAGGGTAAAATACGTCCGAAAAAACACAAAATTAATTCATTTCACTAAAATGTTAATCTACAAGTCATAAGGTTTCCACCGATATCAAAAACTTATATAAAAAGCTTATATTTACTCTTCAGAAGCTTCACATACCATGGCCACTTTCAAAAATTTTAATGTTTTTTTATATCTTGCATCAAGCCGGTCTTGCGTGATCAATACCGATAATGATTTGCCCATTCTTCGTTATTCTAGCACAATAGAGAAGTATACACTCGAACATAAATTTTTAACAAATAATTTTTGTTTTAGAGTCAAAAAATAGTAAAAAAATAAAATTTGTATGCTACAAAGTGATTTTTGACAGCTATTTAGAATGCCTAGATATGTTCGGATTGCATTGATATGTTCACAAGAGTTGTTCAACTTTACCGTAGCTACAACTTTGCTAAATATTGTTATTGAAAAATTAGGAGTCCCAGGACGTTATTCTAAAAAAAGTAAAAAAAAAAATTTTCTTCCTATATTTTTTCAACAAAAGTGCACGAAAAAGCTATTTTTTGGTAAAAAATTTAAAAAAAATTTATTTGGCGGACTCTTAGCTATATTATTGCCGCATAAAGTTAAGCCGTATCACAAAGTCTGAATTAGCTGTTAACCAAAAACTGATGACACCTTTTTTAGAGGCCCCACTGATTTTCAGAAACTTTGGGGGCCCATAAAAAAAAATCGGTCACCAAAATGGACAAACTGAGTATAGGGTTTTACTACCCTTTGGTAGTAGAGTCGAACCTATACTGTCATGATCTTGTGTTTTTCCAAAAGTCTTCATTTGTTGCATAGTGTAATTTGTTGCAAACATATAAATTGAAACAGCAAGTATTTAAAGATTTAAGTAAATCTTTGTTTTGAATAAGATTAGACAATGTTTTGCAATGAAGTTTGTTCCTTTCTTTTGTTTTAATAATGTTTTGAATTGAAAATACTCTTTCGACCTTATCCGATAAATGAGGTATAGCCAAAATTCCAGTCATAATTCTAGAAATGTCAGAAAACATTAATTTTAACCTTTTAACGATAAATTTATTAAATTTATTTTGATTTTCTTGCGAAAACAATAAAGCAGGTTGTTTTATTTTAGTTTTTTCTTTACTCACTTACACACTACAGTTTGTGTCGGCAAGAAACCTACCAATTGTAGTAAGGAAATGTAAGAAAAGATAAAATCACTGTTTATTGTTGGTGTTTTGTTTAAGCTTTGATATTTTTACAAATAAAGCTTGAGTGTCTGTAATTCTCAATCACTCTATAGTTTTATTTGTATAATATCTTTAGTTTTTCTAAAGCCTTTTAGGAAAAGGTTTCCTGATGATCTGTTCTAAGCAACCAGTGAAATGCGCATAGGAACTAGCTTATAAATAATAAATTTCAGTGAATTTATCAATAAAATTGGGAATTTAGCATAAAAACAATTTGACTAAAATACTAATTCATTTAATTCGTTTTTTAGTCGCGATACCTTTACCAAAAATTACATACATATATTTTCATTAGCTAAATGTTTAATTTCAATTATATCAGCCAATGCTATAATAGAGTGTTAATTGACTCAAATGAGTTTTTTTCGTTTGGAAACATTTTCATTAAAAACGGAATAATACTATTAGTTTTTCCACTCAAAACATTTTCTGGAGAAAATTTGTTAAACTAGACCAAAATATCGTCATCGAAATCCAAACGCTCTCTTAAATTTTGACAAAACTTTTTATAAATTTTTTGGCAGTTTTCTCTGAAATGTCGGTATCAATATGATTTATGCGTATCAAATGAGTCTCGGGAGTACCACGGTACTTTTGAACATTAAATAGTATCAAAAAAAGTACGATGGTATCAATTTTGCCAAGCCTGATGTGAAGCTAATGGCAGATGCTATTTCAAATGCTAACCAAATTTACAACTGTCCATGTTGTTGGATTACAGTTCAGAAAACTATACAGTATTAACAACAATTTTTATTTTGCCAAAAGTAAATACATACATTTGGGGGATTCAATGTCCTAATATATTATGATAGTTTAAACAAATTGGTTTTGCGCATCAAAAAAAAATATTGTTATTTTATGATAAAACAATCAAAATAGTACAAAAATTCTTCTTAGTTTAAAACTAGCAGACCGATTGAATAGCCCAATTGTTGTTGATCACCTTCACTGTGTTTGGGGACTTATTAGTATTTTTTTTTTTTATTATTATTTATTTATTAGACAAAGTACATAATATTTGTATTCTCAAATTGTTGGCCTCAGCGCCAAGAAGGCATTTTTGAGGCAAGTTGGCAAAGTATATAGATACATATTTAAAGTGTACAAATAATGGCCCATAATCATAGTCAGAAATAAAGAATACTTTAAGAGAATTAAACTCGACTTTACTCAAGAGTGGACTTTAGGTCTATCATAGACAAGTTAAAGTATACTTCTGACGTTGAAGTCGACTTTAAATATAAAACTAGCTTAAGCTGTTATTAACTCGTTTAACAACAGCATCAGCTGTTCTTCACCAAGTAAAAAAGTTCGGCAGAAAGTAAAAAATGTTTAAGTTACAAGATATTGGTAGAGATTTTGCAATTATTGAACAGTTATCAATAAAATTAGTACCAAAATATTCTAATTATGATATTCATCTTATATATTTCATTTTTCCACAACAAACAACTTTTTTTCTTTAGTTGTCCCGGTTACTTCTATTGTTTACCTTTTTTTTTTTTTAATTTTGTATGTCAGCTGTTCAGCGTTGCCACTTATCTGTATTTTGCTGTATATTGAATGAAAACATTTTCTATATTTGAGGTGGCACCCAGTTAAAGTCGGTTCAATTTAAAACATACTTTAATTTTGACTATAGTTGCAAAACAATTAAAAGCAGGTTTTTATTTTAAAGTTGTTTCTAAAAAGAACCGACTTTAGTGTTTGACTATGATTATGTGCCAATATGTTTATAATTTATAATAGTATGTTTATTGCAATTCCTATAGAAACGTTTCCATTAAACTATATAAATAATCTTTACTTAATGATTTAAATATTGAAATTCTCTCAATTGATTTTAAATAAGGTGGTAAGTTATTATATAAATTGCCACCTACGTAATCAATACGTTGCTTTGTTTTTTCCAATTTGCATCTTGGAATTCTAATATTTGAAACATTTCTTGTATTAAAATGAGTTTGATTTTGAAAAAAGTTTATTGTAGATTCATTTGTGTTCCGCATATTTTTAAAAACAAACATAAAACCTGGTGCTCATGTAAAGCAGAAATTGGTAAAACAGTTTTAACAATATCTCTATAAAGTTGTGTTGTGGAATACATTCTGGGTAGATTATAAACAATTATTAAAGCTTTATTTTGGATACGTTGTAAGGATTTTTGCACAATATTGTTCTTATTGAATGCATAAACAGTTGCTAAATAATTTAGATGTGAATATATTAAACTATTGTAAATCATTAATTTTGGTTTTACATTTAGTTTATTTTTAAATTTGTATAAAATTCCAACAGCCGGAGCTATTTTATTTTTCACCTCATTAATGTGAAGATTCCAAGATAAGTTACTTTGTAATGTTATTCCTAATACATTTAACTGAGTAACTTTCACATACAGACGTTCCATCAACACACACCGAAAAATTACTTTTAGAACTAGCGGAATGGGCTCTAAAACGAACTAATTTGGTTTTGTCGGAATTAAGTAGCAAACGATTTAAACGAGCAAATTCAAATATTAAAGCTGAGTCTCTTTCAATATTTGTTTTCAAAACTAAATCGTGGTTGAATGGGTAAAATAAGCAGACATCGTCAGCAAACATAAACAAATGACCTGTAAGATTTAAATTGTTTAAATCATTTAAATAAATCGAAAAAAGTAACGGTCCAATACCACTTCCTTGTGGCAAACCATGTTCAACAGTGCCAAGACTACTTTTGAAATGGTTAATTTGCACAAATTGTTTTCTATTAATAAAGTAATTTCTGAACAAAGACAGTTCACGACCTTGAACACCATAATATTCCAGCTTCTGTAGCATTATCTTATGATCAACAAGATCAAATGCCTTTGAGAAATCAAAAACATTCCCGCAACTCCTCTGCTGCCATCATCCAACCCTTTACAAATACACCTTACAACATTTGATACCGCATCCTGAGTACTAACTCCTTTTCTAAATCCAAATTGATATCGATATAAAAGATTATTCTCTTCTAGATAACCTAACAGGTTATTACACATAATTTTTTCAAAAATTTTATCAATTGTTGATAGTACTGCAATTGGTCGATATTTATCTACAGTAGATGCACTAATTGTTTTTGGAATCGGGAGTATTTTATGAATTTTAAAAGCATCGGGGTATTCTGAAGTTATTATCATTTTGTTGAAAATATTAACTAAAATAGGTAAAATTTCACATAAACATTCCTTAACAAATTTAGTAGAAATTTTGTCAAAGCCTGGAGTTTTGTTTGTATCCAAAATTTAAACTATATTACTAACATCATTTTCATTAATTTCATTTAAAATAAATCGGGAATTTACTTGAGTAAGTGTCATTAATGAATTACAAGAATCACTTGGTGTTATTTCAATTTTTTGTTTAAGTTCATTTACAACTGAAAGGAAATAATTATTTAATAAATCGGCTTTAACTTGATCATTTAAGATATTCCTACCATGCGCATCAATAAGTTTGTTATCCTGACATTTAGATCTACCAAGGGTATTGTTTATAAATTGCCAATGTTTTCTCAAATCATTTCCAGCTCTATTAAAATTTTCAGTGTAATAATTATTTCTACATCTTTTTACAGCCACTTTAATAATTTTACTTATTCTTTTTAGAACATCTTCAACATAAACTCTATTTTTCAATTTACGCCTCATTTTTAACAACTTCTGTTTATATAAGATTAACTCTTGCAGATTTTTGTTTATCCAAGGAGTTAATTCAAAATGCAATGGTTTTTTAAACTTTGTAACTACAGTAGAGTTATTTATAGCTGATTCAATTTCAGAAATTAACGAATTTGTCAAAACGTACACATTTAACGACGAATAATTACGTGGCAATAAATTTCTTAATTGGTCTTTAGCCTTGTCATAATCACAATAAGTTTTCGATACTTCAATGTATTTTTTGATTCTTACATTAATTTTCATTTTACAAGATAATATATTGTGATCTGAAAGAGAACACTCAACAGAATCGATATATAGTTTCTCATACAAATTACTAAAAATATGATCTATGGAAGTTTTACTTTCCGGTGTTGTTATCAGATTATGAGCATTATAACAGTCGTAACTTCGATACATCAAAGACAAGTCAGCATATGAGGGATTTTTGAAAAGGTCAATATTCGAATCACCAACTACTATTATTGGATTTTGGGCTAATTTATCTAACAAATTATCAAGTAGTTCAATAAAGCACTCATCACTACATTTTTGTGAACGGTAATAAGATACAATTTGCAAAGGTTTGGATTCAACTATAAAGTTACATAAAGTAATGGCTATAAGTTCAACACAATTTTCACTTTTACAAATATTAACAACATAATCAATTTTCCTGTTTACATACACTGATGTACCACCATACCCATCATCTCTACAACAATGAATCTTTGCAAAACCAGGAATTTCACATATCTGATTAATATCTCGTTTGAGCCATGTTTCTTGAATAGCTATTATATCAGGCAGATTTGGAAATTGAGCTAACAACGATTTAAAATTATTAAATTTTTCAATGGACGAAACGCTTCTGATATTAAAACTGATAATATTAAGGAAATTGCAATTAATACAAATATAATCTTTAAAATTTGAAAAATTATTAAAATATTGGTTTTTTATCATGAAAAATAACAAAAAGAATAAATTTAAATCTATAATATAAAAAAACAATAAATATATTAAGAAGGGGACACGTATGAAGCACCATCTTCACCATCACTCGAATCCTCTACTTCAACTGGGCGGGAGATAACCATAGATCTTCTACCCCAATGTTTGTTGTTGCGTTTAACAATATTGCATCAACATCATCCGCGTCATGAATTAACTGCTGTTTAGAAATTTCAGTTTTTTTGCAGAAAACTCTTCCATTTCTTATAAAAATAAATTGATATCCAATCGATTTCAAGGCTTTGGCATAAAAGAAAAGATTCATGGTTTCTTTGCTGTTAAAGTTGTTTACATATACTTTTTTCATCATTTTCTTTAAGCTTAGATTTCATAGACATAAGTTTTTCCTTGTGCATTTTAGAAGCAAATTTGACCACAACTGTTTTTTTTATCATTATTTTTACTTTTATTTTTTAGAAAATAAGCATCCTCAACACCATTGTCTTGAAATAAAACTCCAACTTCTTTGGAAATATTCTTCACAGCTTCTACAGCACTAGTACTTTCTTCAACTTTTAAACCACTGATAATACAATCGTTTTTAATTCGATGTTCGTTTAAAATGTTCACTGAAGATTTCAATGTTTTAATTTCTGATTTTAATATTTTGTTTTCTTTCTCAATTTCAGTTATTTTCTTTTTATTTTCGGCAACATCTGTAAATAACTCGTCGAATTTTGCGGACATAAAATTAATAGATTCAGTCAGCTGATCTAATTTTTCAAGTTTATCAAGTTTCTTAAGTTCTCTTTTAATTGTATTTAATTCTTGCCGAATTTCACCTCCTCCTTCTTTACAAAAGTGACAGTTAAAAAGTTCATTTTCATTTTTTAACAGTCTATCAAATTCTCTTCTACTTAAAGTAGAACACTGAGCATGAAAGTTCTTTGCACACTTGTCGCATTGTATGTAATCATCAGCTTCTTCTTTGATTTCATTTTCGCATTCATCACAATACATAATTTTTTTTATTTGCAATACTGCGACTTTCTTGCCAACTTTCTTTTCATTTTAAAAATTGGGGTTCTATTTCATATGAAATAAGACTCCAATAATGGGGTGGTATTTCATTTCTGTTTGGGGCATTATTTCATTTTGTTGGGGTCTTATTTCATTTTCAAAATTGGGATTTTATTGCATATGAAATAAGTCCCCAAATTTTGGGGGGTTATTTCATTTGATTTTTGGGCTGTTATTTCGTGGGGGGCTTATTTCATGCCGCCCTTGTAAATATTGTAAGAAAAGCGTTTGAGGAAAAGAAATATTGTTCAGCTCTCTTTATCGACATTTCTCAAGCTTTTGATAAAGTATGGCATGATGGTTTAATATACAAACTGAGTGAAAATTTACCCGCAAACACACATAAGCTATTAGAAAGCTATTTAACTGGTCGAACATTTAAGGTTAAAGAAGGAGACTTTTTAAATAATCCCCAACCCATGTAAGCTGGATTCCCCCAAGCAGTATCCTGGGACCCTTTTTATATTTGATATATTCGTCTGATATGCCAACTAACAATCGCACTCATACATCAACATTTGCTGATGATACTGCTATTCTAAGCATTCATGAAAACCCTCAAGAAGCATCTCGTTACATACAAAATCACATATTTGAATTAGAAAAATCGTCGCCTTACATGGAAAAATCATATAGATGCAAAGTTGACTCAAATGAAATTGAAATGAATTCAAATTAATTGGCTTATTGGCAGAAACTCTACGCTTAGTTTAGATTATAAAGTTCTACTTTACAACATCATAAAACCGATATGGTGTTATGGCATACAGCTATGGGGCACGGCCTCACGAATAGCTATTATATCAGGCAGATTTGGAAATTGAGCTAACAACGATTTAAAGTTATTAAATTTTTCAATGGACGAAACGCTTTTTGCAGAAAACTCTTCCATTTCTTATAAAAATAAATTGATATCCAATCGATTTCAAGGCTTTGGCATAAGAGAAAAGATTCATGGTTTCTTTGCTGTTAAAGTTGTTTACATATACTTTTTTTGTTTCATCATTTTCTTTAAGCTTAGATTTCATAGACATAAGTTTTTCCTTTTGGATTTTAGAAGCAAATTTGACCACAACTGTTTTTTTATCATTATTTTTACTTTTATTTTTTAGAAAATAAGCATCCTCAACATCATTGTCTTGAAATAAAACTCCAACTTCTTTGGAAATATTCTTCACAGCTTCTAGAGCACTAGTACTTTCTTCAACTTTTAAACCACTGATAATACAATCGTTTTTAATTCGATGTTCGTTTAAAATTTTCACTGAAGATTTCAATGTTTTAATTTCTGATTTTAATATTTTGTTTTCTTTCACAATTTCAGTTATTTTCTTTTTGTTTTCGGCAACATCTGTAAATAACTCGTCGAATTTTGCGGACATAAAATTAATAGATTCAGTCAGCTAATCTAATTTTTCAAGTTTATCAAGTTTCTTAAGTTCTCTTTTAATTGTATTTAATTCTTGCCGAATTTCACCTCCTCCTTCTTTACAAAAGTGACAGTTAAAAAGTTCATTTTCATTTTTTAACAGTCTATCAAATTCTCTTCTACTTAAAGTAGAACACTGAGCATGAAAGTTCTTTGCACACTTGTCGCATTGTATGTAATCATCAGTTTCTTCTTTGATTTCATTTTCGCATTCATCACAATACATAATTTTTTTATTTGCAATACTGCGACGAGCTGTTTTTTAGGCATATTTTATTTTTTTCCAACACTTTACGTTTTGTTTTGTTTATTTACAAAGTTTTTTATATTTGTATAAGTGTTTTTTTATATTTTATATTTTTGGTTATACCGATTTAAGCACTGAAAAAATTACGTTTTATTCCAAGGGTTGCCAACTTTCTTTTCATTTTAAAAATTGGGGTTCTATTTCATATGAAATAAGTCTCCAATAATGGGGTGGTATTTCATTTCTGTTTGGGGCATTATTTCATTTTGTTGGGGTCTTATTTCATTTTCAAAATTGGGATTTTATTGCATATGAAATAAGTCCCCAAATTTTGGGGGGTTATTTCATTTGATTTTTGGGCTGTTATTTCGTGGGGGGTTATTTCATGTCGCCCTTGTAAATATTGTAAGAAAAGCGTTTGGGGAAAAGAAATATTGTTCAGCTCTCTTTATCGACATTTCTCAAGCTTTTGATAAAGTATGGCATGATGGTTTAATATACAAACTGAGTAAAAATTTACCCGCAAACAGACATAAGCTATTGGAAAGCTATTTAACTGGTCGAACATTTAAGGTTAAAGACGGAGACTTTTTAAATAATCCCCAACCCATTGAAGCTGGATTCCCCCAAGCAGTATCCTGGGACCCTTTTTATATTTGATATATTCGTCTGATATGCCAACTAACAATCGCACTCATACATCAACATTTGCTGATGATACTGCTATTCTAAGCATTCATGAAAACCCTCAAGAAGCATCTCGTTACATACAAAATCACATATTTGAATTAGAAAAATCGTCGCCTTACATGGAAAAATCATATAGATGCAAAGTTGACTCAAATGAAATTGAAATGAATTCAAATTAATTGGCTTATTGGCAGAAACTCTACGCTTAGTTTAGATTATAAAGTTCTACTTTACAACATCATAAAACCGATATGGTGTTATGGCATACAGCTATGGGGCACGGCCTCACGAATAGCTATTATATCAGGCAGATTTGGAAATTGAGCTAACAACGATTTAAAGTTATTAAATTTTTCAATGGACGAAACGCTTTTTGCAGAAAACTCTTCCATTTCTTATAAAAATAAATTGATATCCAATCGATTTCAAGGCTTTGGCATAAGAGAAAAGATTCATGGTTTCTTTGCTGTTAAAGTTGTTTACATATACTTTTTTTGTTTCATCATTTTCTTTAAGCTTAGATTTCATAGACATAAGTTTTTCCTTTTGGATTTTAGAAGCAAATTTGACCACAACTGTTTTTTTATCATTATTTTTACTTTTATTTTTTAGAAAATAAGCATCCTCAACATCATTGTCTTGAAATAAAACTCCAACTTCTTTGGAAATATTCTTCACAGCTTCTACAGCACTAGTACTTTCTTCAACTTTTAAACCACTGATAATACAATCGTTTTTAATTCGATGTTCGTTTAAAATTTTCACTGAAGATTTCAATGTTTTAATTTCTGATTTTAATATTTTGTTTTCTTTCACAATTTCAGTTATTTTCTTTTTGTTTTCGGCAACATCTGTAAATAACTCGTCGAATTTTGCGGACATAAAATTAATAGATTCAGTCAGCTAATCTAATTTTTCAAGTTTATCAAGTTTCTTAAGTTCTCTTTTAATTGTATTTAATTCTTGCCGAATTTCACCTCCTCCTTCTTTACAAAAGTGACAGTTAAAAAGTTCATTTTCATTTTTTAACAGTCTATCAAATTCTCTTCTACTTAAAGTAGAACACTGAGCATGAAAGTTCTTTGCACACTTGTCGCATTGTATGTAATCATCAGTTTCTTCTTTGATTTCATTTTCGCATTCATCACAATACATAATTTTTTTATTTGCAATACTGCGACGAGCTGTTTTTTAGGCATATTTTATTTTTTTCCAACACTTTACGTTTTGTTTTGTTTATTTACAAAGTTTTTTATATTTGTATAAGTGTTTTTTTATATTTTATATTTTTGGTTATACCGATTTAAGCACTGAAAAAATTACGTTTTATTCCAAGGGTTGCCAACTTTCTTTTCATTTTAAAAATTGGGGTTCTATTTCATATGAAATAAGTCTCCAATAATGGGGTGGTATTTCATTTCTGTTTGGGGCATTATTTCATTTTGTTGGGGTCTTATTTCATTTTCAAAATTGGGATTTTATTGCATATGAAATAAGTCCCCAAATTTTGGGGGGTTATTTCATTTGATTTTTGGGCTGTTATTTCGTGGGGGGTTATTTCATGTCGCCCTTGTAAATATTGTAAGAAAAGCGTTTGGGGAAAAGAAATATTGTTCAGCTCTCTTTATCGACATTTCTCAAGCTTTTGATAAAGTATGGCATGATGGTTTAATATACAAACTGAGTAAAAATTTACCCGCAAACAGACATAAGCTATTGGAAAGCTATTTAACTGGTCGAACATTTAAGGTTAAAGACGGAGACTTTTTAAATAATCCCCAACCCATTGAAGCTGGATTCCCCCAAGCAGTATCCTGGGACCCTTTTTATATTTGATATATTCGTCTGATATGCCAACTAACAATCGCACTCATACATCAACATTTGCTGATGATACTGCTATTCTAAGCATTCATGAAAACCCTCAAGAAGCATCTCGTTACATACAAAATCACATATTTGAATTAGAAAAATCATCGCCTTACATGGAAAAATCATAAAGATGCAAAGTTGACTCAAATGAAATTGAAATCAATTCAAATTAATTGGCTTATTGGCAGAAACTCTACGCTTAGTTTAGATTATAAAGTTCTACTTTACAACATCATAAAACCAATTTTTTTTAACTGCAATTCTTATGAGAAGCAGACGTGTTTTTTATTCGCTCCGCGATTTAAGTGGTTTCAGTGAAAATTTAAATAAAAAGGAAAAATTTAGCGATTGGACGCAAAAAAAAAAAAATATATTTCTCTAAGTGTTTAATATAAACAAACAAAAAAAATATACAATATAACAAAAAAAATAGAAATTTGTTTAAAAGTGCTTTGTTTATTTTCTTTTTTCAAATTTCGTTAAATTACTGTGAGCATATGAACTCTCATAATGAGAGTAGACTCAGTTTAAACGGTAGAAATGCCTACATATTTTTGAACGGGGAGGGTGAAAATAGAAGTGCTAACAAAAATATAAGAGATCCAGACTTTAACAAAAATTATTTAACCGCCAAACCGATTGAGAGAGCGCGCTCTTGTTCCCCCGTGATACAAATACATGAGAACAATATTGCACACACATCATCACCTAGTAATGCTTGTTTAGAACAAAGCATAAAAGAAAATAAAAAGTGTTCTGGTACAACAACAAATACTGCAGTAGATATAACAGAGTCGACAATGATAAATACACAAGCTTATGATAATCCACTAACAACACCTAGTGAGAGTTTTAATGTATTTAACACTGAAAATACCGTGATGGAAGATAATGGAACATCAAGTGGTGCTATACCTAAGGTTGGAAATAAGATAAGTAAAACTAAATCTCCAGTTCAAACAGGTATGCTTAGATATATAAGAATTAATAAGCGAAATTTAAGTCCCCAGAAAAGTCTGCCTTCTGAGAAGAAGCAAAAAATTACTGATAACCCCTTGAAAAGTAACCGTTTTGCTCTCTTGAGTGAGGAAGATTCTAATCGTCAAAAAAATGATGATAAATCCATCCGTAAACCGTTAAAACCACCACCAATATTCCTTCGTGAAACTAGCTCTAATAGCTTAGTGAAATCATTTATTGAACTCATTGGAAAAAATAATTTTCATATTGTTCCAATAAGAAAAGGAGGTGTGCAAGAGACAAAAATAGTTGTATACACAGAGGATTGTTATAGAAAAATTTCTCAACACCTAAATGACAGTAAGAAAAACTTTTATACATATCAACTTAAGAGTTGCAAGGGCTTGATAGTGGTCATAAAAGGTATAGAGTCCAGTGTAGATACAAACGAAATCAAGGAGGCCCTGGAAGAATTGGGCTATCAGACAAAGAATGTAGTCAATATCTTTAATAGAGACAAGGTTCCTCAGCCAATGTTTAGGGTTGAGTTAGAGCCTGATGATAGGAAATTAAAAAATAATGAAACTCACCCTATATACACTCTAAGATATTTGTTGAATCGTAGAGTAAATATAGAGGAACCTCTTAAGCGTAATCGTCCAGTTCAGTGTAGTAATTGTCAGGAATTTGGACATACACGTAATTATTGTACCCTACGCACAGTATGTGTTGCATGCGGAGGCCTGCACTCTTCGTCACAATGTGATATAGTTGAGAATGGTCTCAGTAGGAAATGTGGTAACTGCGGTGGAGATCATTCCGCTAATTATCGCGGATGCCCGGTCTACAAGGAGTTACTAAAAAGATTAAGAGAGAGGCAAAAGCTGTTGAGAGGTGAAATAGTTGAATCAACACCTACAAATTCGGTATCTACATCTAGACCACTAAGCTCTGGAGTAGATTTTTCAAATGATAAAATAAATGCGGCTCATCCAGTATCACAGGAAAATGGCCAGGGAGCTACAATTAATGCTGGAGCCAGCTCATACGCCAGTATTTTAAAAACGGGTTATCAAAAGCCAAAAGTCCCCCAAAATATGGGAGGGTTGGAAAACCTTATGCAAACACTTACTGAGAATATTTCCTCTCTTAATCAAAATATGACTAACTTCATGTCATCCATGCAAAACACAATACAAGAGCTTCTGAGAGCACAGAACCAAATGATTCAAATTCTATTAACAAGAAAATGAATTTTTTGAAGATATGTTTCTGGAATGCAAATGGTTTAAACCAGCACAAATCGGAAATTTCCCATTTTATGTTAAATAAAAGCATCGATGTGATGTTAATTTCGGAGACACATCTTACAAATAGATATAACTTTAATATATCAGGATACTCATTTTATTACACAAACCATCCGGATGGTAAGGCACATGGCGGTACCGGTATCATAATTAGAAACCGATTGAGACACTATGCCCTAGAAGCGTTTTCAAAGGATTATATGCAAGCAACATCTATTCGCCTTGAATACCCAGCTGGAGACCTAACTCTGAGCTCTATATATTGCCCACCACGTTTTTCGATGACCAAGGAAAAATTTGAAGAATTCTTTATAACACTAGGAGATCGGTTTCTGGCATGTGGAGACTACAATGCCAAACATACATATTGGGGTTCGCGATTGGTAAATCCCAGAGGTAGACAGCTGTATAAAGCTCTAGTTGATCGCAAAAATTGCTTAGATTTTGTGTCTCCTGGACACCCAACTTATTGGCCAACTGATCCTAGAAAAATTCCTGATCTAATAGACTTCGCCATATGCAGAAATATTATTCGGAATGCAATATCCACAGAAATATCCTATGATCTATCTTCTGACCACTCTCCTGTAATTATTAATTATTGTGAGAGACCCAACACCCCAAGATTTCCTAAGGACTCTTTGTATTTTAAGACAAATTGGCTAAAATATAGGAAATATATCAGCAGTCATATCCACACAAATCCTAATTTACAGTGTGAGGAAGACATAGATAGGACCGTTAATGACTTCACGTCACTGATTGTTTCGGCTCTGGAACACTCTAGGTGCCAGATCCCTCCAAAAACTAATACGCCTATTTCAAGTTCGGATATTGAAAGACTTCTTCTCGAAAAGAGAAGACTCAGAAGAGAATGGCAACATAATAGATCACCTGCTGCAAAGCAGAGGCTGTCCGCAGCAGTACGAAAACTGAAAAGAGCCCTTCATTTAGAGGAGGATCGCATAAACGAAAAATATATTAAAAGTTTGACGAGTACAAAATACACAAATTTCTCTCTTTGGAAGGCAACGAGGAACATTAAGCCACCGGTAGAGGCACAAAGCGCTTTAAGAAAAGCTGACGGAACCTGGGCACGAAGTGCTATAGAAAAAGCCTCAGTATTTGCTGAACATTTAAGTGAAGTATTTCAGCCCAACTCCACGGCAAATGAGTTTGAACTAGAAGAACTGCCAGCTTCAACAATGTCTAATGCAGCCCAATTCGATATTAGTCCTGAGGATGTTAATAGAGTAATTAAAAATAAATTAGACTTGAAAAAATCACCGGGATATGATTTAATAACGCCATCAATGATTAAGAACCTACCAAATGTGGCAATAATTGTGCTATCTATATTGTTTAATGCGATCTTGAAACTAGGAATTTATCCAAAAAATTGGAAAATTTCTCAAATAATAATGATACCTAAACCGGGTAAAGATTTAACCCTGCCATCTTCTTATAGACCTATTAGCCTACTCCCTTGTTTGTCGAAGTTATTCGAAAAAATATTCCAGGAAAAGATAATACCTTTTTTGAATGATGGAAACATTATCCCAGTACACCAATTTGGTTTCCGTGAACATCATGGCACCATTGAACAGGTCAATCGTTTAACTGGAGAGATTCGAAAATCTTTTGAATTAAAGAAATATTGTTCTGCCATCTTTTTAGACGTTGCTCAGGCTTTTGACAAGGTATGGCATAAGGGTCTAATACATAAAATCAAATGTTTACTACCACTATGTACTCATAAATTGCTGGAGTCTTATTTATCGAATAGACTTTTCAGAGTTAAGTACAATGATTATGTGACGAGAGAATGCAAGATTGGAGCTGGCGTTCCACAGGGAAGTGTACTAGGACCTACGCTATATTTGATTTACACCTCCGACCTCCCTACGTGCGATAAACTAACAATTTCAACATTTGCTGATGATACCGCCATTATTAGCTCAGACGAAAACCCACTCATGGCATCTAGTCAACTACAGAATTACCTCGTACGTGTGGAGTCATGGTTGAAAAACTGGCGAATAAAGGTAAATGAGCTGAAAAGTAAACATGTTACGTTCGCTCTAAGGAGAGGAAATTGCCCACCTGTCACACTCAACAACGTTAATATACCGCAGTCTGATTATGTCACCTACCTTGGTATTCATCTAGATAGACGGCTTACTTGGCGCCGACACATAGAAACCAAGAGACTTCACATGAAGTTAAAAGCCTCTAGCTTTCATTGGTTAATCAGTGACCAATCAAAATTAAGCCTTGAATATAAAGTCATCCTGTATAAGACCGTTTTAAAACCAATTTGGACATATGGAATTCAATTATGGGGAATGGCTAGCAACACCAGTATTGATCTTATACAGAGGGCCCAATCTAAAATTCTTAGGACCATGACGGGAGCACCATGGTACATAAGAAATGAAAACATCCACAGAGACTTAGAAGTGACATTGGTAAAGGAAGAGTTCGAGAAAGTCCGTGAGAAATATATTGTGAAGCTGCGAAACCATCCCAATTCCCTTGCAAGACAACTTGTGCAGACCCAAACCCGATCCAGGCTCCGTAGAGCAGATCTACCACCCCGCTAAGATGAGTGACAGTTTACCATAATGGCTCTCTTGCTGAAGAGCAAATAGTTTTAATTTTAGTTATAAGATTTAAATACTTATTGTAAGGTCAAAATAGACAGATTCAATAAATCAATAAAACGTTAAAAAAAAAAAAAAAAAAAAAAAACCGATATGGTGTTATGGCATACAGCTATGGGGCACGGCCTCAGCGTCAAATGTAGAAAAGATCCAAAGACGCCAAAACATGTTTTAAAGAATGATCACTGTTGCCCCCTGGTATATCAAAAACGCGAATATACACAAAGATCTAAACGTGCCCCTTGTAAAAACTGAAATCTCGAAAAATGTACAAAAATATTTAAAAAAACTTGAAATTCACCCAAGCCCACTGGCCCGAAACATATTAGATAACCGTGGCCACACTCGATTAAGAAGGAGGGACACAGCAGACCTAATCCAAGGACAAGAAGGAAGAAACAATAATGAATAAACAATTTTTCGTCCGGGACTGGCTGGACTAATTAAGTTATAATTATTAGATATAAGATTTGAAATATTTGTTGTTAGTTCATTACGTAATGAAGATTCAATAAATAAAAAATAAAAATTGAAAAAAAAAGATCTCTAGCAAAGTCCTTTGCCGAGATTGTCAAAGACAACCGCGTTAGGGCGGTTATAGATCGAAGTGTCAATGACGGATCCATATCTCTGTCAAATTGGGATATGGTGAAGCAAAAACTGGGGTGTTCTGGAAAGTTCTCAAAGAGAACCCAGGCCTCCTCAATGCGATGATGCTGGTTGGTAAAAGGGTCACGTCAAACTCATGTTTTGTGTGGATGAACGCTCAGCGTTTCTACTCAAGACTGCCGTCGTATCGTTTGGTGAAGTATGGCCGGGATCTAGGCTTGAAGTGGTATGTGTGAGTGAGATACCCCGAATGCCTAGATCCATAGCTAAAATTCCAGCTGAGCCATCTAGCCCGGAGGAGATCTTCCAGTGCTGTAACCCACAGCTTCCAACTAACGATTGGAAAGTTACTGACGCTGAGGAATTTTCCAGAAAGGCGATCGTCGTCCTGAACAAGGACTCCTTGGGGCCGCTAAGGAAGACACAAGGGAAGGTGTACTATGGATTTGGTACGATCATCCTGCGTATCTGCCGTAGCGACAACAAGGACGATACCTCCTCAGAGGATGTAAAACCCATGCTCTCGGAAGAGGGCATGGAATGCAATGACGCCGCTGTACAGTGGGGTCAAATGCCCCTTTTACGTGTGTAGCTCTTAGACCAATGCGCGCATTGCAACAAAATTTTAGGGATATAGGAGGGGGAAGTCAATTACCCACCATATAATATAATTATTAATTACCCACCTAATAATATAATTATTAATTGTGCTATATCTATAGAACTACAATAGTTATGTACAATTTGCTGTGGGTAACTCAAAAATCAAACTACACGTTCCACCAAAATCGGAAGGGTATACGAGGGTGGAATCGGGTTCCCCCATACAAATGAATTATTAATTCTCCAATATCTATAGAACTACATCAGTGAGACACACTAAATTTATGCATGTAACCTGCCACTAAAAGACTTCGGTTCCTGCTAAGTTTAAAGCATTGCATTGAAATATTGTGACGACCAAAGTCAGGCATCGTATTGTTCTCAACAGTCCTTATTTTTATATTTGCTATTTGTGATTTTATTCTATATTATATTTTGATATTGTTTCTTATATTGTTTTATTATGACGTACCGTTGATTTAGTGCTAGACTGAAATGTTGAGCTTGGTTTTATTATTAGTTTAAGTCCTTGTATTCTACTATTTCATATTTTTCTTTTATATTATTGTATGGTTTGAATATAACGTATATTTTGTGTATAGTAACGCCACCTATTCCTAACTGGATAAGTATGATTTACATCAAAACCATCTAGTGGTGCCCTGTGCAAAACAGATGTTTGTAACAACTCATGGTTGTAAGCAATGGTGGTGACGTATACAAAACACATGCTTGTAACAAGTTGTGAGTACAACACATGTATAAATGTGTGTATATTTAATGCATGCATGATCATGATTATATGTAAAACAAATGTGTGTATATGGTTGTACACACAACACAAAAGGTATAAAAGGCGAGCTTTTAGTTGACAGCAAAGAGTTGGTTCGTAGCGGCCAGTAAGGTAAGAGCTACTAAAGGCTGTGGGTACACGTCTTTGGTATATTTTAAATTACTGGCTACTAAAAATACTAGTGTGGAGGAATTGGGAGTATTAGCAAGAGGGTACTCTGCCTATACTAACAATTCTTGGTGACTCCCGGTGATTGTGGTCAGTGCGCGTTGGTTTTCCGCGTGCTGCTCCTACCATAGAGAACACATAGAGCGAAAACTCCGCTGTCAAAGACCTAACTCAGTTGTCAAAAACCTAAGTGGTGAGAATGTATTAGTAAAAAAACTATGTGAAAACAAAAACAACACTCGTATATAACTTTTTTGAGTAATTTTTTTGTTTGAGTTTTTTTCTAGTTTCCGCTCTATGTATATTTTCTCTATGGCTCCTACGCTCCCCAGTCGCAAGACTAGACGAGGAACGAGTGTTGTTGGGAGGACAGTGGCTTTCCCGCTCTTTAAGTATTATCTGTAGTTAGTGTAGAGTATAAATAAAAAGTTTGTAACGTTGTCTAACCACCCGTGTTTTTATTAACCGACCCTGGACACAGCTGAGCTTACCCCAGCTTACAGCGGAAACGTGTCGTTACAATATATATAACACAATATTTAAAATGAGACAATATAAAAACTACAGATGTGGACGTGAGGGATAACTGGCTCCCGATACAAAACTTTAAAATTCTCGCGATCACGCTTAATAACATGATTTTTTTATTAAGCTAAATTGCCTGCTATCGCATAACTTCGTATTAACCACAAGAAAAACCTTCGAATTAATCACAAAAAAAACTTTTAAACAAGCATGAGTGCGTGAGAGTTAAATTGTAAAAATCCCGCGTGCTATTCATTCGCGATTAGAAACACAACGGATGGAAAACTAAACTTAACTGAAATAAAGAAAAGTAATTGGTAAAAATTTATTATTGTTTATCTCATTATATTACAAGAATATAGCATGGTCCAGGCCTGACTCGCACGTGACTCTCGTATTATTAATCACAACACTTGCACATCTCTTATAAAACGAAAAACAATGACAATAACAACAACAACAGCGACAGCGATAAAACGTCTATCAGAATCACAAAGAGCTTTTTGTTTGTAGACTTAACGGGTGAATCTGTTACTAATTTACATATAACTTATGAGGCGCAGCGATGCGCAACCTAATTTTTTCTGAAATAACGCTTAACTGTCCGGGCTTTTAAATTGAATTAAATTCCCTGCCCAGCTGAGCCCAGCTAATAACTTTAGGTCCATTTTAACTGATAAAATCCATTTTTTTTGCACTTCCAATATTAAACTAATAACAAAGCCACAAATAATTAAAATTTTACAAAAACATATCAATAAATACCTGAACTTGATGTTTGCATAATTAGATTTATTAATTTGTTGAAATTACTTATTACAAATAGTATTTATTTGCGCAATTTTTTTTATCACTTTTTTCGGTTTTTTTCTCACAATATGTAATTTCAACACGTGACTATAAAAATACCGTTTCATATTTCTCATTAATTTTGTGCTCTTTAAACTGGTACTTTCAGTTTTCACGATACTTGAAATTTGTTTTTTCAATTAATCCGCAAAATTAGTATATTCGGCACCTCTATGCGCTGGTCCAATCGACACTAAAGATGCTAACTCTGTCTCCGAACTGGTTGGTACCTTCTTTGAACGGATGGACGAGGCGGTGGACGTGACGCCCTCCTGAATTCTGACCAGGAGGACACCGACGTCACCGTTGTACAAATTGAGTATGGTGAAGGTGACGCAAATAAACCTTCACCACTCTCTTCACTGCTCCTCCCAATTGCAAAGAACGGGGAGGAGCTAGTCATGGTCCGGAACCTTGGAACCATCAGGATTGTATCTGTGGACAATGTTTGAAGTGCTATAAGATCTACTACGCTAAAGGCGTAGGTAAAATTAGGTCCTGTATACTGGCTAAAAGCGCTTTGAATATATTCATTCTGTCTAATTACAGCATGGGAAACCAATGAAGGCAGTTTGTTATGGTTGATTTGGTGCATTCGCCAAATGATGCTGTCCGTAGTGCTGTTAATAAGGCGAATAAGTCCAGGATACCTTTGTTTATCTGTGCTGACGCTAACTCGCACCACATTATATGGGGTAGCAGCGACACCAATTTTTGAAATCGTCAAAAAGCTTGACATTCAGAAGAAAAAGCTTGATTTTTCTTGACATTCAGAAGAAAAAACTTGATTTTTCTTGACATTCAGAAGAAAAAACTTGATTTTTCTTGACAATTTAAAATTCAATTAAATTAAAAGAAAAATTATATAATTTTTTCATTTGATTTAATTTAAACAAATTTGGTACGCTTTTTTCAGTGTTTGTACAAATAAATCAGTTAAAAATACAAATACGTTAATACATAAACAACTTTTTATTAACAAAAACAATAAAATTACATTTAATTCAGACTTTTCATTACTAAACAAAAATAAAAAAAAATATTTAAAATACAGTCACTTCATCGCATATCATTAAAGCATAGTTAAATTTTAAATCTATTTATTTTGCCACATGTATTTGGTATTTTTAGTAACAGATTTAATCAAACTCGTAGCATCTGGTGTAAGTAAATACTGCTGAAAACTTTTAAAATTTTCATCAAAATTTTGTCTGATTATTAATTCTGCCCTTATGAGATCAAACGACATTCTATTTCTGTCTTTGGTGTACAAATTATTTAAATTTTTTTTATCACATTTTTTAAAGAAATGGGCCCATATGTTGTCAATGGATATGTCTTTTGGTAATTCTTCAAAAACTTCCCGAAGGCAGCAGTAATCTGCATACAACATATCAGTATCAATAGAACTTGATATTTTTAAAATATTTGGCAACTCTGCTAAATTATTCCATGACAACAACGAGTTTTTAATATTTAAAACAGCAATTTGCTTAAAAACTGATGTTTCTCCAAAATCATATCTTTTTTCTAAATATTTTACAGCATTTTGTAAAAATTGGTTAGCTTCTAACTCAAAAGTTTCCTTTTCATTCAAAAAAAGTCTTTTTATAATAGCATTTGCTTTTTGGGTGCCCCGATAGACCAGTCGATAGTGTGCTGAACTATTAATCTGAGGGTTGCGGGTTCGATTCCTGCCAGAGACTCTGGGTGTAACTGCAGACAAGCAAAACGCTTCGCAGTTTGTGTATGTTTAAAAAAAAAAAATTATAAAAAAAAGCTTTGCTACCATAGAAACCATCATTTATGCGCTGATTTAGACCATTCATTAGCTTAGCCATTATACCATGTAAATCCAAAATTGTGCATGAATCGTTTTCTAAAGCCAATATGGATGCATGAAATTCATGCATTATGTTATGAATGAAAAACAAATAAGCCTCAGATAGTCCTTCAGCTATACATTCCTCATCTTCATTTAACAATTCAGAATCTGACATTCCTTGGGATACAAATTCCCATAGCTCTTTCCGACAATTCCTTTTCCCCTTTTTTAAAAAATACATTTTAACTGCAGGCCAACTATAAATTAAACGATCTATTGCCGGCAAGAGCGAAAGCCATCTTGTCGGTACGTGTTCAAAGCGAATTCAAAACAATGTTTCAACTTTTCAGTTGTCAGAGCAGATGAGCTAAATTCATTAAATGTTTTTATTACAATGTTTTCTATATCTACGGATAAAACGTTCAAAGCATATTTAATACAATTATTTATGATATGACAATTGCAATTCGCCTTAACTATTTGCTCATTTTCATTTGTCAATTTTTGAAAAACGGAATTGCGAACTCCACAATTAACGGCAGCATTGTCAGCACTATAGGAAGAGATTTGCTGAATTTTTAAATCATTTTCTTTAGTAATTCGTATTATATTGGCGAAAATATCTTTCGATGCTTCTGCTGGATCCACATAAAAATCCAATATCTTTTTACATATTCCATGGTCGACATCAAAATACTGAACAGCGTAAGGATATGTTTTTACATTTCCAATATTTGATGCGTCACTGCTAACAGAGTAGTACCAATTCTCTTTTAAAGCTTTAGCAACTTTTTGCTGCGCATATGGGGCTAAAACATTTCGCGTTATAGATGCTGCTTTTGTTCTCCCACATGAAATTTTGTTCGAGATGTTGCTATCACAGTAGATGGATCCAAACTGTTGTAGCTAAGGCCATGAACAACATTGTGGAATACACTTACGAGCTCAGCACGAGCTATTTGAGTTTCTTCGTTCATTTCTTTAGGTTTAGCAAAACTGGCAATACTCATGGACAATTTTTGAGAATTTAGTATTTTTTGATGTTTTTTAGTGCCCTTGTGTTTATCTCTGGAGTTGCTTCGTATTTAATTATGATTTCCGTTGGACACAATTTGCACGTAGCAGTAAAATCATCCTTCTTTTTTATACATGCGGAATATTCGGGTGATTGATTCCATCTGTCAGAAAAAGTTGTATATCTTGCTTTTTTCGATGGCCCAGCTTCCCCGTCGTTTTCCATGTTTACACTATACGCACACTATACGTATTAATTCATTCTATGTATAAATTTATATTTTTTAACAGATGTATTTTAAACAAAAAAATAAGTTTTAACATAAATTTCTTTATTATTTTCTTATTTATAAATCAGCTGTTGTATGTGTCGCTATAAAAACAAACTAATAAGCTGTAGGGTTTATAGTTGAAACAAAAAGTCGACTTTTCGACCTTTTAGATTTATAAAAAGACGACTTTTCAAATTGTCGACTTTTTATTTAAATCGATTTTTTTACTATTTTCAACTTTTTACCATTTCTTGTAAAAAATACATTTATCGATGCGCCTTTTGTAATGTTTAGCAATAAAAATGAAATGTATCAAGGCGATAATATATTAAATAAAATTATCAATTTTGTTTCTAATAGTTAGATTTAAATTTGTAAATAGTAAACAAATTTACATTTCTAATTTGGCATGTTTATTATAAAACACTTTCCGAAAAGTTTCTGCAATTCGTGTATATATATACAGTCAGAGACTAAAGGTTAAATACACCTCAAATATTGATTGTTTAAAGAAAAGTAAATGTTTAAGGAAAACTTAAAGTATACAGTTTTGTTTAGTTTCATAAATAACAAAATGCAATAAAAAAAATAGATTTCATTGCAAACATAACGGTAATTCTTAAAAATACGATAAAATTCACTAGAAAAAAGTTTAAATATTTTTGAGGTGTATTTAAACTTTAGTCTCTGACTGTATGTACGATATGTCTAAAAACTTTTAGTTTTTATAGTTTTGGAAGAATTTTGTGTATTTATTACTTATTTTTGCAAGCACTAGAAAAAATTCAAGTGTACCAAATTGCATGCTATTATTTTATTTTAGTTATTGTGTGCATATTTAATTTTAGTATACTGTTGCAATTAAATATTCTTTGAACAATCTAAATAGTCGAGTTTTTTCGACTTTTATCGACTTTTGAAATAACTTAATCAATTGTTCGACTTTTTTCCGAGCAACCGATTTCAACTTTTCGACTTTTTTCAGCAAAAAATCGATTGTTCGAACAATCGACTGTAGAACCCTAATAAGCTGACGTTTTGTTTTTAACTATTTTATTAGTGTTGGGCTGAAACATGTAATAGTGTTGAGCTTAGGAGGGTAAAAATTATTCATGGTACATGTAAAATTCTTGTAGAAACAGACAAGTCTTTACTTTTTGAATGTTTGTAGGACATTAAAATATTTATTTAATTTTACTTCTTAAGAAGTAAAGAAGTAAAGGACCAAATGTAAAATTCTTGTAGAAACAGACAAGTCTTTACTTTTTGAATGTTTGTAGGACATTAAAATATTTATTTAATTTTACTTCTTAAGAGCTAAACATAAAAATCTTAAAGTTAACTAGAACTAATATAAGATCTCAAGTACTCTTGTGTACTTTAAACCTTATCAAGGTAATATTTCCATCACAGCGTGGGGTAACAAGAGCACTAGTGATAAGAATATATTTTATTGCCTATTTTTAACTCTCACTTAATTGTCTATGCATTACATAAACAAAAGAATTGATGTGCCTCTTGCAACTAGTATTCTTATCGCTACTTGGGGTCTTTTCAGTTTCAATCTTAATAGTAATTTGGAAGTAGCAAATAGAGGTTCAGAACCTACTTTCATTGTTTCAAACAGAAGTGAGTGCTAGATTTAACACTTGTGAGTGCTGAGCACCACAGCATGATTACTAATTGGGCTGTCACTAGCGACTGCTGCTTTTCCGATCACCAATATATTGACTTCAATATTAGTGTAACTTATAAGAGTGTTAATAACATTCTAATAGGAGGAAGACCAAATGGGAGTTGCAATGAGACGTACTCTCTCGGTCTTTACTAAACCCGCCCTCTATTGAGAGTAGGGAGGATATTAAGGTAGCAGTTGAGACACTTACAGAAGCGTTCCAATCGGCTACTACTATGGCCTGTAGACCGATCACCCGCAGAGGTAGGAATAAACCTCCAGGGTGGAATCTGGAAATAGCACACGCCAGAAGGACGTGTCGTAAACTGTTCAACGAGGCAAAGAGGTTGGGTAACCAGCCGGCATACAAGTCCTCATTGAATCCTGGAAGGACTTCTGTAGCGGCGTGGAAGGATCCTCTGAGACTAACCGATTACTTAAAATTTTATCAACCTCTCCGGTTGTACCAAGCTATATTCAGAAACCCTGTGGTAGATGGACTCTGAATAGTAAGGAAACACTTGAGGTCCTACTAGACACTAATTTACCAGGCTACCTCCCAGTCGATGATGAAACTGTGAATGGGGCTGCTGATTTCGTTGCTCCATGTGATAACTCTGTTCCGATGAACAGAGAAAATATTCAGTGGGCAATCAAAAGTTTCGACCCGTTTAAATCCCCTGGGCCGGATGGCGTTATTCCTACTGATCTTCAGAAGAATGAAGAAATAGTTATACCATGGCTCATTAACATATATACATCAGTACATCAGTGTATCAGATGGACCTATATTCCTACATGGTGGACTAGATGTAGAGTAGTCTTCATTCCTAAAGGAGGTAAGGCGACTCATACTAAACCAAAGGATTACAGACCAATTAGTCTTGCATCCTTCTTGCTGAAAACCCTAGAAAGGGTGATTGACGTATATCTGTGAATGACCATTCCGACGAAACTCATCTCTAAATCCCAACAAGCCTACACTAAGGGCAGATCTGTGGAAACAGCTCTACATTCGTTAGTTGGCTCCATTAAAGAGTCGCTATCACATAAGGAGAATTCACTTGTTGCCTTTCTCGATATTGAAGGAGCTTTTAACAATGTTAGGCCCGACGCCATCCTATCTGCGATGGATGAACTTGGGATTGATCTATATGTACGCCGCACGGTGGCTCATATCTCAATTTCATCGGCCAAAAGTCCAACTTTTTGTTAACTCCGATTTCAAAAATTTTAATACCACTCAATAGTAAACATATTGAAACTAATGTAGCCAAAAAATTGGATAAAAATATTGTCAATTGTGTGCGTGGCATGCTGTTAAAGTCAAATATTTTATGTCATTTTATAAAAAATGTGATTTTTGTAAATTTGATCAGAAGTAAATTATCATTACTCGCAGCTATTATCGATAATTGGATGATTTTTTTTGTTATGTTGGTAGGATAATAGTCTTTAAGAACTGGTATGATTTGTCAATGCACCATTTACACCTGATGTGTTATTAATTTTTTTCTCAGGTACTATAATTTAGTCAAATTTGAATTTCAGTGGAATAAAAGTGCTTAGGGTCAAAAGGGGTTAAACAAATTTTACTACCAGGAGAAAGGTCAAAGTGTCCTCTTTAAGCCCATATATACTTGTTGACCTGTTTGTTGAACACTTTTTTCATTTGAATGAAATTATTCCCAATTTTTTTTTCTATTTTTATTTTACATGTTCATATGACTGGCGCAAAGTACAAGTCGCAATTTTGAAGATATTGCGATAAAATTTGGTACATACATTTTTTTTCGGCCCGAGAACGAAGTCTATTGAAACTGACTGAAATCGGTCCATTATTTCACCATTAAAACAGTCGCATATGCGGAACGGCGGTTTCTCTCTGCCGTTTACAGTGGATAGACGTTTTTTACATCGCTCTCACAAATAAATAAATAAAATAATTGTGAAGAATACAAAAAAAATATATATACAAAGATAAGTAACAGCGAATGGACGCTTATTAAATACTTATAAATATATTTAAATATTGATTTAAACAGCCAAAAAAAATAAAAAAAAAACTGTTTGTTAATGCAAACAATCAGAAAAAAACAAAGCAAAAGTAATAAAAAAAACAACAACATAAATAAAACCCTAATTAGTGTAGTGTTTGTGTATGAGTTTCTCTTACTCTCCAACAAGTGAAAGGAGGCTCAGCAGAAATAATGCATACATTGTTGTGAGCTCTCCATAAACAATAATAATACAAATGATCACAAAAATTATTTAAGTGTAAGAACAACAACAAACCAGATATCTCCACTCTCTAGTGCGCCAAAACAAAACAATTGTGTAGAAGACAACATAAAAGAAGATATAGAAAAACAAACAACAACTCAAATGGTTGCTGAAAATAGTAATGCTACTGTGATCAATGTCACAAATAGTAGTAATGAAAATATTAACTCTATAAAAACTGGTGATGATAAGCAAAATCAATCGAGTTCTACATTAAAAAATACTGGTGCCATACCAAAAAATACTCGAAGTATAGTGAAAAATACGGGAAAAATCCTAACAGGAATGGACCGTTACATCACTATAACTAAAAGCAAGTCCAGTCCTAGGACATCAAAATTGGAACCAAATCCAAAACAGGCGAAGAAAAATCCGGTAAGTCAAAATCGTTTTGCAATTCTTGACAATCAAGAAAGTAAAGAAAAACCCGCAAAGCCTGTAAAAGACTATAAGCCACCTCCCCTATATTTGCGCGAACCTAATACAAATGTTTTGGTGAACAAATTGTCCCAACTTGTAGGTAAGGAGAATTTCCACGTGGTCTCTCTGCGTAAAGGAACTATTCAAGAGACAAAGGTACAAACTTATTCGGAAAAAAATTTCAGAATGATTGTTGATAATTTCGATTCCGAGAAAAGAAACTATTATAAATATCAACTGAAAAGTGCAAAAGGTTTGACAGTAGAGTAAGTTCGGGTAATGTGGTATAGCTGTTTTTCTCTAAAACTAAGAGCATAGGAGTAGTGGTACCAAGCTTTAGAGTTTTATGATCTCAGAAAATTCACATTGGGTGAGTGTACTTCATTTTTGCAGGTCATGGAAATAGTCAGTTGTAAAAAATCAGCATCTTTAACCGCATCCATTAAAGATGATTTAAATAAAACGCAACTCATTTACAAATTAAAATACTATGTATCGGTTTTGCGGTTTGGTATACAATATTAAAAGAACATGGTGTACCACATTACCCGCCAAGTTTTTCAATGGCTTGTTTATGGGTGTTTTCTCTTCTTCCCAAATTTCTCTGACACTTGAACTTAAAAGACTTTTTTATTTTCATGGATGTAAACCTAACACTTGTAGTAAAACACTAGCTGAAAACTGTTCCAATCGAATTAAGATTCTAAAAATTATAGTCAAATAAAAAATAGGTATACCACATTACCCGAACTTACTCTAGTTATCAAAGGTATAGATAGTTCTGAGCCAACTGATGATTTTAAAATTGGGTTAGAGTCTGAAGGCTTTGAAGTGAAGTCCATTCACAACATAATAAATAAGAATAAAATTCCTCAACCAATTTTTAGAGTTGAAATCACTTTCAACTCTACTCAATTAAAGAAAAAGGGTGACACTCATCCGATATACGGTTTAAGATATCTTCTTAATCGTAAAATAATTGTAGAAGAAACAAAGGTCCACCTCAGTGCCTTAATTGCCAAGAGTTCGGTCACACCCGAACATTCTGCAAATTACCTTTTGTATGTGTAAGATGTGGAGATATTCATAAAAGTGAAGAATGTCCCCACTCAAAAACAGATAATATAAGAAAATGTAGTAACTGTGGTCTAAATCACACCGCAAACTACCGGGGATGCCCAGTATTCCTACGCATACAGGAATTAACGAACTAATCTAACATTCCAAGACTTCCTGATGCTTCTAGTGCTTAATATAGAAGTATCATAAAAAACAATAATCAAAATAAATCGTATGCCCATACGACAAAAGAGGATTCAGTTACCCAAATGAAAACAAACACTAGTGCTCAATATAGAGGTATTATAAATGATAATTATCAAAACAAATCGTATGCCAATACGACAAATGAGGGTTCGGTTACCCAAATGAAAAGAAGCAATGGAAATAATGCCCCATTATTTTCATATGCACATGCATTAAAAGAGGGTGTACCAGTACCCGACACTAACTCTCAAAGCTCTATTGAGAATTTAATTCAAACCATGAACAGTTTCATGGCGAATATGCAAAATATGTTTCAACAATTGATGCAGAATCAAAGCATGCTCATTAGAGTGGGTCAATTTGTATGGAGCCAAAAAAGTGCAACAAGCGGTTATCAAAATCGTAATCTACGATGAATTCTAAGAATGTTTGCCGAAGAAACCATGGGTCTAAAATCAAAATGGAGCTTCCCATTTTTAACCCGAAAATTTTTCTTTCGTATTTTATATTTTTGTTTAAATATGCTAACATTTTATTAAGCCTTTTAAGAAACTTGACTATGTTTGGGCTTTTTTAAAAGGAAAGAAAGGCAAAAAAGATGAATCTTTGCAAATGGAGGAGATTATCAATAAACTACACCCGAGGATAGTTACAAAATCTCATATTGTGGTTGTGCGAGAACCTAAAACCGATATTTAGGGTCACAGTGGGGGAAATGAAAAATAAAAAAAGGTGCAAATAAACTTGTAAGTTCTAAACCAATAATCCGATTTTAATAAAATTTCCCACGACTATAGAGGAAGTGTTGTTAGGCTTATGTTTTGAATTTTGACTTTCAACACTAAGGTGGGGCGGAGTCTCAAGAACCCAAATTGGGGTGTCTCGGGTATATTACAAATTAAAAATGATGCAAAATTTGTCTTCTCTAGCCGATTTGAAATATTTGTATATATGTGGAATCTACTAGAAGAGAGCTAATAATCATAACATTATTTTATCTTTAATAGTTTACGAGATATTCACCATTGAAAATTAAAATTTTATGTTTTTTTACTAACCTTGGTCTGTATTTTTGCAAATTACGGATCCAAATCTCTCCCGATTTTTTTAAATATATATGCTTTAATTAACAATATATTTATTAGTATTATAAGGAAAGAATTACTTCAAAATCGATACCAAGTCAAAAGTTATGTGCACTTAAATTTAAAAAATTTCGATTTTTTTTCGAAAAAAGCACTTACATTAATTTTTAGTAATACAGAAAATAAAAACAAAATAAATAATGCGTTTATATTTTTCTCAACGATAAGATTTTGGGAAGTACTATAGAAGAACAATAATTTCAATATTTGTATAAGTGCGTGGTCAAGAGCCTTCCGAAGTAGACCTATTTTTTATCTAAATTTTAAATTTATGCAAAATTTTCTCCTATCGTCAACAGAGTCAAAAATCTAAAAATACCATTTTTGGGGATTTTTAAAAAAATCGCGAAAAAAAAATCTTTTTATTTTTCTTTAATTTAACTTGGTATCGACTTTGAAATAATTCTTTCCTTATAATACTAATAAGTTAGTTGTTAATTAAAAAATATATATTTGAAAAAAATCGGGAGAGATTTGGATCAGCTATTTGCAAATATACAGACCAAGGTAGGTAAAAAATATAAAATTTTAAATTTCAATGGTGAATATCTCGTAAACTATAAAAGATAAAATTTAGTTATAGTAGTATGTTTTGTAACTCTCGTCTTGTATATTCTACATATGTATAAATCTTTCAAATCGGATAGAGAACAAAAATTTGGCATCATTTTTAATTTTTAATATACCCGAGACACTCCAATTTGGGGACTTGAGGCTCCACCCCATCTTAATGTTGAAAGTCTGAATTTTAAACTTAAGCTCACTAATAACTCCTCTATAGCCGTGAGAAATTTTATTAAAATCGGATTATCGGTTTAGAACTTACAAATTTATTTGCACCTTTTTTATTTTTCATTTCCCCCACTGTGACCCAAAAGATCGGTTTTAGGTTCTCGCACAACCACAATATGAGATTTTGTAACCATCCTCGGGTGTAGTTTATTGACAATCTCCTCCATTTGCAAAGATTCATCTTTTTTGCCTTTCTTTCCTTTTAAAAAAAGCCCAAACATAGTCAAGTTTCTTAAAAGGCTCAATAAAATGTTAGCATATTTAAACAAAAATATAAAATACGAAAGGACAATTTTCGCGTTAAAAATGGGAAGCTCAATTTTGATTTTAGACCCATGGTTTCTTCGGCAAAACTTCTTAGAATTCATCGTAGATTACGATTTTGATAACCGCTTTGTCGAGAAAAAAATTGACCCACTCTAATGCTCATGCAGATCCTGCTAAATAAAAAATGAATTCTCTAAGAATTTGTTTTTGGAATGCTAACGGCCTTAGCCAACATAAGAATGAAGTACAACAATTTCTCCACCTTCAGGAAATTGATGAACTACTCGTTTCTGAAACACACTTTACCATAAAGAACTGTTTCGGTATTAACGGATACTATACTTATACAAAACATCCAAGTGCTAGAACTTGTGGTGGAACAGCTATATTAGTGAGAAAGGATATTAGGCATTTCCCAATGCCAGAATATAAAACGGATCACATCCAGGCCACATCTATAAATATACCTGATGGTAGAGTTACAATATCTTCAATATATTGTCCCCCTAGATATAATATTAATCGAGAGCAGTTTCTCGAATATTTTAGGACTTTAGGTCCAAGATTTATAGCAGCTGGTGATTACAATGCAAAACATACATTTTGGGGCTCTCGCCTTATTACTCCTAGAGGGAGGCAACTGTTAGAAGCAATATCGTCCAACAGACTAGATGCCATATCTAGTGGCCAACCTACTTATTGGCCTACAGACCTCAGTAAGATTCCCGATCTAATTGACTTCGCTGTAATCATGAATATAACACGAGAATTTATTTCAGTTATCCCTTCGCTGGACCTCTCGTCAGACCACTCGCGTACAGTTTTAACGTTATTGGCAGTTCCAAGTAAATTGGAAAACTCTTACTCTTGTTTCCCTAACAAGAAAACGAACTGGTTAAAGTATAAAATGTATGTTAGCTCACACTTGCCACAAAACATCTCATTGAAAAATTAATATGAGATACAATCCGCTGTCGATATATTTACAGACATTTTAACAAACGCCGTTAAAGTGTCCACTCCCCCAGTCACCCTGGGGAATTACAGACATTCAAAATGTCCTCAAAACATTGAATCTCTTATCAAAGAAAAGAGAACACTCAGACGTCAATGGCAACAATCGCGATCTCCGAACCTAAAGGCTAAACTTAATCAGTGCCAAAAAAGACGTCACGTCGCCTTAAAGATTAATAAAGAATCTAACCTGAGAAATTATCTTAGAAACTTAGACCTTACTAAGAAAACAGAATATAGTCTCTGGAAAGCTGTGAAAAATATACAATGCCCTATTGTATATGAGTCGCCCATACGCCTTCAGAACGGAGAATGGGCAAAAAATACTTCAGAAAAAATCGAAGCATTTGCCAATCACTTGGAGAATGTATTTTTTACCCCAAATGATACAAATTCATATATTAGGCATAATGTCATAAATAATGTGGTGCCAGCCTAGGGTTGCCAGCCGGGCTGGACTTGGTTGGATTGTCCAGCTTTTTTGATGCCTGTCCAGTTTCAAGCTAAAATTGAATTTATCCAGCTAAATAGAAATTTTCGACAATAATATCTATAAATGAAAATTTACTTACTCTAATTAGTACACAGTAATAACTTATGCAAAAAGTGCATGTATTAACACATTTCTTGGCACCAAAGTTAACACCATTTTGAAAAAAATTTCGCCTAATGAACTTAAAACGTTTAAGACGGCATTAGACAATTTTTTAAAAACAGCGGTTAGCTATTAAGAAAATCGTTACGACTTTGGTGATGACTCCTCTTTTTTAAAAAATAGCATTTTAAATTTATTAAATGTCCTATTTTCTTGGAAAGATTTACAAAGCTTGAAATATCTGAAAAAATAGATAACGATGAACTATGTTTCGATTACTGCTGCTTTCGTGGAGCTTATAAATAAATACCAAGAGATTTGTCAAATGATATGGTTCTATTTTGTTTACCAAAGGTGAAAGGAATGAATTCGAGAATTTTAGAAAAGTTGTAAGTTTATGTGAAAGAGCTTTTCCTATTTTAAACAATCTCTATACTAAAAAAAACCGGTTGTCATTAGACCTGATTAGAGCCAAAATATTAATACGATCAAATTTAGAGGAATCATGTTTAGATTTTCAAAATTGTTTACAGATCTCTAAAGGTTTGGAATAGGCCAAATCCGTAAGCTCAAACACGAAATAATGTGGCAGTGTTTATAGTATTTAATTTATTACTTTTAATTCTTTATTTACATACATACAACAACTCACACATTTTTGGATCGATTTCAAAATTTTAAACAGTTACGGAAAAGCAAAAATTAACCTTTCATAAAATATATGCATAACTAGCTGACCCGGTGCGCTTCGCCACCCCAATTAGAAGAAAGAAATAGTACTATCAAGTCTCACTTTGTGAAACTAATTGTAAATGTCTAATTTCATATTTCTGGGTCAATTATTATAGAAAATGCAAAATGTGTTCCTAATTTTAAATTTTTATGTTTATTATTATAAAATATTCAAAAAGTACCATTGCAATAAGGAAATAGTACCATTGATTATCACTTTTAAATTCGCATTCACTAAACCATAACCCGTCAAGCTTGAATTTTAGATTTGTATATCATTTCCTATATTATCAACTAATTTTGTTTCTATAATACTTAAGATTTAATAAATTATCACAAAACCGAAACCGATCGGTTTTTAATTTTTTAAAACCGAAACCGAGGTTTTGAAATTCTTCGATTTTTTGGAAAGTCTAGGTCCATTATTATAGGAAATTCAAAAAAGTACCATTAGAATATATAAAAAGTACCAAAAATCCCCCACTTGTGGTTTCCCACTCACTCGGGTCCATATAAGCTTAATTTCATGGCTTTAGGTTCATTGGTGTAGAAATTACAAAAAGTACCATTCCAATAAAGAAAAAGTACCAAAAAGTCTCCCCTAGAATTCTAACTCACTTAGGACCATGTATGCTTAATTTCATGTTTTTAAGTCCATTGCTATAGAAAATTAAAAAAAAAGTACTATTAGAATAAACAAAAGGTACCATGAGGTATCCGCTTGAATTTTCAATCACTTAGGACCATATACGCTTAATTTCATATTTCTAGGTCCATTATGTATAGAAAATTCAAAAAGTACCAGTAGAATATAGAAAAAGTACCAAAAAGCACCCACTTGAGTACTAAAAAGTATACACTTGTGGTTTTCCAGTCACTCGGGTTCATATAAGCTTTATTTCATGATTCTAGGTTCATTGGTGAAGAAATTACAAAAAGTACCATTCGAATAAAGAAAAAGTACCAAAAAGTCTCCCCTTAGAATTCTCACTCACTTAGGACCATATATGTTTAATTTCATGTTTATAAGTCCATTGTTATAGAAAATTAAAAAAAGTACCATTAGAATATAGAAAAAGTACCAAAAAGCAGCCACTTGCGGATTCCCACTCACTCTGGTCCATATAACCTTTATTTTATATTTCAAGGTTCATTGGTGAAGAAATTACAAAAAGTACCATTCGAATAAAGAAAAAGTACCAAAAAGTCTCCCCTAGAATTCTAACTCACTTAGGACCATGTATGCTTAATTTCATGTTTTTAAGTCCATTGTTATAGAAAATTAAAAAAAGTACCATTAGAATAAACAAAAGGTACCATGAGGTATCCGCTTGAATTTTCAATCACTTAGGACCATATACGCTTAGTTTCATATTTAGGTCCATTATATTATAGAAAATTCAAAAAGTACCATTAGAATATAGAAAAAGTACCAAAAAGCACCCACTTGTAGTTTCCCACTCACTCAGTTCCATATAAGCTTTATTTCATGCTTCTAGGTTCATTGGTGAAGAAATTACAAAAAGTACCAATCGAATAAAGAAAAAGTACCACAAAGTCTCCCCATAGAATTCTCACTTACTTAGGACCATATATGCTTAATTTCATGTTTCTAAGTTCATTGTTATAGAAAATTCAAAAAAGTACTATTAGAATAAACAAAAAGTACCAAAAAGTCTCCCCCTAGAATTCTCACTCACTTAGGACCATATATGCTTAACTTCATATTTCTATGTCCATTATTACAGAAAATTCAAAAAGTACCATTCGAATATAGAAAAAGTACCAAAAAGCAGTCACTTGTAGATTCCCACTCACTCCGGTCTTAATTTCATGTTTTTATGTTCATTGGTGAAGAAATTACAAAAAGTACCATTCGAATAAAGAAAAAGTACCAAAAAGTCTCCCCCTAGAATTCTCACTCACTTAGGACCATATATGCTTAATTTCATGTCTCTAAGTCCATTGTTATAGAAAATTCAAAAAAGTACCATTAGAATATAGAAAAAGGACCAAAAAGCCCACACTTGTGGTTTCCCACTCACTCGGTTCCATATAAGCTTTATTTAATGTTTCTAGGTTCATTGGTGAAGAAATTACAAAAAGTACCAATCGAATAAAGAAAAAGTACCAAAAAGTCTCTCCCTAGAATTCTCACTCACTTAGGACCATATATGCTTAATTTCATGTTTCTAAGTCCATAGTTATAGAAAATTCAAAAAAGTACCATTAGAATAAAGAAAAAGTACCAAAAAGTCTCCCCCTAGAATTCTCACTCACTTAGGACCATATATGCTTAATTTCATGTCTCTAAGTCCATTGTTATAGAAAATTCAAAAAAGTACCATTAGAATATAGAAAAAGGACCAAAAAGCCCACACTTGTGGTTTCCCACTCACTCGGTTCCATATAAGCTTTATTTAATGTTTCTAGGTTCATTGGTGAAGAAATTACAAAAAGTACCAATCGAATAAAGAAAAAGTACCAAAAAGTCTCTCCCTAGAATTCTCACTCACTTAGGACCATATATGCTTAATTTCATGTTTCTAAGTCCATAGTTATAGAAAATTCAAAAAAGTACCATTAGAATATAGAAAAAGTACCAAAAAACCCACACTTGTGGTTTTCCACTCACTCGGTTTATATATAAGCTTTATTTCATGTTTCTAGGTTCATTGGTGAAGAAATTACAAAAAGTACCATTCCAATAAAGAAAAAGTACCAAAAAGTCCCCCGCTAGAATTCTCACTCACTTAGGACCATATATGTTTAATTTCATGTTTCTAAGTCCATTATTATAGAAATTTCAAAAAAGTACCATTAGATGAACAAAAAAGTACCTATAGTTCAGTTCACACATTTTGGTACCTAAATATTATCCCTTTTCTTACTTGAACACCCCTCAAGTTTGAAATTTAAAAATATTCCATTTTGCCAAAATTGTTTATGCTATAGGCATGTATCAAAATATTAAAATCTGTTTTAATGTGCCCAAGAATAAATATGTTTTAAAAAAAGTACCAAACTGTTTACCCGGATTTGGCCCAATATACACCTTGGTACTCGAGTTGCAAATAACTCGAGGAGCTCATAATAAAATATTCGTATGTCTATGTCAAATTATAGAAAAACATATTTTATGAAAAAGTACCAAAAATTAACACAATTTTTATCCCTTAAAGGTTCGAATTTCCAAAAAGTACCAAACTTATATTTTTTATTTTTTGATAATTAAAGAATACGATTTAAAATTTGTTTCTATGTTTATTGGTTTAAAAGATACATAGGGTGCAAAAAAAGTACCAAAATACAGTTTTTACCCGTTTTCTCCCCTAAAAGTTTCGAATTTCCAAAAAGTACGAAACACCTGTCAGCTTATTTTTTAAATGGAGTAACATGCTATTTTAAGTTTTTTTGTATCTTTATTAGTTTTGAAGATATAAGGTTACCGAATTTACCCGTTTTTACCCTTTTTTACCCCCTAAACGTTCGAATTTCCAAAAATCCCTTCTTATCGGATCGTTTTGGAGAGGGAGGAACCCACAGTTAAAATTTCGTGATTCTAGCTTCAGCCGTTTGGGCTGTGCGATGATGAATCAGTCAGTCAGTCAGTCAGTAACGTTACTCTTTTATATATATAGATATTTATAACATACAAATTTATCAAAAAATGCACGTTTTAAAACGTTATGCGAGTTCTTTCTAAACCTGTTAAAAAATTAAGATGATGAACATTACTAAAAACGGTTTTTAGTTGTTCGCTACACGCAGAGAAAAAATATAGTTGGACATGGTGACTGTAACCATTTCAATATTGTTACAAGTTTTTTAACTATATTATAGTCACAGTAACCATTTACATGATTGTGGTAACCATAATATGGTTAATTTACGATTCACATTATTTTTATCAACCATATGTATGGTTACAGTAAACATGTATATGTTTGTGACAACCATTTATATGATGAAGGACTTACCATATTATGTTGCTCTCGGCTTATGGATATCATAATCTGAGAACAACATATTAGATATATAAAAGAGTAACGTTACTGACTGACTGACTGACTGACTGATTCATCATCGCACAGCCCAAACGGCTGAAGCTAGAATCACGAAATTTTAACTGTGGGTTCCTCCCTCCCCAAAACGATCCGATAAGAAGGGATTTTTGGAAATTCGAACGTTTAGGGGGTAAAAAAGGGTAAAAACGGGTAAATTCGGTAACCTTATATCTTCAAAACTAATAAAGATACAAAAAAACTTAAAATAGCATGTTACTCCATTTAAAAAATAAGCTGACAGGTGTTTCGTACTTTTTGGAAATTCGAAACTTTTAGGGGAGAAAACGGGTAAAAACTGTATTTTGGTACTTTTTTTGCACCCTATGTATCTTTTAAACCAATAAACATAGAAACAAATTTTAAATCGTATTCTTTAATTAACAAAAAATAAAAAATATAAGTTTGGTACTTTTTGGAAATTCGAACATTTAAGGGATAAAAATTGTGTTAATTTTTGGTACTTTTTCATAAAATATGTTTTTCTCTAAATTGACATAGACATACGAATATTTTATTATGAGCTCCCACCACGTTACAGAAATTTATTTGAATGAAATTGTACCACCTCAATGGGGATAAAAAAGGTACCAAAAAGGGGATAAAATCGGGAAAATACATTATATTTGAAATTATTAAGCCAATTTTGATAATTTTTTTTAACGTTGGTTCCTGGATTCATACAAAAATTAACTAACAGGGTGTTATTTGGAACTCGAGTACCAAGGTGTATATTGGGCCAAATCCGGGTAAACAGTTTGGTACTTTTTTTAAAACATATTTATTCTTGGGCACATTAACACAGATTTTAATATTTTGATACATGCCTATAGCATAAACAATTTTGGCAAAATGGAATATTTTTAAATTTCAAACTTGAGGGGTGTTCAAGTAAGAAAAGGGAAATTGGTACTTTTCTCCTAATGGTACTTTTTTAAAATTTTAAATTATTTCAGTTATCGACATTAAAGTTAGCTGATATGTATTTGAGTGAAGTTAGTGTTAGGAATAGGGGATAATATTTAGGTACCAAAATGTGTGAACTGTACTATAGGTACTTTTTTTTCATCTAATGGTACTTTTTTGAAATTTCTATAATAATGGACTTAGAAACATGAAATTAAACATATATGGTCCTAAGTGAGTGAGAATTCTAGCGGGAGACTTTTTGGTACTTTTTCTTTATTGGAATGGTACTTTTTGTAATTTCTTCACCAATGAACCTAGAAACATGAAATAAAGCTTATATGGAACCGAGTGAGTGGAAAACCACAAGTGTGGGTTTTTTGGTACTTTTTCTATATTCTAATGGTACTTTTTTGAATTTTCTATAACAATGGACTTAGAGACATGAAATTAAGCATATATGGTCCTAAGTGAGTGAGAATTCTAGGGGGAGACTTTTTGGTACTTTTTCTTACTTCGATTGGTACTTTTTGTAATTTCTTCACCAATGAACCTAGATACATGAAATAAAGCTTATATGGAACCGAGTGAGTGGGAAACCACAAGTGTGGGCTTTTTGGTCCTTTTTCTATATTCTAATGGTACTTTTTTGAATTTTCTATAACAATGGACTTAGAGACATGAAATTAAGCATATATGGTCCTAAGTGAGTGAGAATTCTAGGGGGAGACTTTTTGGTACTTTTTCTTTATTCAAATGGTACTTTTTGTAATTTCTTCACCAATGAACCTAAAAACATGAAATTAAGACCGGAGTGAGTGGGAATCTACAAGTGACTGCTTTTTGGTACTTTTTCTATATTCGAATGGTACTTTTTGAATTTTCTGTAATAATGGACATAGAAATATGAAGTTAAGCATATATGGTCCTAAGTGAGTGAGAATTCTAGGGGGAGACTTTTTGGTACTTTTTGTTTATTCTAATAGTACTTTTTTGAATTTTCTATAACAATGAACTTAGAAACATGAAATTAAGCATATATGGTCCTAAGTAAGTGAGAATTCTATGGGGAGACTTTGTGGTACTTTTTCTTTATTCGATTGGTACTTTTTGTAATTTCTTCACCAATGAACCTAGAAACATGAAATAAAGCTTATATGGAACGGAGTGAGTGGGAAACTACAAGTGGGTGCTTTTTGGTACTTTTTCTATATTCTAATGGTACTTTTTGAATTTTCTATAATATAATGGACCTAAATATGAAATTAAGCGTGTATGGTCCTAAGTGGTACCTTTTGTTTATTCTGATGGTACTTTTTTTTAATTTTCTACAGCAATGGACTTAAAAACATGAAATTAAGCATACATGGTCCTAAGTGAGTTAGAATTCTAGGGGAGACTTTTTGGTACTTTTTCTTTATTCGAATGGTACTTTTTGTAATTTCTACACCAATGAACCTAAAGCCTTCATGGCTTTAGGTGTGTGTGTTTCCCGAGTGAGTGGGAAACCACAATTGGGGGATTTTTGGTACTTTTTATATATTCTAATGGTACTTTTTTGAATTTCCTATAATAATGGACCTAGAGTTTCCAAAAAATCGAAGAATTTCAAAACCGCGGTTTCGGTTTTAAAAAATTAAAAACCGATCGGTTTCGGTTTTGTGATAATTTATTAAATCTGAAGTATTATAGAAACAAAATTAGTTGATAATATAGGAAATGATATACAAATCTAAAATTCAAGCTTGACGGGTTATGGTTTAGTGAATGCGAATTTAAAAGTGATAATCAATGGTACTATTTCCTTATTGCAATGGTACTTTTTGAATATTTTATATAATAAACATAAAAATTTAAAATTAGGAACACATTTAGCATTTTCTATAATAATGGACCCAGAAATATGAAATCAGAAATTTACAATTAGATTCACAAAGTGAGACTTGATAGTACTATTTCTTTCTTCTAATTGGGGTGGCGAAGCGCACCGGGTCAGCTAGTATTAGATAAAATTATTCATCATAAATATGGTTGCCACAAACATATACATGTTTACTGTAACCATATATATGGTTGATACAATCATGTGAAACGTAAATTAACCATATTATGGTTACCACAACCATGTAAATAGTTACTGTGACTATAATATTGTTAAAAAACTTGTAACACTATGCAAATGGCTATAGTAACCATGCCCAACTATATTTTTTCTCTGTGTGTAGGTCGTTTTCCAAGTTTTTTTACTGTAGCCCCGTGTACAATGGATATAAATATATTTAAAAAAATATTTACACAAAACCAAAATTAACATTTTCTCGGTCGATTTTTAATGTCCAGTTTTTTTGATTTGTCCGGTTTTTTAATACCCAATGTCCAGCTTTTTGCGAATCTGAATCTGGCATCCCTATGCCAGCCCCACTAAAATTCCGGTTCTCTACCGTGAAGACGACAATTAAAGGTCTTAAGGCTGGAAAATCACCTGACATAGATAAAATTACTACCACGATGATAAGCAATCTGCCCAACTCAGCACTGAGAATTATTTTGTTCATATTTAACTCAATACTACGTATTGGATATTTCCCATCCTCATGGAAAATATCTGATATAGTTATTATACCAAAACCGGGCAAAGATGTCACTCAAGTGACATCATACCGTCCCATTAGCCTATAGTCAATAATCTCAAAACTTTTTGAAAAGTTGTTACTTGAGAGACTTATAGTGCACCTTGAAGAAAATTGCATTATACTATCGAACAGGTATATCGGATAGCTACACTTATTCGGAAAACCTTCGAGAGCAAGCAGTATTGCTCCACATTATTTATTGACATATCTCAAGCCTTCGATAAAGTCTGCCACGATGGACTAATACAGAAAATTACTAGATTACTACCTGCGAAAGTACATAAACTGCTTAAAAATTACATACAAGATAGATCTTTCCAAATCAGATCAAAGGATGTGATCTCAACACGTCGAAAAATATTCGCTGGTATACCACAGGGAAGTATTCTAGGGCCGTTCCTATATATTTTATATACTGCAGATATGCCTACGAGCGCACTGACTAACGCATCTACATTTGCGGATGATACCGCTTTTTTAAGTACACATAAAAACCCCGCAATAGCTTCTGAACAACTCCAGTCTCACATCGGCGATTTGGAAAAATGACTGGACAAATGGAAAATTAAGGTCAATGCAACAAAATGTATTCACGTTACATTTACTCTAAGACGAGAAAGTTGCCCTTCCATACAGATAAATAATATCAAAATCCCAGAATGAGATATCTCGGTATCCATCTTGATCGCCGTTTAACATGGTCCCAAAGGCATTTCAAAACTAATGGATCATCCAAACCCCCTTGCCGGGGAGTTGCTGTCATTTGAGGGTCATAGACGACTGAGGCGATTGGAAACACTGGATTTAATGAACACTCATGTTGGACATTGCAGCGGCAATAATCATGTTGGACATTGCAGCGGCAATAACAACTTTAGTTTTAGTTTAGGTTAAGATGTTAATACTTATTTTAAATTTCTAATCGCGCAATTTTTTTTTACACAATTTTTCAACTAAACTTGTTTTAACTTAAAACTTATAGCTCTTATTAAAAAAGTTAAAGCAGACAAAATATACAAATTTCCTATGAAAAAGTAGACCTTTTTTAAAATTAAAATCTATATAATTTTTATTTTTATTTATTTAACCTTCGCTTTCATGAAGACAGGTTTTTACGTGAACTCATGGTATCTACCTGTGTTAGAATTTTTATTTACGGGGCATTTCACGTCAAGTGAACCAACTTTTGAAATCGATGTCTTCCGATGAAATTTGCACCAATGTTAGTTCTATTGGATAGTAATTCGGACACCATTTTTCAACAAGATGGGTCAAGAACTCTCTGAGTTATAGGAGGTCAAAATTTGACATTTTGGCCAAACAGGTGTTTTTTTTATCCATATAACTTATTACCTATTGTTCTTAGCAAAATGTGTCCCAAATAGTTTAGATAGCTATTTATGCAATCTTTCGAAAAAAAAAATAAAAAAATTTAATAAAATATTTTTGTTTTTTTTTTTTAAATCAAAAATATTTTTGACTTTTTTTTTCAAAATGGGCCCTTTTTATTTTTTTTTTTTATTTTTTTTTAAGAAAGCTTAGGTCTTTTCCTAAGCGACCTATATGGTCGCTTAGTGGGATGCGAGTGGGATATCTATCAAAAAAAATATTTTGTAACTCAAGATTTAAAAACTTTGTTGACTTTTTTTAAAAAAATGGACCCATTTTTTAATTTTATTTTTTTGCTCAGAAGAAAGCTTATGTGTTTTCCTTTAACACCCTTTTTGTCGCTTAGTGGGATGCGAGTGGGATATCTATAAAAAAAATATTTTGTAACTCAAGACATACAATTTTTTACTTTTTTTTTGAAAAATCAAAAACCTTTTTGACTTTTTTTTTCCAAAATGGACTCTTTTTTTATTAATTTTTTTTTCTCAAAAGAAAGCTTAGGTCTTTTCCTTTAAAACCTTTTTGGTCGCTTAGTGGGATGCGAGTGGGATATCTATCAAAATAAATGTTTTGTAACTCAAGACAAAGGTTTTTAAATTTGCACTATTTTAATTTTTTTCATATTTGTGTGTAAACCTTAAAAATTAAACTTACGCAGAGAAACTAGACACATTAGCCTTTCCGATGGTATGTAACAACCCAACTAAAATTTCATAGCCTCGATACTGTAATACGCATAATATGTTAACCTCAGGAATAAAAATCACTTTTTTTCTATGGAAATGTTGAATAATTTAATTTTGTTATTTATTTGTAATAATAATTAATTAATTTAATATATAATAATAATAACAAAAAGATGAATAATTTAGTAAAATTTAATCTTAATCACAATAGATCAATTTATATAATAACTATTTTTACACTTAATTTATGAAGTTTTTAAATTTTCAAATATCCATACTTTTATCCTCCTTATTTGTCACCTTTATTAGCTGTTTTTTTTTTGTCAATCCTTTCTTGGCGTTATTAGATTCAGCTACTGATTTCGCTGCTGGCTTCTTTTTTGGCTTTGGAAAGAAATCGCATTGAGTAGATGCAGAAAACTTTTTTAATTTGAGTCTTCCATCGACAAGCGGTATGAAAGCATGGTATTGAGCAGTGCCATCGATTGTTACCGCAGCATCGAATCTGCTCTTTAGTGTTTTCAATGTTTCCTCATGATCCTCTTTGCTACTAAAAACTATTTTAGTTTCTTTACAATAATTATTTGCCCAATGGAATAAAGCAGTCGCATCTAAGATGCGATCTTGATGAGAGCACTGGAGGCTATACTTCGCTGCATTTCTTTTGAGGTTTGCTCCAATACCATCACATGCTCCTTTACCATGAGCAGTAGGATGAAAATGCCACTCAGCTGGCATTCCAAAATCTTTTCTTCCACAAAATCATCCACATTTAAAATTATGGTTTTCAGTGTGCATCTTTCAGTCTGAAGCCAAGATTCAAATTTTAACTCCTCAATACATTCTCTATCAAAAGAGTTGATTAAATTTTCTTTGATGGATGTGGTTTCCGGGCAATTCGAACATTCACCTAAGTGGCAAGAAGTTGTAGCATTAGGGCACATAGTCAATTTAAGGCAATCGCGGTAATGGTGTAAATCTTCTGATGAATCATCTTTTAAGTAATTTAAGTTGATTTCCTTCAACATCAATTTAACATTTTCATGGTAAATACAAACACATACTGTGTGAGTTCCGCTGCTTCCTGCCAAAACGCAATGTTTTGGCCTCAGTTGTGTAAATTTTGTGAATCCAATTTTGACATCCTCGTATTCAGATTGAAATGTTGCGAATAATTCATTCAGGTTACAGAGAACCATTCTCTTCTGCATTTGAACTTTCTTGCCATCGATTCGTACAGACATCCAGTCTTTCATCCCTGGCATCAGGCGACTCATATCATCTCGCTGATAAAACTGAGTTATTAGAGATTTAGTATCGCACTCCAAAGTTTTTCCCTTCTTTTTGTTTGGGAGTGTGAGAATCCCATGATCAGCAACCAATTGTTTAGCAATTCTTGCTTTTCGTTGAGACGTTCCAAACTCAGTCATTGTTTTTGCAGAACTCCATGTTCTTGGAGCAAGCGTGAGAAGTTGAATTCTTTCAGCTTCACTCTGTGACGTTTTGTATTTCTCTTTTATTTGTTCAAGAACTTCTACTGCATCCTTATGGTATTGGTTTCGACACTCATTCGTTGAATTTGAAAAGTTAGAATAACCATCATCATCAACAGTTCTGTCTTCATTCTCGGAATTACTTTTGTCTTCATCTGGAATAACTTCAACGCAAGGCACATTACTATTCAAATTCGGTAATTCGTTCAACTTTCCGAGCTCTTTCCTGCATGATCCACAAATTTTCAATCGTTTTGACAGCGTAGGGAATTTTTTTAATAAGCCGTCGGAAATATTTCGCATATCTGATGATCTGTGCTTCATTTTGTTAAAGGGATTAAAACAAAAAGACGAATAAATTTCATTTTCAACCTTAGCCTTTTTAGAAGTCGTAGACATTTTGAATTTTGTAAGTATTTATGTAAATAACACACGTCTTAACTTTAACGCTGTTTCTAAAAAACTGATTTCCGTATGTCTTCAGAATGACAATAAATAGTTTTTTAAGATCATATAGGTAGTACGTTTTAATGAATGAGTCTAAAATCTTTTATTAGGGTCAAGAAGGGCTTACATACTAAAGTACCTAGTTTAACCAAATGTTACAAATAATAATAAAAATAAACCACCATATAAATAACCTACCTGTCAACTTCTACCTCTCCACCCACTTCTTAAAGTCAAATGTCATAAAATAATAAATAAACTGGTACTTCGGAGAAGGGCCATAAAATATTTCCACTTGATTCCAAAAATTTGTTTCTGGGGCACCTGATATTTTAACAATGAAAATCACGTGCGCTGAAAACTACCTCTAGGATTGACTAAAAAAGCCGCAAGATACAAAACTCAGACAAATTTTGGGGGTGGAAAATTAATAGCGGTCGGCCTCATATTGCACCCCTCCAGTGGCTATTATCAGTCAGTTGTTGTGGTTTTTATTTTTAAGGTTTTAGAAACACTTACACACAAATATGAAAAAAATCAATTTAAAAACCTTTGTCTTGAGTTACAAAACATTTATTTTGATAGATATCCCACTCGCATCCCACTAAGCGACCAAAAAGGTTTTAAAGGAAAAGACCTAAGCTTTCTTTTGAGAAAAAAAAATTAATAAAAAAAGAGTCCATTTTGGAAAAAAATAGTCAAAAAGGTTTTTGATTTTTCAAAAAAAAGTAAAAAATTGTATGTCTTGAGTTACAAAACATTTTTTTATAGATATCCCACTCGCATCCCACTAAGCGACAAAAAGGGTGTTAAAGGAAAACACATAAGCTTTCTTCTGAGCAACAAAAAAAATAAAAAATGGGTCCATTTTTTTAAAAAAAGTCAACAAAGTTTTTGATTTTGCAAAAAAATTCAAAAATTTTAAATCTTGAGTTACAAAATATTTTTTTTGATAGATATCCCACTCGCATCCCACTAAGCGACCATATAGGTCGCTTAGGAAAAGACCTAAGCTTTCTTAAAAAAAAATAAAAAAAAAAATAAAAAGGGCCCATTTTGAAAAAAAGTCAAAAATATTTTTGATTTAAAAAAAAAAATCAAAAATATTTTATTAAATTTTTTTATTTTTTTTTTTCGAAAGATTGCATAAATAGCTATCTAAACTATTTGGGACACATTTTGCTAAGAACAATAGGTAATAAGTTATATGGATAAAAAAAAACACCTGTTTGGCCAAAATGTCAAATTTTGACCTCCTATAACTCAGAGAGTTCTTGACCGATCTTGTTGAAAAATGGAACTAACATTGGTGCAAATTTCATCGCGATCGGAAGACATCGATTTCAAAAGTTGGTTCACTTGACGTGAAATGCCCCTTATATAATAATTTTTTATATCAAACTACATATTATAAGAAGTAATTTTACAGCCATCTATGCATCGTGATTCGTATATTTCGGGTAAAAAACAGAAGTCTGAAGTCATCCAATTTTACAATAAAACTAAAGGAGGCTTTGATACGGAAAAAACATGAGTCTCAATATCCAATAGATTACTCTTGAACTCCTTGGGTACAAATCTTTGCATCGCACAAATAAATCTCGAGCCGAAAATACGATGGTGTTTTTTAACAAGACAACAATTGAATGTATTTAAGATAAGCTTCTGAATAATTTTTGATGGTAGTATAAAGTAAAGCTAGTTAAGTAATAAAACCACGGTATATATTCATAAACCCATATACACAAAAATATAAAATATAAAAAAACTTCTATAATCTTACTTTAATTTTTTTTATTTGTTTGTTTTCTAAAAAATCGGCAAATTTTGATAACTGAGCTGAAAGCAATTTCAAAGTTGATAAAAACTGTGTAAGTTATTAACAAGTGAGGTAGATATTTGGAAAGCGAAGGTTAAATGTGGGAAATAAATTGAATTGCTTCCTCGGAATGCAACAATAGGAAATAGAACAATATTTTTTAACTTACTAACATACAAATCAAATCTTATTAAGCTCATTGCAGAGGTATGGCCCATAATATTCCTGGAAGATCTTCGCATTCGTCCTTAATTATATTAAGAACCTTCAACTCCTTATACAATTCTTCTTCGTTCTTGTGGTTGTGCTCAAGATAATTCTTGGCAAGTAAACAGTTACCAGCTGTTAGCACACTTACTCTTGCCTTGCATGTTTTATTCCGGTACTCTTATTTACTGGTACTATTGTATACCGACTTTTTGACATTCTGACCCAAAAAATTAATTCTGAACCCAGTTTCAATTTCAAAATTAATTTTTATTCTATACAACTTTCTTTGCACTGCGAAATTATCACGATCTTAACTCTGCGAAATTATCACTTCAACTTTTTTTTTTTGTGAATGGTAAATGGTTGTTAATACATCGGGAAATAATTAACAGATTTTAAGTTTTCTTTATACACACAGCCTCAGAAGTGAGTAAACACCAGTGAATTTTTTGATTTTTTTAAAATCATGAAAATTATTATAGTCCGACTTAAATCTTTTTTTTCATAACCAAATCTATTATTCAACTCAATAACCAACAAACCGAAACTTTTAAATTTTAATCGATGGATAGATTTTAGTATTTTCATTATCTTAAAAAAAATCAAACAATTTTTGATGTATACTCACTTTTGAGGCTCAGTGTATATTAAAAAATGAAATTATCCCCCAAAATTTATATTGGGGACTTATTTCATAATGATTTTTTGGGGTATTATTTCATATGAAATAATCCCCCAATTCAAAAAATGAAATAATACCCCAAAAAATGAAATAAACCCCCAAAAATCGTTTTTATTGCTCTCTGTACTAATTTTTGGGGGATTATTTCGTGGGGGGTTATTTTATGCCCCAGTTAAATGTTGTTTGAAAAACAACAACAATTTGTTTAGACTATCGAACATTATGAAAATATAACCTTATAGCAGACCGTTTGAAACCCCCAATTGTTTTTGATCACCTTCACTGTGTTTGGGGACTTATTTCATTTTAAAAATTGGGGTTCTATTTCATATGAAATAAGACCCCAATAATGGGGTGTTATTTCATTTCTGTTTGGGGAATTATTTCATTTCGTTGGTGTCTTATTTCATTTTCAAAACTGGGGTTTTATTGCATATGAAATAAGGCCCCAAATTTTGGGGGGTTATTTCATTTTATTTTTGGGGTGTTATTTCGTGGTGGGTTATTTCATGTCGCCGGGCTGCGCATCTCTGGTATAGACCATAAATACAATTAAAGAGAGTAGTAGGTAGCTGAGTTCTATTAGTTAATATTGTATTGTATTTTATACTAAGTATACTTAATTTGTATATACAAAATATTAATTTAATATTTTGAAACTTAAATACGATTATTAGTATACATTTTATAAATGCTTATATGAATTAATTTGTGTAATAAGTAAATATTACCATAACATTAAAGGTATTTACTGACGACAATACTGAGTATTAATATTTGTCAAAAACTTATGTATCATAATACAATTTCATAGTCTAAACAAAAATTGTATTAGATTTTCAAAAAATACAAATGATTTTTTTAATTTACGGTCGATATTCATAATTTTTTTAAAACGATTCAAAAGCTTTTTATTTTCTTACGTATCGGGTATCTATTTATAAATACAAATAAGGCAAACAATTATTGTGAAGAAAATATAAAATTTACAGAAAAAAATCAACAATTAACAAAAAAAAGATTTTGAATACTACCGTGTACATATGAAATGTATTTTTCAAAATAATTTCTTGACAAACCGGATGGATTTAATAATATTTTAATTTTGAAAAGTATTAGTACACAGTATTGCCATCTATAAATACCTTAAAAAGTTAATTTTTTTTTATTTATTTATGTATTTATTTATATTATTGAAATATTTAAACCATTTTTAGAACATTGAAAATATTTTGAGCGTTCTGGGCAAAATAAGTATTTTTATACAAGACTTTTAAAATCAACAAGTTGACAACACCGTTAGTAAATGTCATGTAGAAACGTAAAGAAATTCTATTTTAACAGGTTCAGACGTTACATTTTGTCACAATAACTGCTTTAACTATTTTACACACAATAGAAACGATAAAGCTGTTCCGTTCCGTTAAGGTTACATTACAGTCGGCTAATCCACCCTTTATACCAGTGATGTTCAAAAATAAAAATGAAGATGTATTGGTGAGAGAGCTACCCAGCAAACATAATGTCAAACATTTAAAATAATAACAAAATGAAGAAAGTTTAGATTTAGAATTTTTGTCAAATAAAACCAATTTATTAAATGAATGTAATTTAAATTTTAAGGAAATGAAAAAATATACATTGTAAGTCCGAAATTCTCTTAAATTTTGTATTTATTTTTGACTTTGTTTTATTGTGTTCAATTGTAATTGAAACGCGTGTGTTTGCTATGCTTCAAACAAAAACAACCAACAACAATGCTTAATAAATTTCTGCAAAAAAATTGCGATAGTCCGTCGCATGTGGTTTCTTCGCATTCTCAGCGATGAATGAACAAAAGTTTTTAAAAGAGAATAACAAATGTGTGTAAATTTTTCAAACAATTGTTGTATGGCGTGAACATCACTGCTTTATACCAGCGAAATGCAAACTCACACCACTACAGTTTTTAGATATTGTAGTTGTATGAGTTGAGAATTATTCTCTGGCAAAAACAAAAACAACTAGCTGAAATAATGAAATAAACAAACATAAAAGCGTAACACAACCTGCTTCTATCAATGCTCATGCGAGACTGACTGTTTTTATACAATGTGTGTGCTTGCGTACATATGAAAATAAACAAGTAAGAGTGCTATATTCGGCTGTGCCGAATCTTATATACCCTTCACCAAATTATACTTCAAAATTTTAAATATTTTTAGGTAAACAAAATTTAATTTTTTTTTAGTTGTTTTTTTCATTTTTTGGAAAAAAATTTATTTTAAATTTTTTAAATTTAAATTTTTTTTTTTTAAATTTAAAATTTTTTTTTTTTAAATTTAAAAAATTTTTTTTTGGTTTTTAAAAATTTTTTTTTTGAAAAAAAAAATTCGGGTTAAAAATTTTTTTTCCCGATTTTGACCCATTGTAGGTCCAACTTAATATGGTCTTATATACGTCGTTGCAAATGTCTTTGAAATATCTATCATTAGATATCCATATTGTCTATATTAATGTCTTAGTAATCCAGATATAGGTCAAAAATTGGTCAAAAATCGAGGTTATCTTGGTTTTTTCCTCATATCTCAGCCATTTGTGGACCGATTTTGCTGATTTTAAATAGCAAAATTCTCGAAAGCATGTCTGTTAGAATTATTGAAGATTTGGATCCCGAAGATATCTGGGGTCTTCAGAAAACTGATTTCAACAGACAGACAGACGGACAGACAGACGGACAGACAGACAGACAGACAGACAGACAGACAGACAGACAGACAGACAGACAGACAGACAGACAGACAGACAGACAGACAGACAGACAGACAGACAGACAGACAGACAGACAGACAGACAGACAGACAGACAGACAGACAGACAGACAGACAGACAGACAGACAGACAGACAGACAGACAGACAGACAGACAGACAGACAGACAGACAGACAGACAGACAGACAGACAGACAGACAGACAGACAGACAGACAGACAGACAGACAGACAGACAGACAGACAGACAGACAGACAGACAGACAGACAGACAGACAGACAGACAGACAGACAGACAGACAGACAGACAGACAGACAGACAGACAGACGGACATGGCTTAATCGACTCCGCTATCTATAAGGATCCAGAATATATATACTTTATAGGGTCGGAAATGAAAAATGTAGAAATTACAAACGGAATGACAAACTTATATATACCCTTCTCACGAAGCTGAAGGGTATAAAAACAAGAGAGCTCATTTGAGAGCTCACTGCAGCTCGCTGCTTTATACTAATAATTCTCCTTGAGTAACGGTAAATAGAATAGTATTCATGAATTTCCAAATATTTTAACGAATTATAAATAATTAATAAATTCTATACATGAATATATAAACAAAATAAAAAAAATAACAATATAAAAATCATTCTTCAAAATTAAATATATTCATTCATTAAATAAAAAAATATATGTAGCGAATTACTTTTCTACAACAATGGACTTAGAAACATAAAATTTAACATATTGTTACGAAATTGTACTTGAATTCAAATATAACGATTTTAACGGCTGATTTAAAAGTAGTGTAATGCTTTCAAATAGCAGTGCTGTAATAGCAAACTTTAACATATCTGTGGGCATTATTAACATTGAATAAAAGCTTTCAGTTGACCATTGATCGTAAGTATGGCAACGTTGTTTGCTGCGACCATATATTCGAATTCGAATATTCAGTTAAAGAACATTGTAGAAAGTATACCACAGATGGCGTATGTATTAGAAAGCTCTAGACAGTTAAAGAGCAATCTAGAGTGCAGATGGCAGTGTTATAAATAGTGGCAGAGGTTGCAGTCGTTAGTGCGTTTATCAGAGACGCTATTTGAATAAACATTAACTGAGTGCTGTGTTTTTCAAGTGAATTCGTGTACATTATAAAGTGTGTCTGTATTTCTGCTAATTTATAAACGTGTATAAAAAAACATTGAGTGACTATTTAATTATATTGTTGTACATTTGAATAAATAAAGAGTTGTTACAATTTTTAAACTACTAACCGGCTTTTATTTGCAATCAAAAGTATCCGGTTTATTTAAAGGAAATAAACAAACGTTTTGAAAAGGTTAAAACGTAACAATATATATAGATCTAAGTGAGTGAGTGAGAATTCTAGGGGAGACTTTTTGTATTTTCTTCACAAATGGGCCTAAGCGAAAGGAAATCTACAAGTGGGGATATTATGGTAGATTTTCTTTATTCTAATGGTACTTTTTGAATTTTCTATAATAATGGATCTAGAAACATAAAATTAAGCATATATGGTGATAAGTCTATTTTGGAGCTACTCGACCGCGTACAGGAGTGGGCGAAGCAGATTATTGGTTACAGTAGGGTATCCAACTCTATTGATTCGCTAGAGCACAGTCACAATGTGGGTTGCGTTTCACTGTTCTATCGGTACTACAATGGAATGTCTTCTGATGAAATTAGGGAACTTTTTCCTGATGCCCTCAGATTTTTACGTAATACACGTTTTTTATCAAGAACACATCCCTTTGTGGTCGATTGGCCAGTGGACCGCACAACACACTAAAGGGAAAATTTATTCTTTAGCCGTACTGTACATATGTTGAAAAAACTTCCCGCTGTAGTGTTTCCTGTCATTTTCAATGTGGGAAAGTTCAAGTCGAATATCCACAAATACTACTAATAAGAGAGTAAGAATTCAAAGAGGAGACCAATGAACCTAGAAAGGTGAAACATAGCTTATATGTCACTTTTTCTGTAATATATTGGTACTTTTTGAATTTTCTGTAATAATGGCCATAAAAATATGAAATTAAGTGTACAGTGGTGGCCAGGAATTTAAGACAAAAATTGTTTGCTAAATTCCACGTGATCGTCAATTATTTTTTCAAATATTTCCACAAATATGTATGCATGAGGACTGTTTTAACACACAAGTGTGTTTTATTCGACTGTGCCAATTCCTACATATTCACCACGAACACATAAAATTTTTGTACAACTTGACCAAAAAAAATGATTTTTAAATAAACATATTTTCTCACATTTATATCATTATATATTTATTATTATAAAATATTCGGACCAAATTTCGTAATTTTAGTTCCATTAGTTTCGGTCATATCATGTTATTAAGAGCGGATGTTCGCTGAGGTGGGTCAACGTATTTCCACATATCTTTGTCCATATATGTTTTACCGATTTTTCCAAAAAAATTTCAGAAACAGAAACATTAATAATAAATTTCATACCCTTAGAGGTCCTTTTATTTTGGCTCTATCGCACATAAAATTCAGTTGATGAAAAAAATTCAAGTATTTGTCTTAAATTGGTGGCCACCACTGTATATGGTCCTAAGTGAGTACAAATGCAAGGGGACACTTAATGGAACTTTTTCTTTATTATAATGGTACTTTTTTTAATTTTCTATAACAATGAACCTAGAAACATGAAATTAAGCATATATGGTAGGGTGGGTCAATTTGTTCGGGCCCAAAAAACGTGGTAAAGCGTATAGCAAATTCGTAATCTACGGAAAATTCTATGTACTTTTTCAGAAGAAACCATGGTTCTAAAATCAAAATCGAGCTTCCGGTTTTTTACGAGAAGATTTGGAGCTCAAGACCTCTTTTGCTAGGTATGTTCAATTTTAAAAATAATAATATTTCTTCGTTTGTGTTCCGATTTCAAAAAAATTACATATATATAGAATCTTCTCGTCGAGTACTACATATAACATCTCGTAGCTATATATTCTTTATACATCTTCTTAGAAATTTTTTTAGATAACTTAAAAAGAATAAAAGCACCTTTTTCCCAAAAAAATAACGAAAAATCGCCTTTTTTAATTTTTTGAAATTTAAGCATAACTTTGGACTCAGTCATTACTTGTTAGTCCTATAAATTAAAAATAGAGAAAATCGGAAAACATTTGAAACCGCGGTCATCAAAAAACTGGAGTAGGGTGGGTAAAAATGTATTATTCAAATGCCAATATCTCTTACGCTATAAGAGATAACTGATAGCTACGAGATGTTATATGTAGTACTCGACGAGAAGATTCTATATATATGTAATTTTAAAATTGAACATACCCGAGGTCTCCTAGCAAAAGAGGTCTTGAGCTCCAAATCTTCTCGTAAAAAACCGGAAGCTCGATTTTGATTTTAGAACCATGGTTTCTTCTGGAAAAGTTCTTAGAATTTTCCGTAGATTAGGAATTTGCTATACGCTTAGTAGTCAAAAAAATTGACCCACCCTAATATATGGTGATTAAAACTTCGACTTTTTTGTACTGGTAATTTTTGTATTTTCTTCATCAACGAACCCAGAAACATGAAATAAAGCATATATGGACTCGATCGAGTGGAAATCCTGTCTGGGCAAAATACTTTTTCTTTATTCTAATGATAATTTCTGAATTTTGTGAGTGGGAATTCAAGGGGGAGACTTTTGCAACCTTTTCTTTATGTGAATGGTCATTTTTGTATTCTATTCATCAATGAACATAAAAACATGTACTAAAGCTTATATGGACCTGAGCGAGTTGGAATCCACAAGTGGGGGTTTAAGGTACTTTATCTTTGTTTTAAAGTAACTTTTTGAATTTTGTATATAATCAGATGGATAAGGGTGATTACCAGGGCAACAGAAATATGCTCTAAAAAAGTGTTTAATGCGCATAAAATATGCACTTAAAAATCTTAAAATATAAAAATATGCGCTTAAAAATAGTTGGTTATTGTTTTATTTTAAAGTTGTACAAATAAAATATATAAAAAGTAAAACAAATATTGAGCTCATAAATTAAAATTGGTTGTTATAGCATTAAATTTCGATTTTGGTGACTTGGGCATTACACAAAAATAGTTTGGTTCAATTAAGTTTTAAAATTTTCAAACTAAATCTTTGTTTTAGATTTCCGTAGTGTTTCTTAGAAAATTTTAATCAATTGTGTAGTGGTCATTTTACCCAACGGTTTCTAATTTATTTATGCATAAAAAATGTGAACATTTAAATTTTTGGCACATATCAAAATGTTTACTTTAAAGTTTTTTCCAAACAATCTATTATTTGAATTTATTTATGATGGTACATAATTATTTAATATTTACTCTCAGGGTACATCTTTTAAATATTCCCTTATTAATAGATTGTACAAAATTTTATTTTTTCCCCTTTTCTAAGTACATAAACATACGTAAATAGTTTGTTGATAATTTCTTTTTTACTTTACAAACATTTTTTATTAGTGTTGGTTTCAGTTAGCCCATCACACATAAGATCAAAATGTTGTTCAATTAGTTGATGTCTCGGCTAAATTTTTATAATTAGTAAACTTTAAATATTTTAACTTTGATTGAAACGATATTTAGTTATTGGAGCGATTTTCTGTAGATTATTCTTGAAAAATTTAATAATTTTCTTATAGCAATCTACATACAGTAATCGAATGTTTTAATAAACTTCTTTAAATCAAAACTGCAATTCCTAGTGTAGAATACAGTCTTCGACAGTTCGGGGTAATTCTCTTTCAAGTGTTTTAATGACATTTTACCAAGTTTCGCTTTTCTTCTTTCTATCTTCATAACGAAGACCTACATAATGTTCGCAAAAAGCTATGAACTTCCTTTTCATTTTGTCGATCATTGAGATAAGAGCAACAATTTTAAACCTGGAAGTGGACATTCTAAATCCAGGTATATATAAACCATTGCAATACTTTTATGAAGAAAATATTGTCATTTTGCTAACAAAAGCTATCTACGTATCCAATTTAAAGGAACTAACGTCTAAATTGGATTAATTTGATGGTGATAAAATTTCACAGTGCTCCATACAATTTCTGGAAGACACATGCAAAACATTTCCCTCCACAGCCACATGGTTCACAACTTTATATAATCCACGGCCGTGGATGACGATCTGGGAGTGGTTGGACTATTCGAGAAAATAAACAATTCAAAAACCACATTTCTTCTCCAAAATTAAGGTTTAATTACATCTGTATTACATTTCTGACCGACAATTGAGCAGAGCACCCTACATTACATAATCTCCATCTAATTAACTACAAATCATAAAACCGAACCTGATGGCCCACAATTTTAACATCACCCCCCATTATTAAGAAGTTAAATTTATACATAGTGAAAGAAATCTATAAAATTTTCATAATATCAAAAATCTATATATATAGTGGTGCTAAATTGAAAAATCGAGACATTATACATAGTTCAATTATTACATCAAATTACATATGGATAAAATCCAAAACACGATCATGCAATAATAAAATTATTTGTTTAAATAGAAATAAAAAAAGAAACAAAAAAAAAATTGTTGAAAAACAAGAAAAAAAACATTAATGATCATTAACTAAAAAAAAACCCAATGAGTACAAAAGAAATAAAAACACAATGTTAGTGATCTCAATTACATTGGTCTTACGTTTGGATGCTCATACAATTCTTAGTTTTGTTTTCAACACCATAAATTTATTCTTGCAAGATCGTCCGCTTTTAAATTAATTCGCTAAAGTCGACTTATCAAACACTATATTTAGTCAAAATTTGAACAACTAATGTTAAAAAATCAAATGAGCGCTTTCTAAAACCAAGAAAATTTAAATAGTGAACAAGAGACAGTACATAAAATTATTAGTCTAATTACAACATAATTTCATAAATAGTAATTTAGCAAAAGAAAATGTGTTAATACTACCAAAAATTTTAACCAACTATATATACATGTGAGACTCTGCTCAATATTTGTATGTATGCATTTGATCTAATCCAAGAACCAAACCTTCTAATCAACTCCTAATTCAGCTACAACCTTCACAATAACCATCGAACTTGAACAAGGCCTTGATCGAATTTCGAACGTGTTTGTTGGTAAGTCATATCATACATTAATTTTTTTACATTAAAAATTTTGTTCTTGCTATATTTTAATTTTTTTTAAATATAAAAACAAAAAAAACTAAATAAGTAGTTAAAAAAAATAAAGTACCAAAAAAATTTACTCATAATCATTATTCCTAGGATTGGAAAATAAAAGTAATTTTATGAGAATACTACTTATTTGAATGATAGTGATCTCTTTACTTATCATCTCTGCTTATTCTTTCATTCATAAATTTGTCACATTGTACTGTTTTCTGGAATTTGCTCACATCCAGAGAATTTATTGCTTTTTGTTCTTAATCTACTCCGAGTTAATGATAGATTTGCTTTTTATTTTTTTTAATAATATTACGTTTTGTTTCTTTTGATTTACAATAAATGAAATAATACACTTAACCCTCAGTTATAGGTATTCGTGAATTTTAACATTTAAAAATTAATATATTTCGTTTATAAAAGCGCTCATTTAATTTTCTAAATTATTTTTTTCATTGAATTGTGCTTATAAATTATTATTCTTTATCCTAATATATTGTTAATTTAATTTTATTAACAGTTTTTCATTACCTTAAGATTTCAATATAAAGTTAGTTGTATTTAATTTTATTCTTAAATTCGTATAATAGCATTTATGGGTTGAATAAAGCCAAAATACAAAAATGAATTAAAATATTTCTTGTGTTTTCTTACAAGAGTGATGAGATAGGCTAAATTCCGCTGATAATTTGCGATGAGGGGTTTCAGATCTAAAATGTTGCCACTGAAACACAGGTTTGGGTTTAGGGTCATGAGGCATATTGCTCCTAAAAACATCTAGGAGATACATATATGTTAAAAGCGTATAGTTTAATCCTTTCTATTTTAAAAAAATAAGTAACTAATTTGGGGCAGTAATTTTTGTTGTTTGTTTTATTAGTTACTTCTGGTCCATTTATTAAAATTTTCCTTTTGTGGTAAAATAAAAAGGGAGTCTATATATTATTATTGTAGTGTGAATCAGAATTTGTTTAGAGTAAGGACAGAACCCCCACTCGACTGTTGCTAGTATAAGAAGGCTCCCGCAGTCCTACACTCTTGATTATTTTATGAATTAAATTGTCTGCGACAATTTGCAAAATTCAAAACATGATATTTTTCCAAAATATTCGACGAATCACTGTGTATTCATTACAATAATTGGCGCCCAACGTGGGGCCCTGAAGAACTTTGTTCTTTAGTGGCTCTATTCTGTAAGTAGATTTCATTTCAGACATAGAGTTTAAAAGTTTTAGCTATCGAGTAATTTTCTACAAATAATCATAATGGCCTTATAGGATCTTTAGTTACTTGGGGTTGTTTATTGGTTCGAGTATACTAACCATATTGTTATTTTGATTCTTTTGTAGATTGTGAAACGATATATACTATAGTTGATCTCTTGTATAGTAAAAGTAACGTTTTTAATTTCATTGCTACCAATCGATAGAGTTACGACAACTATTCCTTTAATTATTTACATTAATTTGGCTACTTGTAATTTAATGTCCCATGGGGATTAGATCAATCATAGAGGTACCACAAATGAATTGAAGTCGATTTGCTATAGTAACAATGATATTTTTTACTGTATTTTTATTCCATAGTCCAGTTTTGTAATGTCTATTAAATTATACGCATAGTTTTGTCAACTGAATTTAAACCACTCATCATTAGTAAGAAAACCTTATTCAATTGCCATTATTTTCAATCACTTGTTTTAAAAAAATATCTGTAAAATATGATATTTCTTGTGTCCTTCTGATTACAATTGATATTATTCTGATTATAGAAGACATACATTTTTTTCTTTTCGACTAATCGATAAGACATTATTTTGGAAACTTAAATAAATTTTGTTTAGGTTTTAAAATCCCTTAACACATTGAACTATAATTTATACTGAAGTTTTGTAAAATTTGTCATTGAATTATCTACATTGCCTGTAAGCTAGGGTATTCAATTAATCGGGTTTCTGATTTAATCGGTTAATCGAGCAAATAATTAATCGGGGTTTAGATTTATTCGGTTAATAATCGGTTAATTTCAAATTATTCGATTAACCGAATAATTTCTATTTTAATTTTAAATTGTAAATACAACCAAGAATTTTGTGTACAAAAACATAAAAAACAAACAAAACATAACAATTCAACCAAAAATAATAGCAAATATGGTATTTAAAATCCTTTTTGTATACACCTGTTTTTTTAGGATTTTAGTGAGATCTTCTGAAATGATCTTTTAAACAAAATATAATTTAAATGTTTTCCTTTTAAACGATTTTTTTTCTTTAGAATTAATAAAACTTGACTTTGATAAAACTCTCTCGCTGATTGTAGATGTTGGAGAAATCGAAAGCATGATAAAGAATATCCAATATCTCAGTTCTTTTTTTTAGTTTTATCTAAGAATATAAAATCCTTCGTTATACCATTGGAGTCCTTTTTGGATTGTTTTAGATTTTGAATACTTTTAATATTTTCTGATAAAAGACTCCTTTCAAAAAAGTTTCGTCTATACATGTAAATACAAACAAAGTTTCAAATACATGTAAATACAGTTGTTATACTCACTAAACATGTTTCTTTGAGGTTCGAAAAATATGTAATTTTAATTTCACATTTGTATTGGAATTAAAACGGAAAAATAAAAACAAAAAAATATATTAAAGTGCAAAAAAAAGGAATTTCGGTTAATCGACACAAATTAATCGGTTTATTTGTTATTCGAACAGTTAACCGTCCAAAATTAATCGGTTAACCGATTAACGGTTAATCGATTGAATACCCTACTGTAAGCCCATTTTGTTCCATTTTATATTCTTAAACCAAAATTCCTCTTGATAATTAAACGAAATTTCATACACCGAAATTTGGTTCTACCATTGGTCTAAATTTTTTTTCATCTAATTAATTCACCTCAAACAGCTCTTTCAAGTCAACCTCCAAATCAACAACCTTCTTCTCAACCAACTCAATCTGCTTGTGCTAATGAAGCAACAATATGTCATATTTGCAATGAGTCTATGAAGCGTCATGACGGAGGTACAAGATTGTCTTATCATTATTGAATGTTCGCAGGCTTATCATAGAAAGTGTATATAGAACTTTTTAGCCACCTCGTCAGAATGTCCAACGTGTAAAAGACCTTGTGCTCTTTCTGAATTGAAATCATTTAATATACATCCCAAAGCTGTGCAGTTTACACATACTAACACTCGGGCGAGGGCGATGGCGAAACATTATAATACCAGAAGCTATATTAGAAATTTATTTAATCAATCACAAGCTGCTTCAATGAATGTGCATCCACACATTCAAGGGCAATTCGAGTTTATACCTGATAGAAATTCGTTGCGTTCTAACCATGATATGGGCACACCAGCTGTTCAAATACCTAATATAATTTCAAGATCAAGATAATTTAAGTAAATTGTTACAAAATTTAAATCTAATACCAAATCCAGCACGGAATAATACTACCCCTAATTCGTCTAATCAGTCACATACTCAAAATCCATTACTTATACATCCATCAAATTTACAAAATGAGACACATTTTAATAATCTCCGCAGTAACCAACCTGTTTCGTTTTCCAATGTATCTACACTAGGGTGGCCCTTAATAAACGAAAGTTGGATTTTGGCCATTCTCACCCTCCAGTTTGGTGAACATTAGTAAAAAAATCATCCTGAAAAAATTTTATGTAAATCGGTTGGGGTTAAGACGTGCCGCAAGCCCTCTGAAGTTTTGAGATGCATTTACAAGGGGAAAAACTGCATTTTTTCAGTTTTTGTAAAAATTTTGCCATTAAAAAATTGCTTTTGCAATTTAATTTAAAAGAATCGAAATGTGTACGTAATTGTCGTTCTAATGACAAAAAATTTTTTACAAAAACTGAATAAAATGCATTTTTCCCCTTGTAAATGCATCTCAAAACTTCAGAGGCTTGCGGCACGTCTTATCCCCAACCGATTTACCTAAAATTTTTTCAGGATGATTTTTTTACTAATGTTCACCAAACTGGAGGGTGAGAATGGCCAAAATCCAACTTTCGTTTATTAAGGGCCACCCTAATCTACACCTAGTAATTTCTTTAAAACCGATAAGATAACAAACATTATACAGAATTGGAACTATAAGTTCGACGGATCCTCAAATGGTATTCGCATTGAAGAATTTTTATACAGAGTACGCTCTTTAACTTACGCTACTTTTGGAGGTGATTTTTCAATAATTTGCAATAATTTACATATTCAGTTGGCCGGAAAGGCAAGAGACTGGTTTTGGGGTTACCACAAAAAGGTTCAGGCGATAGAATGGGACGAGTTTTGTGTGGCAATTCGTAGTAAATATCGAGATTACAAATCTTCGTTTGAGATACAAGAGGAAATCCGGAATCGAAAACAAAAACAGGGAAAACATTTGATGCATTTTTTGATGATGTTTCTTCAATAATGGATAGGTTGCCCACATCGTTGCCTGAAAACGAGTTAGTTGAAATCCTTTTCGGAACCTTAGGCCTGAAATAAGGCAGGATCTCCTATACGTATCTATTTATACTATTTCAGATCTCCGTAGGCTAGTACAGAAAAGGGAAAACTTTTTAAGTGACGATCACACGGGGTCAACAGGTTTTTGCATCTCGTAGGCTGGTGGTAGAATTAGATGCGGATGAAAATTTGGTAACTTTAGATCCCACAATTGAATCAGAATCGTTAGTAAATTCCGTTAATGGAACTCAAGTAAATTTCAAATGCTGGAATTGTGATGAGTTAGGTCATCATTGGGAAGACTGCCTTCGAGAAAGACAGATATTTTGTTATGGCTGCGGTGCCAAAGGAATGTATAAGCCCAATTGTGCAAAATGTTTGACTAAAAAAGCTAATCTTTCAAAAAACTATCGAAAGAATGTTCCAACAAAGGAACTAATGTAACTCCTTATTTATTATGTAATTTTGCTGTTAACGAAGACGTTAAAAAACCTTGTATATACTCAGACAACTCGACAAATATATTAATTAATAAAAAAACTTCCAATTGAAAAATTTACAATTTTGAAAAGAACATGCTACGGCACTAATACCTTCTACGACCTATTGTTCCTTATCATAAACGTTTTGAAGCATATATGAAAAGGAGAAATGCTATTTTTAATGTCTGCCCTATTTCTACAGATTTAAATTTTAAGTCAAAACGGTCCACTCTACGCTTACGTAAATATTGGAAAATATTTCGCAAACTTCTAATTTCTTCCATAATTTCAAACCCGAACGATATGCGCTACTATGCTCAAGTTTCTTTTCTTTATTTTTCTGAATCAGGCTTACTTGATACTGGAGCAAACGTAAGTTGCTTAGGTTCTGATCTAGCTTGTTATGACTTCTCAAAATATTAAAATTTCTATAAATACAAGCCATACGCCAAGACAGCTGATGGTTATTCATTGAATGTCATTGGATGGTTTGACGTTGACATTACTTTTCGAGACCAAACACACAAGATCAAATTGTTTATTATTCCTTCGATTGCACAGAGGTTGATATTAGGTATTGACTTCTGGAAGTGTTTTAATCTATTTCCCGAGATTATTGGCTCGGCTAATACTACATATTATAACAAAATGTCCAATAGTCTGTCTGAATTTTCCGATATTAAAAAACGTCCGAACTTAAGTCCGAATCTACCTTAAAATCTCTATTTCCCTCTTTCCCATAGAATGTGTTATAACTCTTTTCTCAAATTTCGAAAAACAAGGGTTGGGGCGTACCAAATTAATTAAGAATGTTGGCACTAGGGGTGATTGAACCTTCCACGTCCCCCTGGAGTTCACCAATGAGATTGGTTGTAAAACCAAATAAAGTCCGGTTATGTTTAGATGCTAGAAAAGTAAATCTAGCAACGAAAAAGGATGCTTATCCTCTACCAAGTATCGAAGGGATATTCTCAAGACTTCCAAAAGCCAACCTAATATCAAAACTAGATTAAAAAGATGCTTATTGGTAGATTGCCCTCGACGATGAGTCTAAACCACTGACGGCATTCACAGTTCTGGGAAGGCCCCTCTATCAATTTGTAGTGATGCATTTCGGACTTTGCAAGGCCCCTCAAACAATGTGTAGGTTAATGGACGAGATCATTCCACCTGATCTGCGTCATTGCGACTTTAGCTACTTAGATGATTTGATCATTGCGTCGGAAGATTTTGAAACGCATAGAGAAATTCTAGTTCGCATTGCCTCACAATTTAAAAAGGCAAATTTGACATTAAATATCTCTAAAAGTAGATTTTGCGTCACTAAGGTAAATTATTTGGGCTATGTGATTGGCGATGGCGGAATTACAACGGACCCGAATAAAATAAGCGCCATTAATAATTGGCCTATCCTAAAGAATATTAAGCAGGTACGCGGTTTTCTTGGTCTCGCTGGATGGTACCGACGCTTTATTCAAAACTTCTCTACTATTGTTTTTCCCATTTCGGAGGTATTATCTACGAAAAAAAGTTTACATGGACCAAAGAAGCTCAAGACGCATTTGAAACTATTAAAAATCTTCTCACAACGGCTCCTGTACTCATCAATCCCGATTTTAGCAAGAAATTTTACCACCACTGTGATGCTAGTAATTACGGCATTGGCGCAGTTCTGGTGCAATTCGACCATGAAGGCCAAGAACGTCCAATTGCATACATGAGTCGAAAGTTAAATTCAGCGCAACCTAATTACAGTGTCACAGAGAGAGAGTGTTTAGCGGCATTGGCGGCCATAAAGCGGTTTAGATGCTATCTAGAGATGCAGGAGTTCGAAGTAGTGACAGACCATTCAAGCTTAGTGTGGCTCATGCGTCAACCAGACCTCAGCGGAAGATTAGCTAGGTGGGTCTTTAAGCTGCAAATGTACAAGTTTACAGTAACTAATCGTAAAGGAAAAGAGAATGTAGTTCCAAATGCGCTGTCGAGAATTCCTGAAGCTACAATCATGTCCGTCGAAAGTCTTGAGCCTGAGGTTAATCTAGAGTCAGAACATTTTGGTGATGAAGATCATAAAGATCTCAAAAGAAAAATTGTGAAAAACCAAGCCAAATACCCTGATATACGAGTGGTGGACAACTACCTCTACATTCGCACTGAACATTATTCTGGGGATGAAGGAGAGGACCGAAAAGCGTGGAAGTTATGGATTCCGAACAAACTACGAACAGATGTTATTCGTAGAAATCACGATTCACCAACGGAAGCGAACATAGGCATTCAGTAAACTCTAGAGCTAATACGAAGAAATTGTTTTTGGCCTGGGATGGTTCGTGATGTCAGGCAATATATTAAAGAATGTGAAATTTGCAAAACCACAAAAAGTCCGAATTTCATCATGAAACCTCCGATGGGCAACCAAACTATATCTATCCGACCATTTAAATATTTTAACATTGATTGAAATGATATTTAGTTATCGGAGCTATTTTCTGTAGATTATTCTTGAAAAATTTAATTAATTAATTTGATGGTGATAAAATTGCACAGTGCTCCATACAATTTCTGGAAGACACCTGCAAAACATTTCCCTCCACGGCCACATGGTTCACAACTTTATATAATCCACGGCCGTGGATGACGATCTGGGAGTGGTTGGACTATTCGAAATACACAATACACAATTCAAAAACCACATTTCTTCTCCAAAATCAAGGTTTAATTACATCTGTATTCCATCGTCTGCTGTATTCCATTTCTGACCGACAATTGAGCAGAGCACTCTACATTACATAATCTCCATCTAATTAACTACAAATCATAAAACCGAACCTGATGGCCCCACATTATTAAGAAGTTAAATTTATGCATAGTGAAAGAAATCTATAAAATTTTCATAATATCAAAAATCTATATATATAGTGGTGCTAAATTGAAAAATCGAGACATTATACATAGTTCAATTATTACATCAAATTACATATGGATAAAATCCAAAACACGATCATGCAAAAATAAGAATATTTGTTTAAATAGAAATAAAAAAAATTTTTTTTTGAAAAACAAAAAAAAAAACTTTAATGATCATTAACTAAAAAAAAACCCAATGAGTACAAAAGAAATAAAAACCACAATGTTAGTGATCTCAATTACACTGGTCTTACGTTTGGATGCTCATTCAATTCTTAGTTTTGTTTTCAACACCATAAATTTATTCTTGCAAGATCTTTTTAATTAATTTGCTAAAGTCGACTTATCAAACACTATATTTAGTCAAAATTTGAACAACTAATGTTAAAAAACCAAATGAGTGCTTTCTAAAACCAAGAAAATTTGAATAGTGAACAAGATACAGTAAATAAAATTATTAGTCAAATTACAACATAATTTCATAAATAGTAATTTAGCAAAAGAAAATGTGTTAATACTACCAAAAATTTTAACCAACTATATATACATGTGAGACTCTGCTCAATATTTGTATGTATGCATTTGATCTAATCCAAGAACCAAATGTTTAAACCTTCTAATCAACTCATAATTCAGCTAAAACCCACAACAACAACCATCGAACTTGAACAAGGCCTTGATCGAACTTCGAACGTGTTTGTTGGTAAGTCATGTCATACATTATTTTTTTTACATTAAAAATGTTGTTCTTGCTATATTTTAAATTAAAAAAACTAAATAAGTAGTTAAAAAAAAGAGAAAATAATGAATATTATGAATGAAAAAATAAAGTACCAAAAAAATGTACTCATAATCTTTATTCCTAGGACTGGAAAATAAGAGTAATATTATGAGAATACTACTTATTTGAATGATAGTGATTTCTTTACTTATTCTTGCTTTATTTTTTAACATTTAAATTATGTTTCAAAAACACTATATAAATATATATATATATATATTAGAGTGACAATCAGTTGTATGGAAAAAATTTTTTGTTAAAATTTTGAAGAGTGCCGGGTGGAATATTGTGACACTAGGCCTAAATGTTAAGTGCTGAAAATTTGAGCCAAATAGGGCAACGATTTCTGGACGCGCATCGAGGTCAAAGTTCAGATATATGCAAAATTATACTATTTATATTGAATAAATAGGTGAAACTCGTTAAATTTCTGCATTGTTTTCTAGAAATGTATAGATTTATTTATATTAATGAATATTACATTAAAAAATTTTTTTTGGAAGTTAACCCTGCATCTTCTTTGGGTCAAAATGACCCAAAAACTGTATTATCGCCAAAATTCGGAAAAAATGCAAATTTTCAAGATATTTTAAAAATTTTGCTACTAAATAAATACTTTTGCAATTGAATGCAAAAGAATCGAAATGTGTACGTAATTATCGTTGTAATGAGATATAAATGACAAAATTTGGTTAAAAAATGTTAAAGTTATTACAAATTCGCCAGACCATTAACGTGTTTCAGGCCACTTGAACAAAACATTTAAAAAAAAAATTAACATATTTCGAGAAAAATTTAAATAAAAGCTAATTTTTATTTAAAATATATCCGTATTTACTTGTGTATGAGTTTTTGTCTTCGTAGGATACCGTTAACCTATTCGCAAGTATGGCCAAAAAAAAATATTTTTTTTAACGGCTGTTTCAAATCTCCATTTTCAAATTTTTAAAAATTTTGTTAAACAAATTTCAGAATTTTTTGATCATCACATTGGGATTTATTGAGATCAAAATAGGGAATAAAAATATGAAAAAATTATGTCAATACCTCTTACAGTTTTTCCGTACCTGCGATTTAAATTTTGCGATTTTCAAGAAAAACTAATTTTTTGTCCATATTTAGGCGAATGAGCCCAATTTCCTTAATGTTATAAATTTTAAGTAAAACCTATTCATAATATTATAGTCCTTGTAATTTTAAATATGGTCTGAAAGTTTTACTAAAATCGGAAAACGATAACCTTAAATCGTGAAGGTCAAAGGTCAAATTTTTAAATATTTGGAATTTCTATAGAAAAGATAGCGAAATGTTATATATTTGTGGGCCGATTTTAATGAAACTTGAGGAAAGTATAACATAAAGTCCGTTTTTATTGGGTGGGTTGTCAGCAAGCAGTATTCGATTAGGTAGCCATTTGTCCACAATGCATAGCAGCGAAGGGCCCAATAAGAAGAAGTCGTGGACAACTTCAGCAGTATAACTCAGGTGCGCCATTCCAGCGGATTGCGATGGATGTAGCAGGCCCTTTCCCTGTCAGTGATGCTGGAAACCGTTATGTTTTAGTGGTTATAGATTACTTCAGCCAGAGGTATATGCAATACCCAATCAGGAAGCTAAAACGGTTATAAGCGTATTTGTGAACAACTGGGTGTGTCGCTATGGTGTTCCACTGGAGTTGCACTCGGATCAGGGTAGAAATTTTGAATCCGCCGTATTCAAGGAAATGTGCGATTTATAAACGACGTGGTGTACAGAATACAGAAAGATAAGAACCCGAGATCTAAAGTGAAAGTCGTACATCTAGAACGACTAGCTGCCTATGGGAGAAGTGAATCTATGCCTATTCGGGACGAACAGGCTTAAGCGGGGGGCAGTGTTACGAAATTGTACTTGAATTCAAATATAACGATTTTAAAGCCTGATATAAAAGTAGCCTAATGCTTTCAAATAGCAGTGCTGTAATAGCAAACTGTAACATATCTGTGGGCATTATTAACATTGAATAAAAGCTTTCAGTTGACCATTGATCGTAAGTTGGCAACGCTGTTTGAATTCGAATATTCAGTTAAAGAACATTGCAGAAAGTACACCACAGATGGCGTATGTATTAGTAAGATCTAGAATATTCGAACTTTGACAGTTAAAGATCAATCTAGAGTGCAGATGACAGGGGTATAAATAGTGGCAGAGGTTGCAGTCGTTAGTGAGTTTATCAGAGACGCTTTTCGAATAAACATCAACTGAGTGCCTTAAAGTGTGTTGTGTTTTTCAAGTAAATTCGTGTACATTTTAAATTGTGTCTGTATTTCTGAGAATTTATAAACGTGTATAAAAACCATTGAGTGGCTATTTAATTCTGTGGTTGTTGTATATTTTGAATAAATAAAGAGTTGTTACAATTTTTAAACTACTAAACGGCTTTTATTTGCAATCAAAAGTATCCGGTTTATTTAAAGGAAATAAACTAACGTTTTGAAAAGGTTGAAACGTAACAATATATTCGTTACAATTTTTGTAAATCTATCAAAAACCTCGCGTTCAAGGTTTTCGATGGATATTAATATTCTGAACATTTGCTGAATAGTTTAATCTTATATTAGAGGTTAACTGTTAAGCCCCGGTCCACACTGTGGAACATTTGCTGCAAAACATTTTTAAATTCTCTTTTGAAACTGCATTCGTGACCACACAGTTAAGTTTTTGCTTTTCAGTTTTTGACATTTCTGTACAGAACAAATACGAACGAATAAATGTGGATGACATACTCAACAAAAACTTCATGAACACTTTCATCATCAAACTCAATTGTTTTGCAGCAAATGTTTCACAGTATGGATGGGGACTAATGCCCAACTGTCACGCAACCTTATGTATTTTTTATTATTTGTTAAATTTTGATATTTGTGTTTGTATATTTTTAATTTAAATTAAATAAGCAATAAGTACCAAAGCCCCAAAAGTTCAAGCACTTGAACATTTTGTTAGAATTTGAATAGACTTGAATGCAAACGTAATTATGTTTTAAACTTGAAAAATATTTGAAAAATAAAATATTTTTCAAACAAAAAACATATGGTTTGAATTTATGTTACCTTTTTACTGGAGAATGCTGTTGAAATAAAGTGTAATACAACTGTAATTCAATTGCTTGACTATAATTCAAGGCTTGAATTACACCTGCCTTGAACTTGAGTTCCAGTAAAAATGCTTATTGGGTTAATTCAAATACATATTTATATGGAAACTAAGATGCCTTAAGTCAACGAAAATTCAATGAAGATAAGTCGATTACAGATACTATAATTTTTTTCTTTAAGTAGCGTAGGTCAACAAGGAAACAAAATAATGAAAAAAAAAATATGCAACAAAAATATGCCGTTATGAGTTAAATATGAAAAAATATGCTATAAAATGCAAAATATGCTAAAATATGTAGTAAAGAGCAAAATATGCAAAAATATGCACTAACAAATCGATGCCAAAATTCGTAAAATTATCTGAAACGGATAAATCAGGGACCGAAAATAATAATTATTCTTGAAATTTCTAAGGAAAAAAGCCATCACAGGATAATATCGGAGAGTCAAGTCAAGCATACCATTTTGATTGTTTTCAACTATAATTTCATAAAATAACATGCTTTTTAAATTCTTGATTTTTATTTTTTTTGTCAGAAATAATTGTTATTTTCTGATTTTTATTTTTTTTGTCAGAAATAATTGTTATTTTTGATTTTTATTTTTTTTTGTCAGGAATATTTGTCGGACTTTGAGTTTTATTTTTTTTGTCAGGAATATTTGTCAAACTTTGAGTTTTATTTTTTTTGTCAGGAATATTTGTCAGACTTTGATTTTTATTTTTTTTGTCAGAAATAATTTTTATTTTTATTTTTTTTGTCAGATATATTTGTCAGACTTTGATTTTTATTTTTATACCCTTCACTGTGAGTGGCATGGGTATAAGTTTGTCATTCCGTTTGTAATTTCTACATTTTTCATTTGCGACCCCACAAAGTATATATATTCTGGATCGTTATAGATAGCGAAGTCGATATCGCCATGTCCGTCTGTCCGTCTATTCGGCTGTATGTTGAAATCAACTTTCCGTAGCCCCTAAATAACTTACAAACATGATTGATACATCAATATATCGGGAATTCTTCCGGCTCGGTTGTCATTTAAAATCGGCCCACAAATGGCTGAGATAACGGGACAACCTCGATTTTTGGCCTATTTTTGATCTATATCTGGATAACTAAGTCATTAATATAGGCATTATGGATATCTAATGATAGATATTTCAAAGTCCATTGCAACGATGTATGTATATAAGGCTTTGACCTACAATGGGTCAAAATCGGGAAAAATATTTTTTAACCCGAATTTTTTTTTAACAACAAATTTTTTTTGTCATACATTTTTTTTTACCAAAAAAATTTGTTTGTCAAAAATTTTTTTGTTTCCAAAAAAATTTTTTTGTCATAAATTTTTTTTACCAAAAAAATGTTTTGGTAAAAAAAAATGCCTTATTAATGACTTAGTTATCCAGATATAGATCAAAAATAGGCCAAAAATCGAGGTTGTCCCGTTATCTCAGCCATTTGTGGGCCGATTTTAAATGGCAACCGAGCCGGAAGAATTCCCGATATATTGACGTATCAATCATGTTTGTAAGTTATTTGGGGGCTACGGAAAGTTGATTTCAACATACAGTTGATTTCAATAGACGGACATGGCGATATCGACTTCGCTATCTATAACGATCCAGAATATATATACTTTGTGGGGTCGCAAATGAAAAATGTAGAAATTATAAACGGAATGACAAACTTATATATACCCTTGCCACTCGTGGTGAAGGGTATAAATATAAAAATCAAAGTCTGACAAATATATCTGACAAAAAAAATAAAAATCAAAAAATAACAATTATTTCTGACAAAAAAAATAAAAATCAAAGTCTGACAAATATTCCTGACAAAAAAAATAAAACTCAAAGTTTGACAAATATTCCTGACAAAAAAAAATAAAACTCAAAGTCTGACAAATATTCCTGACAAAAAAAAAATAAAAATCAAAAATAACAATTATTTCTGACAAAAAAAATAAAAATCAGAAAATAACAATTATTTCTGACAAAAAAAAATAAAACTCAGAAAATAACAATTATGTTGTGATTTTTATTATAAATGTCATAATTGTTACGGTCCCTGGGATAAATAACTAACTCATATGTTTATACGACTCACAGTAAAAAATATGATATTGCATACTTTTTGCCTGGTTGCCCTGGTAATTACATATTTTGAAAATTATGGACAAACGTTATTTGCTAATCAAATAATTTGGTTAGTACAGACGTTTCATGCTACTTAAAAACACAATTTAAATTGAGCATTGCAGTTAAAAATCAGAAGCAAAAAGAATACACAATTTTGAAAAATATGGTAATATTGTTGATAGAATGACGATCTCAAATGACAGCAAAGTAAAAGCTACTATCTCCAATAGGCATTGCTTTTTTACATCAATCGTTAGTTTTTTACCATTTGGTAGCTAGCCTATTGTCAAATATATGAAAGCATTTCGAAAAACTCTTAATGCACAAGTTAAAGCCGATAGTGAATCATTTTGATTATATTCCAACTCATCAATTTCGAGAAAAACATAACACCATAGAACAAACTTACAAGACATTTGAAGAAAAAAAAATATTGTTCTGCGCTCTTCATCGACGTTTCGCAAGACTTCGACAAAGTATGGTATGAAGGATTATCTATTAAAATAAAACAATATTTATATATAATAAATTATACCTCAACTATCTTAATACGGATTTTTCCCCAAATTGTAAATTTATGCAATAAATGTCCAAATCTTATAATAGAGTTAAATAAAAGAAAAGTTCGTCCTGTATAAAAAACGTAACATGTTTTGTTTGCTACTTTAACTAGATTTGGAATTTTTCCATACTAAAAATAAAAAAAATATATTGGAAAATATTGGGTGTAAGGCTAAAAAATGCGGGATTTTTTTAAATTTTTATTTTGAAACATTTGTACAATATAAATTTATTCAAATAATTGACCATTGTTAGCTATGACATTTACCGATCTTTCTGGCAACAGATGTTTTTAACAGGTACTGCAACATGTGCTCGAGTGTTGTCATAATGGAATATAACATCTTCATGTCTTCGACCAATGTTCGCTTCAAACGAATCAGTTGTGTACAGGTTCCCTATAGTGGTCTGGTCAGATGTCAGCAGTTCATAATAGATAGGATCCTTTTGGTCCCACCAAATACAGAGCACATACAGACCTTAGCGCTATGGATATTTTGATTTGGTGTCGATTCGGATGATTGGCCGGGCGTCACATACGATCCCTTACACTTCGGGTTATCTCAATGGATCCATTTTTCATCGCAAGTAATAATACGGTGCAAAAACATTTTTTTATAGCGTTGAAGCAGCAATTCAGACATAAAATATCGTCTTACAAGGTCTCTTAGCTTCAATTCGTATGGTACCCAATTTCCCAGCTTTTGGATGAATCCTGCTGCCTGCAAACGTTTTGAAATTGCTGATTGAGTAGGTCCCAATGATTTCCCAAGCTTTTGTTGAGTTTGAAAATAATTTTCATGGAGTAATACTGCATCCATTTCTTGGGATTCAAACTTTTTTCTCTAGACTGGGCGATATTTGTCTTCCGTGTCAAAATCTCCACTTCGCAACGTTGAAACCGATGGAACATATTCACCTTTGCTGAGCAATCGGTGTGCTTCAGCGGAACTTTTTTCAAATTAAAGAAGTAAAGCAAAACTTCTCTCATATGAAGTTTTGTTGGCACAAAATTCGACATTTCAAGGCAAAAAACCTTTGTATATGGGAAGTTTTGCATATGTATGTAGAAATACTGTTCTAGAATTTAACATACAGTGAGCCGCAAAAGTGAGTATACACCAAAAATTATTGGATATTTTTTAAGATAATGAAAATTCTAAAATTTATCCATGATTAAAATTTTAAAGTTTCGGTTTGATAGAGATTGGCTTGAATAATATCTTTGGTTGTGAAAAATATAGATTTAAGTCGGACTATAATGATTTTCATGATCTTAAAAAATCAAAAAATTCGCTGCTGTTTACTCACTTTTGAGGCTCACTGTAGATTGAAAAATAACTTGTAAGTATACGAACTGTTATCTGAATAAATATTTACACACGGGATATACATACATATCAGTTCCACTTACTTGATTTATTGAATTTTTTATAAATAAATGATTTTTCTTTTTAATTTAATAAATATCTAATTCAAAATCTACTGTTCTTTAAAACTAGATATGAAGTAGTAATTTGATGTGGAAAATCAAAAAAAGCGGGACAATCCCGCGAAAATCGGGACAATTGGCAACCCTACAGTAAACACACATAAGCTTTTAGAAAGTTATTGAAGTCATCGAAAGTTCGTTCTTAAAGAGGGAGACTATAAGTTCACCACAGCCTATTGAAGCAGGCATACCCCAAGGAAGTATACTGGGTCCCTTCCTATATTTGATATATACTTGTGATATGCCAACTAACATTCGAACCCACATGAAAACCCCAAAGAAGCATCTGTAATTTTACAAGACCATATACTCGACAGTCAACGGGCAAAAATGTATACATCTGACTTTCACATTGCGTAGAGAATCGTGCCCTCCAATCCTAATAAATAATCATATAATACCTCAACAAACTGAAGTTAAATATTTAGCTCTGCATCTAGACCGACGTCTTACCTAGAAAAAGCATATAGCTACGAAATTGACTCAAATGAAGTTAAAATTACTACAAATTTTCTGGCTAATTGGTAAAAACTCGAGATTGAGTTTAGATTGTAAACTTTTGCTGTACATCTCAATAATAAAACCCATATGTTGCTATTGAATTCAATTAGCACGGCCTCAGCTTCTAATATTGAAAAAATTCAAAGATTATAAAATAAAATATTAAGAATGATAACAGCAGCGCCCTGGTATGTTAGAAATATTAACATTCATAAGGATCTAGGTGTCTTCCTGGTGAAAAATGAAATAAAAAAACAAGCGGAGTCATATTTGAAAAAGTTAGAAGTTCACCCTAGCCCACTTGCACGAACATTAATGAGAAGTAATGGCTACATCCGACTAAGAAGAAGGAATCCAACAGACATGCGCTGATGATAGGATCTATAAATTAAACAACAGTTTTCGTCCAACTGTGGTGGGATATAAATAAAAATTAATATTTAGATTTAAGATTTGAACAAATTATTGATAGTTCACATTATTTTGTGAAGATACAATAAATAAAATATGAAAAAAAAATTGGTAGCTAGATGGCATTATTAGATAAGTTCACGAAAAAATTTAGATTGCATACACCCCAATTCGGTTAAAACTGAACACCAAAAGGTTGGGTTCTGCCTTACATGTTTTATTTGATTTACCTGTGAATTCTGTGTTTTGTTTTAAATCCTCCAGTACTTCTGGCTTTAGCTTGCTGTTTTGTTTTCCCATTTTCTGCACACATGCCGAGTAAAATCTTAAATGAGAAATAATAAAAGTAAGCACCGTAAATTTTTACACATTTTAAGGAGTGAGGCTCATTATGAGTGACACTTAATATAATAAACAAGTAAGAGTGCTATATTCGGCTGTGCCGAATCTTATATACCCTTCACCAAATTATACTTCAAAATTTTAAATATTTTTAGGTAAACAAAATTTAATTTTTTTTCCAGTTGTTTTTTGAATTATTTGAAAAAAAAAATTTTTCGATTGTTATTTTAAATTTAATTTTTTTTTTGTTTTAAATTTAAAATTTTTTTTTTTAAATTTTAAAAATTTTTTTTTTTTAAATTTAAAATTTTTTTTTTTTTAAAATTTTAAAAATTTTTTTTTTGTTTTTTCAATTTTTTAAAAAAAAAAAAAAAATTCGGGTTCAAAATTTTTTCTCCCGATTTTGACCCATTGTAGGTCCAACTTACTTTATTCTTATATACGTCGTTGCAAATGTCTTTGAAATATCTATCATTAGATATCCATATTGTCTATATTAATGTCTTAGTAATCCAGATATAGGTAAAAAATAGGTCAAAAATAGAGGTTGTCTTGGTTTTTTCCTCATATCTCAGCCATTTGTGAACCGATTTTGCTGATTTTAAATAGCAAAATTCTCGAAAGCATGTCTGACCGAATTATTGAAGATTTGGATCCCGAAGATATCTGGGGTCTTCAGAAAACTGATTTCAACAGACAGACAGACAGACGGACAGACAGACAGACAGACAGACAGACAGACAGACAGACAGACAGACAGACAGACAGACAGACAGACAGACAGACAGACAGACAGACAGACAGACAGACAGACAGACAGACAGACAGACAGACAGACAGACAGACAGACAGACAGACAGACAGACAGACAGACAGACAGACAGACAGACAGACAGACAGACAGACAGACAGACAGACAGACAGACAGACAGACAGACAGACAGACAGACAGACAGACAGACAGACAGACAGACAGACATGGCTTAATCGACTCCGCTATCTATAAGGATCCAGAATATATATACTTTATAGGGTCGGAAATGAAAAATGTAGAAATTACAAACGGAATGACAAACTTATATATACCCTTCTCACGAAGCTGAAGGGTATAAAAACAAGTAGGAAAGTATGGTCGCTCAAGCCCGACCATATAATATAATAACCCTACACTAAGTAAAAGAGCAAAAACATTTTTCTTTTAAAATTTCAATAATTTAGGCCCTAATTTTGTAAATCACGTCACCAAAGTGATATTTATATGGAAAGCAAAAACAAAATTTCAAAAATTTTAAAAATTTGTTTGTGTTTTAATATATTTTTGAGTGATTTTTGGAAGTGGGCCTTATATGGGAGCTATGACCAAGTATGGAGCGATCACCATGAAATTAGGTCGTGTGATTTATGTCTATATGAAAGTTATTTATGGTGAATTTTGTGTGTATACCGACATTTTTAAGAGATTTATGCAAGTTAAAGTGATTTTCGGAAGCGGGTCTATATGGGAGCTATGACTAATTATGGACCGATCGTAACAAAATTTGGTGACATGAATTTTGTGTATATAAAACTTATTTGGAGCGAAATCTGTGTAAATACATATATAAATTAAGCATGTTTGACCGATAATGTCCAATTTTAAGAGGACATTTGTATGGGGGCTAGGTGAAATAATGGATTGATTTCAGGCAGTTTTAATAGGATTGGTCCTTGAGCTGAAAAAATAATATTTACCAAATTTCATCGAAATATCTTCAAAATTGCGACCTGTACTCTGCGCACATGGTTTACATGGACAGCCAGCCAGATGGACGAACGGACGGACATCGTTTAATCGACTCAGAAAGTGATTCTAAGTCGATCGGTATACTTTAATGTGGGTGTTCGACCAATATTTTTGGGCGTTACACACATTATACCCTCCCCACTATGGTGGTGTAGGGTATAACTACGCTGAAAGTTTGAGTCAGATTCTTTAGTATCTAAAACTAATTGATTATATTATAGGATAATGGGAATTTGTGCAGTTAAAAATACTAATATGAATTGAAAAAAAATAATTTTATAAGAACTAAACTATTTTTTTTTAGTAAAATTGTTTTATGTTAAATTCCCAATTTTTAATTTGATAAATTCTCTGAAATTTATTGTTGGGGGTAAGCTAGTTCCTATGCGCATTTCACTGGTTGCTTAGGCCAGATCATCAGGAAACCTTTTCCCAAAACGCTTTAGAAAAACTAAAGATATTGTACAAATAAAATTATAGAGTGTTTGAGAATTACAGACACTCAAGCATTATTTGTAAAAATATCAATATTATTATTTAATATTAGTATGAATTTTTATAAATAATATTGATTATTGAAAAATATGATATAAAATACATTTTCTGACATGTTCAACTCAATTTTTTAATATAATTACGTATAGAGTAATTTGTTGTAAATAGTATTCAAAATTGGAATACTATTTACAATGTATGAAATAATATGGAAATAGGAAAAATTTAAATTTAAAAATATGATATTGAATAAAAAAGTTATTTGAATTTGCATAACAATTTCCAAAAAAATATTTATTTAAAACAGACCAAAAATTTACATAGTCAAACAAATTTTGAGGACATGAAATACTATTGAAGTGGCCATTCAATGAGCGGCATTTCTGAGCGGCTAAGCGGTAGTATTTCATATGTTTTCATTTTTTGACGCTCATCGCTCTGACGCTCGCCGCAAGTCGCTCATTGCGTGGCCCCGGCCTTAGAATATTATTTATTCTTATTGGATGGCGATATCCGTTCGGTCCTTGGGTTACACCAGTAGTAGTAAAATGGGGAAACTACTAGAGTATCCAAAACCAAAAACCGGTCAACCGGTTTTCTCATCATTGTAAACTCCACCGGTTTCGGGTTTTTGACAAACCGGTTTTTGCATGACGGTTAACAGGTTTTAATGAAATATATCCTCTGAAGCTCATTCAAACATATTTAAGAAAAACTTTGATACCATTTTTAAAAATATTGATTTATTTTATAGACAATTGTAGCATTTGACAACATTTCGTAAAATATATAAAATAATTGCATAAAGAATTCAAAAATGCTAGATTTCCATTAAATAAACATTTAATATGGTAGATCTGCTCTACGTAGCCTGAATCGGGTTTGGATCTGCACAAGTTGTCTTGCAAGCGAATTAGGATGGTCTCGCAGCTTTACAATATATTTCTCACGGACTTTCTTGTCCGTTTCCCCATAATTGAATTCCATATGTCCAAATTGGTTTTAAAACGGTCTTATACAGGATGTCTTTATATTCAAGGCTTAATTTTGATTGCTCACTGATTAACCAATGAAACATAGAGGCTTATAACTTCATGTGAAGTGTCTTGGTTTCTATGTGAAACCAAATGGTATAAAAGTGGAGATTAATTGAAATTTAGAAATGAAGTTTTTATAATAAATTTTGGTATAGTGTAAAAGTAAATAAAATTCTACATCACTAACTGTAAAAATAAATCAACTAAGTTGTTTACTTTCTTTTCAGTGAGCGGTCAAAGTTAGCAAATTATTGCTGTTTTTGAAAAAAAAGTTAAAAAATTTGACATTTTTACAATTAAGCGATTGTTGTTAGTATTAAATCTATAGAGTAATTTTGTTTTTATTTAAAAATTATGTGTATATATTTTTAATTATTTTTGTTAAAAACGGTCCAAAATTGGGATAATTTCCGCATTTAATAGGCCACAAGTATAAGTTAGTAATAGTTGAAATTAGTTTTATAGATTTTAAAATAGTATAGGATATCATCTTATATTTAAGAAAAAAAAATCCAGACAATGTCCGGTCCTTTTTTATACCCTTCACTATGAGTAGCAAGGGTATATATAAGTTTGTCATTCCGTTTGTAATTTCCACATTTTTCATTTGCGACCCCATAAAGTATATATATTCTGGATCGTTATAGATAGCGTCTGTCCGTCTGCGTGTTGAAATCAACTTTCCGAAGCCCCCAAATAACATACATACATGATTCATATATCAATATATCCGGAATTCTTCCGACTCGGTTGCTATTTAAAATCGAGAAAATCGGCCCACAAATGGCTGAGATATAAGGAAAAACCAGCACAACCTCGATTTTTTACCTATTTTTGACATATATCTGGATTACTAAGTCATTAATATAGACAATATGGATATCTAATGATAGATATTTCAGAGACCTTTGCATCGACGTATATAAGACCATAGTAAGTTGGACCTGGGCTGAGATATAACCAAAAAAACCAAAACACAATGTATTTTGTTATTGTTTTCCATGACGTCATGCAAGTATATGTATAATAACAAACAAATCTTTATTTGTATGTATGTGTGTGTTTTTTTGTCAATCTTCAGCAATGCGAATTTATATACCAGGTGGTGTCGATTCTACAACAAGTACAACATTTACAAAAACCACTTGCAATTTGTTTTTGTTTATGTGGTTTAAGCTGTCAAAGTTTGCCTGTTGTTTTTGTTACTTTTACGTTTGTTGTAGCATTCGCCGCAACAATCACAGGATAATTGACAGCTCAAACATCGAAACAACATTAATCAGCTGTGCTGTCAACACCACCTGGTATATAAATTCGCCTTGAGAGAGAGCTTTTTATAATGTGTTTTCAAAAGAGCAACTCTCTCACGCGTACACAGTACCAGTGTTGCTATATATTTTTTGAAGAAAACTTTTTATTTCTAAGTAGGTACATACTAAAATTACAAAACCCAATTCGTATATATATGTAATCAAACTGAGATAATTTATGTGAATTTAGTGCTGGAGACACTTTCAATATATTCAAATCAATCCCCCCATTTAGTGAATGAATTTGGGGACTATCATTTTGAAATCATCGGTTCAACTTATTGATATCAATTTTCCAAAAAAACTTTTTTTTTTAAATAAAACTTTTTGCGTCTCAAAAACCTTGCTAAAAAGGGAAAACTTGACATATGGTAACACTGCACAGAACACATATTGTACAAAAACAACAACCACGTTGTTTGAGCACGTTGCGTTTGCGCTTATTTCATTTTTGTTGTTGTTTGTTGGTATTGTCAACAAATAATTGAGCAACGCAATCACTCCCAGCAAGGCGAATATATAGAAGGTGACGACAGAACTACAACAGGTACTTTGTTTTTGTTAAAAGATAGTCGAACTATCAAAGTTGCCTGTTGTTGTTTTTGCTTTTGGGATTGTTGTATTATTCGCCACAACAATCACAAGTGAATTGACAATTAACTTGTCTAAACAATTCGCCTTGACTCCCATATTGTTATTCTATTTTTTTAGCCGTTTTTAAACATGAAAGAAAATAACAAACATTTCAGAAAAAGCTTTTTGTTCGATTGTTGTGTTTAATTCATTTAATACCCTTCATCATAAGTGGCAAGGCAATATTACATATCCATATGTATATACATATGGATATGTAATATTGTCATTCCGTTTGCAATTTCTATAAAATTTTATGAAATTTCAACAGATTATGTAAACGATTCTATATTGGATTTGTTGTTACGGTTCCATATGTGTTCTCCTATTTTAAGATTTACTTTTAATCTTATATACAGGGATGGAAAATTATATTTTTGTTCCGTATTAAAATAGTATTAAAAAATTACTTTCTTCATCACCAGAGTACTTAAAATTTTAATATTACTGTAGCTTTATGTTGTAAACAGTCGTCTGTTATCGCATAATTGTCTATAGAAAGTGCTGTTGAATACGAGATTTTCTATAGAAAATGCTGTTATAATAGACAAGATTTTTAAAGAAAATGCTGTTTTTCATACGATTTTCTATAGAAAATACTGTTATACACAACATGTCCAAAAAATATAGTTATAGACAAGATTTTCTATAGAAAATTATTTTATTTTCTATAGAAAAATGTTACACTCAAGATTTTCAACAGAAAATATAGTTATACTTAAAATTTTCTACAGCAAATATTGTTATACACAAGATTGTTTATAGAAAATATTGTTCTACACAAGATTTTCTATAGAAAATTTTGTGTAGAACAATTGTTCTACACAATATATTGTTCTACACAAGATTTTCTATAGAAAATATTGTTATAGACAAGATTTTCTATAGAAAATATTGTTCTACACAAGATTTTCTATAGAAAATATTGTTCTACACAAGATTTTCTATAGAAAATATTGTTCTACACAAGATTTTCTATAGAAAATATTGTTCTACACAAGATTTTCTATAGAAAATGTTATTCTACACAAGATTTTCTATAGAAAATGTTGTTCTACACAAGATTTTCTATAGATTTTCTACACAAGATTTTCTATAGAAAATATTGTTCTACACAAGATTTTCTATAGAAAATTTTGTGTAGAACAATTGTTCTACACAATGTCGTTCTACACAAGATATTGTTCTACACAAGATTTTCTATAGAAAATATTGTTATAGACAAGATTTTCTATAGAAAATATTGTTCTACACAAGATTTTCTATAGAAAATATTGTTCTACACAAGATTTTCTATAGAAAATGTTGTTCTACACAAGATTTTATATAGAAAATGTTGTTCTACACAAGATTTTCTATAGATTTTCTACACAAGATTTTCTATAGAAAATGTTGTTCTACACAAGATTTTCTATAGAAAATGTTGTTCTACACAAGATTTTCTATAGAAAATGTTGTTCTACACAAGATTTTCTATAGAAAATGTTGTTCTACACAAGATTTTCTATAGAAAATGTTGTTCTACACAAGATTTTCTATAGAAAATATTGTTCTACACAAGATTTTCTATAGAAAATATTGTTCTACACAAGATTTTCTATAGAAAATGTTGTTCTACACAAGATTTTATATAGAAAATGTTGTTCTACACAAGATTTTCTATAGATTTTCTACACAAGATTTTCTATAGAAAATGTTGTTCTACACAAGATTTTCTATAGAAAATGTTGTTCTACACAAGATTTTCTATAGAAAATGTTGTTCTACACAAGATTTTCTATAGAAAATGTTGTTCTACACAAGATTTTCTATAGAAAATGTTGTTCTACACAAGATTTTCTATAGAAAATGTTGTTCTACACAAGATTTTCTATAGAAAATGTTGTTCTACACAAGATTTTCTATAGAAAATGTTGTTCTACACAAGATTTTCTATAGAAAATGTTGTTCTACACAAGATTTTCTATAGAAAATGTTGTTCTACACAAGATTTTCTATAGAAAATGTTGTTCTACACAAGATTTTCTATAGAAAATGTTGTTCTACACAAGATTTTCTATAGAAAATGTTGTTCTACACAAGATTTTCTATAGAAAATGTTGTTCTACACAAGATTTTCTATAGAAAATGTTGTTCTACACAAGATTTTCTATAGAAAATGTTGTTCTACACAAGATTTTCTATAGAAAATGTTGTTCTACACAAGATTTTCTATAGAAAATGTTGTTCTACACAAGATTTTCTATAGAAAATGTTGTTCTACACAAGATTTTCTATAGAAAATGTTGTTCTACACAAGATTTTCTATAGAAAATGTTGTTCTACACAAGATTTTCTATAGAAAATGTTGTTCTACACAAGATTTTCTATAGAAAATGTTGTTCTACACAAGATTTTCTATAGAAAATGTTGTTCTACACAAGATTTTCTATAGAAAATGTTGTTCTACACAAGATTTTCTATAGAAAATGTTGTTCTACACAAGATTTTCTATAGAAAATGTTGTTCTACACAAGATTTTCTATAGAAAATGTTGTTCTACACAAGATTTTCTATAGAAAATGTTGTTCTACACAAGATTTTCTATAGAAAATGTTGTTCTACACAAGATTTTCTATAGACAATGTTGTTCTACACAAGATTTTCTATAGAAAATGTTGTTCTACACAAGATTTTCTATAGAAAATGTTGTTCTACACAAGATTTTGTACAGAAAATATTGTTCTACACAAGATTTTCTACAGAAAATATTGTTCTACACAAGATTTTCTACAGAAAATATTGTTATAGACAAGATTTTCTACAGAAAATATTGTTATAGACAAGATTTTCTACAGAAAATATTGTTATAGACAAGATATTCTACAGAAAATATTGTTATAGACAAGATTTTCTACAGAAAATATTATTATAGACAAGATTTTCTACAGAAAATATTGTTATAGACAAGATTTTCTACAGAAAATATTGTTATACTCAAGATTTTCTACAGAAAATTAGTTCTACACAAGATTTTCTACAGAAAATGTTGTTTAACACAAGATTTTGACCTATATCTGTATTATGGATATCTAATGATAGATATTTCAAAGACCTTTGCAACGACGTATATAAGACCATAGTAAGTTGGACCTACAATGGGTCAAAATCGAAAAAATATTTTTTTACCCATTTTTTTTTTCACTAAAATTAAAAAACAATTTCGAAAAAAAAATTCCAAAAAATTGGAAAAATAAAATTGAATTTGTGTTTACTTAAAAATATTTAAAATTTGTATTTTAAAGTATAATTTGGTGAAGGGTATTTAAGATTCGGCACAGCCGAATATAGCTCTCTTACTTGTTTATTTTCATTTTTGTGTAAAAAATTTGAGAATGCAGAATAATACAAATATTTTAATATATTTTTTATGAAGAAGGTAAAGCGAAACTGTAGTGATGGTCGTTGATTATTACTTTTTTAAACATATATATGGGGCATTTCATGTCAAGTGAACCAACTTTTGAAATCGATGTCTTCCGAAATTTGCACCAAGGTTAGTTCTATTGGATAGTAACTCACACACAATTTTTCAACAAGATCGGTCGAGAACTCTCTGAGTTATAGGGGGTCAAAAGACATTTTGGTCAAACAGGAGTTTTTCTTATCCATGTAACTTATTACCGATTGTTCTTAGCAAAATGTGTCCCAAATAGTTTAGATAGCTCTTTCTTCAATCTTTCGAAAAAGAATATTTAAAAAAAAAAATGAAAAATTTTTAATATTTTTTTTTCCGAAATCAAAAACTTTTTTGACTTTTTTTTTAAAATGGACCTTTTTTTTTCTTAAAATAAAGCTTAGATATTTTCCTTGAACACCTATTTCGTCCTATTTTCCTTGAACACCCACAGATTTTGGGAATCTAAAGGAAAAGAACAAATTGAAACAAATAGAAGTCAATATTCAAGATTATATTGAAATTTCAAGATACTAATTTCACGATCGAGAATCTCCACAGATTACGATAAGTTCTTGCAATTTATACATAACTATTAATTTTAATATAAAACATACATACATATAGATATAAGTTTCATATTTTCACACTTTTTAGAATATAAACATCATAACAGTTTAGTTAAAATATTTTTTTATTATCTACACATTTTTTTATTATTGTAAACGTCACTACGATAACCAATATGATTCGGTCCCCGGTTAATTCTCCAACACGTTCTAATAACATAAATCATTGGTAGGCAAAAAGAGGCATTTAATTTGTGTGCTCTTTTGCGTAAAAAATAAAATATCCACAACAACATCAAGAAACTGAATGAAATGTTTGTATTTTTACGCTCTCTTTTGTTCACATTCGCTCTCTTTTGTTTACATTCGGGTTGTTTGACGAAAATCATCGTAACCTGAACAATATGAACACCTACCATGGACATAAATCCTCAAGTTTCTGGTAATAGTACTAATAGTTCATCTTTAAATGTTACATCTAATAATTTAAATAGCAATGCACAATTAGAAATTTGCGCTACTTCAGTAAAATTACCTCACCCAGAAGCGTGGTTCATTCATGCTGAAACTCAATTTAACACTAAGGGTATAACTAGAGATAATACAATATATGAACACCTTATTGTATCGCTTCCTCAAGATGTAATAGTATCGGTTATTGATGTTATTCAGAATCCACCGGATGCAAATCGTTATTTAAATCTGAAAACAAAACTTCTTGAACGTCACTTGCTTAGTGAACAAAGATATCTTGATAAGCTATTGTCAGATTCCGAAATAGGTGATCGTAAACCTTTGGAATTTTACAGATCTTTGATTCAATTAGCAGGGAATAATATTAATTCTGATTTTGCTAAAAGTTTATGGTTACGAAAATTACCAAGAAATCTTAATATTGCGTTGGTAGGGTCTAATGTTGTCAATATTGAGGATTTGCTTAAATTAGCTGATAATATTTGGGAAGTGACAAATAAGGTAGAATTGTGTACCCTAGAACCCAAAGATTCGGTACAGAGTAATTGCAGGTTAGATAAAACGGTGGATAATTTGGTTAAAATTACATCAGCGATGCTTGATAAGTTTACACAACAATCTACGGAAATAGCTGATGTTAGACAATCTTTTCAAAATAGTCGTTCAAGGACACCATTTAGAAATAGGAGTCGTTCTAGGGGACGTTCATCAAATAGTAAATGGCTTTGTCGTTATCATTATCGGTTTGGTGGCAAAGCTAGAAGATGTGAACAACCATGTTCATATGAAGCATCACAACAGGAAAACTAAATTGTCCTATTATCCAGACGGCTGATAATGGACACAATAATTATACACGCCGCACAGAGGGATGGCTTCATACATTTTTTTGCAAAAATTATAAGGAGTGGTCGTAGAGCGCTAAAATTTGGCACCAAGAATTATATGGACCAAACTAAGAAAAAAAAATTTTTATCAAAATCGACCACGCCTAATAGATTTTTTCTCATAAAATTGTTCCTATCCAAGTAAAAGTCTAGAAATTTGGTATAGTATATATTTTCTGAAACAAAAGAAGAACGTGTGCTAAGGCCCTAATTTTGTAAATCACGTCACAAAGTGATATTTATATGGAAAGCAAAAACAAAATTTCAAAAATTTTAAAAATTTTTTTAAGAATTTGTTTACAAATTCTTAACAGAACAAACGCACCAAAATTCAAGCGTTGGTTTGCCTTTCATAATTTGAAAATTTTGTATATAAAACAAAAACAAATTTTTGAAATTTTGTTTTTGTTTTCCATATAAATATCACTTTGGTGACGTGATTTACAAAATTAGGGCCTAAGTTTTATTAAAATCGGCCATGCCCACCGCATACCGCCCATGCAATCCAAATGCAATACATTTTTGTGCAAAAATTATAAGGAGTGGTCGTAGAGCATTGAAATTGGGCAACGAGAATTATATGGACCAAATTAAGAAAAAAATTTAATTTTATCAAAATCGACCTCGACCAACGCCCACGAAACCCATACATAGATAAGAATTTTTTTGATATTTCGTTTATTATTCGACAACAAATTTTATGAATTCATCCTGTTCCGAAAACTTCCGAAAATTATTTTTTTTTTAAATCGAAACAAGACATTCCCTACTTTCATTTTATTAAAAAAACCGCTTAGGGGAAAGTGGGGCACATTAAAAATAAAATAATTTTTAGAGGCTTATAAATATGGCCATATCTTCTTAACGGTTTGTGATATCCCCATAATTTGTTTTTTGTATTTATGGAGAAATGCTATATTTTTCAAATATGTTAAAGGTAAATGGTATTATTAGGAAAATTATACATAATTAAACCACTGAATTGCGTGAAAATATAAGTAAATTTTTGCTTAACACCCTTGCATGGACTTTACTTCATTTTTTTTTAAAAAAAATAAAATTTTTCTTAGAACTATCAGTGTACATTTCATCTTTAAACATTTCTCTACAAAACTGCATCATTTGATTTTTGAAATTAAGTGTTTGAAATTTAAACATTTCTCCACAAAACTGCATCATTTGATTTTTGAAATTAAGTGTTTGAAAAATTGACTTTTTGACACCAAAATCCCTCTGTGCGCCGCACAGTGCACAGTGGTTTAGAAACTTTTTTTTTGGAAATAATTCGGTATCTCGGGAGATACCGAATTTGGAGAAATAATTCGGTATCTGGAGATATTATTACAAAATTTCACATGGTTAGAGCTGAGGTGTTTTTGAGTTGAATTACATTTGTTCACCACGGGTCTCAAAATTTTTAAAAAATCCCCAAAAATTCATTTATCATCCGAATGAGCTGAAATTTAAAATATAAATAGTCCTTGAGAAGATCTACAAAAAATACGCTTACATGTGTAGGTTATCTCCTTCAGTTGAAGAGATATTTAGGTTTATTTATTTTTTGTTTTTTAGATATGGCGGCCCTACGGAGGGTCGAATTTTTTTTCAAAATATCAGCTATATTGGCAATAAAATTCTAAATAAAATTAAAACTTGGTAACAGTTATCTCGTCCGTGTAAAAAGTTACACGCATCCAAAGTTGGAACATGTAAAATGGGCCTAATTTTTTACGATTTTTCCTAAAAAAGTCCCTATATTTTTTCTTTTGTAGAAACAAATTTTCTTTGGGACTATATACAATTTTTATATGTTCCGGAAAGAAAACTTAATGCAAAAGCATGTAAAGTAAAATTGGGCTCACTTAAGCGGACACAGTATCCCCCAGACCTATCCAAACTTGGACAATTTAAAAAAAAATATTTAGGTTTCAGTAAAAAATTCTAAAAAGGCAAAGCACCGATCCTCGAAAAAGTTCCGTATTTGTATAACCCTATATGTTGTTTAAATACTTAGAAAGTTGTTTTACTATCACACGGTAAATAGCGTCAGAGTAGGCACTTTTCTAAAAAAACTCAGTTTTTGGAACACATTTTCCCCGTTTTAGGAATTTCGGTATTTGAAAATAAAAAATTTTAAAAATTATAATGTCATTAATTTAAGGACATTTGGATCTAAATTAGTTCCCAATTTTGTTATGATATCTCTAACCGTTAAAATTTTACATTAAATCAAATTTTATATTTTTCTTCATGGAAAATCACCATATTATAATTTTTTTAGTTTTTAATGTAAATGACGTTCAAAAAATTAATTAAATTCTTTAATTTTATTAAAATATGAATCTACAAGTCCTAAGGTTTTTACCGCCTTTGAAAAATTTGAACGTTTTTTCATATATTGCATGCAAAATGTGTATACTTACATATTAAATGTAACTAATGAATTCAAACGTATACTGACCTTAAAGAAAAGTTGGTATAATGCATTTTTCGCAGTAAAAACAAATAATATTTATTTTCGTGTAGGTTAATCTTCATTTAGATATATATTATTTGAACATTTTTATCCTTATATTGTAGGCCATAATATGGGTCCTACCATAAATTAGCAGTAATTGGGCCGGTTTGAATTCTATGTAATGGTTTGTATACGATATTAATTAGAGACACAATTTTTTTATTTTTAAATATGTTTTTTTTTATTTTATTTCAACAATATATTCATTTACATCGAATAGATCTAGTACTTCTTTGAGCTCTTCGTTTTCATATGATAAATTTCTGTCCCTGCTCCATTTCTTTCTAATTGAAGATAGTACAGGATCAGAAGACAACATAAGATAATTTATGAGATCTTCGTTTTGCGACTGCCTGGAACACTTTCTTGTATTAAAAAACAGTATGTGTTTAAAATCGGAATTTCTCGCTTCCTGTGCCTCTTCAGTTAGTTCACTTAGTGGGAGAAGATTCGATTCTATAATCTCACGACCATGTCGAAGAACTTTGTGCACAGTAGGAGTAAGTTCTCTCCATTCATACAAGGAACGTAAAAGGTTAAAGGTTTCTTTGGCATAGGATTCAAATTTATCTCCATTTATATTATTTTTACTGTTTATTGCCGACAGTATAACATGACATCTTCGAAGAAGTTCCTCATTAATTCCAGTTATTGTCGATGTTATTTCGTAATTTTGGAAAAACCTTCTTGCCGTATTCCCATCATTTGTACTGCCGTATCCAATAAGTGGTTTGTCTATATTTAAGCCAGTTATCTCTTTAAACTCTTCTTGAATTCTCCATTTTTCGTTTGCTCTCATTTCCATGAGTTCTTTGTTATTTCTAACCATCTTCGTTTGGTTTCCAGGTATGCTTCTGTATTTTAGATCATATGCAATGTGAAGCATGTGTTCTAAAAAGAATGCCTGCTATTTGTGTTGCTTCTGCAGGTTGTTTATTTCTTCTCAACACTTCTTTAAAAGAATCCTTGACTTCAGCATCCGAATGGTAATATATCTGATAGCCTCATTTTTTTAGATTTGTCTCCCAGGTCTTCGTATGATTTACAGGGGCTCCTGCATTAGTTGTTTTTATTTCAATAAAACATTCTAACCAAGTAGCAAATTTGTATTGAAATCTTCGTATATTGTAGTTAACAGACTTCACCTTCAACTCAAATAGCTTGATGAAATTATTTACTTTATATACTTCGGTATTAATAATTTTCGATTGGTTTTCAATTTCAACATATTGAATTATCGTTTGTATTTTTTCGGCTCTCAAGGTTTTCGGAGTCTCCCACAAAACGCAGCAAAGTACTTTATGTTGCTTATGTACTTATGTTCCATATAACTAAATAGGGAATTGTAGGGGCATAATGTGTAGCCTACCTAACACCTAAAAGTGCCCACTGTGACACCTCACACCTGTAGTTTATGTAATAAATGCAACCTTTATTCTACCTAATAAACTAATTTATTGTAGGTAAAAAATAGGTTCCATTACTACTCACTGTAAATTTTAGAAATTATGATAGTTACATTTAAAAAAAATAAAAATCGTGTTCAATAAATTGTATAACTCTGCAAAAACAATTTACATAGAATACACACTGGCCCAAATACTATATTATGGTCTACAATATAAGGATAAAAATGTTCAAATAATATATCTAAATGAAGATTAACCTACACGAAAATAAATATTATTTGTTTTTACTGCGAAAAATGCATTATACCAACATTTCTTTAAGGTCAGTATACGTTTGAATTCATTAGTTACATTTAATATGTAAGTATACACATTTTGCATGCAATATATGAAAAAAAGTTCAAATTTTTCAAAGGCGGCAAGGTTTGTGGAGCTTCTGAGTAGTAGATATATGCTTTTTATATAAGTATTTGATATTGGTAAAAACCTTAGGACTTGTAGATTCATATTTTAATAAAATTAAAGAATTTAATTAATTTGAACGTCATTTACCTTAAAAACTAAAAAAAATATAATATGGTGACTTTCCATGAAGAAAAATATAAAATTTGATTTAATGTAAAATTTTAACGGTTAAAGATATCATAACAAAATTGGGAACTAATTTAGATCCAAATGTCCTTAAACTAATGACATTATAATTTTTGACATTTTTTATTTTCAAATACCGAAATTCCTAAAACGGGGAAAATGTGTTCCAAAAACTGAGTTTTTTTTAGAAAAGTGCCTACTGTGACGCTATTTACCGTGTGATAGTAAAACAACTTTCTAAGTATTTAAACAACATATAGGGTTATACAAATACGGAACTTTTTCGAGGATCGGTGCTTTGCCTTTTTAGAATTTTTTACTGAAACCTAAATATTTTTTTCAAAATTGTCCAAGTTTGGATAGGTCTGGGGGATACTGTGTCCGCTTAAGTGAGCCCAATTTTACTTTACATGCTTGTGCATTAAGTTTTCTTTCCGGAACATATAAAAATTGTATATAGTCCCAAAGAAAATTTGTTTCTACAAAAGAAAAAATATAGGGACTTTTTTAGGAAAAATCGTAAAAATTAGGCCCATTTTACATGTTCCAACTTTGGATGCCAAGTTTTTTATTTTATTTAGAATTTTATTGCCAATATAGCTGATATTTTGAAAAAAAATATATCTAAAAAACAAAAAAAAATCGAGCAAAATTAAAAAAAAATATACCCTTCTCACGAAGCTGAAGGGTATAACAAGTAAGAGTGCTATATTCGGCTGTGCCGAATCTTATATACCCTTCACCAAATTATACTTCAAAATTTTAAATATTTTTAGGTAAACAAAATTTAATTTTTTTTTAGTTGTTTTTTTCATTTTTTGAAAAAAAATTTATTTTAATTTTTTTAAATTTAAATTTTTTTTTTTTTAAATTTAAAATTTCTTTTTTTTTAAATTTTAAAATTTTTTTTTTGGTTTTTTAAATTTTTTTTTTTTGAAAAAAAAAATTCGGGTTAAACATTTTTTTCCCGATTTTGACCCATTGTATGTCCAACTTGATATGGTCTTATATACGTCGTTGCAAATGTCTTTGAAATATCTATCATTAGATATCCATATTGTCTATATTAATGTCTTAGTAATCCAGATATAGGCCAAAAATTGGTCAAAAATCGAGGTTGTCTTGGTTTTTTCCTCATATCTCAGCCATTTGTGGACCGATTTTGCTGATTTTAAATAGCAAAATTCTCGAAAGCATGTCTGACAGAATTATTGAAGATTTGGATCCCGAAGATATCTGGGGTCTTCAGAAAACTGATTTCAACAGACAGACAGACAGACAGACAGACAGACAGACAGACAGACAGACAGACGGACATGGCTTAATCGACTCCGCTATCTATAAGGATCCAGAATATATATACTTTATAGGGTCGGAAATGAAAAATGTAGAAATTACAAACGGAATGACAAATTTATATATACCCTTCGCACGAAGGTGAAGGGTATAAAAAAATAAATAAACCTAAATATCTCTTCAACTGAAGGAGATAACCTACACATGTAAGCGTATTTTTTGTAGATCTTCTCAAGGACTATTTATATTTTAAAGTTCAGCTAATTCGGATGATAAATGAATTTTTGGGGATTTTTTTAAAAATTTTGAGATCCGAGGTGACCAACTTTGAGGGGGCACAAACTGGCCCGTATTACCCCTAGGAAGCTGAACAAATGTAATTCAACTCAAAAACACCTCAGCTCTAACCATGTGAAATTTTGTAATAATATCTCCAATAGTTCCCGAGATACCGAATTATTTCCAAAAAAAGTTTCTAAACCACTGTGTGCAGTTACAGAACACATGTATGTACACTAGGTGGGTCAATTTGTATGGAGCCAAAAAAATGCAACAAGCGGTTATCAAAATCGTAATCTACGATGAATTCTAAGAATGTATGCCGAAGAAACCATGTGTCTAAAATCAAAATGGAGCTTCCCATTTTTAACGCGAAAATTTTCCTTTCGTATTTTATATTTTTGTTTAAATATGCTAACATTTTATTAAGCGTTTTAAGAAACTTGACTATGTTTGGGATTGTTCGAAAGGAAAGAATGAAAAAGATGAATCTTTGCAAATGGAGGAGATTATCAATAAACTACATCCGAGGATGGTTACAAAATCTCATATTGTGGTTGCGAGAACCTAAAACCGATATTTTGGGTCACATTGGGGGAAATGAAAATTAAAAAAAGGTGCAAATAAACTTGTGAGTTGTAAACCAATAATCCGATTTTAATAAAATTTCCCACGACTATAGAGGAGGTGTTGTTAGGCTTATGTTTTGAATTTGGACTTTCAACACTAAGGTGGGGCGGAGTCTCAAGAACCCAAATTGGGGTGTATCGGTATATGACAAATTAAAAATGATGCAAAATTTTTGTTCTCTATCCGTTACGACAATGATACATTAATCTTTTTGGAAACAATGATACATTAATCTTTTGGAAACCGTTACTACAATGTTTAATATTCCGAAGTCTTCCAAACCAGTTTCGAACCAATTAAGAAACATTGTGGACACTCTTTCAGCTCTGTATATTTCGTTGAAGTAACTTGGTTCATACCAGCAAATATGTGATGCATTCATAATTCATCTGGCTATAAACAAGGTTGACCACCAAACAAAGCAGAAATGGGATGAATTCATCGATTACACAAAATTACCGTCTTGGTCAGAGTGCCGCTCAATGTTGGACAGACGTAGTCAACAATTGGATGCACAGCGTAGAAGTGCTACAAAGGAACAACAAGCATCCAATTCAAAGAATCATTCTCATAATGATTCGAATACAAAACAACATTCTTTCACCACAAAAAATATGGCCCAATCGCCTGTATGCCATCATTGATCAAAACAGGACCATTATATTACGACATGTCAACGTTTTATAGTTTTGGATGTAGATCAACGCATTGACCATGCCAAAAAAACTAAATTTATGTCTTAATTGCTTGTCAAAGGTGCATATCTACTCTCAATGTCCTTCACGCTATTCTTGTCGGTTTTGCAAACAACGTCATCACTCGCTTTTGCATAAGCAACCTGACGAAGAAGTTCCCTCAACAAGTTCTGAAGTCGCTCATGGGACCTTTCAACAAAATGCGAAGCCTAGAGAGAGCAAAGTAATGTTGGCAACTGCATTGGAATTAGTTCGTGACTCTGAAGGAAAGTACCATTGGGCAAGAGCGCTTTTGGATTCATGTTCTCAAGTCAATTTTATCTAATGCATTCAATTTAAAGAAATCTAATAACACTGTCGATGTTATGGGAATTGGCTCACGTGGTGTAAAAGTGCCATATAAAACTCGGACCGCCATAAGATCACCATTAAATAATTTTGAATTGTCACTTGAATTTTTAATCTCTCGTTCCATAACTGGCTACCACCCTGATGAGAATATGTCAATACATGACTTTAAGTTGCCCTCTAACATAGAGCTAGCAGATCCAGAGTTTTATCGTCGAAAAGGTTTTATTTTAAAAGGAAAAGGAGTTATTTTTCTCAATTCTGTCTGTGGGTCAAATTCGCCCAATTTCTTAAGGAGTATGAGGAGATGGGCCACATGACTCAAATAAACCCACACGTGTCTCAACCACACTATTTTATACCGCACCACTGCGTTTTAAAACCAGAAAGTGTCTCAACAAAACTGCGGGTAGTTCTTGATGCGTCGTGCAGATCATCATCACAGCTTTCACTCAACGAGATCATGATGGTAGGCCCAACTATACAAAACACTTTACTAATAACTTTATTGCGTTTCAGATGTCATCAATATGGGTTAACTGCTGACATTGTCAAAATGTACAGGTAGGTTTTAATACATCCGGAGGATAGAAATTTACAACTCATCTTGTAGCGCGATGACTATTCCAAGCTCTTGAACATGTACGTTCTCAATACCGTAACTTATGGCACTGCATCGGCTCCTTATCTTGCCATTCGAAGTTTACATTATGCGGCAGAGCGTTACCCTGAGGGTCATGAAGTTGGCAAGGCAGTCATTACTAATGATTTATATGTGGACGACATGATAACTGGCGCAAACGACCTAGCCACATTACATCTTATTAAAGGTGAGGTAACATATATTTTGAATCATGCCGAATTCAACAACAATTGAGATCCATGGATTCACCGATGCATCTATTAAGGCTTATGGCTGCTGTCTTTATTTCGTTTGTAAGGACTCACACGACAATGTTTCAGTAAATCTGTTGGCATCCAAATCTCGCGTGGCTCCGATTAAAACTAGTACATTACCCAGATTGGAGCTATGTGGAGCCCATTTACTTGCTAAATTTTGGAACCAAATCAAACAATATTTTAAATATACTATATCAAAGGTCTACTTCTGGTGTGACTCACAAGTTACCCTACATTGGATAAGAAGTCATTCGTCGTTACTCTCAACCTTTGTCGGACATTTCTTTGCGTTACGTTCCTGCAGATCAAAATCCGGCAGATTTAGTATCCAGAGACTGCACTGTATCTCAATTATGTGACTCGAATTGGCTCCATGGTCCAACATTTCTATGTAAACCTAATTCTGCAGAATATATGTACATGTATGCAGGGTTTACAATTGCTACTATATTAGCCGTCAATTGCAGTAAATATACATTTTTATCATCTGCATACTAAAAATATAGTTACTATTATAATTTTGTATAACTCTGCTAATATAAATTGCTGTTACTATTCATATATTACTATACAAATTGCAATGTTAGTTTGCAATTTCTAGTAGCAGATACAACCAGTTGTCAACTCGTTATTGTAGCACAACAACCAAAATATATATTCGTGCTACAGTAGCATACACACTTTTTTGCCGAACTAATATTGCGCGTCAGCATTCGTTTTTGTTTTGTTGTGCTAGCAATTTTCTCTGGCAGCAATTTACATTTCTTTGGTTGCTCTGCTATAGTTGCATTGATATTTCTTGTTTTTTGGCTATTAGGATGCTGCTAGTTATTTTATTGTCAAGTATGTAATACGAAATAACGATTATTCATTAGTGTAAATATTTTTGAATATAATTGAGATATTGACTTGAATTTTTTTGTAAGACCAAAAATTAACATATCTAAACTAAAAAAATGTTCGGAATAAATGTGGATCAAATTGTTCCTAATATGTATCTTAGACATGCCCTTAAAAATAGATTTGCTTTGGATGGGTCTTAAGGTAGGATCACACGATTGCCGCAATGCACCAATTATTGGTCTATTTTATACGTCAATCGTGTGATTTCACAACTTATTGGCTCATATGTCAAACCACAACAATATTGTGCTTATTTGGCTCAATCAAATGCAACCCTGGTACGGCAATCATGTGAATGCTTGATAGGCAACATGCACCAATAAAAAAGTTAAAAATACACCAATATTTATTGTGTTCTAGTGCGGCAATCAAAGAAGACAATTAGCGCCAATATTAATTTTTGTAAATGAAATATTGTTTTTGTCAGCCACTCTCTGACCCACATACATCTTTTAACATTTCTTTATTAATTTTTTTATATGATAATTAAGGAAGACGCAATTTTCTTTTTTTATTTAACAAATATTTTTTTCAAAAATAGATTGTTTTTACATTTATGTAAACAAAACAAAATTTAAAATCTAGCACAACAGCTGTTTCTCTGAGTTGCCGTAAACTAGAACAATCGTGTGACTGAAATGCGACAATTATTGCCACTAAATCGCTTTGCGCCAATTTACGACAATCAAATTTATATAAAATGAAGCAATCATGTGACTGCAGAGAATTTGATTGGGACAATTTCTTTATTGGGCCCCAATTCAGCACAATAAAAATTGTATTAAATTGGTTCATTGCGGCAATCGTGTGATCCTACCTTTATTTTGTTCGTTAGTAGCTAAAACTTAAAACAAATTTAAAAAACGTTAAAATTTTCATTGAGTTTTGTTAATAAATAATGATTTTATTACATATTACATATTTATTGAGTTTCTAAAACTAAAATTTGTATCAACATTTTAATAGGATAGCAAATACATGCCCTTAAAAAATAGATTTGCTTTGGATGGGTCTTATTTTGTTCAATAGCAGCTAAAACTAACTACTGCAAAATTTAAGTGCAATCGGATTACTTGAACACGTGCCGGAAATCGATTGAATGTTGTAAAATTGGGTAAATAATGGTACCTTTTTCGATATCTTAAACAAATTTGATATTTATATACTGGTTTTTAAACATTTTCAATAAACAAGGTATAAAACATGAACATCGAGTTAGAGATAACCAAGTTATTAGCATTTCCCTACGTCATATATTCAAGAAAAGCAAGAGTTATGTAAACAACTATGTCAACAATAGAAATGCGAGTAAAATTTGAGTAAACTAGCACTTTTTGCTCAATATTTGGTCAGATAAAACTCGTATAACTTTGTTATTTTTCATTCGAAATTATTGTTTTATACCTTGTTAGAAAGATAATTTTCTCTAGAAGCTTAGGTGTATTGCAAATGTTTAAAAAACAGTATTTAAATAGGAATTTTTTTTAAGATATCGGAAAAAGTACCATTATTTACCCAATTTTACAACTTTCAATCGATTTCCGGCACGTGTTCTAGTAATCCGATTGCACTTAAATTTTGCAGTAGTTAGTTTTAGCTGCTATTGAACAAAGTAAGACCCATCCAAAGCAAATCTATTTTTTAAGGGCATGTATTTGCTATCCTATTAAAATGTTGATACAAATTTAAGTTTTAGAAACTCAATAAATATGTAATATGTAATAAAATCATTATTTATTAACAAAACTCAATGAAAATTTTAACGTTTTTTAAATTTGTCATTCCAAATTACAAAGTGTAAAAAACTTATCAAAAGGACAAAAGGAATCCCACAATTCCTAAAAATTTAAGCGAAAATCCCAAAAATGGTATTTTTACAATTTTAACCATAGGGTCTACATTTCCTTCGGGACTGGGAAACTACTTTGGGGATAAATAGGGAACACATCAGGGTTCCTAAAGCAGCTTTCCGTTTTTTGATCCCAGCTTTGGGATTTTAGAACATGTGGCCCAAAGTTGAAATTTTGATAAAAAATTGGTCAAAATCCGAAGGACGTAGGGGACATGTTCGAAAAATAGGACATGTTTTTTATACCAAAATGATCTCTGTAAAGCTACCTTGCAGAAAAACATAAAATTGGTATATGTTCTTAAAGAATGTTTTTTTTAAATAAAAAATCAGTTAATTCACCTTTTCGTCCAAAAAACAGCAAAAATCTACTATTTTTGAATTCTTAAATTGAAAATCGTTTATTTTTGGATCTATATTACTCTGAAATTTTTTGTATATTACTGATAATTTAGTTGTCTAACTAACAAAAAAATTCGAGCCCGTTCGGTACAAAAGTACGACCTATATTTTTAAAAAAGCGGACCAAGGTATGGCAAAATTCTAAAATTTAAATTTTGAAATGCTTATAACTCGGAAATTATAAGAGATAAATAGCACACGCAAGCATGTTTTTCCAATACCTAGGCGAGCGCTTTCTAAACGTATAAAACTCATTGAAATCGAATGGGAAACAAAAAAATGGCACGTGTTTAAAAATTTTACATGCCGAAGGTACCCTACTTTGAGCCCCCATAGCGTCTCACTTGGGGAATTTGTAGGTCCCATTTTAATAATTTAAACTCGAGTATTCCTTGGCTACGCCTGCGTCAAATTTTATCCTGATCGGATCAGCCGTTTAGAAATGCCAGATTTATTTCCAAAAAATTTTGATTCTGCCCAACTGTGCATTGGGTATGTTTACTGATATGTTGTTATACACTTATGCTACGTACACACGGTTGTCAGATTTTACAATGTTGTCAGATCTGGCAATGTGCTCGCAATGTACTGACAATGAAATATTATTACCAAAAGGTAAATTGTCAGTTTAGACGATTGTAAGAAAACCTTACAATTTCATTGTCAGACAATTGTCAAACAATAAATGTATATGCCAACAAAAATTGTCAGTTCACACGGTTGTCAGATTGTTGTATGGCAAAGGTAACCAGATCTCTTGTTAGACATTGTCAGAAGAAAATTCAAATCTTTTTACAAACAATTTTAATTGTCATCTGTGTGTATTTATTAAAAAGTTGGAAATTTAAAGTATTATTATGGAACAGAAAAAAGCCATTGCATGACGGATGAAGGCAAAATAGCAAAAAATCGTCGCAAAGTTTGGGTAAAGGATTGGGTACTTCGCCATCAGTAGGAAGGATTTTACGCTACATTGCTCATCCACTTGCGAACTGACGAGCCGGAGTTGTATCATAATTTATTGCGAATGGTCTCCGAACAATTTGATAAATTTTGGCGATTTTTTTTTAAATGTGTGCCGACTAAATAATACAGCACAACATAGAAGTGTGGACTTGATCATACTATTTCAACAAACAATCTTTGTTTTAGAGTAAAAAAATAGTAAAAACGAATGTGCTATTTAGAGGGACAGACACGTTCATAATGCATCGATATGTTCACAAGAGTTATTCAGATTTAACGTAGCTACAACATTACTCAATATTGTTAGTGACAAATTAGGAGTCCCTGGAAGTTATTCTAAAAAAAGTAAAAAAAAAAATTGTTCTTCCTATATTTTTTTCAAAAAAAGTGCACGAAAAATCTATTTTTTGGAAAAAAAATGTTAACAAAATTTGTTTGGCGGACTCTTAGCTATATTATTGCCATATAAAGTTAAGCGGTATTACCAAGTCTGAATTAGCTTTTGGCCAAAAATTAATGACACCATTTTTTGAGAGCCCACTGATTTTCAAAATCTTTGGCCCATAAAAACAAAAATTGGTCACCAAAATGGACAAACTGAGTATAGGGTCATGATCGTGTGTTTTTGGCACTGACAATGATGCCATTGTCAGATGCATAAACTTCCCACATATGACAATAAAAAGTTTCTGACAATGATCTTACAATGATCTGGCAATGGCAACGTAAGGTGTTTACACGATTGTCAGATGTCTGATAATATTATTGTCCTACAATGTACTGACAATACTTTTTCTGACAACGTTGTAAGACAAAAATTGTAAGTTTACACGGTTGTTAGACATTTTCTGAAAATTTGTCTGACAATATTGTAAGATCTGACAACCGTGTGTACGTAGCTTTAGCAATAACAGCAACTAATAGCATCTATTGAAGAAATGTCAATTGTGCTATAGCACGATACGTAATACGAACGAACAGTATGAATATTTATATTAGTTGATTGTGATGAAATGATATAATTTCATATTTATTGCATAGCCAAATATAAGAAATATGTTGCTAGAGCTGAATATCGAAACCCTGCATGTATGTACGCACATTTATATGTGTAACAATAAACAATTGTACAAACATATGTATTAAGGTGGACCCCCAATGTATGAAAAAATTTAAAACTCATCTGTTTCAAAAACGAAGGGCAGTTTTTTGTGAGGTTAGGATAAAAAAAAATCTGAAAAAAATTTCAGCTCGATCGGTTAAAAATTGGCGTGCCGCACGGGGGTCAAAGTTCGTGAGAACGAAATTGGTGGTAAATGGATAGAAAAAGGTGCATAACTACTCAGGAGTCACCCCTAGGTAGGTAAAATGTATGAGCAACCCCCATTATTTTCGTATCCCCAATATTTTTCTAGAACAAACATACCCCCTATCTCCAACCGTTCAGGGGGTCCCCATACAAAAAAACAGAATTTTCACGAAAATTTTCCAAATTAAAAATTAATGGAATTACACAAAGTATAAATATGTTCTAAACTTCATTTCGTGAATTACTCTTCACATTTTACTAACATTAATTAAACATCCATTTCTATTGTCAAAGAACGCAAAAAAGTGAATAGACCAATTGGCTTGTTCATTGAGTTTTATTTTATTTAGCAATGTAATCATAAAATGCCCCTTTAATAATGAGCGGTTGTACCTAAGACAGGTAATATTTAAAATTTTTAAAAACATTACATTTTTAATTCCATGAAAATTATTTTTGTTTTATGGCTTATATTCCACGTATTAATTTTTAAGTAATAATATAACAGGTAATATTACTAAATATTGTCAAATTTTCCAAACAACATTGAAAAACCCATTGATGTACTTTCGTGTTTATTATTTCGACCTGATATATAAATTTAAATTTCAGTTATATTTTTATTGGTTTTTTACGAAGATTATATATAGGTAAAAATATATTCAATGAATTTTAAAAACTTACCTAAATTCATTGAGAAACATTTGCATAACATTTTTTAAAATATACACCTTATTTTATGTACATAAAAGTATTGACCTTTTAGTTGTTCTATGACTTTTATAAATAAAACATACAAACTGTGACAAAAAATTAAAAAATAACTGTAATTTTAAAGTAAATTTATGAACTGTGAAAGTGAATAATTCTTCATTTAAATTAAAACTAACAGTAGTTCTGGAAAAAGTGAGTACAAAGAAATAAAACAATTAAAACTAAAACCTAAAAACTAAATTTTTCAATAGAACAGGTTCGCATTTGAATTGCAATGGCATCATCAACGACAAAAATTAATTTGAGATCGCAACAGCATAACATTTATTTGATTGAATATGTTATTCCGCAGCTGTTGGGATCAAAATTGCCGTCTAAAAAAGAAGTTCTTGGTGTATTTTTTTTCACACTCGTACACTAAAATTGGAAGTGCGAAAAAGTACAACAATGGCTGCAAACGAAGTGCTCCTTTTCTGGAATAAAGCACGAATTCCGACCCGAGACAAGTCTTTGGTCATAAAGCAAATTGAGAAGCTGTACCAGAAGTGGAGGAAATTGAACAAGAGCTCAACAAGAGGAGGAACGTCGCATAAAGTAAAAGAGGATAAGTTTGTCGAAGAATTAGACGATCTCTTCGATATTGCTCATGTTAATGCACTCACCACGATTAAAATAGAGGAGGATAAAAAGTTTTTGCTTGCACAGAGGAAAAAAGGTCGCCCAGGCAGCATGATTGGAATTGACATGGCTCTTGTAGGCATTGAAAAACGAAAATTGGAACGAGAAGAGGCAGATGAACGGCGATTACGAGCAACTACTAAAAGTAATACCTTAGCAATGGGTACAGTGCAATTCACATCATCTACCGAATCGTCAGACAATGTTGGCGCTGGTGGAATGGAATTGGAAGTGGACGCTCTACCGTCGGCTTCGGAAGTTGTTGAAAGAGGAACACAGTTATTTATCAATGAACGGATCGTTTCTGCTTTGGATAAATGCATGATATCTGACCGAAATGCAATGCATTTAATGGCTGCAGTAGCTGAAGGACTTGGTCACAACGTATCAAATTTGGTATTAAATCGCTCGTCAATTCGAAGATACCGTACTGCAAATCGACAAAAAATCGCTGATTTTGTAAAGGAGAACTTACATGTAAGGTTACTTTTCTTATACCAATTTAATTTCAATACTAATATAAATATTTTATTCTATTACAGTTGAAGGCAACAGCATTTTTTGTAGTGCACTGGGATGGTAAAATACTGGAAGACATTACAGGAATGAATAAGATTGATCGCCTTCCGGTTATTGTAACAAATGGCGAAATCGAACAAATATTAGGCGTTCCAAAACTATATTGTGGAAAAGGCAAAAATATTGCAGCGGCCGTTTATCAACTACTGGTAGAATGGAACCTTTCGAAACGAGTTCAAGCCATGTCTTTTGACACGACATCATCAAACACCGGTGAATTTGCAGGAGCTGCAGTTTTACTTGAACAGTTATTAGAGAGAGATTTGATGCATCTTCCATGTAGACATCACATATATGAATTGGTGCTAAGAGCAGTGTTCGAAGAAAAAATTGGAAAAACTTTTGCTAAAGATGTTTCGCCGTTTCCAGCAGAATTGGGAAAAAATCAATCAGAATACATTCGAAACTGGAGTGAGCGATGAGATCGTTGCTTCGAAATTAATTACTGCTCCAGATGACATCATTACTTTTTGCATGGTCCAACTACAGAAAAGACAACGTCGTAACGACTATAAGGAACTATTGGAACTAGTTGTTTTATTCCTTGGAGGCGATTTTGGCGAATATAAGTTTAAAGAACTCATACCTATTCACCACGCACGATGGATGTCTAAAGCAATTTATTCACTGAAAATATTTATGTTCAGAGAACAATTTAAACTGGCAAAGACACAATTGGATGGAATTCGAGATGTCTGTGTGTTTATTGTTCGTCTGTACGTGAAAGTCTGGTATCGCTGTACTGAAGCTGTCAAAGCGCCCAATCAGGACTTCAACTTTTTGAAAGCACTTCACTCACACTTCCCTTCAGACATTTGTGGTATCTGGCGGAGGAGGCTATAGCCTACATTGATTCAGATGTTTCGTGTGACATAAAACGAAAAATGTTGGCAATTATGTGCATATATGTTGCATTGACCTTAATTTTCAATTTGTCCAGCCATTTTTCCAAATCGCCGATGTGAGACTGGAGTTGTTCAGAAGCTATTGCGGGATTTTCATGTGTACTTAAAAATGCGGTATCATCCGCAAATGTAGATGTGTGAGTCAGTGCGCTCGTAACATATCTGCAGTATATAAAACATATATGAACGGCCCTAGAATACTTCCCTGTGGTACACCAGCGGATATTTGTCGACGTGTTGAGATCACATCCTTTGATCTGATTTGGAAAGATCTTTCTTGTATGTAATTTTTAAGCATGTACTTTCGCAGGTAGTAATCTAGTAATTTTGTGTATTAGTCCATCGTGCCAGACTTTATCGAAGGCTTGAGATATGTCAATAAATAATGCGGAGCAATACTGCTTGCTCTCGAAGGTTTTTCGAATAAGTGTAGTTATGTACCTGTTCGATAGTACTATGTTTCCTTCTTAAACCAAATTGATGGCCAGGAATAATGCAATTTTCGTCAAGGTGCACTATAAGTCTCTCAAGTAACAACTTTTCAAAAAGATTACTTATCATCGCGGTAGTAATTTTATCTATACCAGGTGATTTTCTAGCCATAAGACCTTTGATTGTCGTCTTCATGGTAGAAAACCGGAATTTTAGTGGGGCTGGTACCACATTATTATTATTATATGACATTATCTCTAATATATGAATTTGTATCGTTTGGGGTAAATACATTCTCCAAGTGATTGCCAAATGCTTCGATTTTTTCTGAAGTATTTTTTGCCCATTCTGCGTTCTGAAGGCGTATGGGCGACTCAGAGACCATATTCTGTTTTCTTAGTAGGGTCTAAGTTTTTAAGATAATTTCTTAGGTTAGATTCTTTATTAATCTTTAAGGCGACGTGAAGTGTTCTTTGGCACTGATTAAGTTTAGCCTTTACGTTCGGAGATCGCGATTGTTGCCATTGACGTCTGAGTGTTCTCTTTTCTTTGATAAGAGACTCAATCAAAAAGCGGATTGTATTTCATATTAATTTTTCAATGAGATGTTCTGTGGCAAGTGTGAGCTAACATACATTTTATACTTTAACCAGTTCGTTTTCATGTTAGGGAAACAAGAGTAAGAGTTTTCCAATTTACTTGGAAGTTCTAATAATGTTAAAACTGTAGGCGAGTGGTCTGACGAGAGGTCCAGCGAAGGGATCACTGAAATAAATTCTCGTTTTATATTCTTGATTACAGCGAAGTCAATTGAGGTCTGTAGGCCAATAAGTAGGTTGGCCACTAGATATGGCATCTAGTCTGTTAGACGATATTGCATCTAACAAATGCCTCCCTCTAGGAGTAATAAGGCGAGAGCCCCAAAATGTATGTTTTGCATTGTAATCACAAGCTGCTATAAATCTTGAATCTAGAGTCCTAAAATATTCGAGAAACTGCTCTCGATTAATATTATACCTAGGAGGACAATATATTGAAGATATTGTAACTCTACCATCAGGTATATTTATAGATGTGGCCTGGATGTGGTCCGTTTTATATTCTGGCATTGGGAAATGCCTAATATCATTTCTCACTAATATAGCTGTTCCACCACAAGCTCTACCACTTGGATGTTTTGTATCATAGGTATAGCATCCGTTAATTCTGAAACAGTTCTTTATGGTAAAGTGTGTTTCAGAAACGAGTAGTACATCAATTTCCTGAAGGTGAAGAAATTGTTGTACTTCATTCTTATGTTGGCTAAGGCCGTTAGCATTCCAAAAACAAATTCGTAGAGAATTAATTTTTTCTTTAGCAAGATCTGCATGAGCATGCTTTGATTCTGCATCAATTGTTGAAACATATTTTGCATATTCGCCATGGAACTGTTCATGGTTTGAATTAAATTTTCAATAAGCTTTGAGAGTTAGTGTCGGGTACTGGTACACCCTCTTTTAATGCATGTGCATATGAAAATAATGGGGCATTATTTCTATTGCTTCTTTTCATTTGGGTAACTGAACCCTCTTTTGTCGCATGGGAATACGATTTATTTTGATTTTATGATACTTCTATATTGAGCACTAGAAGCATCAGGAAGGTTTGGAAAGTTAGAAGCCTTATATTGAGCATATAAAGGTCTTCTTGCCTTCGTTGATTCCTGTATGCGTAGGAATACTGGGCTTCCCCGGTAGTTTGCGATGTGATTTAGACCACAGTTTCTTATATTATCTGTTTTTGAATGGGGACATTCTTCACTTTTATGAATATCTCCACATCTTACACATACAGGAGGTAATTTGCAGAATGTTCGGGTGTGACCGAACTCTTGGCAATTAATTAATTTTTTAATATATTACTAAGTATTTGATTAGCGTCCATTCGCTGTTACTTATCTTTGTTATATATATATATATATATATATATATGGGGGATTTCATGTCAAGTGAACCAACTTTTGAAATCGATGTCTTCCGATCGGGATGAAATTTGCACCAAGGTTAGCTCTATTGGATAGTAACTCAGACACAATTTTTCAACAACATCGGTCGAGAACTCTCTGAGTTATAGGGGGTAAAATTTTGACAATTTGGTCAAACAGGGGTTTTTTCTTATCCATGTAACTTATTACCTATTGTTCTTAGCAAAATGTGTTCCAAATAGTATAGATAGCTATTTCTTCGATCTTTCGAAAAAAATATTTAAAAAAAAAAAAAAAAATTTTTAATATTTTTTTTCAGAAATCAAAAACTTTTTTGACTTTTTTTTAAAATACGCTATTTTTTTTTATTTTTTTTTTTTCTTAAAATAAAGTTTAGATATTTTCCTTGAACACCTACTTGGTCGCTTAGTGGGATGCGAGTGGGATATCTATCAAAATAAATATTTTGTAACTCAAAACATAAAATTTTTGACTTTTTTTGCAAAATCAAAAACTTTGTTGACTTTTTTTTTTCAAAATGGACCCTTTTTTAATCTTTTTTTTTAGGTCAAACAAAAGCTTAGATATTATCCTTGAAGACCCTTTTGGTCGCTTAGTGGGATGCGAGTGGGATATCTATCAAAATAAATATTTTTTAACTCAAGACTTACAATTTTTGACTTTTTTTTTTGCAAATACGATTTTTTTCCAAATGGGCCCTTTTTTTAAAATTTTTTTTGTAGTCAAAAGAAAGCTTAGGTCCATTCCTTTAAGATATTTTTAGTCCCTTAGTGGGATGCGAGTAGGATATCTATCAAAATAAATATTTTGTAACGCAAGACATACAATTTTTTAATTTTTTTTTGCAAAATCAAAATTTTTTTCCAATATGGGACCTTTTTTAATTTTTTTTTTTGCTCAAAAGAAAGCCTAGGTCCATTCCTTTAAGATATTTTTAGTCCCTTAGTGGGATGCGAGTGGGATATCTATCAAAATAAATATTTTGTAACGCAAGACATACAATTTTTTAATTTTCAGGAAACCTTTTCCCAAAACGCTTTAGAAAAACTAAAGATATTGTACAAATAAAATTATAGAGTGTTTGAGAATTACAGACACTCAAGCATTATTTGTAAAAATATCAATATTATTATTTAATATTAGTATGAATTTTTATAAATAATATTGATTATTGAAAAATATGATATAAAATACATTTTCTGACATGTTCAACTCAATTTTTTAATATAATTACGTATAGAGTAATTTGTTGTAAATAGTATTCAAAATTGGAATACTATTTACAATGTATGAAATAATATGGAAATAGGAAAAATTTAAATTTAAAAATATGATATTGAATAAAAAAGTTATTTGAATTTGCATAACAATTTCCAAAAAAATATTTATTTAAAACAGACCAAAAATTTACATAGTCAAACAAATTTTGAGGACATGAAATACTATTGAAGTGGCCATTCAATGAGCGGCATTTCTGAGCGGCTAAGCGGTAGTATTTCATATGTTTTCATTTTTTGACGCTCATCGCTCTGACGCTCGCCGCAAGTCGCTCATTGCGTGGCCCCGGCCTTAGAATATTATTTATTCTTATTGGATGGCGATATCCGTTCGGTCCTTGGGTTACACCAGTAGTAGTAAAATGGGGAAACTACTAGAGTATCCAAAACCAAAAACCGGTCAACCGGTTTTCTCATCATTGTAAACTCCACCGGTTTCGGGTTTTTGACAAACCGGTTTTTGCATGACGGTTAACAGGTTTTTATGAAATATATCCTCTGAAGCTCATTCAAACATATTTAAGAAAAACTTTGATACCATTTTTAAAAATATTGATTTATTTTATAGACAATTGTAGCATTTGACAACATTTCGTAAAATATATAAAATAATTGCATAAAGAATTCAAAAATGCTAGATTTCCATTAAATAAACATTTAATATGGTAGATCTGCTCTACGTAGCCTGAATCGGGTTTGGATCTGCACAAGTTGTCTTGCAAGCGAATTAGGATGGTCTCGCAGCTTTACAATATATTTCTCACGGACTTTCTTGTCCGTTTCCCCATAATTGAATTCCATATGTCCAAATTGGTTTTAAAACGGTCTTATACATAATGTCTTTATATTCAAGGCTTAATTTTGATTGCTCACTGATTAACCAATGAAACATAGAGGCTTATAACTTCATGTGAAGTCTCTTGGTTTCTATGTGAAACCAAATGGTATAAAAGTGGAGATTAATTGAAATTTAGAAATGAAGTTTTTATAATAAATTTTGGTATAGTGTAAAAGTAAATAAAATTCTACATCACTAACTGTAAAAATAAATCAACTAAGTTGTTTACTTTCTTTTCAGTGAGCGGTCAAAGTTAGCAAATTATTGCTGTTTTTGAAAAAAAAGTTAAAAAATTTGACATTTTTACAATTAAGCGATTGTTGTTAGTATTAAATCTATAGAGTAATTTTGTTTTTATTTAAAAATTATGTGTATATATTTTTAATTATTTTTGTTAAAAACGGTCCAAAATTGGGATAATTTCCGCATTTAATAGGCCACAAGTATAAGTTAGTAATAGTTGAAATTAGTTTTATAGATTTTAAAATAGTATAGGATATCATCTTATATTTAAGAAAAAAAAATCCAGACAATGTCCGGTCCTTTTTTATACCCTTCACTATGAGTAGCAAGGGTATATATAAGTTTGTCATTCCGTTTGTAATTTCCACATTTTTCATTTGCGACCCCATAAAGTATATATATTCTGGATCGTTATAGATAGCGTCTGTCCGTCTGCGTGTTGAAATCAACTTTCCGAAGCCCCCAAATAACATACATACATGATTCATATATCAATATATCCGGAATTCTTCCGACTCGGTTGCTATTTAAAATCGAGAAAATCGGCCCACAAAACCAGCACAACCTCGATTTTTTACCTATTTTTGACATATATCTGGATTACTAAGTCATTAATATAGACAATATGGATATCTAATGATAGATATTTCAGAGACCTTTGCATCGACGTATATAAGACCATAGTAAGTTGGACCTGGGCTGAGATATAACCAAAAAAACCAAAACACAATGTATTTTGTTATTGTTTTCCATGACGTCATGCAAGTATATGTATAATAACAAACAAATCTTTATTTGTATGTATGTATGTGTTTTTTTGTCAATCTTCAGCAATGCGAATTTATATACCAGGTGGTGTCGATTCTACAACAAGTACAACATTTACAAAAACCACTTGCAATTTGTTTTTGTTTATGTGGTTTAAGCTGTCAAAGTTTGCCTGTTGTTTTTGTTACTTTTACGTTTGTTGTAGCATTCGCCGCAACAATCAATTATTATTGTTTTATACCTTGTTAGAAAGATAATTTTCTCTAGAAGCTTAGGTGTATTGCAAATGTTTAAAAAACAGTATTTAAATAGGAATTTTTTTTAAGATATCGGAAAAAGTACCATTATTTACCCAATTTTACAACTTTCAATCGATTTCCGGCACGTGTTCTAGTAATCCGATTGCACTTAAATTTTGCAGTAGTTAGTTTTAGCTGCTATTGAACAAAGTAAGACCCATCCAAAGCAAATCTATTTTTTAAGGGCATGTATTTGCTATCCTATTAAAATGTTGATACAAATTTAAGTTTTAGAAACTCAATAAATATGTAATATGTAATAAAATCATTATTTATTAACAAAACTCAATGAAAATTTTAACGTTTTTTAAATTTGTCATTCCAAATTACAAAGTGTAAAAAACTTATCAAAAGGACAAAAGGAATCCCACAATTCCTAAAAATTTAAGCGAAAATCCCAAAAATGGTATTTTTACAATTTTAACCATAGGGTCTACATTTCCTTCGGGACTGGGAAACTACTTTGGGGATAAATAGGGAACACATCAGGGTTCCTAAAGCAGCTTTCCGTTTTTTGATCCCAGCTTTGGGATTTTAGAACATGTGGCCCAAAGTTGAAATTTTGATAAAAAATTGGTCAAAATCCGAAGGACGTAGGGGACATGTTCGAAAAATAGGACATGTTTTTTATACCAAAATGATCTCTGTAAAGCTACCTTGCAGAAAAACATAAAATTGGTATATGTTCTTAAAGAATGTTTTTTTTAAATAAAAAATCAGTTAATTCACCTTTTCGTCCAAAAAACAGCAAAAATCTACTATTTTTGAATTCTTAAATTGAAAATCGTTTATTTTTGGATCTATAATCGATATTACTCTGAAATTTTTTGTATATTACTGATAATTTAGTTGTCTAACTAACAAAAAAAATTCGAGCCCGTTCGGTACAAAAGTACGACCTATATTTTTAAAAAAGCGGACCAAGGTATGGCAAAATTCTAAAATTTAAATTTTGAAATGCTTATAACTCGGAAATTATAAGAGATAAATAGCACACGCAAGCATGTTTTTCCAATACCTAGGCGAGCGCTTTCTAAACGTATAAAACTCATTGAAATCGAATGGGAAACAAAAAAATGGCACGTGTTTAAAAATTTTACATGCCGAAGGTACCCTACTTTGAGCCCCCATAGCGTCTCACTTGGGGAATTTGTAGGTCCCATTTTAATAATTTAAACTCGAGTATTCCTTGGCTACGCCTGCGTCAAATTTTATCCTGATCGGATCAGCCGTTTAGAAATGCCAGATTTATTTCCAAAAAATTTTGATTCTGCCCAACTGTGCATTGGGTATGTTTACTGATATGTTGTTATACACTTAAGCTACGTACACACGGTTGTCAGATTTTACAATGTTGTCAGATCTGGCAATGTGCTCGCAATGTACTGACAATGAAATATTATTACCAAAAGGTAAATTGTCAGTTTAGACGATTGTAAGAAAACCTTACAATTTCATTGTCAGACAATTGTCAAACAATAAATGTATATGCCAACAAAAATTGTCAGTTCACACGGTTGTCAGATTGTTGTATGGCAAAGGTAACCAGATCTCTTGTTAGACATTGTCAGAAGAAAATTCAAATCTTTTTACAAACAATTTTAATTGTCATCTGTGTGTATTTATTAAAAAGTTGGAAATTTAAAGTATTATTATGGAACAGAAAAAAGCCATTGCATGACGGATGAAGGCAAAATAGCAAAAAATCGTCGCAAAGTTTGGGTAAAGGATTGGGTACTTCGCCATCAGTAGGAAGGATTTTACGCTACATTGCTCATCCACTTGCGAACTGACGAGCCGGAGTTGTATCATAATTTATTGCGAATGGTCTCCGAACAATTTGATAAATTTTGGCGATTTTTTTTTAAATGTGTGCCGACTAAATAATACAGCACAACATAGAAGTGTGGACTTGATCATACTATTTCAACAAACAATCTTTGTTTTAGAGTAAAAAAATAGTAAAAACGAATGTGCTATTTAGAGGGACAGACACGTTCATAATGCATCGATATGTTCACAAGAGTTATTCAGATTTAACGTAGCTACAACATTACTCAATATTGTTAGTGACAAATTAGGAGTCCCTGGAAGTTATTCTAAAAAAAGTAAAAAAAAAATTGTTCTTCCTATATTTTTTTCAAAAAAAGTGCACGAAAAATCTATTTTTTGGAAAAAAAATGTTAACAAAATTTGTTTGGCGGACTCTTAGCTATATTATTGCCATATAAAGTTAAGCGGTATTACCAAGTCTGAATTAGCTTTTGGCCAAAAATTAATGACACCATTTTTTGAGAGCCCACTGATTTTCAAAATCTTTGGCCCATAAAAACAAAAATTGGTCACCAAAATGGACAAACTGAGTATAGGGTCATGATCGTGTGTTTTTGGCACTGACAATGATGCCATTGTCAGATGCATAAACTTCCCACATATGACAATAAAAAGTTTCTGACAATGATCTTACAATGATCTGGCAATGGCAACGTAAGGTGTTTACACGATTGTCAGATGTCTGATAATATTATTGTCCTACAATGTACTGACAATACTTTTTCTGACAACGTTGTAAGACAAAAATTGTAAGTTTACACGGTTGTTAGACATTTTCTGAAAATTTGTCTGACAATATTGTAAGATCTGACAACCGTGTGTACGTAGCTTTAGCAATAACAGCAACTAATAGCATCTATTGAAGAAATGTCAATTGTGCTATAGCACGATACGTAATACGAACGAACAGTATGAATATTTATATTAGTTGATTGTGATGAAATGATATAATTTCATATTTATTGCATAGCCAAATATAAGAAATATGTTGCTAGAGCTGAATATCGAAACCCTGCATGTATGTACGCACATTTATATGTGTAACAATAAACAATTGTACAAACATATGTATTAAGGTGGACCCCCAATGTATGAAAAAATTTAAAACTCATCTGTTTCAAAAACGAAGGGCAGTTTTTTGTGAGGTTAGGATAAAAAAAAATCTGAAAAAAATTTCAGCTCGATCGGTTAAAAATTGGCGTGCCGCACGGGGGTCAAAGTTCGTGAGAACGAAATTGGTGGTAAATGGATAGAAAAAGGTGCATAACTACTCAGGAGTCACCCCTAGGTAGGTAAAATGTATGAGCAACCCCCATTATTTTCGTATCCCCAATATTTTTCTAGAACAAACATACCCCCTATCTCCAACCGTTCAGGGGGTCCCCATACAAAAAAACAGAATTTTCACGAAAATTTTCCAAATTAAAAATTAATGGAATTACACAAAGTATAAATATGTTCTAAACTTCATTTCGTGAATTACTCTTCACATTTTACTAACATTAATTAAACATCCATTTCTATTGTCAAAGAACGCAAAAAAGTGAATAGACCAATTGGCTTGTTCATTGAGTTTTATTTTATTTAGCAATGTAATCATAAAATGCCCCTTTAATAATGAGCGGTTGTACCTAAGACAGGTAATATTTAAAATTTTTAAAAACATTACATTTTTAATTCCATGAAAATTATTTTTGTTTTATGGCTTATATTCCACGTATTAATTTTTAAGTAATAATATAACAGGTAATATTACTAAATATTGTCAAATTTTCCAAACAACATTGAAAAACCCATTGATGTACTTTCGTGTTTATTATTTCGACCTGATATATAAATTTAAATTTCAGTTATATTTTTATTGGTTTTTTACGAAGATTATATATAGGTAAAAATATATTCAATGAATTTTAAAAACTTACCTAAATTCATTGAGAAACATTTGCATAACATTTTTTAAAATATACACCTTATTTTATGTACATAAAAGTATTGACCTTTTAGTTGTTCTATGACTTTTATAAATAAAACATACAAACTGTGACAAAAAATTAAAAAATAACTGTAATTTTAAAGTAAATTTATGAACTGTGAAAGTGAATAATTCTTCATTTAAATTAAAACTAACAGTAGTTCTGGAAAAAGTGAGTACAAAGAAATAAAACAATTAAAACTAAAACCTAAAAACTAAATTTTTCAATAGAACAGGTTCGCATTTGAATTGCAATGGCATCATCAACGACAAAAATTAATTTGAGATCGCAACAGCATAACATTTATTTGATTGAATATGTTATTCCGCAGCTGTTGGGATCAAAATTGCCGTCTAAAAAAGAAGTTCTTGGTGTATTTTTTTTCACACTCGTACACTAAAATTGGAAGTGCGAAAAAGTACAACAATGGCTGCAAACGAAGTGCTCCTTTTCTGGAATAAAGCACGAATTCCGACCCGAGACAAGTCTTTGGTCATAAAGCAAATTGAGAAGCTGTACCAGAAGTGGAGGAAATTGAACAAGAGCTCAACAAGAGGAGGAACGTCGCATAAAGTAAAAGAGGATAAGTTTGTCGAAGAATTAGACGATCTCTTCGATATTGCTCATGTTAATGCACTCACCACGATTAAAATAGAGGAGGATAAAAAGTTTTTGCTTGCACAGAGGAAAAAAGGTCGCCCAGGCAGCATGATTGGAATTGACATGGCTCTTGTAGGCATTGAAAAACGAAAATTGGAACGAGAAGAGGCAGATGAACGGCGATTACGAGCAACTACTAAAAGTAATACCTTAGCAATGGGTACAGTGCAATTCACATCATCTACCGAATCGTCAGACAATGTTGGCGCTGGTGGAATGGAATTGGAAGTGGACGCTCTACCGTCGGCTTCGGAAGTTGTTGAAAGAGGAACACAGTTATTTATCAATGAACGGATCGTTTCTGCTTTGGATAAATGCATGATATCTGACCGAAATGCAATGCATTTAATGGCTGCAGTAGCTGAAGGACTTGGTCACAACGTATCAAATTTGGTATTAAATCGCTCGTCAATTCGAAGATACCGTACTGCAAATCGACAAAAAATCGCTGATTTTGTAAAGGAGAACTTACATGTAAGGTTACTTTTCTTATACCAATTTAATTTCAATACTAATATAAATATTTTATTCTATTACAGTTGAAGGCAACAGCATTTTTTGTAGTGCACTGGGATGGTAAAATACTGGAAGACATTACAGGAATGAATAAGATTGATCGCCTTCCGGTTATTGTAACAAATGGCGAAATCGAACAAATATTAGGCGTTCCAAAACTATATTGTGGAAAAGGCAAAAATATTGCAGCGGCCGTTTATCAACTACTGGTAGAATGGAACCTTTCGAAACGAGTTCAAGCCATGTCTTTTGACACGACATCATCAAACACCGGTGAATTTGCAGGAGCTGCAGTTTTACTTGAACAGTTATTAGAGAGAGATTTGATGCATCTTCCATGTAGACATCACATATATGAATTGGTGCTAAGAGCAGTGTTCGAAGAAAAAATTGGAAAAACTTTTGCTAAAGATGTTTCGCCGTTTCCAGCAGAATTGGGAAAAAATCAATCAGAATACATTCGAAACTGGAGTGAGCGATGAGATCGTTGCTTCGAAATTAATTACTGCTCCAGATGACATCATTACTTTTTGCATGGTCCAACTACAGAAAAGACAACGTCGTAACGACTATAAGGAACTATTGGAACTAGTTGTTTTATTCCTTGGAGGCGATTTTGGCGAATATAAGTTTAAAGAACTCATACCTATTCACCACGCACGATGGATGTCTAAAGCAATTTATTCACTGAAAATATTTATGTTCAGAGAACAATTTAAACTGGCAAAGACACAATTGGATGGAATTCGAGATGTCTGTGTGTTTATTGTTCGTCTGTACGTGAAAGTCTGGTATCGCTGTACTGAAGCTGTCAAAGCGCCCAATCAGGACTTCAACTTTTTGAAAGCACTTCACTCACACTTCCCTTCAGACATTTGTGGTATCTGGCGGAGGAGGCTATAGCCTACATTGATTCAGATGTTTCGTGTGACATAAAACGAAAAATGTTGGCAATTATGTGCATATATGTTGCATTGACCTTAATTTTCAATTTGTCCAGCCATTTTTCCAAATCGCCGATGTGAGACTGGAGTTGTTCAGAAGCTATTGCGGGATTTTCATGTGTACTTAAAAATGCGGTATCATCCGCAAATGTAGATGTGTGAGTCAGTGCGCTCGTAACATATCTGCAGTATATAAAACATATATGAACGGCCCTAGAATACTTCCCTGTGGTACACCAGCGGATATTTGTCGACGTGTTGAGATCACATCCTTTGATCTGATTTGGAAAGATCTTTCTTGTATGTAATTTTTAAGCATGTACTTTCGCAGGTAGTAATCTAGTAATTTTGTGTATTAGTCCATCGTGCCAGACTTTATCGAAGGCTTGAGATATGTCAATAAATAATGCGGAGCAATACTGCTTGCTCTCGAAGGTTTTTCGAATAAGTGTAGTTATGTACCTGTTCGATAGTACTATGTTTCCTTCTTAAACCAAATTGATGGCCAGGAATAATGCAATTTTCGTCAAGGTGCACTATAAGTCTCTCAAGTAACAACTTTTCAAAAAGATTACTTATCATCGCGGTAGTAATTTTATCTATACCAGGTGATTTTCTAGCCATAAGACCTTTGATTGTCGTCTTCATGGTAGAAAACCGGAATTTTAGTGGGGCTGGTACCACATTATTATTATTATATGACATTATCTCTAATATATGAATTTGTATCGTTTGGGGTAAATACATTCTCCAAGTGATTGCCAAATGCTTCGATTTTTTCTGAAGTATTTTTTGCCCATTCTGCGTTCTGAAGGCGTATGGGCGACTCAGAGACCATATTCTGTTTTCTTAGTAGGGTCTAAGTTTTTAAGATAATTTCTTAGGTTAGATTCTTTATTAATCTTTAAGGCGACGTGAAGTGTTCTTTGGCACTGATTAAGTTTAGCCTTTACGTTCGGAGATCGCGATTGTTGCCATTGACGTCTGAGTGTTCTCTTTTCTTTGATAAGAGACTCAATCAAAAAGCGGATTGTATTTCATATTAATTTTTCAATGAGATGTTCTGTGGCAAGTGTGAGCTAACATACATTTTATACTTTAACCAGTTCGTTTTCATGTTAGGGAAACAAGAGTAAGAGTTTTCCAATTTACTTGGAAGTTCTAATAATGTTAAAACTGTAGGCGAGTGGTCTGACGAGAGGTCCAGCGAAGGGATCACTGAAATAAATTCTCGTTTTATATTCTTGATTACAGCGAAGTCAATTGAGGTCTGTAGGCCAATAAGTAGGTTGGCCACTAGATATGGCATCTAGTCTGTTAGACGATATTGCTTCTAACAAATGCCTCCCTCTAGGAGTAATAAGGCGAGAGCCCCAAAATGTATGTTTTGCATTGTAATCACAAGCTGCTATAAATCTTGAATCTAGAGTCCTAAAATATTCGAGAAACTGCTCTCGATTAATATTATACCTAGGAGGACAATATATTGAAGATATTGTAACTCTACCATCAGGTATATTTATAGATGTGGCCTGGATGTGGTCCGTTTTATATTCTGGCATTGGGAAATGCCTAATATCATTTCTCACTAATATAGCTGTTCCACCACAAGCTCTACCACTTGGATGTTTTGTATCATAGGTATAGCATCCGTTAATTCTGAAACAGTTCTTTATGGTAAAGTGTGTTTCAGAAACGAGTAGTACATCAATTTCCTGAAGGTGAAGAAATTGTTGTACTTCATTCTTATGTTGGCTAAGGCCGTTAGCATTCCAAAAACAAATTCGTAGAGAATTAATTTTTTCTTTAGCAAGATCTGCATGAGCATGCTTTGATTCTGCATCAATTGTTGAAACATATTTTGCATATTCGCCATGGAACTGTTCATGGTTTGAATTAAATTTTCAATAAGCTTTGAGAGTTAGTGTCGGGTACTGGTACACCCTCTTTTAATGCATGTGCATATGAAAATAATGGGGCATTATTTCTATTGCTTCTTTTCATTTGGGTAACTGAACCCTCTTTTGTCGCATGGGAATACGATTTATTTTGATTTTATGATACTTCTATATTGAGCACTAGAAGCATCAGGAAGGTTTGGAAAGTTAGAAGCCTTATATTGAGCATATAAAGGTCTTCTTGCCTTCGTTGATTCCTGTATGCGTAGGAATACTGGGCTTCCCCGGTAGTTTGCGATGTGATTTAGACCACAGTTTCTTATATTATCTGTTTTTGAATGGGGACATTCTTCACTTTTATGAATATCTCCACATCTTACACATACAGGAGGTAATTTGCAGAATGTTCGGGTGTGACCGAACTCTTGGCAATTAATTAATTTTTTAATATATTACTAAGTATTTGATTAGCGTCCATTCGCTGTTACTTATCTTTGTTATATATATATATATATATATATATATATGGGGGATTTCATGTCAAGTGAACCAACTTTTGAAATCGATGTCTTCCGATCGGGATGAAATTTGCACCAAGGTTAGCTCTATTGGATAGTAACTCAGACACAATTTTTCAACAACATCGGTCGAGAACTCTCTGAGTTATAGGGGGTAAAATTTTGACAATTTGGTCAAACAGGGGTTTTTTCTTATCCATGTAACTTATTACCTATTGTTCTTAGCAAAATGTGTTCCAAATAGTATAGATAGCTATTTCTTCGATCTTTCGAAAAAAATATTTAAAAAAAAAAAAAAAAAATTTTTAATATTTTTTTTCAGAAATCAAAAACTTTTTTGACTTTTTTTTAAAATACGCTATTTTTTTTTATTTTTTTTTTTTCTTAAAATAAAGTTTAGATATTTTCCTTGAACACCTACTTGGTCGCTTAGTGGGATGCGAGTGGGATATCTATCAAAATAAATATTTTGTAACTCAAAACATAAAATTTTTGACTTTTTTTGCAAAATCAAAAACTTTGTTGACTTTTTTTTTTCAAAATGGACCCTTTTTTAATCTTTTTTTTTAGGTCAAACAAAAGCTTAGATATTATCCTTGAAGACCCTTTTGGTCGCTTAGTGGGATGCGAGTGGGATATCTATCAAAATAAATATTTTTTAACTCAAGACTTACAATTTTTGACTTTTTTTTTTGCAAATACGATTTTTTTCCAAATGGGCCCTTTTTTTAAAATTTTTTTTGTAGTCAAAAGAAAGCTTAGGTCCATTCCTTTAAGATATTTTTAGTCCCTTAGTGGGATGCGAGTAGGATATCTATCAAAATAAATATTTTGTAACGCAAGACATACAATTTTTTAATTTTTTTTTGCAAAATCAAAATTTTTTTCCAATATGGGACCTTTTTTAATTTTTTTTTTTGCTCAAAAGAAAGCCTAGGTCCATTCCTTTAAGATATTTTTAGTCCCTTAGTGGGATGCGAGTGGGATATCTATCAAAATAAATATTTTGTAACGCAAGACATACAATTTTTTAATTTTCAGGAAACCTTTTCCCAAAACGCTTTAGAAAAACTAAAGATATTGTACAAATAAAATTATAGAGTGTTTGAGAATTACAGACACTCAAGCATTATTTGTAAAAATATCAATATTATTATTTAATATTAGTATGAATTTTTATAAATAATATTGATTATTGAAAAATATGATATAAAATACATTTTCTGACATGTTCAACTCAATTTTTTAATATAATTACGTATAGAGTAATTTGTTGTAAATAGTATTCAAAATTGGAATACTATTTACAATGTATGAAATAATATGGAAATAGGAAAAATTTAAATTTAAAAATATGATATTGAATAAAAAAGTTATTTGAATTTGCATAACAATTTCCAAAAAAATATTTATTTAAAACAGACCAAAAATTTACATAGTCAAACAAATTTTGAGGACATGAAATACTATTGAAGTGGCCATTCAATGAGCGGCATTTCTGAGCGGCTAAGCGGTAGTATTTCATATGTTTTCATTTTTTGACGCTCATCGCTCTGACGCTCGCCGCAAGTCGCTCATTGCGTGGCCCCGGCCTTAGAATATTATTTATTCTTATTGGATGGCGATATCCGTTCGGTCCTTGGGTTACACCAGTAGTAGTAAAATGGGGAAACTACTAGAGTATCCAAAACCAAAAACCGGTCAACCGGTTTTCTCATCATTGTAAACTCCACCGGTTTCGGGTTTTTGACAAACCGGTTTTTGCATGACGGTTAACAGGTTTTTATGAAATATATCCTCTGAAGCTCATTCAAACATATTTAAGAAAAACTTTGATACCATTTTTAAAAATATTGATTTATTTTATAGACAATTGTAGCATTTGACAACATTTCGTAAAATATATAAAATAATTGCATAAAGAATTCAAAAATGCTAGATTTCCATTAAATAAACATTTAATATGGTAGATCTGCTCTACGTAGCCTGAATCGGGTTTGGATCTGCACAAGTTGTCTTGCAAGCGAATTAGGATGGTCTCGCAGCTTTACAATATATTTCTCACGGACTTTCTTGTCCGTTTCCCCATAATTGAATTCCATATGTCCAAATTGGTTTTAAAACGGTCTTATACAGGATGTCTTTATATTCAAGGCTTAATTTTGATTGCTCACTGATTAACCAATGAAACATAGAGGCTTATAACTTCATGTGAAGTCTCTTGGTTTCTATGTGAAACCAAATGGTATAAAAGTGGAGATTAATTGAAATTTAGAAATGAAGTTTTTATAATAAATTTTGGTATAGTGTAAAAGTAAATAAAATTCTACATCACTAACTGTAAAAATAAATCAACTAAGTTGTTTACTTTCTTTTCAGTGAGCGGTCAAAGTTAGCAAATTATTGCTGTTTTTGAAAAAAAAGTTAAAAAATTTGACATTTTTACAATTAAGCGATTGTTGTTAGTATTAAATCTATAGAGTAATTTTGTTTTTATTTAAAAATTATGTGTATATATTTTTAATTATTTTTGTTAAAAACGGTCCAAAATTGGGATAATTTCCGCATTTAATAGGCCACAAGTATAAGTTAGTAATAGTTGAAATTAGTTTTATAGATTTTAAAATAGTATAGGATATCATCTTATATTTAAGAAAAAAAAATCCAGACAATGTCCGGTCCTTTTTTATACCCTTCACTATGAGTAGCAAGGGTATATATAAGTTTGTCATTCCGTTTGTAATTTCCACATTTTTCATTTGCGACCCCATAAAGTATATATATTCTGGATCGTTATAGATAGCGTCTGTCCGTCTGCGTGTTGAAATCAACTTTCCGAAGCCCCCAAATAACATACATACATGATTCATATATCAATATATCCGGAATTCTTCCGACTCGGTTGCTATTTAAAATCGAGAAAATCGGCCCACAAAACCAGCACAACCTCGATTTTTTACCTATTTTTGACATATATCTGGATTACTAAGTCATTAATATAGACAATATGGATATCTAATGATAGATATTTCAGAGACCTTTGCATCGACGTATATAAGACCATAGTAAGTTGGACCTGGGCTGAGATATAACCAAAAAAACCAAAACACAATGTATTTTGTTATTGTTTTCCATGACGTCATGCAAGTATATGTATAATAACAAACAAATCTTTATTTGTATGTATGTATGTGTTTTTTTGTCAATCTTCAGCAATGCGAATTTATATACCAGGTGGTGTCGATTCTACAACAAGTACAACATTTACAAAAACCACTTGCAATTTGTTTTTGTTTATGTGGTTTAAGCTGTCAAAGTTTGCCTGTTGTTTTTGTTACTTTTACGTTTGTTGTAGCATTCGCCGCAACAATCACAGGATAATTGACAGCTCAAACATCGAAACAACATTAATCAGCTGTGCTGTCAACACCACCTGGTATATAAATTCGCCTTGAGAGAGAGCTTTTTATAATGTGTTTTCAAAAGAGCAACTCTCTCACGCGTACACAGTACCAGTGTTGCTATATATTTTTTGAAGAAAACTTTTTATTTCTAAGTAGGTACATACTAAAATTACAAAACCCAATTCGTACATATATGTAATCAAACTGAGATAATTTATGTGAATTTAGTGCTGGAGACACTTTCAATATATTCAAATCAATCCCCCCATTTAGTGAATGAATTTGGGGACTATCATTTTGAAATCATCGGTTCAACTTATTGATATCAATTTTCCAAAAAAACTTTTTTTTTTAAATAAAACTTTTTGCGTCTCAAAAACCTTGCTAAAAAGGGAAAACTTGACATATGGTAACACTGCACAGAACACATATTGTACAAAAACAACAACCACGTTGTTTGAGCACGTTGCGTTTGCGCTTATTTCATTTTTGTTGTTGTTTGTTGGTATTGTCAACAAATAATTGAGCAACGCAATCACTCCCAGCAAGGCGAATATATAGAAGGTGACGACAGAACTACAACAGGTACTTTGTTTATGTTAAAAGATAGTCGAACTATCAAAGTTGCCTGTTGTTGTTTTTGCTTTTGGGATTGTTGTATTATTCGCCACAACAATCACAAGTGAATTGACAATTAACTTGTCTAAACAATTCGCCTTGACTCCCATATTGTTATTCTATTTTTTTAGCCGTTTTTAAACATGAAAGAAAATAACAAACATTTCAGAAAAAGCTTTTTGTTCGATTGTTGTGTTTAATTCATTTAATACCCTTCATCATAAGTGGCAAGGCAATATTACATATCCATATGTATATACATATGGATATGTAATATTGTCATTCCGTTTGCAATTTCTATAAAATTTTATGAAATTTCAACAGATTATGTAAACGATTCTATATTGGATTTGTTGTTACGGTTCCATATGTGTTCTCCTATTTTAAGATTTACTTTTAATCTTATATACAGGGATGGAAAATTATATTTTTGTTCCGTATTAAAATAGTATTAAAAAATTACTTTCTTCATCACCAGAGTACTTAAAATTTTAATATTACTGTAGCTTTATGTTGTAAACAGTCGTCTGTTATCGCATAATTGTCTATAGAAAGTGCTGTTGAATACGAGATTTTCTATAGAAAATGCTGTTATAATAGACAAGATTTTTAAAGAAAATGCTGTTTTTCATACGATTTTCTATAGAAAATACTGTTATACACAACATGTCCAAAAAATATAGTTATAGACAAGATTTTCTATAGAAAATTATTTTATTTTCTATAGAAAAATGTTACACTCAAGATTGTCAACAGAAAATATAGTTATACTTAAAATTTTCTACAGCAAATATTGTTATACACAAGATTGTTTATAGAAAATATTGTTCTACACAAGATTTTCTATAGAAAATTTTGTGTAGAACAATTGTTCTACACAATATATTGTTCTAGATATTGTTCTACACAAGATTTTCTATAGAAAATATTGTTATAGACAAGATTTTCTATAGAAAATATTGTTCTACACAAGATTTTCTATAGAAAATATTGTTCTACACAAGATTTTCTATAGAAAATATTGTTCTACACAAGATTTTCTATAGAAAATATTGTTCTACACAAGATTTTCTATAGAAAATATTGTTCTACACAAGATTTTCTATAGAAAATGTTGTTCTACACAAGATTTTCTATAGATTTTCTACACAAGATTTTCTATAGAAAATATTGTTCTACACAAGATTTTCTATAGAAAATATTGTTCTACACAAGATTTTCTATAGAAAATTTTGTGTAGAACAATTGTTCTACACAATGTCGTTCTACACAAGATATTGTTCTACACAAGATTTTCTATAGAAAATATTGTTATAGACAAGATTTTCTATAGAAAATATTGTTCTACACAAGATTTTCTATAGAAAATATTGTTCTACACAAGATTTTCTATAGAAAATGTTGTTCTACACAAGATTTTATATAGAAAATGTTGTTCTACACAAGATTTTCTATAGATTTTCTACACAAGATTTTCTATAGAAAATGTTGTTCTACACAAGATTTTCTATAGAAAATGTTGTTCTACACAAGATTTTCTATAGAAAATGTTGTTCTACACAAGATTTTCTATAGAAAATGTTGTTCTACACAAGATTTTCTATAGAAAATGTTGTTCTACACAAGATTTTCTATAGAAAATGTTGTTCTACACAAGATTTTCTATAGAAAATGTTGTTCTACACAAGATTTTCTATAGAAAATGTTGTTCTACACAAGATTTTCTATAGAAAATGTTGTTCTACACAAGATTTTCTATAGAAAATGTTGTTCTACACAAGATTTTCTATAGAAAATGTTGTTCTACACAAGATTTTCTATAGAAAATGTTGTTCTACACAAGATTTTCTATAGAAAATGTTGTTCTACACAAGATTTTCTATAGAAAATGTTGTTCTACACAAGATTTTCTATAGAAAATGTTGTTCTACACAAGATTTTCTATAGAAAATGTTGTTCTACACAAGATTTTCTATAGAAAATGTTGTTCTACACAAGATTTTCTATAGAAAATGTTGTTCTACACAAGATTTTCTACAGAAAATATTGTTCTACACAAGATTTTCTACAGAAAATATTGTTCTACACAAGATTTTCTACAGAAAATATTGTTATAGACAAGATTTTCTACAGAAAATATTGTTATAGACAAGATTTTCTACAGAAAATATTGTTATAGACAAGATATTCTACAGAAAATATTGTTATAGACAAGATTTTCTACAGAAAATATTATTATAGACAAGATTTTCTACAGATAATATTGTTATAGACAAGATTTTCTACAGAAAATTAGTTCTACACAAGATTTTCTACAGAAAATGTGGTTTAACACAAGATTTTGACCTATATCTGTATTATGGATATCTAATGATAGATATTTCAAAGACCTTTGCAACGACGTATATAAGACCATAGTAAGTTGGACCTACAATGGGTCAAAATCGAAAAAATATTTTTTTACCCATTTTTTTTTCACTAAAGTTAAAAAACAATTTCGAAAAAAAAATTCCAAAAAATTGGAAAAATAAAATTGAATTTGTGTTTACTTAAAAATATTTAAAATTTGTATTTTAAAGTATAATTTGGTGAAGGGTATTTAAGATTCGGCACAGCCGAATATAGCTCTCTTACTTGTTTATTTTCATTTTTGTGTAAAAAATTTGAGAATGCAGAATAATACAAATATTTTAATATATTTTTTATGAAGAAGGTAAAGCGAAACTGTAGTGATGGTCGTTGATTATTACTTTTTTAAACATATATATGGGGCATTTCATGTCAAGTGAACCAACTTTTGAAATCGATGTCTTCCGAAATTTGCACCAAGGTTAGTTCTATTGGATAGTAACTCACACACAATTTTTCAACAAGATCGGTCGAGAACTCTCTGAGTTATAGGGGGTCAAAAGACATTTTGGTCAAACAGGAGTTTTTCTTATCCATGTAACTTATTACCGATTGTTCTTAGCAAAATGTGTCCCAAATAGTTTAGATAGCTCTTTCTTCAATCTTTCGAAAAAGAATATTTAAAAAAAAAAATGAAAAATTTTTAATATTTTTTTTTCCGAAATCAAAAACTTTTTTGACTTTTTTTTTAAAATGGACCTTTTTTTTTCTTAAAATAAAGCTTAGATATTTTCCTTGAACACCTATTTCGTCCTATTTTCCTTGAACACCCACAGATTTTGGGAATCTAAAGGAAAAGAACAAATTGAAACAAATAGAAGTCAATATTCAAGATTATATTGAAATTTCAAGATACTAATTTCACGATCGAGAATCTCCACAGATTACGATAAGTTCTTGCAATTTATACATAACTATTAATTTTAATATAAAACATACATACATATAGATATAAGTTTCATATTTTCACACTTTTTAGAATATAAACATCATAACAGTTTAGTTAAAATATTTTTTTATTATCTACACATTTTTTTATTATTGTAAACGTCACTACGATAACCAATATGATTCGGTCCCCGGTTAATTCTCCAACACGTTCTAATAACATAAATCATTGGTAGGCAAAAAGAGGCATTTAATTTGTGTGCTCTTTTGCGTAAAAAATAAAATATCCACAACAACATCAAGAAACTGAATGAAATGTTTGTATTTTTACGCTCTCTTTTGTTCACATTCGCTCTCTTTTGTTTACATTCGGGTTGTTTGACGAAAATCATCGTAACCTGAACAATATGAACACCTACCATGGACATAAATCCTCAAGTTTCTGGTAATAGTACTAATAGTTCATCTTTAAATGTTACATCTAATAATTTAAATAGCAATGCACAATTAGAAATTTGCGCTACTTCAGTAAAATTACCTCACCCAGAAGCGTGGTTCATTCATGCTGAAACTCAATTTAACACTAAGGGTATAACTAGAGATAATACAATATATGAACACCTTATTGTATCGCTTCCTCAAGATGTAATAGTATCGGTTATTGATGTTATTCAGAATCCACCGGATGCAAATCGTTATTTAAATCTGAAAACAAAACTTCTTGAACGTCACTTGCTTAGTGAACAAAGATATCTTGATAAGCTATTGTCAGATTCCGAAATAGGTGATCGTAAACCTTTGGAATTTTACAGATCTTTGATTCAATTAGCAGGGAATAATATTAATTCTGATTTTGCTAAAAGTTTATGGTTACGAAAATTACCAAGAAATCTTAATATTGCGTTGGTAGGGTCTAATGTTGTCAATATTGAGGATTTGCTTAAATTAGCTGATAATATTTGGGAAGTGACAAATAAGGTAGAATTGTGTACCCTAGAACCCAAAGATTCGGTACAGAGTAATTGCAGGTTAGATAAAACGGTGGATAATTTGGTTAAAATTACATCAGCGATGCTTGATAAGTTTACACAACAATCTACGGAAATAGCTGATGTTAGACAATCTTTTCAAAATAGTCGTTCAAGGACACCATTTAGAAATAGGAGTCGTTCTAGGGGACGTTCATCAAATAGTAAATGGCTTTGTCGTTATCATTATCGGTTTGGTGGCAAAGCTAGAAGATGTGAACAACCATGTTCATATGAAGCATCACAACAGGAAAACTAAATTGTCCTATTATCCAGACGGCTGATAATGGACACAATAATTATACACGCCGCACAGAGGGATGGCTTCATACATTTTTTTGCAAAAATTATAAGGAGTGGTCGTAGAGCGCTAAAATTTGGCACCAAGAATTATATGGACCAAACTAAGAAAAAAAATTTTTTATCAAAATCGACCACGCCTAATAGATTTTTTCTCATAAAATTGTTCCTATCCAAGTAAAAGTCTAGAAATTTGGTATAGTATATATTTTCTGAAACAAAAGAAGAACGTGTGCTAAGGCCCTAATTTTGTAAATCACGTCACAAAGTGATATTTATATGGAAAGCAAAAACAAAATTTCAAAAATTTTAAAAATTTTTTTAAGAATTTGTTTACAAATTCTTAACAGAACAAACGCACCAAAATTCAAGCGTTGGTTTGCCTTTCATAATTTGAAAATTTTGTATATAAAACAAAAACAAATTTTTGAAATTTTGTTTTTGTTTTCCATATAAATATCACTTTGGTGACGTGATTTACAAAATTAGGGCCTAAGTTTTATTAAAATCGGCCATGCCCACCGCATACCGCCCATGCAATCCAAATGCAATACATTTTTGTGCAAAAATTATAAGGAGTGGTCGTAGAGCATTGAAATTGGGCAACGAGAATTATATGGACCAAATTAAGAAAAAAATTTAATTTTATCAAAATCGACCTCGACCAACGCCCACGAAACCCATACATAGATAAGAATTTTTTTGATATTTCGTTTATTATTCGACAACAAATTTTATGAATTCATCCTGTTCCGAAAACTTCCGAAAATTATTTTTTTTTTAAATCGAAACAAGACATTCCCTACTTTCATTTTATTAAAAAAACCGCTTAGGGGAAAGTGGGGCACATTAAAAATAAAATAATTTTTAGAGGCTTATAAATATGGCCATATCTTCTTAACGGTTTGTGATATCCCCATAATTTGTTTTTTGTATTTATGGAGAAATGCTATATTTTTCAAATATGTTAAAGGTAAATGGTATTATTAGGAAAATTATACATAATTAAACCACTGAATTGCGTGAAAATATAAGTAAATTTTTGCTTAACACCCTTGCATGGACTTTACTTCATTTTTTTTAAAAAAAATAAAATTTTTCTTAGAACTATCAGTGTACATTTCATCTTTAAACATTTCTCTACAAAACTGCATCATTTGATTTTTGAAATTAAGTGTTTGAAATTTAAACATTTCTCCACAAAACTGCATCATTTGATTTTTGAAATTAAGTGTTTGAAAAATTGACTTTTTGACACCAAAATCCCTCTGTGCGCCGCACAGTGCACAGTGGTTTAGAAACTTTTTTTTTGGAAATAATTCGGTATCTCGGGAGATACCGAATTTGGAGAAATAATTCGGTATCTGGAGATATTATTACAAAATTTCACATGGTTAGAGCTGAGGTGTTTTTGAGTTGAATTACATTTGTTCACCACGGGTCTCAAAATTTTTAAAAAATCCCCAAAAATTCATTTATCATCCGAATGAGCTGAAATTTAAAATATAAATAGTCCTTGAGAAGATCTACAAAAAATACGCTTACATGTGTAGGTTATCTCCTTCAGTTGAAGAGATATTTAGGTTTATTTATTTTTTGTTTTTTAGATATGGCGGCCCTACGGAGGGTCGAATTTTTTTTCAAAATATCAGCTATATTGGCAATAAAATTCTAAATAAAATTAAAACTTGGTAACAGTTATCTCGTCCGTGTAAAAAGTTACACGCATCCAAAGTTGGAACATGTAAAATGGGCCTAATTTTTTACGATTTTTCCTAAAAAAGTCCCTATATTTTTTCTTTTGTAGAAACAAATTTTCTTTGGGACTATATACAATTTTTATATGTTCCGGAAAGAAAACTTAATGCAAAAGCATGTAAAGTAAAATTGGGCTCACTTAAGCGGACACAGTATCCCCCAGACCTATCCAAACTTGGACAATTTAAAAAAAAATATTTAGGTTTCAGTAAAAAATTCTAAAAAGGCAAAGCACCGATCCTCGAAAAAGTTCCGTATTTGTATAACCCTATATGTTGTTTAAATACTTAGAAAGTTGTTTTACTATCACACGGTAAATAGCGTCAGAGTAGGCACTTTTCTAAAAAAACTCAGTTTTTGGAACACATTTTCCCCGTTTTAGGAATTTCGGTATTTGAAAATAAAATATTTTAAAAATTATAATGTCATTAATTTAAGGACATTTGGATCTAAATTAGTTCCCAATTTTGTTATGATATCTCTAACCGTTAAAATTTTACATTAAATCAAATTTTATATTTTTCTTCATGGAAAATCACCATATTATAATTTTTTTAGTTTTTAATGTAAATGACGTTCAAAAAATTAATTAAATTCTTTAATTTTATTAAAATATGAATCTACAAGTCCTAAGGTTTTTACCGCCTTTGAAAAATTTGAACGTTTTTTCATATATTGCATGCAAAATGTGTATACTTACATATTAAATGTAACTAATGAATTCAAACGTATACTGACCTTAAAGAAAAGTTGGTATAATGCATTTTTCGCAGTAAAAACAAATAATATTTATTGTCGTGTAGGTTAATCTTCATTTAGATATATATTATTTGAACATTTTTATCCTTATATTGTAGGCCATAATATGGGTCCTACCATAAATTAGCAGTAATTGGGCCGGTTTGAATTCTATGTAATGGTTTGTATACGATATTAATTAGAGACACAATTTTTTTATTTTTAAATATGTTTTTTTTTATTTTATTTCAACAATATATTCATTTACATCGAATAGATCTAGTACTTCTTTGAGCTCTTCGTTTTCATATGATAAATTTCTGTCCCTGCTCCATTTCTTTCTAATTGAAGATAGTACAGGATCAGAAGACAACATAAGATAATTTATGAGATCTTCGTTTTGCGACTGCCTGGAACACTTTCTTGTATTAAAAAACAGTATGTGTTTAAAATCGGAATTTCTCGCTTCCTGTGCCTCTTCAGTTAGTTCACTTAGTGGGAGAAGATTCGATTCTATAATCTCACGACCATGTCGAAGAACTTTGTGCACAGTAGGAGTAAGTTCTCTCCATTCATACAAGGAACGTAAAAGGTTAAAGGTTTCTTTGGCATAGGATTCAAATTTATCTCCATTTATATTATTTTTACTGTTTATTGCCGACAGTATAACATGACATCTTCGAAGAAGTTCCTCATTAATTCCAGTTATTGTCGATGTTATTTCGTAATTTTGGAAAAACCTTCTTGCCGTATTCCCATCATTTGTACTGCCGTATCCAATAAGTGGTTTGTCTATATTTAAGCCAGTTATCTCTTTAAACTCTTCTTGAATTCTCCATTTTTCGTTTGCTCTCATTTCCATGAGTTCTTTGTTATTTCTAACCATCTTCGTTTGGTTTCCAGGTATGCTTCTGTATTTTAGATCATATGCAGTTCGATACTTAATTTCGAAGAGAACGGTCGTCTCTAAATAAGTACGGATTAGTTGTTATTAAGAAGCAAATCATAGTTAAAACAAATAACGCAAATAGTATTGATATTGTAATTGTCATCTGTTTTTTTTATTGAACTCGCGCCTGTGACAATTAACTTGCTGTGTTAGCAATACTGCTATGGCCCCAGGGGCCAAATTAAACAATATAAACTTAAAAAAACCCAAAATGAAAAGACAGAAATTGTCCCGACCACTTCCTATTGGTTTGATTTCCGATCTGCCTTCAACTTCAAGTAATCGGTTCAGTGTTTTAGGTGAACGAAATGACATGGAATTAGATCCAGTATCTAATATAAATGCAGAAAAAAGTGGTAAACCTCCTCCATTGGTAGTCGATGAAAAAATTCCTCTCAAGGAACTTCAAGATTTACTCGGAAAAGATTCAATTTATAAACGCACATCTATCGGAACCAAAGTTTTTCCGAAAAATACTGAAAGCTACGAAAAATGCAAAAAGATTTTACTGGATAAGAAGATTGAATTTCATACTTTTAATTCAAAAGAGAATCGTCTGTATACAGTATTTTTATATGGACTCCCAAAAATCAGTACTGAAGATATTAAGAATGATATCCTAGGTTATAATTTAACACCTTCATCCATTACTGAAATAAATACAAAATTCAGTTCTGTCAACAATGCAGTATATAAAGTTCAATTTGCAAGGAAAAATTTTAACCCAAAATCATTAAATAACGTAACTGCAATATGTAATGTAATTGTATCCTGGAAAAAGTACAAACCCAAGAAAAAGGATAATCCAACACAATGTTGGAATTGTCTGATGTATGGTCACGGAGGTGAACATTGTAATCGCCTTTCAGCATGTATGTTATGCGCCAATCAACACCACACCAATGATTGCCCACTACGGAATCAAAATAAAATACCAGCAGTATTCTCTTGTTTCAACTGCAAAAAACATGGCAAAGAGCGCACGGACCACTCTGCAAATGATATCAATTGCCCTTTTCGATCTCTTTATTTGGAAACCAGAGCAAAAGCAACTAGCAAAAATTCACGTAAATACAACAATAGCCAAAACTTACCACAGTACATCAATGCTGATCTCCCCATAAACAATCACAACAACAACAACACTTATCCTAACACCATGTCATATGCAGAGTGCATAAGAGCAGACAACGATCTCTTTAATATAGATGAACTCTTTAGTATTTTTACAACAGCGTTGAGTGATCTGCAAAAATGTACAACAAAAATACAACAAATTCAAGTTGTAATGTCAATGGTAAAGTACGCATATGGTTTACGGTAATTACAATGGCATACAAATTCTTCATTGGAATGCTAATGGCATTACTACATATTCACACTTACTTCAATTTGAAAATTTACTTGAAAGAGAAGATATTCACATAGCATCTCTAAACGAAACACATCTTAATGAAAACCATAAAACCTATTTCAGAAATTATTTAATATACAGAAATGATAGACAAGATTCAAGAGGGGGTGGGGTAGCTCTAGTTGTCCGCAGATCTGTCAAACATAAAGTACTACCTATAGCAAACACACTGGGAATAGAAAACCTTTCAATAGAAACTGAAATAAACAGAAGAAAGGTTATCATTTTTACAGCATACTCGCCAAAATATAAAAGGAGCTTTGCCAACGATATTTTAAAATTAACATCATCAAATGAAGATTTTATAATATTAGGAGATTTTAATGCAAAACATTCTTCATGGCACTGCATAAACAACAACACCGCAGGCAATATTCTATTTAACCTTGAACAAACAAACAACTTTTTTATATATTATCCTAACAGTCCAACATTCTTCCCATATCAAAGAAATCGAAATAGTTCAGTTATTGACTTGGTTTTAAGCAATAGTACATTAAATATTAATTTGGATGTTCTTGAATATGACATTCCGTCAGATCACAGACCTATTGTGTGTAAAATCCAAAATGCAACTACATGTGAATTAGATATAAGTTATTATGATTACAAACATACGGATTGGATGGCATTCCGAAATATTATTAACAATAGAATCAACATAAATACGGACATTTACAGCTCAAAAACCTCTATTGACCTAGAAATTGAGAAATTCGTTCGAATAATATTAGAAGCACGAAATCACTGTACCCCTAAATTGAGTTTCTTTGGTAAAACAAGCTTACCTGTAGATGTCGTTAATCTAATAAAAACACGTAGAACTTTTAAAAGAAGAAGTCAGCGGACATCAATATTATCTGAAGTTAATTTCTACGTACAATGTGTGAAGTTCCTAACCTCTATGATCAACAAGGAAATAAATATTTATCGTAATGAAAAATGGAAAAATATGCTGTCAAAATTAAGGCCGGGTGATAAATCCTTTTGGAAAATAAGCCGATGCTTAAGAGGTAAACAAAATATAAAAATCCCACATTTTACTGAAGGAAATTCAAAAATTAATACAGATATTGGTAAAGCACAAATGCTGTCCGAAACATTTGCTGCCTCAAATAATCTTACATCTGCATATAAACACTCAATTGATAAAATTGTTAACTACAAGGTCAATAGATTTAAGTCAACAATATATTCGGAGGATTTAAATTTGGTATCTATTTCGGAAATTAACTCAATAATCGCAACGCTTAAAGCTTCAAAATCTCCTGGACTAGATGATGTTTCGAATAATTTAATTAAAAATTTACCTATAAAGGCCAGACAGTTATTAATGATTATTTTTAATAGCAGCTTAAAAATTAACTACTTTCCAAAACATTTCAAAAAAGCTAAAATTATTGCGATTTGTAAACCGAGTAAACCTAAGCACAATCCTAGTAGTTATAGACCTATAAGTTTATTAAGTAACTTAGGAAAATTATACGAAAAGGTTATTCAAAATCGTATCTGGAGTTTTATTGAAAATACGTCAATAATAGCTAAACAGCAATTTGGGTTCAAAAAACAACACAGTGCAGTACACCAAGTTAATCGCATTACAAACATAATAAAGTCTAATAAACGAAAGAAACAATCTACAGGTCTGATAATTTTAGACATAGAAAAAGCATTTGATACTGTTTGGCACAACGGATTAATATATAAATTGCTCCAGGCTAATATTCCTAAATATTTGTGCATGATTATAGCTGATTTTCTTACGGAAAGAACATTTGTAGTTGCTGTGAATAGTACATTATCCTCCCCCAAATTAATCACAGCAGGCTTACCACAAGGTTCAATATTATCTCCTATATTGTACTCAATTTATACTTCAGATTTTTCTCCACCCTCGTACTTGAATGTTGCATACTATGCAGATGATACCGCCCTCATAACGTCTAGCAAACTCACGAAGGCACTACTAACTAAAATGGAAAAAGGATTTGATGCTTGTAGAAAATATTTTTATAAGTGGAAAATAAAAATAAATCCTAATAAAACACAGGCAATTATATTTCCCTACAACAATTCTCCCAAAAGACTACCAAACCGTCAGTTACGATTTCAAAATGAGAGCCTTATTATTCAAAATGATGTTAAATATCTTGGCATGTGCCTCGACAAGAAACTTAATTTTGTAAAACACATCGAAGAAATTTGCAAAAAATCTCTTAAAACTATCAGAGCTTTGTTGCCAATACTAAGTAACCGCTCAACACTTAACGCAAAAAACAAAAATTTAATATTTAAAAGTGTGATTAGACCAACCTTGACATATGCAAGTCCCATTTGGTATAAAGCTGCAAAAACTCATCTCAGAAAACTTCAGATAATTCAAAACAAATGTCTAAAGATCATAAATAACAAACATTGGAGATACTCTACGCAACTTCTTCACATCGAAACGGGTTATGAACTAATTGTTGATTTCATAAAAAGACTAAACAGTAAATATTATACAAACATAGCAAATTCTTCTTATCAACTGATAAGGGAATGTAGAGAATCGGCTTGAGTGCACCTTAAAACATAATTCACCAAATCGAAAATGATATGTATATAATTTATTATCTTATGATAATTCTATTGTATACATATATATTTTCTAAATATATTTGTAATTTTTTTTTATCATATAAAGGTTTTCCTATTTTTCCTTTAAGTAATGTTATAAAGTAGAAAATAACTGTTAAGATCAACCAAAAATATAATTCGTTGTAGTATATAAATAAAATCTCGAAAACTGTAAATATATATATAAATAAAACTGTAAATAAAGATGATGATTTAAAAATGAAAAAAAAAAAATGAAAATGAGATCATATGCAATGTGAAGCATGTGTTCTAAAAAGAATGTCTGCTATTTGTGTTGCTTCTGCAGGTTGTTTATTTCTTCTCAATACTTCTTTAAAAGAATCCTTGACTTCAGCATCCGAATGGTAATATATCTGATAGCCTCATTTTTTTAGATTTGTCTCCCAGGTCTTCGTATGATTTACAGGGGCTCCTGCATTAGTTGTTTTTATTTCAATAAAACATTCTAACCAAGTAGCAAATTTGGATTGAAATCTTCGTATATTGTAGTTAACAGACTTCACCTTCAACTCAAATAGCTTGATGAAATTATTTACTTTATATACTTCGGTATTAATAATTTTCGATTGGTTTTCAATTTCAACATATTGAATTATCGTTTGTATTTTTTCGGCTCTCAAGGTTTTCGGAGTCTCCCACAAAACGCAGCAAAGTACTTTATGTTGCTTATGTACTTATGTTCCATATAACTAAATAGGGAATTGTAGGGGCATAATGTGTAGCCTACCTAACACCTAAAAGTGCCCACTGTGACACCTCACACCTGTAGTTTATGTAATAAATGCAACCTTTATTCTACCTAATAAACTAATTTATTGTAGGTAAAAAATAGGTTCCATTACTACTCACTGTAAATTTTAGAAATTATGATAGTTACATTTAAAAAAAATAAAAATCGTGTTCAATAAATTGTATAACTCTGCAAAAACAATTTACATAGAATACACACTGGCCCAAATACTATATTATGGTCTACAATATAAGGATAAAAATGTTCAAATAATATATCTAAATGAAGATTAACCTACACGAAAATAAATATTATTTGTTTTTACTGCGAAAAATGCATTATACCAACATTTCTTTAAGGTCAGTATACGTTTGAATTCATTAGTTACATTTAATATGTAAGTATACACATTTTGCATGCAATATATGAAAAAAAGATCAAATTTTTCAAAGGCGGCAAGGTTTGTGGAGCTTCTGAGTAGTAGATATATGCTTTTTATATAAGTATTTGATATTGGTAAAAACCTTAGGACTTGTAGATTCATATTTTAATAAAATTAAAGAATTTAATTAATTTGAACGTCATTTACCTTAAAAACTAAAAAAAATATAATATGGTGACTTTCCATGAAGAAAAATATAAAATTTGATTTAATGTAAAATTTTAACGGTTAAAGATATCATAACAAAATTGGGAACTAATTTAGATCCAAATGTCCTTAAACTAATGACATTATAATTTTTGACATTTTTTATTTTCAAATACCGAAATTCCTAAAACGGGGAAAATGTGTTCCAAAAACTGAGTTTTTTTTAGAAAAGTGCCTACTGTGACGCTATTTACCGTGTGATAGTAAAACAACTTTCTAAGTATTTAAACAACATATAGGGTTATACAAATACGGAACTTTTTCGAGGATCGGTGCTTTGCCTTTTTAGAATTTTTTACTGAAACCTAAATATTTTTTTCAAAATTGTCCAAGTTTGGATAGGTCTGGGGGATACTGTGTCCGCTTAAGTGAGCCCAATTTTACTTTACATGCTTGTGCATTAAGTTTTCTTTCCGGAACATATAAAAATTGTATATAGTCCCAAAGAAAATTTGTTTCTACAAAAGAAAAAATATAGGGACTTTTTTAGGAAAAATCGTAAAAATTAGGCCCATTTTACATGTTCCAACTTTGGATGCCAAGTTTTTTATTTTATTTAGAATTTTATTGCCAATATAGCTGATATTTTGAAAAAAAATATATCTAAAAAACAAAAAAAAATCGAGCAAAATTAAAAAAAACAAGTAAGAGTGCTATATTCGGCTGTGCCGAATCTTATATACCCTTCACCAAATTATACTTCAAAATTTTAAATATTTTTAGGTAAACAAAATTTAATTTTTTTTTAGTTGTTTTTTTCATTTTTTGAAAAAAAATTTATTTTAATTTTTTTAAATTTAAATTTTTTTTTTTTAAATTTAAAATTTCTTTTTTTTTAAATTTTAAAATTTTTTTTTTGGTTTTTTAAATTTTTTTTTTTTGAAAAAAAAATTCGGGTTAAACATTTTTTTTCCCGATTTTGACCCATTGTAGGTCCAACTTGATATGGTCTTATATACGTCGTTGCAAATGTCTTTGAAATATCTATCATTAGATATCCATATTGTCTATATTAATGTCTTAGTAATCCAGATATAGGCCAAAAATTGGTCAAAAATCGAGGTTGTCTTGGTTTTTTCCTCATATCTCAGCCATTTGTGGACCGATTTTGCTGATTTTAAATAGCAAAATTCTCGAAAGCATGTCTGACAGAATTATTGAAGATTTGGATCCCGAAGATATCTGGGGTCTTCAGAAAACTGATTTCAACAGACAGACAGACAGACAGACAGACAGACAGACAGACAGACAGACAGACAGACAGACAGACAGACAGACAGACAGACAGACAGACAGACAGACAGACAGACAGACAGACAGACAGACAGACAGACAGACAGACAGACGGACATGGCTTAATCGACTCCGCTATCTATAAGGATCCAGAATATATATACTTTATAGGGTCGGAAATGAAAAATGTAGAAATTACAAACGGAATGACAAATTTATATATACCCTTCGCACGAAGGTGAAGGGTATAAAAAAATAAATAAACCTAAATATCTCTTCAACTGAAGGAGATAACCTACACATGTAAGCGTATTTTTTGTAGATCTTCTCAAGGACTATTTATATTTTAAAGTTCAGCTAATTCGGATGATAAATGAATTTTTGGGGATTTTTTTAAAAATTTTGAGATCCGAGGTGACCAACTTTGAGGGGGCACAAACTGGCCCGTATTACCCCTAGGAAGCTGAACAAATGTAATTCAACTCAAAAACACCTCAGCTCTAACCGTGTGAAATTTTGTAATAATATCTCCAATAGTTCCCGAGATACCGAATTATTTCCAAAAAAAGTTTCTAAACCACTGTGTGCAGTTACAGAACACATGTATGTACACTAGGTGGGTCAATTTGTATGGAGCCAAAAAAATGCAACAAGCGGTTATCAAAATCGTAATCTACGATGAATTCTAAGAATGTATGCCGAAGAAACCATGTGTCTAAAATCAAAATGGAGCTTCCCATTTTTAACGCGAAAATTTTCCTTTCGTATTTTATATTTTTGTTTAAATATGCTAACATTTTATTAAGCGTTTTAAGAAACTTGACTATGTTTGGGATTGTTCGAAAGGAAAGAATGAAAAAGATGAATCTTTGCAAATGGAGGAGATTATCAATAAACTACATCCGAGGATGGTTACAAAATCTCATATTGTGGTTGCGAGAACCTAAAACCGATATTTTGGGTCACATTGGGGGAAATGAAAATTAAAAAAAGGTGCAAATAAACTTGTGAGTTGTAAACCAATAATCCGATTTTAATAAAATTTCCCACGACTATAGAGGAGGTGTTGTTAGGCTTATGTTTTGAATTTGGACTTTCAACACTAAGGTGGGGCGGAGTCTCAAGAACCCAAATTGGGGTGTATCGGTATATGACAAATTAAAAATGATGCAAAATTTTTGTTCTCTATCCGTTACGACAATGATACATTAATCTTTTTGGAAACCGTTACTACAATGTTTAATATTCCGAAGTCTTCCAAACCAGTTTCGAACCAATTAAGAAACATTGTGGACACTCTTTCAGCTCTGTATATTTCGTTGAAGTAACTTGGTTCATACCAGCAAATATGTGATGCATTCATAATTCATCTGGCTATAAACAAGGTTGACCACCAAACAAAGCAGAAATGGGATGAATTCATCGATTACACAAAATTACCGTCTTGGTCAGAGTGCCGCTCAATGTTGGACAGACGTAGTCAACAATTGGATGCACAGCGTAGAAGTGCTACAAAGGAACAACAAGCATCCAATTCAAAGAATCATTCTCATAATGATTCGAATACAAAACAACATTCTTTCACCACAAAAAATATGGCCCAATCGCCTGTATGCCATCATTGATCAAAACAGGACCATTATATTACGACATGTCAACGTTTTATAGTTTTGGATGTAGATCAACGCATTGACCATGCCAAAAAAACTAAATTTATGTCTTAATTGCTTGTCAAAGGTGCATATCTACTCTCAATGTCCTTCACGCTATTCTTGTCGGTTTTGCAAACAACGTCATCACTCGCTTTTGCATAAGCAACCTGACGAAGAAGTTCCCTCAACAAGTTCTGAAGTCGCTCATGGGACCTTTCAACAAAATGCGAAGCCTAGAGAGAGCAAAGTAATGTTGGCAACTGCATTGGAATTAGTTCGTGACTCTGAAGGAAAGTACCATTGGGCAAGAGCGCTTTTGGATTCATGTTCTCAAGTCAATTTTATCTAATGCATTCAATTTAAAGAAATCTAATAACACTGTCGATGTTGTGGGAATTGGCTCACGTGGTGTAAAAGTGCCATATAAAACTCGGACCGCCATAAGATCACCATTAAATAATTTTGAATTGTCACTTGAATTTTTAATCTCTCGTTCCATAACTGGCTACCACCCTGATGAGAATATGTCAATACATGACTTTAAGTTGCCCTCTAACATAGAGCTAGCAGATCCAGAGTTTTATCGTCGAAAAGGTTTTATTTTAAAAGGAAAAGGAGTTATTTTTCTCAATTCTGTCTGTGGGTCAAATTCGCCCAATTTCTTAAGGAGTATGAGGAGATGGGCCACATGACTCAAATAAACCCACACGTGTCTCAACCACACTATTTTATACCGCACCACTGCGTTTTAAAACCAGAAAGTGTCTCAACAAAACTGCGGGTAGTTCTTGATGCGTCGTGCAGATCATCATCACAGCTTTCACTCAACGAGATCATGATGGTAGGCCCAACTATACAAAACACTTTACTAATAACTTTATTGCGTTTCAGATGTCATCAATATGGGTTAACTGCTGACATTGTCAAAATGTACAGGTAGGTTTTAATACATCCGGAGGATAGAAATTTACAACTCATCTTGTAGCGCGATGACTATTCCAAGCTCTTGAACATGTACGTTCTCAATACCGTAACTTATGGCACTGCATCGGCTCCTTATCTTGCCATTCGAAGTTTACATTATGCGGCAGAGCGTTACCCTGAGGGTCATGAAGTTGGCAAGGCAGTCATTACTAATGATTTATATGTGGACGACATGATAACTGGCGCAAACGACCTAGCCACATTACATCTTATTAAAGGTGAGGTAACATATATTTTGAATCATGCCGAATTCAACAACAATTGAGATCCATGGATTCACCGATGCATCTATTAAGGCTTATGGCTGCTGTCTTTATTTCGTTTGTAAGGACTCACACGACAATGTTTCAGTAAATCTGTTGGCATCCAAATCTCGCGTGGCTCCGATTAAAACTAGTACATTACCCAGATTGGAGCTATGTGGAGCCCATTTACTTGCTAAATTTTGGAACCAAATCAAACAATATTTTAAATATACTATATCAAAGGTCTACTTCTGGTGTGACTCACAAGTTACCCTACATTGGATAAGAAGTCATTCGTCGTTACTCTCAACCTTTGTCGGACATTTCTTTGCGTTACGTTCCTGCAGATCAAAATCCGGCAGATTTAGTATCCAGAGACTGCACTGTATCTCAATTATGTGACTCGAATTGGCTCCATGGTCCAACATTTCTATGTAAACCTAATTCTGCAGAATATATGTACATGTATGCAGGGTTTACAATTGCTACTATATTAGCCGTCAATTGCAGTAAATATACATTTTTATCATCTGCATACTAAAAATATAGTTACTATTATAATTTTGTATAACTCTGCTAATATAAATTGCTGTTACTATTCATATATTACTATACAAATTGCAATGTTAGTTTGCAATTTCTAGTAGCAGATACAACCAGTTGTCAACTCGTTATTGTAGCACAACAACCAAAATATATATTCGTGCTACAGTAGCATACACACTTTTTTGCCGAACTAATATTGCGCGTCAGCATTCGTTTTTGTTTTGTTGTGCTAGCAATTTTCTCTGGCAGCAATTTACATTTCTTTGGTTGCTCTGCTATAGTTGCATTGATATTTCTTGTTTTTTGGCTATTAGGATGCTGCTAGTTATTTTATTGTCAAGTATGTAATACGAAATAACGATTATTCATTAGTGTAAATATTTTTGAATATAATTGAGATATTGACTTGAATTTTTTTGTAAGACCAAAAATTAACATATCTAAACTAAAAAAATGTTCGGAATAAATGTGGATCAAATTGTTCCTAATATGTATCTTAGACATGCCCTTAAAAATAGATTTGCTTTGGATGGGTCTTATTTTGTTCGTTAGTAGCTAAAACTTAAAACAAATTTAAAAAACGTTAAAATTTTCATTGAGTTTTGTTAATAAATAATGATTTTATTACATATTACATATTTATTGAGTTTCTAAAACTAAAATTTGTATCAACATTTTAATAGGATAGCAAATACATGCCCTTAAAAATAGATTTGCTTTGGATGGGTCTTATTTTGTTCAATAGCAGCTAAAACTAACTACTGCAAAATTTAAGTGCAATCGGATTACTTGAACACGTGCCGGAAATCGATTGAATGTTGTAAAATTGGGTAAATAATGGTACCTTTTTCGATATCTTAAAAAAATTTGATATTTATATACTGGTTTTTAAACATTTTCAATAAACAAGGTATAAAACATGAACATCGAGTTAGAGATAACCAAGTTATTAGCATTTCCCTACGTCATATATTCAAGAAAAGCGACATTTTTGTATTATTTGCTTACTGTATGCAAGAGTTATGTAAACAACTATGTCAACAATAGAAATGCGAGTAAAATTTGAGTAAACTAGCACTTTTTGCTCAATATTTGGTCAGATAAAACTCGTATAACTTTGTTATTTTTCATTCGAAATTATTGTTTTATACCTTGTTAGAAAGATAATTTTCTCTAGAAGCTTAGGTGTATTGCAAATGTTTAAAAAACAGTATTTAAATAGGAATTTTTTTTAAGATATCGGAAAAAGTACCATTATTTACCCAATTTTACAACTTTCAATCGATTTCCGGCACGTGTTCTAGTAATCCGATTGCACTTAAATTTTGCAGTAGTTAGTTTTAGCTGCTATTGAACAAAGTAAGACCCATCCAAAGCAAATCTATTTTTTAAGGGCATGTATTTGCTATCCTATTAAAATGTTGATACAAATTTAAGTTTTAGAAACTCAATAAATATGTAATATGTAATAAAATCATTATTTATTAACAAAACTCAATGAAAATTTTAACGTTTTTTAAATTTGTCATTCCAAATTACAAAGTGTAAAAAACTTATCAAAAGGACAAAAGGAATCCCACAATTCCTAAAAATTTAAGCGAAAATCCCAAAAATGGTATTTTTACAATTTTAACCATAGGGTCTACATTTCCTTCGGGACTGGGAAACTACTTTGGGGATAAATAGGGAACACATCAGGGTTCCTAAAGCAGCTTTCCGTTTTTTGATCCCAGCTTTGGGATTTTAGAACATGTGGCCCAAAGTTGAAATTTTGATAAAAAATTGGTCAAAATCCGAAGGACGTAGGGGACATGTTCGAAAAATAGGACATGTTTTTTATACCAAAATGATCTCTGTAAAGCTACCTTGCAGAAAAACATAAAATTGGTATATGTTCTTAAAGAATGTTTTTTTTAAATAAAAAATCAGTTAATTCACCTTTTCGTCCAAAAAACAGCAAAAATCTACTATTTTTGAATTCTTAAATTGAAAATCGTTTATTTTTGGATCTATAATCGATATTACTCTGAAATTTTTTGTATATTACTGATAATTTAGTTGTCTAACTAACAAAAAAAATTCGAGCCCGTTCGGTACAAAAGTACGACCTATATTTTTAAAAAAGCGGACCAAGGTATGGCAAAATTCTAAAATTTAAATTTTGAAATGCTTATAACTCGGAAATTATAAGAGATAAATAGCACACGCAAGCATGTTTTTCCAATACCTAGGCGAGCGCTTTCTAAACGTATAAAACTCATTGAAATCGAATGGGAAACAAAAAAATGGCACGTGTTTAAAAATTTTACATGCCGAAGGTACCCTACTTTGAGCCCCCATAGCGTCTCACTTGGGGAATTTGTAGGTCCCATTTTAATAATTTAAACTCGAGTATTCCTTGGCTACGCCTGCGTCAAATTTTATCCTGATCGGATCAGCCGTTTAGAAATGCCAGATTTATTTCCAAAAAATTTTGATTCTGCCCAACTGTGCATTGGGTATGTTTACTGATATGTTGTTATACACTTAAGCTACGTACACACGGTTGTCAGATTTTACAATGTTGTCAGATCTGGCAATGTGCTCGCAATGTACTGACAATGAAATATTATTACCAAAAGGTAAATTGTCAGTTTAGACGATTGTAAGAAAACCTTACAATTTCATTGTCAGACAATTGTCAAACAATAAATGTATATGCCAACAAAAATTGTCAGTTCACACGGTTGTCAGATTGTTGTATGGCAAAGGTAACCAGATCTCTTGTTAGACATTGTCAGAAGAAAATTCAAATCTTTTTACAAACAATATTAATTGTCATCTGTGTGTATTTATTAAAAAGTTGGAAATTTAAAGTATTATTATGGAACAGAAAAAAGCCATTGCATGACGGATGAAGGCAAAATAGCAAAAAATCGTCGCAAAGTTTGGGTAAAGGATTGGGTACTTCGCCATCAGTAGGAAGGATTTTACGCTACATTGCTCATCCACTTGCGAACTGACGAGCCGGAGTTGTATCATAATTTATTGCGAATGGTCTCCGAACAATTTGATCAATTTTGGCGATTTTTTTTTAAATGTGTGCCGACTAAATAATACAGCACAACATAGAAGTGTGGACTTGATCATACTATTTCAACAAACAATCTTTGTTTTAGAGTAAAAAAATAGTAAAAACGAATGTGCTATTTAGAGGGACAGACACGTTCATAATGCATCGATATGTTCACAAGAGTTATTCAGATTTAACGTAGCTACAACATTACTCAATATTGTTAGTGACAAATTAGGAGTCCCTGGAAGTTATTCTAAAAAAAGTAAAAAAAAAAATTGTTCTTCCTATATTTTTTTCAAAAAAAGTGCACGAAAAATCTATTTTTTGGAAAAAAAATGTTAACAAAATTTGTTTGGCGGACTCTTAGCTATATTATTGCCATATAAAGTTAAGCGGTATTACCAATTCTGAATTAGCTTTTGGCCAAAAATTAATGACACCATTTTTTGAGAGCCCACTGATTTTCAAAATCTTTGGCCCATAAAAACAAAAATTGGTCACCAAAATGGACAAACTGAGTATAGGGTCATGATCGTGTGTTTTTGGCACTGACAATGATGCCATTGTCAGATGCATAAACTTCCCACATATGACAATAAAAAGTTTCTGACAATGATCTTACAATGATCTGGCAATGGCAACGTAAGGTGTTTACACGATTGTCAGATGTCTGATAATATTATTGTCCTACAATGTACTGACAATACTTTTTCTGACAACGTTGTAAGACAAAAATTGTAAGTTTACACGGTTGTTAGACATTTTCTGAAAATTTGTCTGACAATATTGTAAGATCTGACAACCGTGTGTACGTAGCTTTAGCAATAACAGCAACTAATAGCATCTATTGAAGAAATGTCAATTGTGCTATAGCACGATACGTAATACGAACGAACAGTATGAATATTTATATTAGTTGATTGTGATGAAATGATATAATTTCATATTTATTGCATAGCCAAATATAAGAAATATGTTGCTAGAGCTGAATATCGAAACCCTGCATGTATGTACGCACATTTATATGTGTAACAATAAACAATTGTACAAACATATGTATTAAGGTGGACCCCCAATGTATGAAAAAATTTAAAACTCATCTGTTTCAAAAACGAAGGGCAGTTTTTTGTGAGGTTAGGATAAAAAAAAATCTGAAAAAAATTTCAGCTCGATCGGTTAAAAATTGGCGTGCCGCACGGGGGTCAAAGTTCGTGAGAACGAAATTGGTGGTAAATGGATAGAAAAAGGTGCATAACTACTCAGGAGTCACCCCTAGGTAGGTAAAATGTATGAGCAACCCCCATTATTTTCGTATCCCCAATATTTTTCTAGAACAAACATACCCCCTATCTCCAACCGTTCAGGGGGTCCCCATACAAAAAAACAGAATTTTCACGAAAATTTTCCAAATTAAAAATTAATGGAATTACACAAAGTATAAATATGTTCTAAACTTCATTTCGTGAATTACTCTTCACATTTTACTAACATTAATTAAACATCCATTTCTATTGTCAAAGAACGCAAAAAAGTGAATAGACCAATTGGCTTGTTCATTGAGTTTTATTTTATTTAGCAATGTAATCATAAAATGCCCCTTTAATAATGAGCGGTTGTACCTAAGACAGGTAATATTTAAAATTTTTAAAAACATTACATTTTTAATTCCATGAAAATTATTTTTGTTTTATGGCTTATATTCCACGTATTAATTTTTAAGTAATAATATAACAGGTAATATTACTAAATATTGTCAAATTTTCCAAACAACATTGAAAAACCCATTGATGTACTTTCGTGTTTATTATTTCGACCTGATATATAAATTTAAATTTCAGTTATATTTTTATTGGTTTTTTACGAAGATTATATATAGGTAAAAATATATTCAATGAATTTTAAAAACTTACCTAAATTCATTGAGAAACATTTGCATAACATTTTTTAAAATATACACCTTATTTTATGTACATAAAAGTATTGACCTTTTAGTTGTTCTATGACTTTTATAAATAAAACATACAAACTGTGACAAAAAATTAAAAAATAACTGTAATTTTAAAGTAAATTTATGAACTGTGAAAGTGAATAATTCTTCATTTAAATTAAAACTAACAGTAGTTCTGGAAAAAGTGAGTACAAAGAAATAAAACAATTAAAACTAAAACCTAAAAACTAAATTTTTCAATAGAACAGGTTCGCATTTGAATTGCAATGGCATCATCAACGACAAAAATTAATTTGAGATCGCAACAGCATAACATTTATTTGATTGAATATGTTATTCCGCAGCTGTTGGGATCAAAATTGCCGTCTAAAAAAGAAGTTCTTGGTGTATTTTTTTTCACACTCGTACACTAAAATTGGAAGTGCGAAAAAGTACAACAATGGCTGCAAACGAAGTGCTCCTTTTCTGGAATAAAGCACGAATTCCGACCCGAGACAAGTCTTTGGACATAAAGCAAATTGAGAAGCTGTACCAGAAGTGGAGGAAATTGAACAAGAGCTCAACAAGAGGAGGAACGTCGCATAAAGTAAAAGAGGATAAGTTTGTCGAAGAATTAGACGATCTCTTCGATATTGCTCATGTTAATGCACTCACCACGATTAAAATAGAGGAGGATAAAAAGTTTTTGCTTGCACAGAGGAAAAAAGGTCGCCCAGGCAGCATGATTGGAATTGACATGGCTCTTGTAGGCATTGAAAAACGAAAATTGGAACGAGAAGAGGCAGATGAACGGCGATTACGAGCAACTACTAAAAGTAATACCTTAGCAATGGGTACAGTGCAATTCACATCATCTACCGAATCGTCAGACAATGTTGGCGCTGGTGGAATGGAATTGGAAGTGGACGCTCTACCGTCGGCTTCGGAAGTTGTTGAAAGAGGAACACAGTTATTTATCAATGAACGGATCGTTTCTGCTTTGGATAAATGCATGATATCTGACCGAAATGCAATGCATTTAATGGCTGCAGTAGCTGAAGGACTTGGTCACAACGTATCAAATTTGGTATTAAATCGCTCGTCAATTCGAAGATACCGTACTGCAAATCGACAAAAAATCGCTGATTTTGTAAAGGAGAACTTACATGTAAGGTTACTTTTCTTATACCAATTTAATTTCAATACTAATATAAATATTTTATTCTATTACAGTTGAAGGCAACAGCATTTTTTGTAGTGCACTGGGATGGTAAAATACTGGAAGACATTACAGGAATGAATAAGATTGATCGCCTTCCGGTTATTGTAACAAATGGCGAAATCGAACAAATATTAGGCGTTCCAAAACTATATTGTGGAAAAGGCAAAAATATTGCAGCGGCCGTTTATCAACTACTGGTAGAATGGAACCTTTCGAAACGAGTTCAAGCCATGTCTTTTGACACGACATCATCAAACACCGGTGAATTTGCAGGAGCTGCAGTTTTACTTGAACAGTTATTAGAGAGAGATTTGATGCATCTTCCATGTAGACATCACATATATGAATTGGTGCTAAGAGCAGTGTTCGAAGAAAAAATTGGAAAAACTTTTGCTAAAGATGTTTCGCCGTTTCCAGCAGAATTGGGAAAAAATCAATCAGAATACATTCGAAACTGGAGTGAGCGATGAGATCGTTGCTTCGAAATTAATTACTGCTCCAGATGACATCATTACTTTTTGCATGGTCCAACTACAGAAAAGACAACGTCGTAACGACTATAAGGAACTATTGGAACTAGTTGTTTTATTCCTTGGAGGCGATTTTGGCGAATATAAGTTTAAAGAACTCATACCTATTCACCACGCACGATGGATGTCTAAAGCAATTTATTCACTGAAAATATTTATGTTCAGAGAACAATTTAAACTGGCAAAGTCACAATTGGATGGAATTCGAGATGTCTGTGTGTTTATTGTTCGTCTGTACGTGAAAGTCTGGTATCGCTGTACTGAAGCTGTCAAAGCGCCCAATCAGGACTTCAACTTTTTGAAAGCACTTCACTCACACTTCCCTTCAGACATTTGTGGTATCTGGCGGAGGAGGCTATAGCCTACTTTGATTCAGATGTTTCGTGTGACATAAAACGAAAAATGTTGGCAATTATGTGCATATATGTTGCATTGACCTTAATTTTCAATTTGTCCAGCCATTTTTCCAAATCGCCGATGTGAGACTGGAGTTGTTCAGAAGCTATTGCGGGATTTTCATGTGTACTTAAAAATGCGGTATCATCCGCAAATGTAGATGTGTGAGTCAGTGCGCTCGTAACATATCTGCAGTATATAAAACATATATGAACGGCCCTAGAATACTTCCCTGTGGTACACCAGCGGATATTTGTCGACGTGTTGAGATCACATCCTTTGATCTGATTTGGAAAGATCTTTCTTGTATGTAATTTTTAAGCATGTACTTTCGCAGGTAGTAATCTAGTAATTTTGTGTATTAGTCCATCGTGCCAGACTTTATCGAAGGCTTGAGATATGTCAATAAATAATGCGGAGCAATACTGCTTGCTCTCGAAGGTTTTTCGAATAAGTGTAGTTATGTACCTGTTCGATAGTACTATGTTTCCTTCTGAAACCAAATTGATGGCCAGGAATAATGCAATTTTCGTCAAGGTGCACTATAAGTCTCTCAAGTAACAACTTTTCAAAAAGATTACTTATCATCGCGGTAGTAATTTTATCTATACCAGGTGATTTTCTAGCCATAAGACCTTTGATTGTCGTCTTCATGGTAGAAAACCGGAATTTTAGTGGGGCTGGTACCACATTATTATTATTATATGACATTATCTCTAATATATGAATTTGTATCGTTTGGGGTAAATACATTCTCCAAGTGATTGCCAAATGCTTCGATTTTTTCTGAAGTATTTTTTGCCCATTCTGCGTTCTGAAGGCGTATGGGCGACTCAGAGACCATATTCTGTTTTCTTAGTAGGGTCTAAGTTTTTAAGATAATTTCTTAGGTTAGATTCTTTATTAATCTTTAAGGCGACGTGAAGTGTTCTTTGGCACTGATTAAGTTTAGCCTTTACGTTCGGAGATCGCGATTGTTGCCATTGACGTCTGAGTGTTCTCTTTTCTTTGATAAGAGACTCAATCAAAAAGCGGATTGTATTTCATATTAATTTTTCAATGAGATGTTCTGTGGCAAGTGTGAGCTAACATACATTTTATACTTTAACCAGTTCGTTTTCATGTTAGGGAAACAAGAGTAAGAGTTTTCCAATTTACTTGGAAGTTCTAATAATGTTAAAACTGTAGGCGAGTGGTCTGACGAGAGGTCCAGCGAAGGGATCACTGAAATAAATTCTCGTTTTATATTCTTGATTACAGCGAAGTCAATTGAGGTCTGTAGGCCAATAAGTAGGTTGGCCACTAGATATGGCATCTAGTCTGTTAGACGATATTGCTTCTAACAAATGCCTCCCTCTAGGAGTAATAAGGCGAGAGCCCCAAAATGTATGTTTTGCATTGTAATCACAAGCTGCTATAAATCTTGAATCTAGAGTCCTAAAATATTCGAGAAACTGCTCTCGATTAATATTATACCTAGGAGGACAATATATTGAAGATATTGTAACTCTACCATCAGGTATATTTATAGATGTGGCCTGGATGTGGTCCGTTTTATATTCTGGCATTGGGAAATGCCTAATATCATTTCTCACTAATATAGCTGTTCCACCACAAGCTCTACCACTTGGATGTTTTGTATCATAGGTATAGCATCCGTTAATTCTGAAACAGTTCTTTATGGTAAAGTGTGTTTCAGAAACGAGTAGTACATCAATTTCCTGAAGGTGAAGAAATTGTTGTACTTCATTCTTATGTTGGCTAAGGCCGTTAGCATTCCAAAAACAAATTCGTAGAGAATTAATTTTTTCTTTAGCAAGATCTGCATGAGCATGCTTTGATTCTGCATCAATTGTTGAAACATATTTTGCATATTCGCCATGGAACTGTTCATGGTTTGAATTAAATTTTCAATAAGCTTTGAGAGTTAGTGTCGGGTACTGGTACACCCTCTTTTAATGCATGTGCATATGAAAATAATGGGGCATTATTTCTATTGCTTCTTTTCATTTGGGTAACTGAACCCTCTTTTGTCGCATGGGAATACGATTTATTTTGATTTTATGATACTTCTATATTGAGCACTAGAAGCATCAGGAAGGTTTGGAAAGTTAGAAGCCTTATATTGAGCATATAAAGGTCTTCTTGCCTTCGTTGATTCCTGTATGCGTAGGAATACTGGGCTTCCCCGGTAGTTTGCGATGTGATTTAGACCACAGTTTCTTATATTATCTGTTTTTGAATGGGGACATTCTTCACTTTTATGAATATCTCCACATCTTACACATACAGGAGGTAATTTGCAGAATGTTCGGGAGTGACCGAACTCTTGGCAATTAATTAATTTTTTAATATATTACTAAGTATTTGATTAGCGTCCATTCGCTGTTACTTATCTTTGTTATATATATATATATATATGGGGGATTTCATGTCAAGTGAACCAACTTTTGAAATCGATGTCTTCCGATCGGGATGAAATTTGCACCAAGGTTAGCTCTATTGGATAGTAACTCAGACACAATTTTTCAACAACATCGGTCGAGAACTCTCTGAGTTATAGGGGGTAAAATTTTGACAATTTGGTCAAACAGGGGTTTTTTCTTATCCATGTAACTTATTACCTATTGTTCTTAGCAAAATGTGTTCCAAATAGTATAGATAGCTATTTCTTCGATCTTTCGAAAAAAAATATTTAAAAAAAAAAATAAAAAATTTTTAATATTTTTTTTCAGAAATCAAAAACTTTTTTGACTTTTTTTTAAAATACGCTATTTTTTTTTATTTTTTTTTTTTTCTTAAAATAAAGTTTAGATATTTTCCTTGAACACCTACTTGGTCGCTTAGTGGGATGCGAGTGGGATATCTATCAAAATAAATATTTTGTAACTCAAAACATAAAATTTTTGACTTTTTTTGCAAAATCAAAAACTTTGTTGACTTTTTTTTTCAAAATGGACCCTTTTTAATCTTTTTTTTTAGGTCAAACAAAAGCTTAGATATTATCCTTGAAGACCCTTTTGGTCGCTTAGTGGGATGCGAGTGGGATATCTATCAAAATAAATATTTTTTAACTCAAGACTTACAATTTTTGACTTTTTTTTTTACAAAATATTTATTTTGATAGATATCCCACTCGTATCCCACTAAGGGACCTAAAATATCTTAAAGGAATGGACCTAAGCTTTCTTTTGACTAAAAAAAAATTTTTAAAAAAGGGCCCATTTTGAAAAAAAATTCGAATTTGCAAAAAAAAAGTCAATAATTGAATGTCTTGAGTTACAACATTTTTATTTTAATAGATATCCTACTCACATCTTCCTAAGTGACAAAATAGGTCTTAAAGGAAAAGACCTAAGCTTTCTTTTGAGCAAAAAAAATTTTTAAAAAAAAGTCCCATATTGGAAAAAAATTTCGATTTTGCAAAAAAAAATTAAAAAATTGTATGTCTTGCGTTACAAAATATTTATTTTGATAGATATCCCAAATTTCATCCCAAATTTCAGGTCCCATTTTAATAATTTAAACTCGAGTATTCCTTGGCTACGCCTGCGTCAAATTTTATCCTGATCGGATCAGCCGTTTAGAAATGCCAGATTTATTTCCAAAAAATTTTGATTCTGCCCAACTGTGCATTGGGTATGTTTACTGATATGTTGTTATACACTTAAGCTACGTACACACGGTTGTCAGATTTTACAATGTTGTCAGATCTGGCAATGTGCTCGCAATGTACTGACAATGAAATATTATTACCAAAAGGTAAATTGTCAGTTTAGACGATTGTAAGAAAACCTTACAATTTCATTGTCAGACAATTGTCAAACAATAAATGTATATGCCAACAAAAATTGTCAGTTCACACGGTTGTCAGATTGTTGTATGGCAAAGGTAACCAGATCTCTTGTTAGACATTGTCAGAAGAAAATTCAAATCTTTTTACAAACAATATTAATTGTCATCTGTGTGTATTTATTAAAAAGTTGGAAATTTAAAGTATTATTATGGAACAGAAAAAAGCCATTGCATGACGGATGAAGGCAAAATAGCAAAAAATCGTCGCAAAGTTTGGGTAAAGGATTGGGTACTTCGCCATCAGTAGGAAGGATTTTACGCTACATTGCTCATCCACTTGCGAACTGACGAGCCGGAGTTGTATCATAATTTATTGCGAATGGTCTCCGAACAATTTGATCAATTTTGGCGATTTTTTTTTAAATGTGTGCCGACTAAATAATACAGCACAACATAGAAGTGTGGACTTGATCATACTATTTCAACAAACAATCTTTGTTTTAGAGTAAAAAAATAGTAAAAACGAATGTGCTATTTAGAGGGACAGACACGTTCATAATGCATCGATATGTTCACAAGAGTTATTCAGATTTAACGTAGCTACAACATTACTCAATATTGTTAGTGACAAATTAGGAGTCCCTGGAAGTTATTCTAAAAAAAGTAAAAAAAAAAATTGTTCTTCCTATATTTTTTTCAAAAAAAGTGCACGAAAAATCTATTTTTTGGAAAAAAAATGTTAACAAAATTTGTTTGGCGGACTCTTAGCTATATTATTGCCATATAAAGTTAAGCGGTATTACCAATTCTGAATTAGCTTTTGGCCAAAAATTAATGACACCATTTTTTGAGAGCCCACTGATTTTCAAAATCTTTGGCCCATAAAAACAAAAATTGCTCACCAAAATGGACAAACTGAGTATAGGGTCATGATCGTGTGTTTTTGGCACTGACAATGATGCCATTGTCAGATGCATAAACTTCCCACATATGACAATAAAAAGTTTCTGACAATGATCTTACAATGATCTGGCAATGGCAACGTAAGGTGTTTACACGATTGTCAGATGTCTGATAATATTATTGTCCTACAATGTACTGACAATACTTTTTCTGACAACGTTGTAAGACAAAAATTGTAAGTTTACACGGTTGTTAGACATTTTCTGAAAATTTGTCTGACAATATTGTAAGATCTGACAACCGTGTGTACGTAGCTTTAGCAATAACAGCAACTAATAGCATCTATTGAAGAAATGTCAATTGTGCTATAGCACGATACGTAATACGAACGAACAGTATGAATATTTATATTAGTTGATTGTGATGAAATGATATAATTTCATATTTATTGCATAGCCAAATATAAGAAATATGTTGCTAGAGCTGAATATCGAAACCCTGCATGTATGTACGCACATTTATATGTGTAACAATAAACAATTGTACAAACATATGTATTAAGGTGGACCCCCAATGTATGAAAAAATTTAAAACTCATCTGTTTCAAAAACGAAGGGCAGTTTTTTGTGAGGTTAGGATAAAAAAAAATCTGAAAAAAATTTCAGCTCGATCGGTTAAAAATTGGCGTGCCGCACGGGGGTCAAAGTTCGTGAGAACGAAATTGGTGGTAAATGGATAGAAAAAGGTGCATAACTACTCAGGAGTCACCCCTAGGTAGGTAAAATGTATGAGCAACCCCCATTATTTTCGTATCCCCAATATTTTTCTAGAACAAACATACCCCCTATCTCCAACCGTTCAGGGGGTCCCCATACAAAAAAACAGAATTTTCACGAAAATTTTCCAAATTAAAAATTAATGGAATTACACAAAGTATAAATATGTTCTAAACTTCATTTCGTGAATTACTCTTCACATTTTACTAACATTAATTAAACATCCATTTCTATTGTCAAAGAACGCAAAAAAGTGAATAGACCAATTGGCTTGTTCATTGAGTTTTATTTTATTTAGCAATGTAATCATAAAATGCCCCTTTAATAATGAGCGGTTGTACCTAAGACAGGTAATATTTAAAATTTTTAAAAACATTACATTTTTAATTCCATGAAAATTATTTTTGTTTTATGGCTTATATTCCACGTATTAATTTTTAAGTAATAATATAACAGGTAATATTACTAAATATTGTCAAATTTTCCAAACAACATTGAAAAACCCATTGATGTACTTTCGTGTTTATTATTTCGACCTGATATATAAATTTAAATTTCAGTTATATTTTTATTGGTTTTTTACGAAGATTATATATAGGTAAAAATATATTCAATGAATTTTAAAAACTTACCTAAATTCATTGAGAAACATTTGCATAACATTTTTTAAAATATACACCTTATTTTATGTACATAAAAGTATTGACCTTTTAGTTGTTCTATGACTTTTATAAATAAAACATACAAACTGTGACAAAAAATTAAAAAATAACTGTAATTTTAAAGTAAATTTATGAACTGTGAAAGTGAATAATTCTTCATTTAAATTAAAACTAACAGTAGTTCTGGAAAAAGTGAGTACAAAGAAATAAAACAATTAAAACTAAAACCTAAAAACTAAATTTTTCAATAGAACAGGTTCGCATTTGAATTGCAATGGCATCATCAACGACAAAAATTAATTTGAGATCGCAACAGCATAACATTTATTTGATTGAATATGTTATTCCGCAGCTGTTGGGATCAAAATTGCCGTCTAAAAAAGAAGTTCTTGGTGTATTTTTTTTCACACTCGTACACTAAAATTGGAAGTGCGAAAAAGTACAACAATGGCTGCAAACGAAGTGCTCCTTTTCTGGAATAAAGCACGAATTCCGACCCGAGACAAGTCTTTGGACATAAAGCAAATTGAGAAGCTGTACCAGAAGTGGAGGAAATTGAACAAGAGCTCAACAAGAGGAGGAACGTCGCATAAAGTAAAAGAGGATAAGTTTGTCGAAGAATTAGACGATCTCTTCGATATTGCTCATGTTAATGCACTCACCACGATTAAAATAGAGGAGGATAAAAAGTTTTTGCTTGCACAGAGGAAAAAAGGTCGCCCAGGCAGCATGATTGGAATTGACATGGCTCTTGTAGGCATTGAAAAACGAAAATTGGAACGAGAAGAGGCAGATGAACGGCGATTACGAGCAACTACTAAAAGTAATACCTTAGCAATGGGTACAGTGCAATTCACATCATCTACCGAATCGTCAGACAATGTTGGCGCTGGTGGAATGGAATTGGAAGTGGACGCTCTACCGTCGGCTTCGGAAGTTGTTGAAAGAGGAACACAGTTATTTATCAATGAACGGATCGTTTCTGCTTTGGATAAATGCATGATATCTGACCGAAATGCAATGCATTTAATGGCTGCAGTAGCTGAAGGACTTGGTCACAACGTATCAAATTTGGTATTAAATCGCTCGTCAATTCGAAGATACCGTACTGCAAATCGACAAAAAATCGCTGATTTTGTAAAGGAGAACTTACATGTAAGGTTACTTTTCTTATACCAATTTAATTTCAATACTAATATAAATATTTTATTCTATTACAGTTGAAGGCAACAGCATTTTTTGTAGTGCACTGGGATGGTAAAATACTGGAAGACATTACAGGAATGAATAAGATTGATCGCCTTCCGGTTATTGTAACAAATGGCGAAATCGAACAAATATTAGGCGTTCCAAAACTATATTGTGGAAAAGGCAAAAATATTGCAGCGGCCGTTTATCAACTACTGGTAGAATGGAACCTTTCGAAACGAGTTCAAGCCATGTCTTTTGACACGACATCATCAAACACCGGTGAATTTGCAGGAGCTGCAGTTTTACTTGAACAGTTATTAGAGAGAGATTTGATGCATCTTCCATGTAGACATCACATATATGAATTGGTGCTAAGAGCAGTGTTCGAAGAAAAAATTGGAAAAACTTTTGCTAAAGATGTTTCGCCGTTTCCAGCAGAATTGGGAAAAAATCAATCAGAATACATTCGAAACTGGAGTGAGCGATGAGATCGTTGCTTCGAAATTAATTACTGCTCCAGATGACATCATTACTTTTTGCATGGTCCAACTACAGAAAAGACAACGTCGTAACGACTATAAGGAACTATTGGAACTAGTTGTTTTATTCCTTGGAGGCGATTTTGGCGAATATAAGTTTAAAGAACTCATACCTATTCACCACGCACGATGGATGTCTAAAGCAATTTATTCACTGAAAATATTTATGTTCAGAGAACAATTTAAACTGGCAAAGTCACAATTGGATGGAATTCGAGATGTCTGTGTGTTTATTGTTCGTCTGTACGTGAAAGTCTGGTATCGCTGTACTGAAGCTGTCAAAGCGCCCAATCAGGACTTCAACTTTTTGAAAGCACTTCACTCACACTTCCCTTCAGACATTTGTGGTATCTGGCGGAGGAGGCTATAGCCTACTTTGATTCAGATGTTTCGTGTGACATAAAACGAAAAATGTTGGCAATTATGTGCATATATGTTGCATTGACCTTAATTTTCAATTTGTCCAGCCATTTTTCCAAATCGCCGATGTGAGACTGGAGTTGTTCAGAAGCTATTGCGGGATTTTCATGTGTACTTAAAAATGCGGTATCATCCGCAAATGTAGATGTGTGAGTCAGTGCGCTCGTAACATATCTGCAGTATATAAAACATATATGAACGGCCCTAGAATACTTCCCTGTGGTACACCAGCGGATATTTGTCGACGTGTTGAGATCACATCCTTTGATCTGATTTGGAAAGATCTTTCTTGTATGTAATTTTTAAGCATGTACTTTCGCAGGTAGTAATCTAGTAATTTTGTGTATTAGTCCATCGTGCCAGACTTTATCGAAGGCTTGAGATATGTCAATAAATAATGCGGAGCAATACTGCTTGCTCTCGAAGGTTTTTCGAATAAGTGTAGTTATGTACCTGTTCGATAGTACTATGTTTCCTTCTGAAACCAAATTGATGGCCAGGAATAATGCAATTTTCGTCAAGGTGCACTATAAGTCTCTCAAGTAACAACTTTTCAAAAAGATTACTTATCATCGCGGTAGTAATTTTATCTATACCAGGTGATTTTCTAGCCATAAGACCTTTGATTGTCGTCTTCATGGTAGAAAACCGGAATTTTAGTGGGGCTGGTACCACATTATTATTATTATATGACATTATCTCTAATATATGAATTTGTATCGTTTGGGGTAAATACATTCTCCAAGTGATTGCCAAATGCTTCGATTTTTTCTGAAGTATTTTTTGCCCATTCTGCGTTCTGAAGGCGTATGGGCGACTCAGAGACCATATTCTGTTTTCTTAGTAGGGTCTAAGTTTTTAAGATAATTTCTTAGGTTAGATTCTTTATTAATCTTTAAGGCGACGTGAAGTGTTCTTTGGCACTGATTAAGTTTAGCCTTTACGTTCGGAGATCGCGATTGTTGCCATTGACGTCTGAGTGTTCTCTTTTCTTTGATAAGAGACTCAATCAAAAAGCGGATTGTATTTCATATTAATTTTTCAATGAGATGTTCTGTGGCAAGTGTGAGCTAACATACATTTTATACTTTAACCAGTTCGTTTTCATGTTAGGGAAACAAGAGTAAGAGTTTTCCAATTTACTTGGAAGTTCTAATAATGTTAAAACTGTAGGCGAGTGGTCTGACGAGAGGTCCAGCGAAGGGATCACTGAAATAAATTCTCGTTTTATATTCTTGATTACAGCGAAGTCAATTGAGGTCTGTAGGCCAATAAGTAGGTTGGCCACTAGATATGGCATCTAGTCTGTTAGACGATATTGCTTCTAACAAATGCCTCCCTCTAGGAGTAATAAGGCGAGAGCCCCAAAATGTATGTTTTGCATTGTAATCACAAGCTGCTATAAATCTTGAATCTAGAGTCCTAAAATATTCGAGAAACTGCTCTCGATTAATATTATACCTAGGAGGACAATATATTGAAGATATTGTAACTCTACCATCAGGTATATTTATAGATGTGGCCTGGATGTGGTCCGTTTTATATTCTGGCATTGGGAAATGCCTAATATCATTTCTCACTAATATAGCTGTTCCACCACAAGCTCTACCACTTGGATGTTTTGTATCATAGGTATAGCATCCGTTAATTCTGAAACAGTTCTTTATGGTAAAGTGTGTTTCAGAAACGAGTAGTACATCAATTTCCTGAAGGTGAAGAAATTGTTGTACTTCATTCTTATGTTGGCTAAGGCCGTTAGCATTCCAAAAACAAATTCGTAGAGAATTAATTTTTTCTTTAGCAAGATCTGCATGAGCATGCTTTGATTCTGCATCAATTGTTGAAACATATTTTGCATATTCGCCATGGAACTGTTCATGGTTTGAATTAAATTTTCAATAAGCTTTGAGAGTTAGTGTCGGGTACTGGTACACCCTCTTTTAATGCATGTGCATATGAAAATAATGGGGCATTATTTCTATTGCTTCTTTTCATTTGGGTAACTGAACCCTCTTTTGTCGCATGGGAATACGATTTATTTTGATTTTATGATACTTCTATATTGAGCACTAGAAGCATCAGGAAGGTTTGGAAAGTTAGAAGCCTTATATTGAGCATATAAAGGTCTTCTTGCCTTCGTTGATTCCTGTATGCGTAGGAATACTGGGCTTCCCCGGTAGTTTGCGATGTGATTTAGACCACAGTTTCTTATATTATCTGTTTTTGAATGGGGACATTCTTCACTTTTATGAATATCTCCACATCTTACACATACAGGAGGTAATTTGCAGAATGTTCGGGTGTGACCGAACTCTTGGCAATTAATTAATTTTTTAATATATTACTAAGTATTTGATTAGCGTCCATTCGCTGTTACTTATCTTTGTTATATATATATATATATATGGGGGATTTCATGTCAAGTGAACCAACTTTTGAAATCGATGTCTTCCGATCGGGATGAAATTTGCACCAAGGTTAGCTCTATTGGATAGTAACTCAGACACAATTTTTCAACAACATCGGTCGAGAACTCTCTGAGTTATAGGGGGTAAAATTTTGACAATTTGGTCAAACAGGGGTTTTTTCTTATCCATGTAACTTATTACCTATTGTTCTTAGCAAAATGTGTTCCAAATAGTATAGATAGCTATTTCTTCGATCTTTCGAAAAAAAATATTTAAAAAAAAAAATAAAAAATTTTTAATATTTTTTTTCAGAAATCAAAAACTTTTTTGACTTTTTTTTAAAATACGCTATTTTTTTTTATTTTTTTTTTTTTCTTAAAATAAAGTTTAGATATTTTCCTTGAACACCTACTTGGTCGCTTAGTGGGATGCGAGTGGGATATCTATCAAAATAAATATTTTGTAACTCAAAACATAAAATTTTTGACTTTTTTTGCAAAATCAAAAACTTTGTTGACTTTTTTTTTCAAAATGGACCCTTTTTAATCTTTTTTTTTAGGTCAAACAAAAGCTTAGATATTATCCTTGAAGACCCTTTTGGTCGCTTAGTGGGATGCGAGTGGGATATCTATCAAAATAAATATTTTTTAACTCAAGACTTACAATTTTTGACTTTTTTTTTTACAAAATATTTATTTTGATAGATATCCCACTCGTATCCCACTAAGGGACCTAAAATATCTTAAAGGAATGGACCTAAGCTTTCTTTTGACTAAAAAAAAATTTTTAAAAAAGGGCCCATTTTGAAAAAAAATTCGAATTTGCAAAAAAAAAGTCAATAATTGAATGTCTTGAGTTACAACATTTTTATTTTAATAGATATCCTACTCACATCTTCCTAAGTGACAAAATAGGTCTTAAAGGAAAAGACCTAAGCTTTCTTTTGAGCAAAAAAAATTTTTAAAAAAAAGTCCCATATTGGAAAAAAATTTCGATTTTGCAAAAAAAAATTAAAAAATTGTATGTCTTGCGTTACAAAATATTTATTTTGATAGATATCCCAAATTTCATCCCGATCGGAAGACATCGATTTCAAAAGTTGGTTCACTTGACATGAAATCCCCCATATATATATATATATATATATATATATATATATATATATATATATATATATTGTATTTCTATTCACAATGTTATTTCATTGTGAGAGCGATTTAAAACACGTCTATCCACTATGACAGCTACGTTGTAAATAACATCATGATGAATGGCTTGTTCCAAATATTAGTGGAGGTTTCAAACCCCATTAAGGATACAGTAGAAGCATTAGCCGACATTTTGCTATGACGAACACTCTTTATGAACATCTGTTATCTAAAAATTCTAAGATTTCTCAAAAAATGATTCTTGCAATAAAATGTAAAGTTAATGAACAATATGACAGTAGACTTATGTAAATTTCCTAATAAAATCACAACATAATAAGTTAAATTATAATACAAAAAGGCAATGTTCATACATACGCCTATTTGACCGCAATGTTCCCTCATCAGTTCAAAGCGATGATGATGATGATGTTGATGTTTCCGAAATATAAATGGAGCAAAATTTTAAAAACGGATTAGATTATTCAATCAATAATGAAAAATAAAATCCTAAACATTTGAAACCAAATGCTGAAAGTCGTTTTAAGCGGGAATTATCTTTATTTGAAGCAAGTAGCAATCGGAGAAAAAATTTAGATTGTCTTTTTAATGCTTTATTAACGATAAAACCACCACCTGTTTAAAGCGACAAAGTTTTCTCGGTGTCTGGAAACTTTGAAACTAAAATAAGAAATCATCAATCAAATGCATTTTGAAAACTAAATTTTTTTAAAAAACAAGTAAGAAAGTATGGTCGGTCAAGCCTGACACTAAGTAAAAGAGCAAAAACATTTTTCTTTTAAAATTTCAATAATTTATATTTTTGAGTGATTTTTGGAAGTGGGCCTTATATGGGGGCTATGACCAATTATGGACCGATCACCATGAAATTAGGTCGTGTGATTTATGATGAAAGTTTACTATGTTGAATTTTGTGAGTATACCAACATTTTTAAGCGATTTATGCACGTTAAAGTAATTTTCGGAAGCGGGTCTATATGGGAGCTATGACTAATTATGGACCGATCGTAACAAAATTTGGTGACATGAATTTTGTATATATAAAACTTATTTGGAGCGCAATTTGTGAAGATACATTTATAAATTAAACATTTATGACCGATAAAGTCCAATTTCGGAAGGACATTTGTATGGGGGCTTGGTGAAATAATGGACCGATTCAAGCCAGTTTCAATGGGCTTGGTCCTTGGGCCGAAAAAATAATATATACCAAATGCGCACAAGGTTTACATGGACATCCAGCCAACCAGACGGACGGACATCGTTTAATCCACTCAGAAAGTGATTCTAAGTCGATCGGTATTAGAGATGCTAATCGGGACTGATTTTTAAAAAACCCGGGGTTCGGGATTTGGGAAAGAATACCGAAATCCCGACCCGGGATTTCCGGAAAATCTAAAATCCAGAAAATTATGAGAAACGTACATAATTATGTCTTTACAATTGAAAGTAAATTTTTTATTTAGCAATTAATTTTTATTGGACACTAAAAAGCATAAAATACTTGCATGAGTACATTATATAAGAAGAAATAACAATAAAGTATGTACAATGTACATACGGTAAAAAACAGTACCTTAGTAAAAAAAGTAGTGTTTATTTTAAATAGCTTCTTAAGAATACTATTGCATCTATGGTTTCATCTGTCATTCTGAAACGAATTTTGTTTCCGACATATGCTGTAGGGTTCCATAGCTGAAACAAAAATTCGACTTTTCGACCTTTCAACATTTTCCGTTTTTTAAAAAGTCGACTTTTCGAACTTTTGGTAATTTATGAAATGTCGACTGTTTGACTTTTTAGTTAATCGACTTTGTCCAAAGAAGCTTTGGACCCAAAAAATAATATACTGAAATTTATAAGAAAATTGTAATAGAATTATATCGCTAAAATGCAAAAAAAAATGAATTGTAAACACTATTTAGTACCTACTCGCCACAAATTCCGAATAAGCTAAGTTACATGAAAAACGAAGATACTATCTTATATTAGATTTTATAATTTTTACTTATCCTACAACCGTCCTGGATACCACTTGAATTCAATAAATTGTAATCAAAACCAACCCAAATTATTTGTAATTTTTATCTTCGATTTATTAATATATATACCGGTAGGTAAGAATCCCTAAACAAGTTAATACAAGAAAAAACAACTCGTCTAATTCCCTTTTCTTTTATTCCCCATAATGATAATTACACTATATGAGTAATTATAATCCTAGAACAAGAAATTATGGTAAATATGGATATATTTTAAGTAAAAATGAGCTTTTATTTTAATATTTATCAAAATATGTTCATTTTGTTCCAAAATTTCTTGTTCTAGTTGCCTGAGACACGTTAATGGCCTGTCGAATTTTGAATAACTTTAACATTTTTTGACCAATTTCTGTTTTTTATGTTTCATTAGAACGAAAATTACGTACAAATTTCTATTCTTTTAAATTAAATTGCAAAAGTAATTTTTTAATGGCAAAATTTTTACAAAAACTGAAAAAAATGCATTTTCCCCTTGTAAATGCATCTCAAAACTTCAGAGGGCTTGCGGCAACCGATTTACCTAAATTTTTTTCAGGATGATTTTTTTACTAATGTTCACCAAACTGGGGGGTGAGAATGGCCAAAATCCAACTTTCGTGAATTAAGGGCAACCCTAATGTGCATATGTGAAAAAAGTGCCATTACAACAAAAAAATTCTAATATTAAAAAGTAAAGAAAAAATTTGTTGTTAAAAAATTAAAATTTTACAGATATTGTTATGTAACACAACACGCACTTATTATACATATATGTATATAAGAAACAAAATTTTCCAACTGAAGAAAAACCCGCTACTTTTTCCCCTATCCACAGTGCACATAACTGCGTACATATATATATATTAGAGTGACAATCAGTTGTATGGAAAAAAATTTTTGTTAAAATTTTGAAGAGTGCCGGGTGGAATATTGTGACACTAGGCCTAAATGTTAAGTGCTGAAAATTTGAGCCAAATCGGGCAACGATTTCTGGACGCGCATCGAGGTCAAAGTTCAGATATATGCAAAATTTTACTGTTAATATGGAATAAATAGGTGAAACTCGTTAACTTTCTGCATTGTTTTCTAGAAATATGTAGATTTATTTATATTAATGAATATTACATTAAAAATTTTTTTTTGGAAATTAACCCTGTATCTCCTTTGGTTCAAAATGACCCAAAAACTGTATTATCGCCAAAATTAGAGAAAAATGCAAATTTTTCAGTTTTTGAAAAAATTTTGCTACTAAATAAATACTTTTGCAATTGAATGCAAAAGAATCGAAATATGTACGTAATTATCGTTGTAATGAGATATAAATGACAAAATTTGATTAAAAAATTTTAAAGTTATTACAAATTCGCCAGACCATTAACGTGTTTCAGGCCACTTGAACAAAAAATTTAGGAAGCAAATTCAGATATTTCGAGAACAATTTAAATAAAAGCTCATTTTTACTTACAATATGTCCATATTTACTTGTATATGAGTTTTTGTCTTCGTAGGATACCGTTAACCTATTCGCAGGTATGGCCAAAAAAAATAATTTTTTTTAACGGCTGTTTCAAAACTCCATTTTCAAATTTTTAAAAATTTTGTTAAACAGATTTTCAGATTTTCAGATTTTTTCGATCATCACGATGAGATGGGACAACTCCAGCAACAGAAAAACTGCCCCCATACCATTACGTTGCATCCTCCATGTTTCAGTGTCTTTTTACAGTATCGTGCTTGAAGCCGCGTGTTAAGTGGTCGTCTTACGTAACACATGAAATCACTTCCGATGATATTAAATTCGGATTCGTCGCTAAATAGGACAGTCGTCCATTTGTTTTCTGGCCAATTTAAATACTCCATAGCAAACTTCAAACGTTTCTTTTGATTACGTTTTGATATAAGCGGTTTTTGCGCGTAGGGAAAACGTCGGTGAAGCATGCAGGATGCAACGTAATGGTATGGGGGTTGTTTTTCTGCTGCTGGAGTTGTCCCATCGCTCTAAATTAATTAAATAATGGATGGATTTATCTATAGAGACATCTTGGAAAGAGTAATGCTTCCAAATTCTGAGGATAATATGCCTCTTCGATGAGTTATTCAGCACGATAACGACCCCAAGCATTCTTCACATGTTGTCATTGAAAATATAGGATTTGCAACGAAATATTAAGTTTTATAGACAGAAATGTTTTAAAAGCAATTAGTTGCATATGTTTTGAACAATGAAATATCAACCCATACGTAGTTTTTTAATTTTTTTTCTTTTCAATGCAAACAATTCTGAATTAAATTTCATATTCTTATTTTTAAAGCATTAATTAAAAAATATTATAAGCAAATGAATATTTTTGTTTACATCTTAAACTAGTTTAAACCACTTTTGTAAAATTCTGTTTCTGGTTGCATATGTTTTGACCACCACTGTATATATATATATATACAAAAAGTCATATATACAAGTGTAAAAATATAAATCACTACTTTTTCCCCTACATCACCGTGCACTTACATATATTTATATATACAAGAAAAATTTATACATATAAAGTGCAAAATATAAACCACTATTTTTTCCCCTACCTAATACTGCACATACTTGATACATACATATAGAGTAACTTCGGGTATTGTGGACTATGCGTCTAATGTGGACCAGTGTCTTTTTTCAGAAACTATTGAAGGTATGATAAAATTGATTTGTCGTACATTTTACAATTTGTTTGAAACGACAATTGCACATTTGCTTTCATGAGTTATTGATATGTTGACTTTTTATTCTTGTATTGAAATTAATGCGCCTGCTCAACATTTTTTTCGGTTCAAGTAAGAAACAAAATTTGGTACAGTTACTTGGTAGAATTTAATGTTTGGTTGTTTTATATAGTTAAAGTGGATACGTAGTTTTGCATATATTTGGTAAGAATTTAAGCACATTTAGATTATTAGGTAAAAATAACTTTTTACCACTGTAACCCAAGTTCGTGTAATGTGGACCACTTAAATTACTTGATTATGTACTACTGGTCCATATTACCCGACAATAACTATTTACTTTGTAAGCAATCTATCTAAGCCAAGAACGCGACTTTTTAGTTTGTATTAATAAAAATATATTGAAATTAAATTTTTTAATCATTCATGATTAGCTGGTTCATGAATTTTATGTATTAAATACTAGTCCACATTACCCTCATATAGTGGTCCATATTACCCTCCAATTTTTTTAATGCTGATTTTTGGGTTCCTTACAATATTTTCAAATAAATTTTTTATCATTAAACGGAAAAAATATTCAACTGCAAAAACCATTAGAGAATACATTAGCTAATTTATTGCTTCACAACTCTTTTAATATCCATATATATTGTGGCCAAAATTTAGAAAAAACAAAACGGTAGTCCACATTACCCGAAGTTACTCTAATAATACATATATAAAAAACCTGAGACATATACTAAGTTTATACATAGCCTATTCGCAAATAAAAATTATTTGCAATTAACTAACTCGCTGTTTATAAATCACTTTGGTTACGGAAAATTCTTCTTTTTATCAGATGCCGGATGGTAAAATTTAATTATTTGGTAGCTCTTTTATTGAATAAAATATGATACATTTTTTATTTTTTTAAATGTAAAAATTATAGAATCAAAAATTCTTGTACGTCTTGCAATCCAAGTAATTCAAACACGCAATGAAATATTTAAAAAACGTCTTAATAAACTAAAAGCGTTAAAACATATGGCAATGCTTAAAATCTTATTTGCAAATAGTGTCGTTAATCAGGAATTGTTTTCGTAAGTTAGCTATTCGCAAATAAAAAATTATTTTCTAATTGCTATATTTTTATTTGCGAATAAGCCGTGCGTATAAACGTAGTAATAGAAAGTGCAAAAATATAAACCGTTATTTTTTCTCATTCCTCAAATAAAATATGTCTTCAAAAAAAAATCAAGAATCAAATAAAAGTAAAGAATCTCTTTAATTTTAAAGAAGACAACAAACGTAACAACAAGAAATAGAGAAAACAGTAAAAAGGAAAGAAATATTAAGAGAATTTAAAAATTAATAATTGCAATAATATTTGCATTCAGTGCGTTCAAAAAAAAGAAAATAAATACCAACAAATCACATAATTTCGCAGTTACTATGTTTGCATCACAAAATTTCATTCATCAATATCCATGAATGAAATAAACAAGATTGCGCCATCGACAATTCCATTATTTTAGTGTACTCTTTTTTCGTGACGTCAACAGTGCCCCTTTTCTTATGTTTTGAATGTAAAATACTTATTTTTTATATGAAATTTCAAAACAAATAGTGAAAAATAAATAAAAAAATTAATTAAATATTAAAATGTGGTGTGCAGTAAAAAATTGCAATAATAATTATAACTAGGATCGCCCGGTAGCAGAAATTCGACCACTTTTAAACGCTTTTTACCAGTTTTATGAAAAGAATTTTTTAAAAAAATTATGTTCTGCAAATCTAGAGAAAATAACCTTTTAAACCATATATGTTTCATGAATAATGGTGGACAATAACACACTTAAAAGTGTACCAAAATATTGCTATATTTAAATAAAATATGTCTAATAACATAAAACCTAAAATACATTTTATTTTATTAAACATAAATAACTTTTAAACATAATTATTGACTTTTCCATTCTAAATCACATACAATTTTCATATATTACAATCAGTTTAGGGCACTGTTGACGTCACTGAGCCTAAGAGAATTTTTTAAGAGAGTCATGTCGCCATCTGTGTTTATTTCTTTATGATCAAAATCAAAAATGGAAATTATTAACTCTTTGCTCAGCTTCTCTTGATCATACAAGTAATTGGTCTCGTTACCCTTTTATTTTTTCCAAATAAACTTTTTTAAAAAAGGGTATTTATGACGCTTTTTCCACATTGTGTGACACTTTTTGTTAAAACCATGAACATGTTCTTATTCTGAATGAAAAAAGTTTGGGTAAAAAAAGTCATGTTCGATTAATAACATTTATTACAAAATTCATTACAATTATGAATTTCTTTTATCATTTGTATTCTCTTTTTTGATATCGAATAAAATGTATATAAAATTATAACTAGTGGGACAATTTGCCCCCAGAGTATTTCATTAAAATCGTTTTGTGGCCCGGTGATTATGATGATTATTAAAAAGATGTATTTGAAAATGAAATTGTTTTTCTATAAAAAGTTACCTTATTTGGTTTTTTATTGAATTGTTATTTTATTTTAAGGTTTTGTTTACTCCTAAGAAAATAATAAAATAAATAATTTAATTAAAAATTTAAACCCGCCTTTTATATTTAAAGTTTTTTGCTTTTTGTCCTTGTTTTGAGTGCCAATTTTACACTTTTTAGCCGTTTAGAATGTGTTATTTGCAAAGCGAAAAAATAAATTTAAAATTTTTTTTTTGTTAAAATTTTACTTTTTTGGCGCTTTTTACTCTTTTTTTCGTAATTTTTTTACACTTTTTACCCGTTTTTTCTACACACTTGACGCTTTTCTTCATATATATTATTAATAATCTCAATAAAGAATTTCATTCTGAAAGTTCACGTTTGTCATATTTATATACCAGTATAAAACTAACTTTTTACTAATTTTAAGTAATTTTATAAAAAAAAAGAACTGATTAACAATAATATTGAAATTCATTTCAAAAATAAAAATAATCATATTGAAGTTCAAAAAATTTGTATAGGCATACATAAAAGCAGAAATGTATGTATATTGAAAACAATCTTAGCTCGGATGAAATATTTGAAGTTAATCATAATCATAATTAAAATTTAAACGAATCGAAATGTGTGCATATCTGTAGTTCTAATGAGATATAAAGGACAAAAACTGGTTACAAAATTTTACAGACACACCATTAACGTGTTTCAGGCCATTAGAACTAGAAATGTAGGAACAGAATTAACATATTCTGAGAAATATTAAAATAAAAGATATTTTTACTTAAAAGATATCCGTATTTACTTTTATTTGAATTTTTGTCTTCGTACGATACCGTTATCCTATTCGCAGGTATGACCCACAAAATTTAATTTTTTTTAACGGCAGTGTCAAATCTCCATTGCAAATTTAAAAAAAAACTTTGGTAAGAATTGTGCTGAATTCCCAATTATTGATAAATTCATAAAATTTATTGTTGGGGATAAGCTAGTTCCTATGCGCACTTCACTGGTTGCTTAGGCCAGATCATCATGAAACCTTTTCCCAAAAGGCTTTAGAAAAACTAAAGATATTATACAAATAAAACTATAGAGTGAATGAGAATTACAGACGCTTTATTTGTAAAAATATCAAAGCTTAAACAAATACCAAATTTTGTTTAACAAATTTCAGAAGAGTATGAACAGAACAATGAACAGAAATATACGACTTGACAAAAAAACCGGTGACCGGCAAGAAATCAAATAGATGATTGTCCTCTAAAAAAAGGACGTATGGTCATCTTAACAAAAGTAATATTTCAATTGATCTTTTGAATCACTTTGTGGAAGTAGAATTTCGCCAAATTTTGACTACATATAGAATCAGTTGTGTAGATTCGTATTATGCAATAAAATTAATGCTGTATATGGATATACACTATTGTTTTATTGAGGGGACGATATGTAAATACTTTTTAAATAAAAAAATTTTAAAAAAATGGTAGGTTTAAAACGATTTTGGTAATTTTTTGACAAAAATTTGGTAGGAATAAAATTTGTTCAGTGGCAACGCTGGTTGCAACTTGCAAGAAGAGTATTCAAGAAACACTTAAAAAAACAAATGTGTAAGAGCACGTAATTGTATTATGAACTTACCAGTGTTGCTATTTTAGAAATGAAAAAAAGCGTCAAGTGTGTAGAAAAAACGGGTAAAAAGTGTAAAAAAATTACGAAAAAAAGAGTAAAAAGCGCCAAAAAAGTAAAATTTTAACAAAAAAAAAATTTTAAATTTATTTTTTCGCTTTGCAAATAACACATTCTAAACGGCTAAAAAGTGTAAAATTGGCACTCAAAACAAGGACAAAAAGCAAAAAACTTTAAATATAAAAGGCGGGTTTAAATTTTTAATTAAATTATTTATTTTATTATTTTCTTAGGAGTAAACAAAACCTTAAAATAAAATAACAATTCAATAAAAAACCAAATAAGGTAACTTTTTATAGAAAAACAATTTCATTTTCAAATACATCTTTTTAATAATCATCATAATCACCGGGCCACAAAACGATTTTAATGAAATACTCTGGGGGCAAATTGTCCCACTAGTTATAATTTTATATACATTTTATTCGATATCAAAAAAGAGAATACAAATGATAAAAGAAATTCATAATTGTAATGAATTTTGTAATAAATGTTATTAATCGAACATGACTTTTTTTACCCAAACTTTTTTCATTCAGAATAAGAACATGTTCATGGTTTTAACAAAAAGTGTCACACAATGTGGAAAAAGCGTCATAAATACCCTTTTTTAAAAAAGTTTATTTGGAAAAAATAAAAGGGTAACGAGACCAATTACTTGTATGATCAAGAGAAGCTGAGCAAAGAGTTAATAATTTCCATTTTTGATTTTGATCATAAAGAAATAAACACAGATGGCGACATGACTCTCTTAAAAAATTCTCTTAGGCTCAGTGACGTCAACAGTGCCCTAAACTGATTGTAATATATGAAAATTGTATGTGATTTAGAATGGAAAAGTCAATAATTATGTTTAAAAGTTATTTATGTTTAATAAAATAAAATGTATTTTAGGTTTTATGTTATTAGACATATTTTATTTAAATATAGCAATATTTTGGTACACTTTTAAGTGTGTTATTGTCCACCATTATTCATGAAACATATATGGTTTAAAAGGTTATTTTCTCTAGATTTGCAGAACATAATTTTTTTAAAAAATTCTTTTCATAAAACTGGTAAAAAGCGTTTAAAAGTGGTCGAATTTCTGCTACCGGGCGATCCTAGTTATAATTATTATTGCAATTTTTTACTGCACACCACATTTTAATATTTAATTAATTTTTTTATTTATTTTTCACTATTTGTTTTGAAATTTCATATAAAAAATAAGTATTTTACATTCAAAACATAAGAAAAGGGGCACTGTTGACGTCACGAAAAAAGAGTACACTAAAATAATGGAATTGTCGATGGCGCAATCTTGTTTATTTCATTCATGGATATTGATGAATGAAATTTTGTGATGCAAACATAGTAACTGCGAAATTATGTGATTTGTTGGTATTTATTTTCTTTTTTTTGAACGCACTGAATGCAAATATTATTGCAATTATTAATTTTTAAATTCTCTTAATATTTCTTTCCTTTTTACTGTTTTCTCTATTTCTTGTTGTTACGTTTGTTGTCTTCTTTAAAATTAAAGAGATTCTTTACTTTTATTTGATTCTTGATTTTTTTTTGAAGACATATTTTATTTGAGGAATGAGAAAAAATAACGGTTTATATTTTTGCACTTTCTATTACTACGTTTATACGCACGGCTTATTCGCAAATAAAAATATAGCAATTAGAAAATAATTTTTTATTTGCGAATAGCTAACTTACGAAAACAATTCCTGATTAACGACACTATTTGCAAATAAGATTTTAAGCATTGCCATATGTTTTAACGCTTTTAGTTTATTAAGACGTTTTTTAAATATTTCATTGCGTGTTTGAATTACTTGGATTGCAAGACGTACAAGAATTTTTGATTCTATAATTTTTACATTTAAAAAAATAAAAAATGTATCATATTTTATTCAATAAAAGAGCTACCAAATAATTAAATTTTACCATCCGGCATCTGATAAAAAGAAGAATTTTCCGTAACCAAAGTGATTTATAAACAGCGAGTTAGTTAATTGCAAATAATTTTTATTTGCGAATAGGCTATGTATAAACTTAGTATATGTCTCAGGTTTTTTATATATGTATTATTAGAGTAACTTCGGGTAATGTGGACTACCGTTTTGTTTTTTCTAAATTTTGGCCACAATATATATGGATATTAAAAGAGTTGTGAAGCAATAAATTAGCTAATGTATTATCTAATGGTTTTTGCAGTTGAATATTTTTTCCGTTTAATGATAAAAAATTTATTTGAAAATATTGTAAGGAACCCAAAAATCAGCATTAAAAAAATTGGAGGGTAATATGGACCACTATATGAGGGTAATGTGGACTAGTATTTAATACATAAAATTCATGAACCAGCTAATCATGAATGATTAAAAAATTTAATTTCAATATATTTTTATTAATACAAACTAAAAAGTCGCGTTCTTGGCTTAGATAGATTGCTTACAAAGTAAATAGTTATTGTCGGGTAATATGGACCAGTAGTACATAATCAAGTAATTTAAGTGGTCCACATTACACGAACTTGGGTTACAGTGGTAAAAAGTTATTTTTACCTAATAATCTAAATGTGCTTAAATTCTTACCAAATATATGCAAAACTACGTATCCACTTTAACTATATAAAACAACCAAACATTAAATTCTACCAAGTAACTGTACCAAATTTTGTTTCTTACTTGAACCGAAAAAAATGTTGAGCAGGCGCATTAATTTCAATTAGTGTTTATAAACCGGTTAACCGGTTAACCGAAAAACCGGTTTTTCTTCGAAATCTCGGTTTTTTGCGAACCGGTTAATTTGAAATGTTGATTTTCGGTTAACCGGTTTATCCGGTTTTTATCACTCGGTTAACCGGTTTTTAAAATGTAGGTCTAAACTTAAGAAATCTCATGGTTTTGTGCATTTTTTATATTCATTGTACACACATTATTGGTCTGATTTGAAACCTAAACTAATGACTTACAATACAAACCTATTTAGAGCCATTATTACAACTTGCCGTTATAGTTAAAGGTAACTTTAAGTAATAGAAAAAGGTATCCTTAAGGTCACTTTAACTATAACGGCAAGTTGTAATAATGGCCCTTAGATTGATATTTTTAAGAATTTCAATGATTCTAAATAGTAGAGGACGATGGGTTTTTCTTAAAAACTTTTTCAGAATAAATTGCACATAATGAAACTATAAAAATTAAATTCCGCATAATTCTAGAAGTTAATCTAAATCTTCGTTAGCTTAGTGTACAAAGTCCTTTTCAGAAATATTACAGGAGAGACAAAAAACGTTCTAAAATCCATGATTTGAAATATTTATGAGATCTGATAATGGAGTTTTATTACTTACATATTTGGTATGATTTATAATGACAAATAAACAGTAAGAAGAAGTGCGTTTGCATATTATAGGTCCTTTTTTGGGACTTGTAACATTTTCTGTTTCATATCAGAAAGTCGAGGTGATAATAAATTTCAAAATTATCAAATATTTAATTAAAAAATTGATTTACATTTTTTGGTTGAAATTTAATGAATAAACCAATAATTAAAACAAGTATCATATAGTTAGTAAAATATTTATACTCAATTCCATTAGACTGAGATAATAATTTTGAAATTTTTACAAAACAAAATGGACTTACCACTTTTGTATATTCATAGTTATTTATATTAACCATTCCTGACAACTAAAAACTAAAAATTTTAAAGCTGTGTATACTTTATAGGACATTTTATGTTTTTACACATATATGACGGTTAACCGGTTTAACCGGTTTTTTCGATGTCGGTTAACCGAAAAACCGGTTTTTTAAAAAAGGCCAATTTTCGGTTAACCGACAAACCGGTTTTTTAAAAAGTCGGTTTTTTATAAACACTAATTTCAATACAAGAATAAAAAGTCAACATATCAATAACTCATGAAAGCAAATGTGCAATTGTCGTTTCAAACAAATTGTAAAATGTACGACAAATCAATTTTATCATACCTTCAATAGTTTCTGAAAAAAGACACTGGTCCACATTAGACGCATAGTCCACAATACCCGAAGTTACTCTATATGTATGTATCAAGTATGTGCAGTATTAGGTAGGTGAAAAAATAGTGGTTTATATTTTGCACTTTATATGTATAAATTTTTCTTGTATATATAAATATATGTAAGTGCACGGTGATGTAGGGGAAAAAGTAGTGATTTATATTTTTACACTTGTATATATGACTTTTTGTATATATATATATATACAGTGGTGGTCAAAACATATGCAACCAGAAACAGAATTTTACAAAAGTGGTTTAAACTAGTTTAAGATGTAAACAAAAATATTCATTTGCTTATAATATTTTTTAATTAATGCTTTAAAAATAAGAATATGAAATTTAATTCAGAATTGTTTGCATTGAAAAGAAAAAAAATTAAAAAACTACGTATGGGTTGATATTTCATTGTTCAAAACATATGCAACTAATTGCTTTTAAAACATTTCTGTCTATAAAACTTAATATTTCGTTGCAAATCCTATATTTTCAATGACAACATGTGAAGAATGCTTGGGGTCGTTATCGTGCTGAATAACTCATCGAAGAGGCATATTATCCTCAGAATTTGGAAGCATTACTCTTTCCAAGATGTCTCTATAGATAAATCCATCCATTATTTAATTAATTTAGAGCGATGGGACAACTCCAGCAGCAGAAAAACAACCCCCATACCATTACGTTGCATCCTGCATGCTTCACCGACGTTTTCCCTACGCGCAAAAACCGCTTATATCAAAACGTAATCAAAAGAAACGTTTGAAGTTTGCTATGGAGTATTTAAATTGGCCAGAAAACAAATGGACGACTGTCCTATTTAGCGACGAATCCGAATTTAATATCATCGGAAGTGATTTCATGTGTTACGTAAGACGACCACTTAACACGCGGCTTCAAGCACGATACTGTAAAAAGACACTGAAACATGGAGGATGCAACGTAATGGTATGGGGGCAGTTTTTCTGTTGCTGGAGTTGTCCCATCTCATCGTGATGATCGAAAAAATCTGAAAATCTGAAAATCTGTTTAACAAAATTTTTAAAAATTTGAAAATGGAGTTTTGAAACAGCCGTTAAAAAAAATTATTTTTTTTGGCCATACCTGCGAATAGGTTAACGGTATCCTACGAAGACAAAAACTCATATACAAGTAAATATGGACATATTGTAAGTAAAAATGAGCTTTTATTTAAATTGTTCTCGAAATATCTGAATTTGCTTCCTAAATTTTTTGTTCAAGTGGCCTGAAACACGTTAATGGTCTGGCGAATTTGTAATAACTTTAAAATTTTTTAATCAAATTTTGTCATTTATATCTCATTACAACGATAATTACGTACATATTTCGATTCTTTTGCATTCAATTGCAAAAGTATTTATTTAGTAGCAAAATTTTTTCAAAAACTGAAAAATTTGCATTTTTCTCTAATTTTGGCGATAATACAGTTTTTGGGTCATTTTGAACCAAAGGAGATACAGGGTTAATTTCCAAAAAAAATTTTTTAATGTAATATTCATTAATATAAATAAATCTACATATTTCTAGAAAACAATGCAGAAAGTTAACGAGTTTCACCTATTTATTCCATATTAACAGTAAAATTTTGCATATATCTGAACTTTGACCTCGATGCGCGTCCAGAAATCGTTGCCCGATTTGGCTCAAATTTTCAGCACTTAACATTTAGGCCTAGTGTCACAATATTCCACCCGGCACTCTTCAAAATTTTAACAAAAATTTTTTTCCATACAACTGATTGTCACTCTAATATATATATATGTACGCAGTTATGTGCACTGTGGATAGGGGAAAAAGTAGCGGGTTTTTCTTCAGTTGGAAAATTTTGTTTCTTATATACATATATGTATAATAAGTGCGTGTTGTGTTACATAACAATATCTGTAAAATTTTAATTTTTTAACAACAAATTTTTTCTTTACTTTTTAATATTAGAATTTTTTTGTTGTAATGGCACTTTTTTCACATATGCACATTAGGGTTGCCCTTAATTCACGAAAGTTGGATTTTGGCCATTCTCACCCCCCAGTTTGGTGAACATTAGTAAAAAAATCATCCTGAAAAAAATTTAGGTAAATCGGTTGCCGCAAGCCCTCTGAAGTTTTGAGATGCATTTACAAGGGGAAAATGCATTTTTTTCAGTTTTTGTAAAAATTTTGCCATTAAAAAATTACTTTTGCAATTTAATTTAAAAGAATAGAAATTTGTACGTAATTTTCGTTCTAATGAAACATAAAAAACAGAAATTGGTCAAAAAATGTTAAAGTTATTCAAAATTCGACAGGCCATTAACGTGTCTCAGGCAACTAGAACAAGAAATTTTGGAACAAAATGAACATATTTTGATAAATATTAAAATAAAAGCTCATTTTTACTTAAAATATATCCATATTTACCATAATTTCTTGTTCTAGGATTATAATTACTCATATAGTGTAATTATCATTATGGGGAATAAAAGAAAAGGGAATTAGACGAGTTGTTTTTTCTTGTATTAACTTGTTTAGGGATTCTTACCTACCGGTATATAGATTAATAAATCGAAGATAAAAATTACAAATAATTTGGGTTGGTTTTGATTACAATTTATTGAATTCAAGTGGTATCCAGGACGGTTGTAGGATAAGTAAAAATTATAAAATCTAATATAAGATAGTATCTTCGTTTTTCATGTAACTTAGCTTATTCGGAATTTGTGGCGAGTAGGTACTAAATAGTGTTTACAATTCATTTTTTTTTGCATTTTAGCGATATAATTCTATTACAATTTTCTTATAAATTTCAGTATATTATTTTTTGGGTCCAAAGCTTCTTTGGACAAAGTCGATTAACTAAAAAGTCAAACAGTCGACATTTCATAAATTACCAAAAGTTCGAAAAGTCGACTTTTTAAAAAACGGAAAATGTTGAAAGGTCGAAAAGTCGAATTTTTGTTTCAGCTATGGAACCCTACAGCATATGTCGGAAACAAAATTCGTTTCAGAATGACAGATGAAACCATAGATGCAATAGTATTCTTAAGAAGCTATTTAAAATAAACACTACTTTTTTTACTAAGGTACTGTTTTTTACCGTATGTACATTGTACATACTTTATTGTTATTTCTTCTTATATAATGTACTCATGCAAGTATTTTATGCTTTTTAGTGTCCAATAAAAATTAATTGCTAAATAAAAAATTTACTTTCAATTGTAAAGACATAATTATGTACGTTTCTCATAATTTTCTGGATTTTAGATTTTCCGGAAATCCCGGGTCGGGATTTCGGTATTCTTTCCCAAATCCCGAACCCCGGGTTTTTTAAAAATCAGTCCCGATTAGCATCTCTAATACCGATCGACTTAGAATCACTTTCTGAGTGGATTAAACGATGTCCGTCCGTCTGGTTGGCTGGATGTCCATGTAAACCTTGTGCGCATTTGGTATATATTATTTTTTCGGCCCAAGGACCAAGCCCATTGAAACTGGCTTGAATCGGTCCATTATTTCACCAAGCCCCCATACAAATGTCCTTCCGAAATTGGACTTTATCGGTCATAAATGTTTAATTTATAAATGTATCTTCACAAATTGCGCTCCAAATAAGTTTTATATATACAAAATTCATGTCACCAAATTTTGTTACGATCGGTCCATAATTAGTCATAGCTCCCATATAGACCCGCTTCCGAAAATTACTTTAACGTGCATAAATCGCTTAAAAATGTTGGTATACTCACAAAATTCAACATAGTAAACTTTCATCATAAATCACACGACCTAATTTCATGGTGATCGGTCCATAATTGGTCATAGCCCCCATATAAGGCCCACTTCCAAAAATCACTCAAAAATATAAATTATTGAAATTTTAAAAGAAAAATGTTTTTGCTCTTTTACTTAGTGTCAGGCTTGACCGACCATACTTTCTTACTTGTTTTTTAAAAAAATTTAGTTTTCAAAATGCATTTGATTGATGATTTCTTATTTTAGTTTCAAAGTTTCCAGACACCGAGAAAACTTTGTCGCTTTAAACAGGTGGTGGTTTTATCGTTAATAAAGCATTAAAAAGACAATCTAAATTTTTTCTCCGAATGCTACTTGCTTCAAATAAAGATAATTCCCGCTTAAAACGACTTTCAGCATTTGGTTTCAAATGTTTAGGATTTTATTTTTCATTATTGATTGAATAATCTAATCCGTTTTTAAAATTTTGCTCCATTTATATTTCGGAAACATCAACATCATCATCATCATCGCTTTGAACTGATGAGGGAACATTGCGGTCAAATAGGCGTATGTATGAACATTGCCTTTTTGTATTATAATTTAACTTATTATGTTGTGATTTTATTAGGAAATTTACATAAGTCTGCTGTCATATTGTTCATTAACTTTACATTTTATTGCAAGAATCATTTTTTGAGAAATCTTAGAATTTTTAGATAACAGATGTTCATAAAGAGTGTTCGTCATAGCAAAATGTCGGCTAATGCTTCTACTGTATCCTTAATGGGGTTTGAAACCTCCACTAATATTTGGAACAAGCCATTCATCATGATGTTATTTACAACGTAGCACAATTGAGGCTTTCATAATGCTGTAAGTAGAATAGTGATTCATTTTATATTTTGTCATTAGATTTTTGAATAAGTTGTGGAAAAATTCTTTTCTATCATCTGTTTGCAAATTTTTTGGTCTACGGCCTAAACCAAATATGTCATTCATAGCATTTTTAGCATCTATAGCCATTTTAGATTTTAGTGGTCGAATCCAAGCAAATTTTGAAAAGATATCGATGACTGTTAATAAATATTTAAATCCTTAATTATAACTAGTGTAATTTCCCATTTCAACTAAATCCGCTTGCCACAAATCATCAATGCCCTTCATTACTCTCCGTCGCGACTGAAGGAAGAATTTTAAACGACGCACAGTGGGGGATCTAAAAAAAGTGGAAATAAATCTGTAACTTTTAAACGAATTGCCCGATTTTAATAAAATTTCCCGTGGCTATAGAGGAGGTGTTGATATAATTTTATTAAATAAATTTTTACTTTTCAAATGCGAATAACTCGTAAACTATAAGAGATAATATATGGCTAAAGTTTCTTGTAGATCTCGTCTAGTAGATTCCATATATCTTTCTAATCGGATAGCAAACAAAAATTTGGTATCATTTTTAATTTTTGATATACCCGAGGTGCCCCATTTTGGGGCATTGTGGCTCGGTCCCCCTCGGTGTTAAAAGCCCAAATTCAAAACTTAAACTTATCAACACCTCCTCTATAGCCATTTTTTATTAAAATCGGGCAATTCGTTTAGAAGTTATAGATTTATTTTCACTTTTTTTTTTCAGTGCGACGCGTGTTGCTAATTTTGAAATAGCTGCCAAAAGTCTTTTTTATTTTGCCGCCAATTTTTAATTTTAAATAGTTACATTAAAGTTAACACATGAGAACCTCAGAAGACAAAATTTCAGGTAAACATTTTCCCTATAAACAGGGTGATTCAATATGCACCTTTTTATTATCTGACTGAAAAGTATGATTTTGTAACAAATTTCGAAAATTCAAATTTTGAATTTTCTAAAGGCATTTTTATGAAATAAACGGTTTTTGTTCAAATGCCTTCATAGCTTTAATTCTAATGGAGTTATATGTTTCCACCACTTTGGATATCGTTTCCATATTATTTTTAAAAATGTGTTAAATTTAACATAAATTTAAGATTTAATGGAATAGAACCTTAGAGAATTCCTAATATTTCGTAAAAAGCCTAGTACCATTTTAAAGTACGTCCTTTATTTACATATCCATTTCTTTTTGCGCTTTTTTGCTCTTTTTGAGCTTCATAAATTTGTTTAACTCAACTCTATTTATACTATACACCATAAATGTTGTATAGTATAAATACATTCTTGTAAACAAAGTTTTATTTCCTTAAAATTTGCAACATAAATTTTTTTTTGGCCCAAGGACGATCCCATTGAAACAGACTGAAGTCGGTCCATTATTTCACCTAGCCCCCATACAAATGTCCTCCCGAAATTGGACTTTCTGCGTCATAAATGTCAAATTAATATAGGTATCTACACAAAGTTCCTTTCCAAATTAATGTTATGTATGCGGAAGTCATGTCACCTAATTTTATGACGATCGGTTCATAATTAGTCATAGCTTCCATATAAGACCCGCTTCCAAAAATTACTATAACGAGCATAAATCTCTTAACAATTTTGATATAAACATAAAATTCAACTCAAATAACTTCAATATAGACATAAATCACAGAACCCAATTTCATAATTAATCATAGCTACCATATAAAGCCCGCTTCCGAAAATCACTTTAACGAGCATAAATTAACTTTCATGTAGACATAAATCAGATGACATCATTTCATGGCGATCGTTCCATAATTAGTCATAGCTTCCATATAGGGCCCTTGTTCAGTTTTGTGAAACTGTACTTTTTAGTCTGGTCTTTTATTTTTAATAGAATGTTCGATCTTTGACATACTCACACAAGCAGGTAGTGAAATGTGCTCATCGGTTTCCGCCGTAGGTTGCTGACTCAACATTTGGTGACCCCTAAAAAACACCAGTGAAGTTACTGTTTTCCCCACACCAGTGGTAAGGAACTTGTAACACTCACTGGTGGATATGAAACGACCTTCTCGGACAATAAGGGCATACCACAAGATGTTTGCACCTTAATCTCAGAAGGGAATGGGGATGTTGTGAACTCCTGTTTTTTGTTGATGTATTTGGTTCATCATTGTCCGTTTTTTATATACTCCTTTATTTTGAAAAGCAAAATTGATAGGAGAGAGCAATATGACATTTTTAAAGTTACTATCAAAGGATGAGCAAGTGAGCGTGAAAAGATCGTCCATAAGGAGGTCGTCAAATTTAAGTTCTTTTACAAAATTAAGTACTCCTAGAGGCAAATCAAGATACCACAATGGGTGATCAAGGAATAATAAATCCTCTAGGTAGATGGAGACTTTGGAGGCACGCCAATATTTCACAAAGGGTGATAATAGAATGGTAAATCCTCTAGGTTCATGTCAAAGGTCTTTGAAGGTAAGCCAAAATGTGGTAAATCCTTAGAGAAAAGGTCTCTGAAGACAAGCTAACACGTGGTAAATCCTTCGAGAAATAAAGAAGAAATTAAATAACGCTAACAAAAAGAAAAAAAATAAATTCTGTCCGATAATGATTTTGAAGTTCTAACGCCAGAACACTTTCATATAGGGTAATCTTTTTCGACATTTGTTGATTCAGTAGGTGAACGTTCGGAAACATTGGTCAAAAAAGTGTAACCACTTTTTTTAGCACAAATTTGTTTGACGTGTTTGATCTTACAAGTGTTTTGTAAGATCAAACAGCATCAAATAAAATAAAACTAAATTTTTTGTTTTGAATCAACCTAAGTAAAATAAGTTTTTGAAATAAATAAAAGAACTAAAATGTATTTTATTTAGTGGTTACGTCTTTATCGTCAAATATTTGTCATGTGTGACCCTACCTTAAGACTCGGTGAAGGTACATAAGGGCAAAGGATTACATGATCTTAGGCGACATTGTCAAATGCAAAGGTAAACGCATACAATGACCTAACCATGAAAATATCTGCAAGCCATTATATTTAAAGGCAAGAAGGTGTTGCTGAATTCTAATCGCATACATAGAAGAACAAACCAATCTTCTCATATGGATTAATACAAGAGTGTAACCTTTGGAAATATATCAACATACAAAGTAGAACAACCCAATCTACCCTATTGTATTATTATATAAAGGTGCCAAAAGATGTCAGTACTTGTCACCATCCCTACATTCATCCCAATATCAAACACTGTCCTGTGCAGAACGTGTCAACCAACCGCTAGCTGCAGATGTTGTTTACCTTCTTTTGTAGGGTAGTTATTAAATATGTTTGTACTTATTTATTTATAAAGAGTATGATCTTTCAAGGCCGGCAGAATGTTCAGTTTTGTGAAACTGTACTTTTTAGGGTCATTATTACAACTTGCCTTTATAGTTAAAATTAACTTTAAGGGTACCTTTTCCTATTACTTAAAGTTACCTTTTACTATAAAGGCAAGTTGTAATAATGGCCCTTAGTCTGGTCTTTAATTTTTAATAGAATGTTCGATCTTTGACATACACACACAAGCAGGTAGTGAAATGTATATTGTGTGTGGAAAAGATAAGGTCAGAAATTATTTTCCCTCACATCATTATGTTAAGTGTGTGTAAATAATAAGTATAAATAGTTTTAGGCAAACACATTTCCAACATGTGTTTAGTCTAGTTTAGTTTTAAAAATTGTATAATTAGTACTTAAGAAAAATATTGTTAAAATAAATTAGTTCCCTAATAGACACGAAGAAGTCGTGTTGTTTCTTTTACTACTCATCGGCTTCCGCCGTAGGTTGCTGACTCAACAGCCCTCTTCCGAAAATCATTCACGAAAATGTTTGCTCATTTTCATAGTTTAGGGTATTATATGGTCGGGCTTGACCGACCACAATTTCTTACTTGTTATTATTATAACTCTTTACTACTATTATCATTATTTTTTATTGGAAAACAAAATATTTCAAATAAAAAGATCCAACATTTTATTTAATTTTTTAAATATTCGACAAAAAGATGTACTCAGAAAGGCTTTTATGTTACAAGTAATCAGTAAAAATAGATTTTTACTGATTACTGAAAAAATTTTCAGTATTCAGTAAAGTTTTACTGATTACTGAACAAATTTTCAGTATTCAGTAAAGTTTTACTGATTACTGAAAAAATTTTCAGTATTCAGTAAAGTTTTACTGATTACTGAAAAAAACAGTATTCAGTAAAATTGAAAAAAAAAATCAGTAATCACTAATTTTTTATTGATTACTTAAAAAAAAATCAGTATTCAGTAAATTTTTACTAAATACTGAAAAAAATCAGTAACAGTAAATTGAAATCCATTATGTCATAAATTGTCATGACTGATTGTAGGATAGTAAATGACGTTTTTGTTGAGAATATAAAATATTTTAAATTTAAAATAGTTTTTTTAAAAAAAAATATAAAAAATAGTTAACACGTCTAGGATTCGAACCAGCGATGTCAATCTTGTAGTCCACTGTTCTACCCACAATACCACTGCGTAGCTATCTGATTCTATGTAAATTATTTTTTAAATTTTTAAATATAAATAACAGTTTCCTTTCCGTTTCAAACAAAATATTTAAAAAAAAATTCAGCCAATTGACAAAATATAACTGTTACTTACATTTTTTGTTTATTAACATTTTCACGTATGCGGTCACCGGTGCCCCAAGATTTTCTTTAAATTATTCTCAATATAGAGCGAAATTTTGAGTTCACTGATACAGTAAATGGTTATTTCCAAAGAAAACTAATTTATTTTTAAGAATTTCATGGCACTGCCTGCCAAAAAGATAATATCCTGCGAAAACAATTTTTCCTTTTTTCATCAAAAATTATCAATATATGTACGTCGAAATAAAGCGTGTAGTGAACTCATAGCTATAAAAATTACAGCGGTTTACTACTGTGCGTGAAAGGGTTAATTTAGATTTTTTGGACGTTACTTACAAAGTAAAAACATATTCTTTAATCACATGCAAAAGTCTATTTGAGTGTTAAAAGTGTTAAATTCCAAGTGTAAAATAAGAAATGAGTGATTTATCAGATTTTGATAGTGATGATTCCATCAAAGATCCAGACTTTACTTGTGAAGAAAGCCCACCAAGTTGTGGACAAAATGACTTAAATGAAACTCTAAGTACAGAAGTATTGCATGCAACTGAATTAATTGGTGTAAATAAAATTCTATTTAATGAAGAATTTTTTAAAATTGTGGAGAAGGTAAGTAAAAAAATATAGAGTAACTTCGGGTAATGTGGACTACCGTTTTGTTTTTTCTAAATTTTGGCCACAATATATATGGATATTAAAAGAGTTGTGAAGCAATAAATTAGCTAATATATTCTCTAATGGTTTTTGCAGTTGAAATTTTTTTCCGTTAAAGGATAAAAAATTTATGTGAAAATATTGTAAGGAACCCAAAAATCAGCATTAAAAAAATTGGAAGGTAATATGGACCACTATATGAGGGTAATGTGGACTAGTATTTAATACATGAAATTCATGAACCAGCTAATCATGAATGATTAACAAATTTAATTTCAATATATTTTTATTAATACAAACTAAAAAGTCGCGTTCTTGGCTTAGATAGATTGCTTACAAAGTACATAGTTATTGTCGGGTAATATGGACCAGTAGTACATAATCAAGTAATTTAAGTGGTCCACATTACACGAACTTGGGTTACAGTGGTAAAAAGTTATTTTTACCTAATAATCTAAATGTGCTTAAATTCTTACCAAATATATGCAAAACTACGTGTCCACTTTAACTATATAAAACAACCAAACATTAAATTCTACCAAGTAACTGTACCAAATTTTGTTTCTTACTTGAGCCGAAAAAAATGTTGAGCAGGCGCATTAATTTCAATACAAGAATAAAAAGTCAACATATCAATAACTCATGAAAGCAAATGTGCAATTGTCGTTTCAAACAAATTGTAAAATGTACGACAAATCAGTTTTATCATACCTTCAATAGTTTCTGAAAAAAGACACTGGTCCACATTAGACGCATAGTCCACAATACCCGAAGTTACTCTACAATTATTTTAAAAGTAAAGAGAATACATTATGGTTCAATTAAATATAATTTTTTTAACAAACTACAATATGAATAAGTCTAAACTTACTAAATCACAAACATATTCATAAATTCTTATATTTAGGGCCACCACAGATTTGTTAAAATTAATTTTTTTCTGAAAATGTGCTACAAAAAAGGAAGAAAAGTAAAAAATGTTAACTCGGTTGAGTTATATAAAAACTCTGCTTGCAATAGGTTATGTGCCCAGAAGTCTTAGAAATTTAAAATAATAATTTAAAGAAATTTTTTTTAAATATTAAAAAATAATTGTGTGTGAATAATAAGAAAAATTATTCAAGACTTAAGATATTTCAAGACGCAAGATAATTCAAGAGACAAGAAAACTCAAGATCAAGAAAGATCAAGACTCAAAAATGGAATTTTGTAAAAACATCAAGCAACTATCTGGTGAGACCAATTGGCCTATATGGAAGAGAAAGGTTAGAGACCTTTATGAATTTTATGAAGGCGCAATAGATGTGGTTGAGAATAAGCTCGATAAGCCACAGCCCCTTGAAGGTCAGTCAACGGAAGCCCAACTAAGAGAACACAAAAAAAAATTGTTTAATGAAATAAATAACGTTTTGAGATTGAAAAAGGAAAATGCGTTGCCAGATTTGTTATTAGTGTGCAAAATTCTGTATGTTTTACCCAGTTCAGTTGAGATGTTTAAATCAAGTTGGATGATGCTTACCCGAAACGGAGATAAGACACTTGATGAATTAATAATGCAGTTGTGTCTTTTCGAAAGGAATTTAAATAAGAGTGAAACTGGCGGTGATAATGAAGAAGCTTTGATGGTAAACCAAAGAAAGGAGTTCAATCGTAAAAAGAATTTCAAGACACATAATAAGAAAGAGGACATTTGTCATTATTGCAAAAAGAAAGGACACTGGTTGAAAGAATGTCGCAAATGGAATTCAGATGGAAGACCGAGTATGTTTCAAAAAGAAAAAGTTGAACATTCCAACGTGGTTCTCCAATCTCTATCAGAATAAGTAAATTCTGTGACTTCTAAAGTGGATTGGTGGGTAGATAATGGTGCTACGAAACATGTGACACATTCATCGGAATTTTTCATTGAATATGAAACCTTCAAGGAACCACGCTCTATTCAAGCTGCTGGTAAAGAAACCCTTAATTCTGTTGGAAAAGGTACTAGAGTTTTTATCGAAAATTAACAACAATAAGGAAATCAAGATCAAATTGGAAGATGTTTGGTATGTTCCGGGAATTACAAGGAACCTTTTTTCGGTTTTGGCAGCACATGATAAAAGTTCTTCAAGTGAATTCAAATCGTTTCACCAAAAATTTTATTTTAAAGTAAATAATGAAGTAGTTTTAACTGGAAAACGTGAAGTAGGCGGATCGCTGTACAAAACAAGTATTATTGCAATAACAACAAATGAAGTGAACATGGCTCGTAATAAAAGTTCAATCTTACAATTATACCACGAAAGATGGGGACACCAAAATAAGCAACATGTGATGAATAAAATACAAAAAGAATTTGGTGTTAAAGTTAAATATAATAATGACGTATGTGAATCATGTGTATATGGGAAATCGTGCAGGTTACCATTTGGAAGACGTGAGACAGCAACAACTCCTGGTGAACTTATTTCTACTGATGTCTGTGGCCCCTTCCCTCCTTCATTTAAAGGATACCTGGTGGTATATAAAGATGATTATACAAAGTACAGGTATGGATATATCATAAGAAATAAATCAGATGTGAAGGATACCCTATTAAAAATGCTAGCTAAAGCAAAAAGTCAGAGCCACACTATTAAAACAGTTCTCAGTGATAATGGTGGAGAGTTTATTAGTAATGATATAAAAAACATTTTCAAAGCGAATGGTATTAATCATAAATTAACTGCTCCATACACCCCTCAACAGAATGGTAAGGCCGAGAGAGAAAATAGGACAATCGTAGAGATGGCGCGAACATTTAAATATTCGAACAAGAATGTTATGTTTCCTGATAGTCTGTGGGATGAATTTGTGAAGTCAGCTATTTATATTCTAAATCGAACAGGAAAGAGTTCCGTCAAAGATGTTAGTTCATTTGAACTTTGGCATGGAAAGAAACCTAGAATAAGTCATCTCAGAATTATCGGATCATCATGTTTCATTCATATACCGAGTCAAAAACGTAATAAGTTAGATAAGAAAGCAATTAAAGGATTTCTTGTTGCTTATGATGGAGATGAAAGATATCGCGTGTACATTAAAGATAAAAACAGTGTTGCACTGTCGAGAGATGTTAAGTTTTTGGAAAGCGTTACAGACTGCAGCAAATATGTGGACAAGGTTAAACATAAGACTAAAACAAAGAACAAAAATAATGATAAATCTATAACTATAAATATAAAAGAAAACAACGAAGAAGAATTATACGATAGTCAAAGTGATTGTGAAGACTTCGAAGGTTTTGAGGATGCGCAGCAAGATGCCGCAGCGCAAACAAAAAATGAAACCCTAAGTGAACAAACAGAAAATGAAACCCTAAGTGAACAAACTGAAGATGAAACCCTAAGTATGGAAAGTAGTAGTGAATATGCTGTGCAAGATGCCGTAACGCGAAGCAGTAAACGCAGTAATGTGAAGAAGATTCCGAGAATGATGAGCCTATCACAAAGCGGTTGCGTAATCGTACAGTTATCATTGATAATATAAATCATGATATTGTACTTACATTCGCTCAAAGAAAACCAAACTTGGGAACTAACAGAATTACCAAAGAGCTTTCTTCCTGGAAAATGGGTGTATAAAATCAAAACAAATCCAGACGATACGATTGATAAATATAAAGCCAGGTTGGTGATAAAAGGTTTTAACAAAAAGAAGGGTGTCGATTACGATCAAACATTTAGTCCAGTGGCAAGGATGTCCACTATTCGTTCAATTTTAAGTATTGCCGCAACCGAGGGTTTACACTTAGCCCAATTTGATGTGTCTACAGCATTCTTGTATGGTGAGTTAAAAGAAAACATATTTATGAAGCAGCCAGAAGGATTTAATGATGGAACGAATCGAGTATGACATTTAAAGAGAAGCTTATACGGACTAAAACAAGCTCCAAGATGCTGGAATAAACGAATTGGAAATTTGTAGCGAGACAACTTTATTTTTATTATTATTTTGTAGCAAGACAACATTATTATGCTCAATTTATATATTTTTATTATCAGTGCATTTATTTAATTATGCTTGACTGTAACTTTGATCTCGTTTTAAATAGTCAACTCATTTACATATTGTTTCTCATTAATTATATAATTTGTCACTCATTACTCTCACTGTTTAATTATTATTGTTTACATACGTACATACAATTGATGCTCAATGTTATTTTGTTTTTCTTTGTTTTATTTATGTTTGTAATAACTCATGTTAATCACTCAACTCTCATTTACTTATTAAAATACCGTTAATCCTTAGTTATTATAAATATTGTTTAAAATAAAATTCATTCGCTTATGATCTGTTGACTAATCAAGTTGAACAAAAATAAAAAGCGGCGTTTTTCTTAAATAATAATAAATAAAGAGGACATATTAAGACTTTTATAGTCCGATTTGTCCCTTTAACCATATAAATAAATAAAAAGTATTACCCAGCTTTGACGTTTATCGACTGGCTTGGGTTTACTTAATAATCTAAATATAAAAACATAAAAAAAACAAAACTCCCAGGAAATAGGATTAACTCCTCTTTTCCAACAAAACCCCTTCTAGGAAAGGGGATAAATTCCTTCTTCCTACAACTGGCGCCCAACGTAAATTTAATATTTGGACTACGAGAAGATTTTTTATATGGAATTTGACGAATCATAAAGTGTGATTGTTACATCATCAATTTGTTGATACACCCTACAACGTTGTTGCATTTCATCAATTGTTGTTTTGAATTTGTTTCATCATCGTTGTTGTTGTTGTTTTGTAATCACTTCTTTTGTTGTTTTTGCGAGCAAAATAGTTTCTAAGCAGGCCAAACCACATTTATTTTGTTTAAAAAAACAGGATCCCCTACATCATTTTTTTTAATATTTAACGGGACTTTTTTAAAATGAGACGAAGTCTTCGTAATACTTCCACTGTCACTGATAGTCCTAATAACACGCATCCATCATTAGCTGGAACTACAAATCCAAAATGGCGTTGGTATTCAACCGGCTCTAAGCAATATTTCAGCATCAAGCCTTAGTCAATCCCAAACCCCAGTTAATATGATTTTAACAGATGTTCAGTTCAGGGAACTTTTAGGTGGCCTAGCCATGAGGCAAGATGTAAAGTCCACATTTAGCAATTGCACAGCACGCTTTAATGGTGGTCGCAATTCCACAAACATTGTTTTTAGCTACAATACTGGTGTACAAAGAAGAAGAGAATATTTCAGACTCATATGCCCTAATTAGTCTCCCACTAATTTTAGAAGGCTACGCCTCTACATGAGGCCAAAATCTTTGAAGATGCAATTGAGCTGTTAAGAAAAGCCTTTGCACCACCAAAACCAGATTGGAGTATTTTTAATGAAATTTTTCAAGAGAAACAGAAAATATTTGAATCTACTGACAGTTTTGTGTGTAGAAAAAGAAGACTGTTTGCTCAATTATCTGAAAAACTATCAGAGAAAGCAATGCTCAACATGATATTTGGTCAACTTAATATTCAATTAAGAGAAAAGATATCTCGAGATAGTGTATCTAACTTCCAAGAGCTTTTAAATAAAGCCAGAGAAGTAGAACAAATAGTTTCAGAAAATAAACAGGAAAGAGTAGAGAAGGGAAAACCTCTTGAAAATCCGAAAATCTCAGTTTTAAGATGCACTTACTGCAGAAAGAAAAACCACTTAGCTGAAAATTGTTTCAAGAAAATTGAGGCTGAAAAACATAAACATGTTAAAGAATCTGAAACAAAGCTTAATTGCTACGGATGTGGAGCAGTTGGATTTTACCGCTCAAATTGCCCATCCTGTAATAAGGACAATACAAATAATAGAGAAGAAAAACTCGATTTTAATTCACTCCATACTTCCTTGGTAGGACGAAATGTTCCTGTAGTGAATATAAATGTTGGAGGCTTAAATGGAGGAGCATATTTTGATACCGCAGCAAGAACCAGTGTTGCAGGATTCCTTCTCTATCAAAAGTTAATCCAAAAAGGTGTTACATTCCAAAAAGTGTGTGCAGAAATTATCTTAGCTGATGGAATTCCACACAATGAAATTGTTCATTCTACCACTGTTGATATCATTATTGGTAATCGATTAAAGAAAATAAAATTTATCTGTCTGCCTAAAGCTACAGGCAATAGAACCCGAATCGGTATATATTTCTTAGAAGAAACTGGCATAGTTCTAGACCTAGCCCAGCGCACATGGTATTTTAAAGACGATCCCCACAAAAACTTTGATTTTAAAATAAGCCAACCACAAATTATCAACAATATATCGCTCTCCGAAAATGTTATGCCAAATGAGGTAAAAGATTTCTTGTCCTGGTTTGAAAAAGGAAATAAGGAGTACTCGCCAGGTGGTATCAAGAAAATCTTTGGAAGCTGAATTCCAGAAAACATGGAGTCACCGAAAACCTCAAACCTTTTTCCTCCTCTCAAAAAAGTGAAATATGATGAGTATTGTGATGACATATTTAAACCAATAGAATTGAATTCAATTGAAATTAAATTGCGGTCATATGAAGCCCCCCATTTATCAGAATATTATAGGAGAACTTTAGAAGATGCCATAAATTCTGAAAAAGAAATATTTGAAGACATTGAAATACCAATTTATAATGTAGAACACCATATTAACACAGGTACACATGCTCCAATTTCAAATCCTCCATACAGAATTTCCCCAAAAATGAAAAATGTTTTAAAACAAGAAAAATAGAGGAAATGGAATCGCCATGGACATTCCCGGTAGTTATGATACCTAAAAAGGATGGGTCAGTGAGATTATGTTGTTGATGAATGCGATCACAACAACTGATACATATCCACTACCTAGAATTGATGATCTTCTACACTCAGCGAAAACAACTCAATTTATGTCAACTTTAGACTTACGTTCTGGCTACTGGCAAATAAAAGTAGCAGAAAAAGATAAAATGAAAACTGCTTTTACAACACCATTCGGAATTTTCGTATTTAATAGAATGCCATTCGGATTAAAGAATGCCCCTGCTACATTTCAAAGGTTAATTGACAAATTCCGCAATGGATTACCTAACATTTTAATTTTGGCTTATCTCGACGACATTATTATTTGCTCGAAGGATTTAGAAACACATATTTCGGATCTGAAACAAACGTTTAAAAGACTTAAAGAATTTGGTTTTCACCTAAACCGAGAAAAATGTTTTTTTTTGTAAACCTAAAGTCAAGTATTTGGGACACATACTAACAATTGATGGTCTAAAAGTTGATCCAGAAAAGACAAATGCCATACAGATGCGCCCAAATCCTAGGAATTCAAAAGAAATTCTTTCATTTTTACAAACCTGTTCATGGTATAGACGATTTATACCTTCTTTTGCAAATATATCTAAACCACTATCAGATTTAACTAAAAAGAATGCTGTTTGGAAATGGTCTGAAAAGGATCAAAATGCCTTCAACTGCTTAAAGAAGCTATTAATATCACCTCCAATTTTACAACAAGTAAATGAAAATATGTCTTTTCTGATAAAAACAGATGCCAGCAACTATGCGATTGGAGCTGTTTTATTCCAGGGGGAGAAGGAATCTGAACATACAATTGAATACGCTAGTCGTTTGCTGCTTCCAGTAGAGAGAAATTACTCCACAACAGAGCGTGAAGCACTAGCAGTTGTTTGGGCGGTTCAAAAGTTCAGAGGTTATATAGAAGGCTCGGAAGTCCTAGTTCTTACTGATCATCAACCCCTCAAATGGTTGTTTAGTTTAAAAAGCCCCACAGGTCGCCTCGCAAGGTGGGCGTTACAACTACAAACGTATAATATAAAGTTTGAATATACTCCTGGCCATCGAAATGCAGTAGCGGACACTCTGTCAAGACCTCCATGTCTTCTTAAAACGCACAACGATATCAGATGTGAATGCATGTCAATATATATTGATTTTCCTCGAAAAGGAGCTGCCGATTGTAGAAAAGAACAAATGGAAGATCCTGATATAAAATCAATTATAAATTCATTTGAAAATGATGATGAAAATGTAACTAGATACACCAGTAGAGGTTATATAATGTTAGATGGGGTTCTATATAGATTTTGTTCCTCAGAAGAGTCGGAAAATGGACAACTTGTTGTACCTCATTCTATGCGAAACATGATTTTATTTAATTACCATGATAGCCCTACAGCTGGTCATTATGGCATCGACAGAACTATAAGTCGTATAACTCCTCACTATTATTGGCCAAAAATGAGAGCTGAAATAACAGATTATGTTAAATCCTGCATATAATGCAAACGTTACAAACCAACCAATTTGAAACCTGCTGGTCTTCTTCAAACTGTTTGCAGTAATCGTAGATTTGAAATTGTAGCCGTAGATTTATTTGGCCCACTGCCAATTACCCCACAAGGTTACCAATGGATTTTGATTGTGGAGGATTTATGTAGCCGTTGGACAGAATTATTTTCATTAAAAATTGCATCAGCTGAAAATTGTGCCCTTACGTTACTAAACGAAATTTTCTTAAGATATGGTGTTCCCCGAAGAATTCATTCTGATAATGGCACCCAATTTATTTCTGCAGTAATGCAAAAGCTGACTTATTGTCTTGGAATACAACAATCGTTCACACCAGTCTACCACCCAGAAGCTAATCCAGTGGAAAGAAAAAACAGAGATCTCAAAGTGCAACTATCTATATGTGTTGGCCAAGATCACACCACCTGGGATTTAAAGTTACCCTCGATAAGATTTGCAATGAACACATCAAAATGTGCAACTACCAGTTATTCTGCTGCATATCTTACATTTGGACGTGAGCTAAGAACTCCCATGGAAGTTCAAAATGATTTGAGAGCAATTGTGAAGGCTGAAAATTTTGTTCCACAGATAACGCCACATTTACTTCGCCTTGCTGATACCCTAATGTTAGCAAAGGAATCAGAAGAAAAAATGCAGGACAAAAACAAAATCTATGCTGATTTAAAACGCAAGCCGCAAGAAAATATTAAAGTTGGAGATAGAGTACTTATCTCAACACACATCTTAAGTAAGAAAAATAACAATTTAACATCAAAATTTGTACCACGAAGAGATGGTCCGTACGTAGTAATACACAAAAAGGGATCCTCATGTTATACTATCGCAGAAGTGGATAACCCTAATATACCTTTGTCAACATACCATGCCTCAGATTTGACTTTATATAGCGGAAATTCTGAGAAGCCAGTATATGTCATCAAACGAAGAGGACGTTTGAAAAGACATATAAACAACAACTCACAATCAATCAACTCCGATGAAATAACAAGTGAGAATACAAATACAACAAACATCGCAAACACAACAATGCAACAAAATAATACTTCACGAGCAGATAATGCAACAACAAACAACGCAACAATGCAACAAAATAATACATCACAAGCAGATAATGCAACAATAAACAACGCAACACAGAAAAATGCGCCTTATTCAGCTTATAGAAGATCCGATCGTAAAAGGAAACAGCCTACAAGATTTGGAGATTAGCTGCCCCATAATCGGGACGATTTATGAGTCAGAGGGGGAGTGTGTAGCGAGACAACATTATTTTTATTATTATTTTGTAGCAAGACAACATTATTATTTAAATATTATAAAATTACTATTTTTATATTAAATAACTTTTGCTCAATTTATATATTTTTATTATCAGTGCATTTATTTAATTATGCTTGACTGTAACTTTGATCTCGTTTTAAATAGTCAACTCATTTACATATTGTTTCTCATTAATTATATAATTTGTCACTCATTACTCTCACTGTTTAATTATTATTGTTTACATACGTACATACAATTGATGCTCAATGTTATTTTGTTTTTCTTTGTTTTATTTATGTTTGTAATAACTCATGTTAATCACTCAACTATCATTTACTTATTAAAATACCGTTAATCCTTAGTTATTATAAATATTGTTTAAAATAAAATTCATTCGCTTATGATCTGTTGACTAATCAAGTTGAACAAAAATAAAAAGCGGCGTTTTTCTTAAATAATAATAAATAAAGAGGACATATTAAGACTTTTATAGTCCGATTTGTCCCTTTAACCATATAAATAAATAAAAAGTATTACCCAGCTTTGACGTTTATCGACTGGCTTGGGTTTACTTAATAATCTATATATAAAAACATAAAAAAAAAACAAAACTCCCAGGAAATAGGATTAACTCCTTTTTTCCAACAAAACCCCTTCTAGGAAAGAGGATAAATTCCTTCTTCCTACAAATTATATTAAACAACTTGGATTTAAAAATAGTTCAGCCGACACCTGTTTGTACGTAAGGGAGAAGAATGGAAATAAAATAATACTTGCGTTGTACGTAGATGATGGTTGGTTATTTGTCAAGGTCTTTAGAGAATCCAACTAAAGAAGATGTGCAACGTGTGAAGCGTGTATTTAGATACATAGCTGGAACCTTAGATGTTGGCATTGTTTATAATAAAAAAGGACCTAAGTCACTAGAATGTTTCAGTGATGCTGATTTTGGCGGATGAATTACTACTGGTCGGTCAACATCTGGTGTTGTGGTGGCGTATGCAGGTGGTGCCATATCATGGTTAAGTCAGAGGCAGGCAATGGTATCAACATCTACTACCGAAGCTGAAATAGTTGCTGCTAACGAAGCTGCAAAGGAACTAGTTTGGTTTCAAGGCTTTTCAAAGAAATAATATTTAAAAACAAGGGGAAGTGTTGGAGTTATGTTTTTAATAATTGTATTGTACTTGTTTAAACAAAACTTATTTTTGTTATTATGATCAAATAGTTTTTGATATTGAAATATTTTTTAAATCAAATATTTTTCACTTCAATAAAAACTCTGCTTACAATAGTTATAAATTTCATATGCAAATCAAAAACTTCTTACTTAAATTATGGCTTATAATAACTACATTCCGCCACAACCTAATATCCAAAATAATATACCAAAATAAGGGTAAACAAGACACCTATAAAACAAAAAAAACCGCATTAAAAATTCCGCCCGTGTCAAAATTTATAGAGTATTGTGACGACCAAAGTCTGCAGGCATCTTTTTGCTCTCAACAGTCCTTATTGTTACCAGCAATGGTGGTGACGTATACAAAACACATGCTTGTAACAACCCTGCAGGAAGTGTCAATAGTGAAACTATACTGATTTACTATTGACACAGTCACCAGTACTAGTGACTTATTTTACCCCAGACAATGCTATTTACTATAGACATTTAACATGTGCGTGTCATTGGAAGTCTACTACTGACGATATTACTATTGACTATGTACTGATTCACTAGTACATTTTAGTAATTCTAATCTACACTTGTGGTATTTTTCTGAAGTAGATGTAAATAATGAAACTGCATATTTTGTTAACATTTGACGTCGTATTAAACAAATTAAAAAACGAAATGGTATGAATTCATATCAGATGGAAGAGTCGTCTTCGTTGACGCTTCGTTGACAATGTCGCTAAAAAGTCACCAAAATTGTCGACAAAACTGGTGACTTGGAGACACTTGTCCCCAGGTTTCCTTCAGGGAAGTTGTGAGTACAACACATGTATAAATGTGTGTATATTTAATGCATGTATGATCATGATTATATGTAAAACACATGTGTGTATATGGTTGTACACTAGAGTGCTCCAAAAAAATAAAATTGCGACGCTGAAGTTTTGAGGTGCATTTACAAGGGGGAAAAATGCAATTTTTTCAGTTTTTGTAAAAATTTTGCCATTAAATAATTACTTTTGCAATTTAATTTAAAAGAATCGAAATGTACACGTAATTGTCGTTCTAATAAGATATAAAAGACAGAAATTGGTTAAAAAATTTTAAAGTTATTAAAAAATCGCTAGGCCATTAACGTGTCTCAGGCCACTAGAACAAGAAATGTAGAAACAAAATTAACATATTTTGAGAAATATTAAAATAAAAGCAAATTTTTACATAAAATATATCCATATTTACTTGTAAATGAGTTTTTGTCTTCGTAGGATATCGTTAACCTATTCGCAGGTATGACCAAAAAAATTTAATTTTTTTAACGGCAGTTTCAAAACTTTAAAAATTTTGTTAAACAAATTTCAAAATTGTTTGATCATCACATTGGGATTTATTGAGAACATAATAGGGAATAAAAATATGAAAAAAGTATGGAAATACCTCATATAGTTTTTCCGTACCTGCGATTTAAATTTTGAGATTTTCGAGAAAAACTGTTTTTTGGCTATATTTTGGTGAATGAGCCGAATTTCTTTGCTGTTATGATTTTTAAGCAAAAGCTATAATATTATATTCCAGGTAATTCTAAATATATTCTGAAAGTTTTACTAAAATCGGAAAACGTTAACCCTTAAATCGTGAAGGTCAAAGGTCAATTTTTTCAATATTTGGAATTTCTCATGGAAAGATAGCGAAATGTTATATTATTTGGGCCGATTTTGATGAAACCTAAGAAAAATATAACACAAATTTTAGTATTTACAAAAACAGCAGAAAAATTACAATTAACCAGTAATAGCACTTGGGGTTAAAATGACCCCAAACTCCTAAAACCATAAAAAATGGTCAATTTCAATAGTGCTGATCAAAAATAGCTTTTTATAGGAAACAAACTTAAAAATATTGGACCATAATCATAGCCAAAAATAAAGTACATTTTAAGAGAATTAAACTCGACTTTACTTAAGAGTGGACTTTAGGTCTATCATAGACAAGTTAATGTATACTTCTGACGCTGAAGTCGACTCTAAATATAAAACTAGCTAAAGTTGTGTTTAACTCGTTTAACAACAGCATCAGCTGTTCTTCGCCGAGTAAAAAAGTTCGTCACAAAGTAAAAAATGTTTAAGTTACAAGATATTGGTAGAGATTTTGCAATTATTGAACAGTTATCAATAAAATTAGTACAAAAATATCGTAATTATGATATTAATCTTATCTTTTCCATTTTTCCACAACAAACAACTTTCTTTCTTTAGATGTCCCGGTTACTTTTATTGTTTACGTTTTTTTTTGATTTTTCTTTAATTTTGTATGTCAGCTATTCAGCGTTGCCACTTGTCTGGTTTTTGTTGTATATTGTATGAAAACATTTTCTACATTTGCGATGGCACCCAGTTAAAGTCGGTTCAATTTAAAACATACTTTAATTTTGACTATGGTTGCAAATTAATAAAAAGCAGGTTTTTATTTTAAAGTTGTTTTTAAAAAGAACCGACTTTAGTGTTTGACTATGATTATGGGCCATTGTATTGTGTATTAGACAATAGTATTACTAAAGGTAGGGTCAGACTACGCAAATTATTTGACACAAGATGTTTCATGTGTTTGATCAAAACTACATCAAATAATTCATGGGTTGATTTTGTGTTCACACTGTACACATTTATTTGCCATATTTGTTTAATCAAATTACACCGAAATACTATCAAACACACAAAGTGGAAACATTTATGGTAATATTTGTTTTAAATAATTATTAAATAAAGCTGCAAAACAACTTAAATTTCTTTCATCAATAAAAAAGACATTTCTAGAAAGTAAAATATTACCAGATTTTGCTTTAGATTTGAAAGAATTATGAAATTTCAGTACTTTTATTTAAGCGTCAAATATTTTATGTTTCTAGTTTGAACAGAAAGTATTTTTGCACTGCAAACAAGAAAACAGCTGAATTTGGTCAAACAAATTTATTTGCCAATGTGAAAACATTCTAGTAATGTGACCAATGTGTGACCACTAAACAGCATATATTTTCCTGCATTTTGGGTATTTTTTTATTTGATCTTGCAATTCATTTGCAAGATCAAACAGCGTCAAATAACAGCTGTTGCATCATGTGTTATCGTAAAGTAGTGTTGCTATATCTTAAATTAAAAATCGATAAATAATGAAAACAAATCGCGAAAAGAACACAAGCTTGAACAATTTAACATATATATATATATAATTTAATATAATTATTAAATGTTTATTTATTAAATTATATTACTATCACAATTCATAATTGAAATTGAATGGAAATGTAATTGTCAAGCAAAAAACATATGGCTTGAATTTTGTTTCCTTTTTACTGGAGAATGCTATTGAAATAAAGTGTAATACAACTGTAATTCAATTACTTGACTATAATTCAAGGCTTGAATTACACTTGCTATCAACTTGAATTCCTGTAAAAATGGTTATTGGTTTTTTAACACATATTATTAATCGAACACGACTTTTTCCAAACTTTTTTCATTCAGAAATGTTTACCTTTTTTACATAAATTTTTAATTAAATCCAATTCAATCGCATTATCTAAAAATTTATAATAAAAATTTTTGTATGATACCAAAATCAGAAAAGTGGAAAATGCTATTAGACATGCTATTAAAAAAAAAATTAAACAGATCATACTGTTTAAGAATTATTTTTTAATTACAATCAATTCATACTATTTATGTATGTATAAAAAATTTTCTTTGATTTTAAATTCAATCTGTATAAAATTTCAGTTAATATTCCATATGTGCAATTTTAAATTTTGAAAATAGACAAACTCCATGTATAAATAAAAAATAATAAAACATCAGACTATGTTAAACGTAAAATAAAAATATAAATCGCATAAAATTGCAAAAATCGCAACATAGACTTCATGTCTTCATGCTGAATGACTTTTATGTGAAGAAGAAGAGTTCATTTATTGATGCAATTATTTAGTGAAAATAATTTAAATAACAAATATTGAATATATATTTAAGTTTAAAAAAAATAGTGAATTTGTTTCTTTAATTTAGTACCAAAAATATTTAAATAAACTCCTCTTATTTTTCCGCCAAAATGAGCAAATAATTTTCTCTTTTTCTCTATTTGATCAAAGAATTATTTCATGAAAGTATTTGATATAGTGTGACCACACGGCAAATAAATTTACTGATTCTTTTTCGTAGCAGTTTGGTCAAACAAAAAGTGAAAAATTAAATTCACTATATGATAACAAAATTCATTAAAACTTTAATAAAATAATAGCTTTAGAATTCCAAATAAGCGCTTTATTAAAAATATTTGCAAGATCAAATTATATATTTTTTAGGTATTTATATAGCTAGTGGTCACACTTTGTTCACATTAAGAAAATATTTTGTGTGCCGACAAATAATTTTGTTTGACTAAAATCATCTGTTTTGTTGTTTGCTCTAAATTTTATTTGTGGTCAGATTCAGGAAATGAAATATTTGACGATAAACGTCAAATATTAGCTGTGTCTGAACGTACCTTAAGCCATTTTGAAAAATGTTCACATTTTTGTTCAATTTTGACCACACATTTTTTAAACGGAAAAATATTGTTTTTATACCTGATTTTTGCTTTAATAACGTATTTAATATTTTATTGAGGATTTTTGAATAATAAAATTGATTTTAACCCTTTAGTGTATTTTTGATTTATTAGATTTAAAAAATAACTCGATTGATTCAGTTTATTTAATTCTGAAAAACATCAAAGTTAGCACCATCCATATTGAATGTGTTTTTCGAGATTTTAAAAGTTGAGGGTCATTTTAACCCCAAGTGCTATTAAGGGTTAATTTTTGTGATGTTATTATACATACTAGACCTCATGTTATATTTTTCTTAAGTTTCATCAAAATCGGCCGGAAAATATATAACATTTCGCTATCTTTCCATGAGAAATTCCAAATATTGAAAAAAATGACATTTGACCTTCACGATTTAAGGGTTAACGTCTTCCGATTTTAGTAAAACTTTCAGACTATATTTAGAATTATCTGGAATATAATATTCTGAATAGCCTTTGCTTAAAAATCATAACAGTAAAGAAATTCGGCTCATTCGCCAAAATATGGCCAAAAAATAGTTTTTCTCGAAAATCTCAAAATTTAAATAGCAGGTACGGAAAAACTATATGAGGTATTTTCATATTTTTATTCCCTATTATGTTCGGAATAAATCCCAATGTGATGATCAAAAAATTTTGAAATTTGTTTAACAAAATTTGTTTAACAATAATTTTGTTTCTACATTTCTTGTTCTAGTGGCCTGAGACACGATAATGGCCTGGCGATTTTTTAATAACTTTAACACTTTTTAACCAATTTTTGTCTTTTATATCTTATTAGAACGACAATTACGTGTACATTTCGATTCTTTTAAATGAAATTGCAAAAATAATTATTTAATGCCGAAATTTGTACAAAAACTGAAAAAATTGCATTTTTTCCCCTTGTAAATGCACCTCAAAACTTCAGCGTCGTTGCGGCACCAGTTAACGTTATCCTATCATACTAATATTTTACACAACGAGTTTCTACAATACATAGAACCATTCTAGAGGGGGAGACGGCCTGTACCTAGAACATTTTTATCGTCCTTACAATCTTGGAGCACTCTATTGTACACACAACACAAAAGGTATAAAAGGCGAGCCTTTAGTCGACCGCGGCGAGTTGGTTCGTAGCGGCCAGTAAGGTAAGAGCTACTAAAGACCGGTTACTACCCTGCAGTTCATTGCACTAGTTCCGCTACGTCGAATTAGTTAGCCACTGAGAACTACTACTAGTGAATTTTCAACCCACTCGCAATGTTATTGACTGGTGAATTTAACACGGGGATGTCATTGCAAGTGGCCGATTGGCCCACTCTGCATAACACTTCACTATTAAATTCAATAGTGAAAATAATCCAGCATTTGAGAAAAAAAGAAAAAATAAATTTTTCCGAGAGCGGGGTTGAACACATAACCTCTCAAATGCTCTAACCACTAAACCACAGAGCTCTTATTTGTACTGCTATCTAATTGTTATTAAGAATAACATGTGAGTCTACTCTCTATTTTTGCATTTTATGCATCATCACTGAGAACGAAAACACAAACGGCCACATTCAGCATTACATGTGGCAATCGAAGAGGATTTTATTTTTCTTGAATTTATTTTCAAAAACTTAGGACAAATAGCTGACTATTGCTTATTACTGAATATGCTGGTGAAATGTAGTGCAAATGATAACCATTTAACTACCACTTTAGCAGCCACATCGAACTAGTTAGTTGTAGAAGTAGTAATATAGCTAGTGCAAGTACTAGTGTGGAGGAATTGGAAGTATTGTCAGCAGGCTTCTCTGCTGATACTGACAATTCTTGGCGATTCCCGGAGATTGTGGTCAGTGCACGTGGTTTCCCCGTGCTGCTCCTACGCTCCCCAGTCGCGAGACGAGGAACGAGTGCTGTTGAGAGGATGGTGATTTCCCGCTATTTCAGGAGCACTGGTTCTGAGTCTACTACACAATTACGTGGCGTATTTTTGAACCTGTTTAAATAGTATCTGTAGTTAGTGTAGAGTATAAATAAAAAGTTTGTAACGTTTTCTAAAGACATGTGTTTTTATTAACCGATCCTGGACACCGCTGAGCTTTTTTAAAGACATCTCTCTATGAGATATCATATTTTGTATTGAATTATCAATATTATCAAGTTTTCCATCAGGTTTTTTTATATTTTTGTTTATTCAATGTTTTTAAATCTTGTTGCGTCTTTATCTTGTGTAGGAAACGAAATATTTCCCAGCAGTTAAGTATGTATTCAATGTATCCTTAAAGACAGTAATTGTCACAAATGTCTTATCACTTGGCTTACTCCAATTTATATATTTTCGTCATTTGACACGTGTGCATTTTGTAGTGCAGAAAGAAGACAATTGGTTACTTTATACATCCCAAGTAATCTAGCGTGAAGACAATTGACACTTAACCCATTAATGCCTGACCCCCGTTGTCCGATTTCGATGAAATTTAATTCAGACAGTACTTAAGGCATTTATATTGCCGTGGATATTTTTAATTTTTTTTATCTGCATTGACTGAGCCTGCAGGGTATGGGTATTTTTCTACCCACTTCGGCATATATGGGTTCTAAAATGTATGTTTTTTTTAATTAGCTACTTAGAAAAAGGAAGCCCTTAACGCATTTTTTTCGATGTTTTGATGATTACGTTGTGGATTTATCAATACCAGAGCTGTAAATGAATCATTCTTTTTTGATTTTAATTCATTATGAATTAGCTAAATTTTGAATTAATTCATTGAATTGAAGAAATGAATTTAATGAAATTTGAATCAATTCAAACGAATTAGGCAGAAATGAATTTCAATTCATTTCCAATTCAAATGAATTTGTAAAAATGAGTTGCAATTCATTTACAATTCATTTGAATTGAATTGATTTTGAATTAATTCAAATGAATTAGAAAAAAGAATTAGCAATTCAAATGAATGATTCAAAAATGAGTTGCAATCAATCAAATTCAAGAGCAGATCTCTAGGGGGAATGAAAGATTTCTCCTACCAAAATGAAAATATCCAGTACAAAAATTGAAAAGCCTTGTCCTGTATACGCGCCTGATCAATGAAAACATATTGTTTGGAGTTTATTTCTTCAAGAAGAACTGATTTTCATTTTGAAATACACTGAACGACAAAACATATTTAATATTCACGAAGCAATTAATAATTTTTGATATTTTTTGACCCACGACCACCCAACAATAAACTTTTTGCTAATATTTATATTATATTTATTTCAAAAAAATAAAACTATCTTCCAAAAATAATCAAAAATCAGGAAAAATAACAATGTATGTCGTTCAAAACACAATTGAGTTTCATAAATAAGGCTAATTAGATTTAATTAGAATGCATCATTCATCTTAAACAACAATAGCTTTTCAAAATTATCATCTGAAAGAAATCCACGTTTAGAATAGAGGCGTACGAAAATAATCTTTCAACACCAGCTGACGATGGTAACGGCGCATTATATTTAAAGGAAGACTTTTTAACCGTCGATTAATTATACTGCATACTTAATGACATTGAAGAATCTGCTAAATATGCTGCGAATTTCGCTTCGGAGTTGGAAATGAATTGCTAATTTTTTTTCTAATTCGTTTGAATTAATTCAAAATCAATTCAATTCAAATGAATTGTAAATGAATTGAATTAATTCAAAATCAATTCAATTCATTTGAATTGGAAACGAATTGCAATTCATTTTTACCAAATTCATTTGAATTAATTCAAAATCAATTCAATTCATTTGAATTGGAAACGAATTGCAATTCATTTTTACCAAATTCATTTGAATTGACTCAAATTACATTCAATTCATTTTTTTGTGTGAATGATTCGCGAATTAATTCAAAAATGAGTGATTCATTTACAGCTCTGATCAATACCTAGCTACCTCCCCCCAAAACCGAAAATTGTTCATATAAAAAGGAAAAAAAGAGAAAAATGTAGAACAAATTTTAAATTCCAACAACTAACCACACACCCCCAATGCACATAGGTCTGGCGAACCACATTTTTTGGCCAAAACTCAAAACTTCTTTTCCTATATTTGTTGTTAGAATATAGTAGCAAACACTTCAGATAAACAAAAAAAATAATTTGTTTTTACAAACTTCAATTAACCGTTAATCTATGAAGTGAGAAAGTTCAATGTTTAAAGTGCAGTGGTAAACTGAAACACGTAGTGCAGTTTTTTGTTTTATTTGAGTCACATGTTATGCATTAAACACATTCAAGACAACAGGTTACACGACTACACGAACACAAATTCTGCTGATTACAGTTGTAGTCGTGTGGCAGCTACTGAATTATTTTAAAGACGACAGCTACAAAGAAAACAGCTGATTTATAATTCAGTGGTGCCACTTTAATAAAAAATAACCGTACAAAATTCTAAAGTAATTAAGATTGAAACAATTATTTTGAGTAAAAATATATATATGGTTATAATTAATTATGTACCTGTTATTAATTTATTTCAATATGGTTATCAGAAACTTCTCTTAATTAAGTAAAAAAACTATATTTTTTTTAAGCACTAATTTGATCTACATTTTTTTATTATATTAGCAACACTATTTCTGTTTTGTAGTTGACAAAAATAGAAATTAGCCTAATTCGGCTACGCACAAAATTACAGTGATATTTTGTGCTTACGAATCATCAATAACTCTCTGCTAGTTTTTGCTTATTTTTAAGAAATCAATTTTTGTTTCAGGAAACTTTTGCTTCAAAAATTGTGATTTACTCAGAGTTTGGCAGAGTGTAAGTAAAAAACAAGAAAAAAATTAAATTTTTTAAAACTTAATAAAATTTATGTTTTTTTGTTATTAATTGTATCTTTTGTATGAATTTGTGAATATTTTAGTTTTGGCCAAAAAAAGTGGTTCGCCAGACCAATGTGCAATGGTTGATCTGGATCCGCGCCTGCCTAGCTTTCATACAGATGGTGAAAAGTTTAAAACACATATCTAACTAGTTGTGTTATGTTAACCATTTACCATCAATATATCTACATAAGTCTGGCTTGATAAAAATATTGTTACATTTTTCGATAGAGTAAAAGAAATTCAATAATATATCGGTAAAAATTTACAAATTTATCGAAAACTCTTCAACATCTTACAGTTTTAACAGTTGTTGGCTAACAATTATAAATAGATGAGGAAGATAATGACGCAAACCACAGATATTTTCCATCAGATAAGGAAAATATTATAATGTCTAATGAAATTCGAATAACTAATGAAAAGACTGGTGGTAAGTCTGAGATGGACTGTATTTATAAGATCTAAAGTTGTATCTTGATGTTGAAAATAATGGAAATATAGGTCTCCATAATATAGGATCATATTTTTGTTAATGAAGAGAAAGTCTAGGAAACATTATATAAAAAATATATGGCGTTATTGGGAATTTCTGCATCACTTTATTATTCCTATTCAACTTTTCAATGACTATTATTAAGAACATGGTAACTTAATAATGGTTCTGGTAAAGTTTTCACAAATGAATAACAAATTGAGGAGGAATGGAACTCTTTAACACTACCCAGTACTTCAACAGGAACTCAATACACCCGTAAACTACACTAATTATCATTATTGTCTAAACACCTGGTTGACTCTAACTTGTATGTATTGGGTCATTCGTCAAGAATGTACTCGTTGTAATGCTGAGTGGAGACGAGGTATTGCATGGCGGAGGCAGTTGTAATTTTAGTGGTCCTAAGAAATCTAGAGATGGGAAATTTGACACTTGTTTTTTTGTATTATACTTCAGAAAGCAGTTATTCAATCTATTATGACAGGTTCGAATGCAGAGTAAATTGTCCATTTGCAATCGACAAAATGTAGCTATTGTCCCCAAAGAGTCAATTGACTTCCTTCTAGAACAAGTCTACTAATTCTGTGGCTATTGGTAACCTGAAAGTAGATTAGATTGCTAGTTTCAGACTGCAACCACGAACTGTGAGGTCTAAAAACCCTTACACATACTTAACTACTATTTTTTCAATGGTGATAATCACCGTCAATATAAAAGAACAAGTTTGTCATCATTATTTCAAAGGTGTCAACCTTTCACCATCTAAATATTTCATATATTCATGTATTCTCATACCTTTAAATGTTTTTATTATGATTTTCTAAAGAAAAAACTAAATTTTTATTTGAAAAATTAAATTCATATTTCATATGTTTTAGAACCCACATATCGAGCCCTTAGCGCCAAATTATTGTAAGCGACATTTTCTAAATTTTTTTTATTGCAGAAATTAAAATTTTATGGACCGACTGATGTTTTAGCGTTCTCAGAATATCAAAATTGTTAATATCTTCAAAAATATAGGGGGTAAGATTTTATCGTAAATTAATGTTTACATTTTACAGTAAACGAATTTTATCGTAAGCAACACACAGTGGTATAGAAAAAAAAGAGGGAAATAAATCTGTAACTTCTAAATGATTAGATTGGTTTGAATGAAATTTCACATGCGCAAAGCAGAAATGTTGTCGAGTTTAAATTTTGAACGTGGACCTCATGGACCCACCAGGGGAGCGACCAAGGGTCCTCAAATTAGGACATCTCGGGAATGTTACATTTTTAAAACGATCATATTTCTTCTTTTGAGTTCCGATTTCAAAAAGATTACATATATTGAATCTTCTCGTCGAGCACTACAAAAAACCTCATCGTAGCTGTCAATTATCTGCTATAGCTTAGAAGATATTCGTATTTAAAAATAAATTTTCAACATTTTTACCCACCCTACTCCAGTTTTTTGATAACAGCGTATCCAAATATTTCCCGACTTTCTTCAGTTTTCCTTTATTGGACTAACAACACATGTATGTATATATGGGACATTTCACGTCAAGTGAACCAACTTTTGAAATCGATGTCTTCCGATCGTTAGTTCTATTGGATAGTAATTCGGACACCATTTTTCAACAAGATCGGTCAAGAACTCTCTGAGTTATAGGAGGTCAAAATTTGACATTTTGGCCAAACAGGTGTTTTTTTTATCCATATAACTTATTACCTATTGTTCTTAGCAAAATGTGTCCCAAATAGTTTAGATAGCTATTTATGCAATCTTTCGAAAAAAAAAATTAAAAAAATTTAATAAAATATTTTTGATTTTTTTTTTTTAAATCAAAAATATTTTTGACTTTTTTTTTCAAAATGGGCCCTTTTTATTTTTTTTTTATTTTTTTTAAGAAAGCTTAGGTCTTTAGGGATGCGAGTGGGATATCTATAAAAAAAATGTTTTGTAACTCAAGACATACAATTTTTTACTTTTTTTTGAAAAATCAAAAACCTTTTAGACTTTTTTTTTCCAAAATGGACTCTTTTTTTATTAATTTTTTTTTCTCAAAAGAAAGCTTAGGTCTTTTCCTTTAAAACCCTTTTGGTCGCTTAGTGGGATGCGAGTGGGATATCTATCAAAATAAATGTTTTGTAACTCAAGACAAATATTTTTAAATTTGCACTATTTTAATTTTTTTCATATTTGTGTGTAAACCTTAAAAATTAAACTTACGCAGAGAAACTAGCCTTTCCGATGGTATGTAACATATCCAACTAAAATTTCATAGCCTCGATACTGTAATACCCATAATATGTTAACCTCTGGAATAAAAATCACTTTTTTTCTATGGAAATGTTGAATAATTTAATTTTGTTATTTATTTGTAATAATAATTAATTTAATATATAATAATAATAATAATAATAAAAAGATGAATAATTTAGTAAAATTTAATCTTAATCACAATAGATCATATAAATAATAGATTATATAAATAATAACTATTTTTACACTTAATTTATGAAGTTTTTAAATTTTCAAATATCCATACTTTTATCCTCCTTATTTGTCACCTTTATTAGCTGCTTTTTTTTGTCAATCCTTTCTTGGCGTTATTAGATTCAGCTACTGATTTCGCTGCTGGCTTCTTTTTTGGCTTTGGAAAGAAATCGCATTGAGTAGATGCAGAAAACTTTTTTAATTTGAGTCTTCCATCGACAAGCGGTATGAAAGCATGGTATTGAGCAGTGCCATCGATTGTTACCGCAGCATCGAATCTGCTCTTTAGTGTTTTCAATGTTTCCTCATGATCCTCTTTGCTACTAAAAACTATTTTAGTTTCTTTACAATAATTCTTTGCCCAATGGAATAAAGCAGTCGCATCTAATATGCGATCTTGATGAGAGCACTGGAGGCTATACTTCGCTGCATTTCTTTTGAGGTTTGCTCCAATACCATCACATGCTCCTTTACCATGAGCAGTAGGATGAAAATGCCACTCAGCTGGCATTCCAAAATCTTTTTCATGAGCTGTAAGATTTGCGAAGCTACTTTTGTTTTTAAAATGTTGACGAGCTCCGTCCGAAACGTAGTATACCTTTTCTACTGTAAATTTTGATTTTAGATAATTTAGTATTATCTTCTGGTACTCATAAACTGCAACGGTGTCATGTTTTAAATCGTCGGATATGATTGCCATACTTTTGTGTTCCAGGTTTTCTTCTTTCATGTAGTAAATAACTACTGTGAATATAGTTGCTTGGTCGTTATTGAAGTGGAATGCTTGTATGGAATCCTGAAGAACATATTTATAGTTCTCTGCGAAATCAAATGAAATAATGAATTCACCAGACTTCAAATGTGTTTTCAAGTCCTTGAAGAATGACCACTAAAAAGTCATGGGTTCTCAAATTTAGCAATCCTCTACACAGTTCTTCCACAAAATCATCCACATTTAAAATTATGGTTTTCAGTGTGCATCTTTCAGTCTGAAGCCAAGATTCAAATTTTAACTCCTCAATACATTCTCGATCAAAAGAGTTGATTAAATTATCTTTGATGGATGTGGTTTCCGGGCAATTCGAACATTCACCTAAGTGGCAAGAAGTTGTAGCATTAGGGCACATAGTCAATTTAAGGCAATCGCGGTAATGGTGTAAATCTTCTGATGAATCATCTTTTAAGTAATTTAAGTTGATTTCCTTCAACATCAATTTAACATTTTCATGGTAAATACAAACACATACTGTGTGAGTTCCGCTGCTTCCTGCCAAAACGCAATGTTTTGGCCTCAGTTGTGTAAATTTTGTGAATCCAATTTTGACATCCTCGTATTCAGATTGAAATGTTGCGAATAATTCATTCAGGTTACAGAGAACCATTCTCTTCTGCATTTGAACTTTCTTGCCATCGATTCGTACAGACATCCAGTCTTTCATCCCTTGCATCAGGCGACTCATATCATCTCGCTGATAAAACTGAGATTTAGTATCGCACTCCAAAGTTTTTCCCTTCTTTTTGTTTGGGAGTGTGAGAATCCCATGCTCAGCAACCAATTGTTTAGCAATTCTTGCTTTTCGTTGAGACGTTCCAAACTCAGTCATTGTTTTTGCAGAACTCCATGCTTGGAGCAAGCGTGAAAAGTTGAATTATTTCAGCTTCACTCTGTGACGTTTTGTATTTCTCTTTTATTTGTTCAAGAACTTCTACTGCATCCTTATGGTATTGGTTTCGACACTCATTCGTTGAATTTGAAAAGTTAGAATAACCATCATCATCAACAGTTCTGTCTTCATTCTCGGAATTACTTTTGTCTTCATCTGGAATAACTTCAACGCAAGGCTCATTACTATTCAAATTCGGTAATTCGTTCAACTTTCCGAGCTCTTTCCTGCATGATCCACAAATTTTCAATCGTTTTGACAGCGTAGGGAATTTTTTTAATAAGCTGTCGGAAATATTTCGCATATCTGATGATCTGTGCTTCATTTTGTTAAAGGGATTAAAACAAAAAGACGAATAAATTTCATTTTCAACCTTAGCCTTTTTAGAAGTCGTAGACATTTTGAATTTTGTAAGTATTTATGTAAATAACACACGTCTTAACTTTAACGCTGTTTCTAAAAAACTGATTTCCGTATGTCTTCAGAATGACAATAAATAGTTTTTTAAGATCATATAGGTAGTACGTTTTAATGAATGAGTCTAAAATCTTTTATTAGGGTCAAGAAGGGCTTACATACTAAAGTACCTAGTTTAACCAAATGTTACAAATAATAATAAAAATAAACCACCATATAAATAACCTACCTGTCAACTTCTACCTCTCCACCCACTTCTTAAAGTCAAATGTCATAAAATAATAAATAAACTGGTACTTCGGAGAAGGGCCATAAAATATTTCCACTTGATTCCAAAAATTTGTTTCTGGGGCACCTGATATTTTAACAATGAAAATCACGTGCGCTGAAAACTACCTCTAGGATTGACTAAAAAAGCCGCAAGATACAAAACTCAGACAAATTTTGGGGGTGGAAAATTAATAGCGGTCGGCCTCATATTGAACCCCTCCAGTGGCTATTATCGGTCAGTTGTTGTGGTTTTTATTTTTAAGGTTTTAGAAACACTTGAAAAAAATCAATTTAAAAACATTTGTCTTGAGTTACAAAACATTTATTTTGATAGATATCCCACTCGCATCCCACTAAGCGACCAAAAAGGTTTTAAAGGAAAAGACCTAAGCTTTCTTTTGAGAAAAAAAATTAATAAAAAAAGAGTCCATTTTGGAAAAAAAAAGTCAAAAAGGTTTTTGATTTTTCAAAAAAAAAGTAAAAAATTGTATGTCTTGAGTTACAAAACATTTTTTTTATAGATATCCCACTCGCATCCCACTAAGCGACAAAAAGGGTGTTAAAGGAAAACACATAAGCTTTCTTCTGAGCAAAAAAAAAAATTAAAAAATGGGTCCATTTTTTTAAAAAAAGTCAACAAAGTTTTTGATTTTGCAAAAAAATTCAAAAATTTTAAATCTTGAGTTACAAAATATTTTTTTTGATAGATATCCCACTCGCATCCCACTAAGCGACCATATAGGTCGCTTAGGAAAAGACCTAAGCTTTCTTAAAGGGCCCATTTTGAAAAAAAAGTCAAAAATATTTTTGATTTAAAAAAAAAAAATCAAAAATATTTTATTAAATTTTTTTAATTTTTTTTTTTTCGAAAGATTGCATAAATAGCTATCTAAACTATTTGGGACACATTTTGCTAAGAACAATAGGTAATAAGTTATATGGATAAAAAAAAACACCTGTTTGGCCAAAATGTCAAATTTTGACCTCCTATAACTCAGAGAGTTCTTGACCGATCTTGTTGAAAAATGGTGTCCGAATTACTATCCAATAGAACTAACATTGGTGCAAATTTCATCGCGATCGGAAGACATCGATTTCAAAAGTTGGTTCACTTGACGTGATTTCAAAGAGTGCCGGGTGGAATATTGTGACACTAGGCCTAAATGTTAAGTGCTGAAAATTTGAGCCAAATCGGGCAACGATTTCTGGACGCGCATCGAGGTCAAAGTTCAGATATATGCAAAATTTTACTGTTAATATGGAATAAATAGGTGAAACTCGTTAACTTTCTGCATTGTTTTCTAGAAATATGTAGATTTATTTATATTAATGAATATTACATTAAAAAAAAATTTGGAAATTAACCCTGTATCTCCTTTGGTTCAAAATGACCCAAAAACTGTATTATCGCCAAAATTAGAGAAAAATGCAAATATTTCAGTTTTTGAAAAAATTTTGCTACTAAATAAACACTTTTGCAATTGGGCGCTACGAACGAAGTCCCCAAACCGAAAATGAACTAAGGCCCCAAAAGTTTATATAGGAAAAACCAACAACGAAATTTAGGGACTTAGTTCATTTTTTGGGGATTTATTTCATTTCTAAAATTAGGGACTTAATTCATAATGAAATTACACCCCAATTTCTGAAAATGAAATAAATCCCCAAAATTTTTTTGGGGCGTTAGTTCACTTTCATCTTTTTTAAATAAATTTATTAAAAAATTTTTGGGGTCTAAGTTCATTTTCTTAAATATGAGATTATATACTATAACCTCAGTATAGAAACCGTTAGATTTATTGAAAACATTTTTTTTCTTTCAATCTTCATTCTCGAGTTCAACTAATTATTCAGTTTGTAATATAAAGTGTAAGTGCGAAGACCTAAAAAAATGAATTTTGAAAAAATTATCGGTTACCGCAAAAATAGTGAACTTTTATATACCACGGGTGAAAAAATGATTTATGTTAAAAAATCGGTGTATAAAGATATAATTAAATATGAATGTAGGCAAAAAACGTGCAAGGCAAGAGTAAATGTACTTCCAGATGGAAGGTGTGTTCTTGCCAAAAAATATATTGAACATAACCATGACCATGAGGAGGAAGTTTATAAGGAACTAAAAGCGCTGAATGCGATAAAGCGGGATTGCCAAGATATGGCAGGCGGTGGTACAAAAACAAATATCAGCACGATAAGAAATGCATTTAGAAAAACATGCGAAAGGTAAGTAAATTACTAGTAAACGTTTTTTATAAAAAATATTAATTACTTTCGTATATAGTAATCAGGAAGATACAAAAAAATTAATTTTTTCTAAACTGCAAAGAGGTCTGCAGAAAATAATAAGTAAAAACCTTATCACGTCCCCTAAAAATGCGCTTCAGGTAGTTGAAGCATTTAACCTGGAAAATGTGGGGAACGAGTTTGGATTATCGAAAGACGAATTGAAACCTAGGCATTTTTTTACAGCAGCAATTGATGGTGAAAGATACTCCTTCTGCTTGTTTTCTTCATTAAAATCGATCGATTTAATAAAAGAAAATGCTCCTCCAACTAAAAGGGCATACCTAATTGATGCCACTTTTAAAATTGTACCATATGGTTGCTTTAAGCAGCTACTTATTATATATATTGAATATTTGAAGAGGTAATTTGAGGAGATAAAATAACATATTTTTATATCGGTTTAAGTAATAACTCTTTTTAGATTTTTCCAATATTTTTCATATTGATGACCAAAAAATCTAAGGAAGCCTATAAAGAACTTTTTCAATATATTCAAGAAAATATATTTGATATGGATCCTTCAGTATGCGTAACCGACTACGAACAGGGTTTAAGGTCTGCATTAAATTTAGTTTTTCCAAGAAGTAAGCTTGTAGGATGCTGGTAAGTATATATTATACATGTAAATAAATGTAAAATATTTTTTCAAGTTTAATGTCTTAATATTATTTATGTTTGAAAAAAATGTGAAGTGTAAAATGTTGAAAATTGAAAATTTCGCGCGAATTTCAAACACTACAATCTAATTTCAAACACTACAATTTTCATAAGCTTACAATAAGAAAAAATTTCAAACACCAAAACCTTTAATTCATTCGCAGCATTAAAATGAACACATTTTTAAACAAATTTAGGTTTCATTTTTGCCAAGCCATTAGGAGAAACGTAACAAAACAAAAACCACTATAAGAATTTTTAAGATCTTCTAAAAATGCATCATTACTTTACCACAAAGTATTAGCACTACCGTTATTACCACCAGATTTAATAAAGAATTCCTTTAAGGATATAAAACCTCAAATTTTTTTAATGGACAGCCACAACGTTTTTCTACCATTTCTCAAATATTTTGAAAATCATTGGATAAATATGGTAACAGTAAAAAGATATAATTTTCTTAGTATTTCATTTCATATGCACAATTTTATAGGTTGGCTGCAAAAAACTTCTGCGTGCATAATGAAAACATAAGGACGACATCTGCCGTTGAGGCTTATAATGGAGTTATTGGACGTTCAGCCGAGAAAAATGGACACTTTTTTAAATTCGTGAAAGTAATTCGAGAAGAAGAGTTTTTTAAAAGCCGTCATTTTGAAGTGATGTGCGAAAGTGGGGGATCGGTTGCAAAAAGAAGGAGAAGGAGCAGCATAGAAAAAAATAATAAAATTAAGGACGCAGCACTTTTGTTACAACAAGGCAATATTACTGTTGCTACATTCCTTTCCCGAATGGTATATACAGTACGAGACACAAATGTGTAAATAAATATGGAAATATCTATAATTTGAATTTTTATGCTCAACATTTACCAATCTGACAATATTTTTTACACAATATGAAGATCATGATTAGTGAAGTATAGCAATACAAAAAAATTAATTTCAAGTAATGGCATTTAAATACCAGGATATCAAAAAGTTAAAAACTGAATTACACAATTTTGTCGCATTTTCTTTAAAGTTAAATAAACTTCTTATTATTATTTAGAAAAAGAACAATTTTAATCAATTTCTTTAATGACAGTTAGTTAAAACATGTTACTAGTTAACAATTTACAATTCTTTAAGGAATATTGAATATGAAGAAGATTATCACCGAAGTTGCAAATTCTGTTACCGAGCAGCTGAAAAATGGTATCTCCCATCGAAAAATATCCACCAAATTCAATATTTCTTTTAATCTGTTGAGAACATAGCGAATATATGTGGTTTGGCTTTTCCAGCACCAATTTGTGGACGGAATTCAATTCTATTGTTAAAAGATGGTCTCACTGTATAACGTCTAGTTGCATCAGGAGAAGAAAATAGTCCCCGTGAGGTACAACCAAAACTATCTTCATGCTACCAAATTAAGATTTCAAAACGTGCATCTCTTAGAGAAATCAAAAGATGTGGTTTTTATGCAATAAAGATTGTTAAAAAACCTCGTTTAACTGAAAGACACAAGTCTCTTCGACTAACATTTGTAAATTTTTTTAAGAAATGGACCTTTGATGATTGGGAAAAAGTTATCTGTACAGATGAATCGAAAATTAACCATTTTAGAACTGATGGACCAAAATATGACTACCAAAAACGAAATGCGCCATTAAAAGACCGTGATTTTATGACGACTATGAAATATGGTGGTGGAATATTGCCATTTTGTGGTTGTTTTTCTGCGAAAGGTGTAGGAAAACTCCATAAAATTGGTAGTAATATGAATGCAGAAATGTATATAGACATTATCAAGACAACAGATGTGGATAGTCTGAATGATTGGCGTGGACAAATTGAAAACACTTTGATACTACAAGATAACGACAACAAACATAAGTCTAAAAAGACGCTTAATTTTTTAAAAACCGCCAAAATTACATTGCTAGATTGACTCCCACAATCTCAGAATTTAAATCCGATTGAGAATTTGGTGCGAAAACGTCGCGTTTATAATTATCAAAATTCATTTAGAAACACAACTCAGCTCTAGGAGCGCTCCCATGATATCTAGGGATCTATAATGCAAGAAGAGTGTCGCAAACTGGTGGAGAGTATGCCCTCCAGAATTCAGGCTGCCATTGACGCGAAAGCAGGTTATTCGAAGTACTAAAAAAGTTACTTTAGTAATCTGCGCCAAAAGTGTGTAAATGGGTGCCAGTTATTTTTTTTAGATTACTGGAGTATAAATAAGGAAATATTTTATTTATTTAGTCCTAAAATATCCTTAATAAATATTGTTTAAAAAAACACAAAACGTTTCTTTATAAACATTGCACTTTAAAAATGGTGTCACAAAGTGTAAATATATGACCATCATTTACACATTTTTGTCTTACACTGTATAAAAAACGGTGTGTGTACAAACATGATACCGGAAGAAAATATTTTTAAGGAAGAATCTTCCGACGACGATTTGTCGGAAGATTTGGACGACCCACCGTCAAATAATTACGAAAATGAATGTATTGTTTGTAGAAATAAAACCCCAAATATTGTGCTCCTGCCATGTAAGCATTTAAAAATTTGCGATGAATGCAATCTCAAACTGCAGGCTGATGCCATATCGAAAGGCTTACAAAATTATAATTGTCCAGTTTGCCGAGAAATCGTTGAAGATTCAATGCAAATTTATAATTAATTTTGATTTTATTAATTGAAAATGTACATTTTTTTATACTTTTGAACTTATTTAAATTTTATTGAATTTGCATATTTTTGTTAATTGTTTTCAAAAAAATAAGAAAAATGGGGATTTATTTCATTCCAAGTTTTTTTTTTGTTATGAAAAACAATTGGTGAATTAGTTCATTTCGGTTTGGGGGTTTAGTTCTTTTTGTTGGGGATTAATTTCATTTAGAACTTTGGGGTTTTAATTCATTTTCGGTTTGGGGACTTTGTTCATTGGGGACTTCGTTCGTAGCGCCTTGCAATTGAATGCAAAAGAATCGAAATATATACGTAATTATCGTTGTAATGAGATATAAATGACAAAATTTGATTAAAAAATGTTAAAGTTATTACAAATTCGCCAGACCATTAACGTGTTTCAGGCCACTTGAACAAAAAATTTAGGAACAAAATTAAGATATTTCGAGAAAAATTAAAATAAAAGCTCATTTTTACTTAAAATATGTCCATATTTACTTGTATATGAGTTTTAGTCTTCGTAGGATACCGTTAACCTATTCGCAGGTATGGCAAAAAAAAATATTTTTTTTAACGGCTGTTTCAAAACTCAATTTTCAAATTTTCAAAAATTTTGTTAAACAAATTTCAGATTTTTTCGATCATCACTTTGGGGTTTATTGAGATCAAAATAGGGAATAAAAATATGAAAAAATTATGTCAATACCTCTTACAGTTTTTCCGTACCTGCGATTTAAATTTTGCGATTTTCAAGAAAAACTAATTATTTGTCCATATTTAGGCGAATGAGCCCAATTTCCTTACTGTTATAAATTTTAAGTAAAACTTATTCATAGTATTATAATCCTGGTAATTTTAAATATGGTCTGAAAGTTTTACTAAAATCGGAAAACGTTAACCTTTAAATCGTGAAGGTCAAAGGTCAAATTTTTCAATATTTGGAATTTCTAATGAAAAGATAGCGAAATGTTATATATTTTTGGGACGATTTTAATGCAACTTAAGGAAAATATAACATAAAGTCCAGAATTTAAAATAACAGCACAAAAATGGAAATTAACCCTTAGCAGCACTTGAGGTCCAAATTACCCTCAACTTTTAAAATCACGAAAAACACAACCATTTTGACCCCAAGTCCTCTTAAAGGTTAAAATCCATTTTTTCACTGTTGTTGTAAATGCTAGACCCCAATATATATTTTCCTCAAGTTTCATGAAAATCGGCACAAAAATATATAACATTTCGCTATCTTTTCATTAGAAATTCCAAATATTGAAAAATTTGACCTTTGACCTTCACGATTCAAAGGTTATCGTTTTCCGATTTTAGTAAAACTTTCTGAACATATTTAAAATTACAAGGACTATAATATTATGAATAGGTTTGAAGGGCATGGAAGGGCAACTTTCTCGTCTTAAAGTAAATGTAACGTGAATACATTTTGTTGCATTGACCTTAATTTTCCATTTGTCCAGCCATTTTTCCAAATCGCTATCTTTTCATTAGAAATTCCAAATATTGAAAAATTTGACCTTTGACCTTCACGATTCAAAGGTTATCGTTTTCCGATTTTAGTAAAACTTTCTGAACATATTTAAAATTACAAGGACTATAATATTATGAATAGGTTTGAAGGGCATGGAAGGGCAACTTTCTCGTCTTAAAGTAAATGTAACGTGAATACATTTTGTTGCATTGACCTTAATTTTCCATTTGTCCAGCCATTTTTCCAAATCGCCGATGTGAGACTGGAGTTGTTCAGAAGCTATTACGAGGTTTTCATCTGTACTTAAAAACCGGTATCATCCGCAAATGTAGATGTGTGAGTCAGTGCGGTCGTAGGCATATCTGCAGTATATAAAATATATAGGTACGGCCCTAGAATACTTCCCTGTGGTACACCAGCGGACATTTTTCGACGTGTTGAGATCACATCCTTTGATATGATTTGGAAAGATCTTTCTTGTATGTAATTTTTAAGCAGTTTATGTACGTTCGCAGGTAGTAATCTAGTAATTTTGTGTATTAAGGAGTGAGATCGAAAAATTCTTAACACACGTTTTTCATTACATTTTTTAACCCAAGTATTATTTGAATTTTTTTTTGATCAAGTTACCTTTGAAAAACATGTCAGTTATTATGTGTAATGTCAATTATATTAATTTTTTTGTTAATCTGATTAAAATGAGTGACCAGAAAAAAGTGCGTACTGAAATTATTAAATATTTTCAACAAAACCCAACTTGGTCTTACAAAAAGTTGGCCAAGCATACAAAGGTCTGCCGTCAAACTGTTTCCAATGTTATTAAACAGTACCGGGAGAACTTGTCAGTTGATAGAAAACCTGGTTCAGGTAGAAGGAATGGTCCACATGATGTTTCTAAAGCCAAAAAAATAGAACGCATTTTCAAAAGAGCTCCCAACACATCCGGTAGGAAAGCAGCCCGGTTAGCTCAGTGCCCGGACTATTTGGTACGAAAAGTTAAAGCTAATGCAGGTTTAAAAACATACAAGGCTCAAAAAGTTCCTGACAGGAACGCTACTAAAAATTTAGAGGCCAAAAACAGAGCACGGAAATTGAAGTCAAGTTTTATAAAAAAATATTCTTGCTGCATAATGGATGACGAAACGTATGTTCTGGCAGATTTTTCGCAACTTCCAGGTCAAAAATTTTATGTTGCTGATGCTCGAGGGAATGTTGAAGAAAAGTTTAGGACCCAAAAGCAGACAAAATTTCCCAGAAAGTTCTTGGTATGGCAAGCAATATGCAGTTGCGGCAAAAGAAGCCACTCATTTGTTACAACGGGCTCTATAAATACCGAAATTTACATCAAGGAATGTTTACAAAAAAGGCTGCTTCCATTCATAAGACTTCATAATGTGTCCACTTATTTTTGGCCTGACTTGGCATCCTGTCACTATGGCAAACAAGCCCTTGAGTGGTACAAGAACAATAATGTGGTATTTGTACCAAGAGAAGCAAATCCTCCAAACTGCCCGGAGCTAAGGCCAGTGGAGAGATATTGGGCTCTTGTTAAAAGAGAATTGAAGAGTACAAAAAAGGTGTCCAAAAGTGTGGTAGATTTTAAACGGAGATGGACTACATGTTCGAGCAAAGTGACAGAAAGCACTATAAAAACGTTAATGGAAGGGTTTCCGAAAAAGCTTCAAAATTTCATCACTAGTGATTAAAACTATAAAAATAATTTTTTTTGTAAATTGTAATAATAATTTCAATCAAATAAAAAAAAATTAAAGCTGTAAGTTTAGTGGTTTCTTTTTTATAAACATATATGTATGTTAAGAATTTTTCGATCTCACTCCTTAGTCCATCGTGCCAGACTTTATCGAAGGCTTGAGATATGTCAATAAATAATGCGGAGCAATACTGCTTGCTCTCGAAGGTTTTCCGAATAAGTGTAGTTATCCGATGTACCTGTTCGATAGTACTATGGTTCCTTCTGAAACCAAATAAATGGTCAGGAATGATGCAATTTTCGTCAAGGTGCACTATAAGTCTCTCAAGTAACAACTTTTCAAAAAGTTTTGAGAATATTGACAATAGGCTAATGGGACGGTATGATGTCACTTGAGTGACATCTTTTCCCGGTTTTGGTATCATAACTATATCAGATATTTTCCATGAGGATGGGAAATATCCAATACGAGGGATTTTGGTGTAAAAAAGTCAATTTTTCAAACACTTAATTTCAAAAATTAAATGATGCAGTTTTGTAGAGAAATGTTTAAAGATGAAATGTACACTGATAGTTTTAAGAAAAATTTTATTTTTTTTTAAAAAAATGAAGTAAAGTTCATGCAAGGGTGTTAAACAAAAATTTACTTATATTTTCACACAATTCAGTGGTTTATATATGTATAATTTTCCTAATATAGCATTTCTACATAAATACAAAAAAAAATTATGGGGATATCATAAACCGTTAAGAAGATATGGCCATATTTATAAGCCTCTAAAAATTATTATATTTTTGATTTTCCATGGAGAAAAAAAATGTAGCCCCACATTCCCCCAAGCTGTTTTTTAAATATAATGAAAGGTGGGATTGTCTTGTTTCGATTTCAAAAAAAAATAGTTTTCGGAACAGGACGAAAACTTTAAATTTTTTGTCGAATAATAAAAGAAATATCAAAAAAATACTTATCTATGTATGGGTTTCGTGGGCGGTGGGCGTGACCGAACAGTAAATGTACGTACCAAAATTTCTAGACTTTTACTTGGATATAAAAAATTTTATGCGAAAAAATCAAACTGGATTGTATGGGTAGTGGGCGTTGGGCATGGTCGATTTTGATAAAATTTAATTATTTTCTTAATTTAGTCCATATAATTCTCGGTGCCAAATTTCAATGCTCTACGACCACTCATTATAATTTTTGCACAAAAATGTATTGCATTTGAATTGCATGGGCGGTATGCGGTGGGCATGGCCGATTTTAATAAAACTTAGCATACGTCCTTCATTTGTTGCAGAAAATATGTATATGTACCAAATTTCTAGACTTTTACTTGGATAGAAAAAATTTTATGCGAAAAAATTCTATTTGGATTGTATGGGCAGTGGGGTTGGGCGTGGTCGATTTTGATAAAATTTTATTTTTTTCTTAGTTTGGTCCACATAATTCTCGGTGCCAAATTTCAGTGCTCTACGATAATTTTTGCAAAAAAATGTATGAAGCCATCCCTCTGTGCGTAGTATAGAGTTTAATATGAACAAAATAATTCTCAGTGCTGAGGGGCAGATTACTTATCATCGTGGTAGTAATTTTATCTATACCAGGTGATTTTCCAGCCTTAAGACCTTTGATTGTCGTCTTCACGGTAGAGAACCGGAATTTTAGTGGGGCTGGTACCACATTATTTATGACATTGGCCTATTAGTCAAAAATAAAGTAAATTTTAAGAGAATTAAACTCGACTTTACTTAAGAGTGGACTTTAGGTCTATCATAGACAAGTTAAAGTATACTTCTGACGCTGAAGTCGACTCTAAAGATAAAACTAGCTAAAGTTGTTTTTAACTCATTTAACAACAGCAAAAAAAAAAAATATATAAACCACAAAAAAAAAGTAAAAAATGTTTATGTTACAAGATATTGGCAAAGATTTTGCAATTATTTAACAGATCAATAATATTACTAGCAAAATATCCTAAATATGATATTAATCTTTTTTTCCATTTTTCTTTTTTAATTGTGTATGTCAGATGTTCAGCGTTGCCACTTGTCTGTTTTTTGTTGTATATTGTATGAAAACATTTTCTACATTTGCGGTGGCACCCAGTTAAAGTCGGTTCAATTTAAAACATACTTTAATTTTGACTATGGTTGCAAATTAATAAAAAGCTGGTTTTTATTTTAAAGTTGATTTTAAAAAGAACCGACTATAGTGTTTGACTATGATTATGGGCCATTATCTCTAATATATGAATTTTTATCATTTGATCACTGAAATAAATTCTCGTTTTATATTCTTGATTACAGCGAAGTCAATTAGATCGGGAATCTTATTGAGGTCTGTAGGCCAATAAGTAGGTTGGCCACTAGATATGGCATCTAGACTGTTAGACGATATTGCTTCTAACAGTTGCCTGCCTCTAGAAGTAATAAGGCGGGAGCCCCAAAACTTATGTTTTTCATTGCAATCACCAACTGCTATAAATCTTGGACCTAGAGTCCTAAAATATTCGAGAAACTGCTCTCGATTAATATTATACCTAGGAGGACAATATATTGAAGATATTGTAACTCTACCATCAGGTATATTTATAGATGTGGCCTGGATGTGATCCGTTTTATATTCTGGCATTGGGAAATGCCTAATATCGTTTCTCACTAATATAGCTGTTCCACCACAAGCTCTACCACTTGGATGTTTTGTATCATAAGTATAGTATCCGTTAATTCTGAAACAGTTCTTTATGGTAAAGTGTGTTTCAGAAACGAGTAGTACATCAATTTCCGTATGGGGCATTATTTCCATGGTTTCTTTTCATTTGGATAACTGAACCCTCATTTGTCGTATTGTCATACGATTTGTTTTGATTGTTTTTTTATGATGCCTCTATATTGAGCACTAGAAGCACCAGTGTTTGTTTCCATTTGGGTAACTGAACCCTCATTTGTCGTATGGGCATACGATTTGTTTTGATTATTGTTTTTTTATGATACTTCTATATTGAGCACTAGAAGCATCAGGAAGGCTGGGAAAGTTAGAAGCCGTATAGTGAGCATATAAAGGTCTTCTTGCCTTCGTTGATTCCTGTATGCGTAGAAATACTGGGCATCCCCGGTAGTTTGCGGTGTGATTTTGACCACAGTTACTACATTTTCTTATATTATCTGTTTTTAAGTGGGGACATTCTTCACTTTTATGAATATCTCCACATCTTACACATACAGAAGGTAATTTGCAGAATGTTCGGGTGTGACCGAACTCTTGGCAATTAAGGCACTGAGGTAGACCGTTGCGCTTAATTGGTTCTTCTACAATTATGTTACGGTTAAGAAGATATCTTAAACCGTATATTGGATGAGTGTCACCCTTTTTATTTAATTGAGAAGAGTTGAAAGTGATTTCAACTCTAAAAATTGGTTGAAGAATTTTATTCTTATTTATTATGTTGTGAATGGACTTCACTTCAAAGCCTTCAGACTCTAGCGCCTTTTTAATATCATCAGTTTGCTCAGAACTATCTATACCTTTGATGACTACTGTCAAACCTTTTGCACTTTTCAGTTGATATATATAATAGTTTCTTTTCTCGGAATCGAAATTATCAACAATCATTCTGAAATTTTTTTCCGAATAAGTTTGTACCTTTGTATCTTGAATATTTCCTTTACGCAGAGACCACGTGGAAATTCTCCTTACCTACAAGTTGGGACAATTTGTTCACCGACGACATTTGTAGTAGGTTCACGCAAATATAGAGGAGGTGGCTTATAGTCTTTTACAGGCTTTGCGGGTATTTTTTTACTTTCTTGATTGTCAAGAATTGCAAAACGATTTTGACTTACATGATTTATCTTCGCCTGTTTTGGATTTGATTCCAATTGTGATGTCCTGGGACTGGACTTGCGTTTAGTTATAGTGATGTAACGGTCCATTCCTGTTAGGATTTTTCCCGTATTTTTCACTATACTTCGAGTATTTTTTGGTATGTCACCAGTATTTTTTAATGTAGTACTCGATTGATTTTGCTTATCATCACCGGTTTTTATAGAGTTAATATTTTCATTATTACTATTTGTGACATTGATCTCAGTAGCATTACTATTTTCAGCAACCATTTGAGTTGTTGTTTGTTTTTCTATATTTTCTTTTATGTTGTCTTCTACACAATTCTTTTGTTTTGGGGCACTAGAGAGTGGAGATCTCTCGTTTGTTGTTGTTCTTACACTTAAATAATTTTTGTGATCTTTTGGATCATTTGTATTATTATTGTTGTATGGAGAGCTCACAACAATGTATGCATTATTTCCATTGCTGCTGAGCAGTGTTGCCAGTTTAAGGCTGGGTTAGCCGACCGTTGATGTAATGTAACCGTAATGTTGACTTAACGTAACACTTTAGTGCGATTATAGAACATTAAAAACGTGTCATATGTTTTTGACATAAACAAACAAATTTAAACAGCTGTATGAAAGTGTTATCAACACAATTGTTTTAAATACTGTTCAAGCGATTTTATTATTTTTTTCTGCGATTTTTAAAAAAAATTATTAAACTTTTTTGGTAATAGTACTTACATATAAACCGTATATTTTTACACATAATGTATTCATCATCATTGTGAAGTGCTTCGAAGTGACTTCATATATGTTTATATTAACTCATTAGGAGACAATTATAAATATTATTTATTACCTTGTCATACAGACTTTATTTATTAAAGGACCGATAACTTAAAAATTAATTAATATTGTATTGTACTTTATACTAAAGGCCATTATTACAACTTGCCTTTATGTTCGTAATAGTAATAGTTAACTTTAAGGGTACCTTTTTCTATTGCTTAAAGTTTCACCTTCACTATTTCGAACATAAAGGCAAGTTGTAATAATGGCCCTAATTTGTTAATTTAATTTGTCTATACAAAATATTAATTTAATATTTTCAAACTTATTACTTTCGACTATTATTAGTATACATTTTATAAATGCTTGTGTGAACTAATTTGTATAATAAGTAAATATTACCATAACAATAAAAAAAAATTGTTTTTAGTAAGAATTGTCTCAATTTCCCAATTATTGATAAATTCACTGACATTTATTGTTGTGGGATATGCTAGTTCCTTTGTCCCCTTTTACAATGCAGAAATTGAAAGGCAGACATTTTTCTCATTCTCTTTTGAACTAACCTAAACCTGTATAATACACACTGTACCTCTTCAACACCTCGCCTTCAAACTTCGTCTGTCTTTTAATTTCTGCATTGTAAAAGTAGACTATGCGCATTTCACTGGTTGCTTAGGCCAGATCATCAGGAAACCTTTTCCCAAAAGGCTTTAGAAAAACTAAAGATATTATACAAATCAAACTATAGAGTGAATGAGAATTAAAGATACTCAAGCTTTATTTGTAAAAATATCAAAGCTTAAACAAAAAATCAACAATAAACAGTAAGTTAATCTTTTCTTACATTTTGTTTTTTATTTATGTATTTATATTATTGAAATATTTAAAACATTTTTAGAACATTGAAAATATTGTTAAGCGTTCTGAGCATAAGTATTTTTTGTACAAGACTTTTAAAATCAACAAGTTAACAACACCGTTAGTAAATGTCATGTTGAAACGTAAAGAAATGCTGTTTTTAACAGGTTCAGACGTTACAGTTACGTTACATTTTGTCACTATAACTGCTTTAACTACTTTACACACAATAGAAACGATCAGCTGTTCCGTTCCGTTAAGGTTACATTACATTACAGTCGGCTAATCCACCCTTTAGCCTTTTCGAGGCTAAATTTAGCCTTTTTATTTACCTTTTAGCCTCGAAATTTTGGTTTTAGCCTTTTTTTAATTTAAAAATAGCCTTTAAAAGGTTAAATTTAAATTTGTGGGACATTTTAATTCAATTTTAAGCCAACATACTCAAGAAAATAATCTGGCAGCGTTTGTTTAAATTGTGCAGTATTAAAGGAACAAATAACAGAATAACAACAATATGTATTTTGTTTTGAAAAAGTGATACTGAACTGTCAGCTTTTGCGTGTTAGTTTGTTACTTTTGCTTTGTTTTTGTAATTGTTGCAATAAACTCACACACAAATTTGACAGTTGGGTTTTAGATAAATAAAACCTAAGAATGTAGTGGTGGAAAAAAATTAAAACAAAATCAACTAACGTATATTTTGTTAAATGAATGACAGGGTTGTTTCAATGTTACAAATCAAAACAAAATTGTACATAAACAATGCAGCAGCAAGTTCTTTTTAATTTTGTTAAAATTAAATGATGAAATGGAGAAGTAAGTAGTGCTTGACAAATTAATTAAATAAATAAGTATAACAATATTGTATTTTTATTAAGTAGATATTTAAAAAGAATACCCAAATCGACTGTGGATGAAAATTACAATGAAAGTGCTGGTTCTAGTAAAAGAACAAGGTAATATTTAATTAATTTTAACATTATCTATAAACGATTAACAACCATTGTATTTTAGAAGTCAAGACCAAAATAATATAGATGAAATCGAAAGTGATGAGTGGAGCACCAGTGATTTGGATGACATAGAATCGGTAGTCGACAACGAGGTGGCAAAGCCAAAAGCCGCACAAAAAATGTAACAAGTTTATTATAATAAATGTAATTCTCTATTGAATTATAAAATATTTTAATTACAGTTTATACAGACAAAAAATACGGAAAGATTGGCTGAATGACCCACGCTTTTGTAAATGGCTTGTTATTAAAGACGACAATTTAAGCTGCAAATATTGTTTATGTACATTACAGTCAAAACTTTCTGGTCTCTTAGCACATTTAAAAAGGAAGAAACATATTAAAGCCTTAGCTCCATTTGTCACTGGACAGCAGCCAGCTGTTAATTTTAGTCCTATTTTATCACATAATGAAACAAAGCGTGCGACTTTGCAGAACGCAATATACACTGCTTGTCACACGTCAGTAAATTCAATCAACCATTTGACACTACTGCAAAAGAAAACGTTTCCAGATAGTGGAATTGCTAGGAATCTGCAACTGGGACGAACCAAATGCAGCAAACTTATCGAAAACATATTGTGTCCGTATTTTAAAAAGGAACTTAGGGCAGATATTGGAGACAGTTTTTTCAGTTTAATAATTGATGAATCGACAGATATATCCGTGAAAAAGCAGCTTGGTGTTATTATAAGGTACTATAGTAAAGCCAGCCGTAGTATTGTAAATACATTGTTAAAATTAATTGAATTAGAAGATTCTACTGCAAAGGCCATAGCAATTTTAATTACACTAGATGAATTCAAGCTTACTTTAACAAATTTTAAAGGCCTTGGTACTGATAATGCCAACGCTATGGTGGGTGTAAATAAAGGAGTTATAGCACTATTGAAACAAAAAAACCCAAATATTATATTAGTGCCTTGTGTGTGCCATTCTGTACAATTGGCAGTACAGTGCTTCAAAATGTATACCAAATGAAATAGAGTATTTAATATCTGAAAGCTATAATTGGTTTGCAAAATCTCCGTCAAGACAAAATTGTTATTATACAATATATTCATCGTTAAATAATGGGCAAGAGCCCCACAAACTCGTGAGAGCTTGCGAAACTCGATGGCTGTCAATTGAAGTAGCCGTAAAACGTATTGTGGATCAATGGTTCGAGTTAAAAGCCCATTTTGGTTTAATCTCGTCAAAGAATAAATGCTATAAAGCCAAAAATTTAAATGATTTATATACTGATGGTAATTTGGCGTACCTTCTTTTTTTGAAACCTGTATTGGGCGAAGTTCAAAAAGTAAATAAATCATTTGAAAGCAATTCAGCGGATCCAACAAAACTGTTTTCAGATTTAAAGTTTCTTCTCCATAGTTTGTGTTTTCAAATTGTAATACAATGCGAAGAATTTGATCCATTATCGTCGCCAATTGAAAATTTTTTAATGTCTTCGCCACATTTTTCATACACGTTTGAAGAATATATGAGAGATAAAATAAAGAACGGCTTAATTAGTGATGATTCTGAAAAAATAATACGACAAAAATGTCAAAGTTTTATAATTAAACTAATTGAACAATTGCGACAAAGATTGCCAGCCAATATGGAAACCCTTCGTAAAATCGATTTTTTATCCGTTGATAATACACTTAAAATAGTAAAACCAAATATATTCTCTCACATTGATAGTGAAAAATGTAACTATACTGCTGATGAAATTACGAAGATTGAGGCTCAATGGCGGAATATTTTAAATTACAAGTGGACAAATATAGAATCTACAGTCAACTTTTGGGTCGAGGTGCGAGAGTTTAAAAATGCGCTACAAGAAAATCCATTTAATGACTTGGTTAATCTAGTATTTAACTTTCTAGTACTTCCTTTAAGTAATGCAGAGGTTGAACGGCTTTTTAGTACAATGAAAATTGTAAAAACAAAACAAAGAAATAGAATTAAAGTGAAAATGCTTAATGCATTATTGACTATTCGATTTTCATTAAAAAGATTACATAAATGTTGCCATGACTTTGAAATTTCCGATGATATCCTTAAGTTTTTAGACTCATGTGATATTTACGCAAATTCAAGTACTGATTCCTCCGATGATGATGAAATACCTGTTTTATAATTATACATATATCTTTAAAAGACTGAAAATGTATTAATATATATTTTATATAGTTATTTCTTAACTCTAAAATAATAGTACTTAAATTAAAAAAAAACAATATTTGTGTGTATAAAACTATATACATGGGGCATTTCATGTCAAGTGAACCAACTTTTGAAATCGATGTCTTCCGATCGGGATGAAATTTGCACCAAGGTTAGCTCTATTGGATAGTAACTCAGACACAATTTTTCAACAACATCGGTCGAGAACTCTCTGAGTTATAGGGGGTAAAATTTTGACAATTTGGTCAAACAGGGGTTTTTTCTTATCCATGTAACTTATTACCTATTGTTCTTAGCAAAATGTGTCCCAAATAGTATAGATAGCTATTTCTTCGATCTTTCGAAAAAAAATATTTAAAAAAAAAAATAAAAAATTTTTAATATTTTTTTTCCGAAATCAAAAACTTTTTTGACTTTTTTTTAAAATGGGCCCTTTTTTTTTTTTTTTTTTTTTTCTTAAAATAAAGTTTAGATATTTTCCTTGAACACCTACTTGGTCGCTTAGTGGGATGCGAGTGGGATATCTATCAAAATAACATTGTTTCTCATTTAAAGCCTCTACAACTGCCACTTCTTGACATTGAACGTTATTCAAGTCCGACACCTTTTTATCAATGCCATCCACTCTGTTGTTAATAACATCAGACACCTTCTGAATTTTCCCATCCGTGGGTCTAGAATATTCTTGAAGTTTTGTTAGAAGTCTATCGTTGTTTACTCTGAAAGTTTCTTTAACTTCAGCTAACAGCTTCTCGTTGTTTACTCGAAGTTCAGCTAGAAGCTTCTCATTGTTTACTTTAATAGTTTCTAGAAGTTTCATTTGCATTCCTTCCATCTTTTCCATAATAGCCGCAAACATTGTGCTTAAATCCATGCTGCTTGTTGCTGAACGTGTAGAAACTTCCATTTCTTCCTTATACTCTAATTCGTAAGCACCGATGTCAATATCACGCCGCTTGAATTCGTCTATCAGCCTCTTCAGCAATTCTGCCTCGTTACCTGCTGTTGGTAGCTCCAACTTACTCAGTTCTTTCTTGAGTTGTTCAACTTTTAGTTCTTCAAACTTTATGCTTATTATTTTGCAATCCCACTTCTGACACCAATTGTTACGTTTTAACCTTTTCAAAACGCTGGTTTATTTCCTTCAAATAAACCGGATACTTTTGATTGCAAATAAAAGCCGTTTAGTAGTTTGAAAATTGTAACAACTCTTTATTTATTTATTTATTTATTTAAAATGTACAACAACAACAGAATAAAATAGTCACTCAGTGTTTTTTTATACACGTTTGCAAATTCGCAGAAATTCAGACACAATTTATAATGTACACGAATTTACTTGAAAAACACAACACACTTTAAGGCACTCAGTTGATGTTTATTCGAAAAACGTTTCTGATAAACTCACTAACGACTGCAACCTCTGCAACTATTTATAACACTGCCATCAGCACTCTAGATTGCTCTTTAACTGTCAAAGTTCGAATATTCTAGATCTTACTAATACATACGCCATCTGTGGTGTACTTTCTACAATGTTCTTTAACTGAATATTCGAATTCAAACAGCGTTGCCAACTTACGACCAATGGTCAACTGAAAGCTTTTATTTAATAATGCCCACAGATATGTTATGTTTGTTATGTTATATGTTACAGTTTGCTATTACAGCACTGTTATTTGAAAGCATTATGCTTTTAAATCAGCCCTTAAAATCGTTATATTTGAATTCAAGTACAATTTCGTAACAATATTATTTTCATAATTTTTCAAAAATTACTAATAATATGTTATTGTATGTAAATAAAAGAGAAAGTAACAGTTATTAAGAACAAGAACAAATGAACTGTTTATCTTACAACAAAACATTAAAAAACAACAGAAACGAATAAATGTCATACCAAACCATTTAAAAAAAAAAACATTTTTAACTGTTATTTTCAGTGATTTATTTTTATCACAAAAATATAAATCACAATTTGGGTTTTTTGGTATATGGACGAGTTATTTTCGATCTCTGCTAAAAATTCAATCGCGATCCGGAGGCAGTAAAACTTAAAATAATGCAATAAAATTTTAGATACATACAGGTAAGCCTCCATTTACGCGGTACTTTATTTTAGCAACCATTTTTGCAAATACGCTACTTTTTTTACGCGATTTTTATATAATGTGGCAACAAACAACAAGAAATAAAAAAAACACATGCGAATAACAGATTTCTTTTTTGAAAATTTCGTTAATTTTCGAATTTTTTGTTATGTTTTGATCTATTTTATGTATATTTTTTTTGTTTGAATTGACATTTTTTCCTTAATTTTCGATAAGAAATAATTTTTTTAGTTGAGTTTTTTTACTTTACTTTTGTTTTAAGTAAGTTTTTAGAAGTACAAATAAAATAAGTTTACTTAAAGTATATATCGTAGCCTTAAATGAAAACGGACGTAACTACATTTTTATTGTTTTTACAGGATACGTTATAAATCAATAATAATAGAGTATTCTTGGCAATTGTTCAATCAATCAAAAACTCGATTTTGAATTTTTGTGTAGTTACGTCGGATTTCGTTTAAGGTGATGATATGTATGTATGTATGTATGTACATTAGGGATATAACTTTTGACAATTTTTGCAAATATGCAAATTGGCATAACATAGTCTAATAGAGCATTAAACAAGTAAGAGTACTATATTCGGCCGTGCCGAATCTTAAATACCCTCCACCTAAATATGATGGTATAAAAACTGAAATAATATAACAATTGTTAGAAAGGCTAGTTTACGCAGAAGATATTTTATTTCAAATGTACAAAAAAGTTTATCTAATTCTGCAATTTAACAATTTAAAAATTTAACAATTTATATACTTAATAATTAGTTAATACGTTTGGATCAACATTTTTCCCTTTTAACCTCAAGTTAAAAGAGTATAAAATAGGGTACACAAATATATTTAGACAAATTTCAAAATATTTGGTTGTGGGACATATGTGGGAGCTATGACCTATTATGATTCGATTGTCGTAAAATATTTTTACGTGATTTTTATGTATTTATATGAGAGCTGTGGCCAATTATGGACCAATATTCACAAAATTCAGTATTATGATTTTTGAATACAAATTACTGATCTGTGTACTATTTTGGTTTAATATATGGATGCTATGACCTATTATGGTCCTAAGTATTTAAGAGCTATTTTTGAAGAATTTCATATAAACAACGCTATTAACAACAGTGTACCTTATATGGGAGCTATGCCGAATTATGGACCAATATTTAAAAAATCTTGTAGTACGATTCTTGGATACAAATTACTGATCGTTGTAAAATTTTGGTTCAGTATAGATTTTTATGGATATTTGTGCAGGTTAATGTGTTTTCCTGAAGTGGTTCTTATATGGAGGTTATGACCAATTATGGGCCTATCATCATAAAATTTGGTACATCGATTTTTTTTATGTATTGAATAAATTTGTTTTGAATTTCAACCTGATAACTATATTTGTAAGAAATTTATGAGGATTTTAGTGATTTTCGGGAGTGGACCATATATGGGAGCTATGGTTAAATATGGACCGATATTCACAAAATCCAGAAGTATGATTACTGGATACAAATTACTGATCTGTGCGTAATTTCATTTTGATATCGATATGGTTTTAATATTTTTTAAGGTCTTGTAGGGGAGCTATGACCAATTATCGGCCAATCTGCATAAAATTTGGTACAGTGATATCTATATATATGAGTATAATTTTGTCGAATTATAGAATGATAAATGTATTTATAAGAGATTTATGAGTACTTAACTGATTTTCGGATGTGGACCTTATATGGGAGCTGTGATCAAATATGGACCGATATTCACAAAATCCAGTAGTATGATTTCTAAATATAAATTACGGATCTGTGTGAAATTTTGTTTTGATATTGATATTTTTTAGATATTTATGTAGGTTATTGTGTTTTTCGGAAGTGGTCCTTATATGGGACCTATAACTAATTATCGGCCGATATTCATAGAATTAGGTATAGCGATTTTGGTATATATGGGGATTATTTATGTCGAATTTCAACTTGCTAGCGACATTTATAAGATATTTATGCTTATTTAAGAGATTTTCGGAAGTGTACTTTATATGGGGGCTATGGTCAAATATGGGCCGATCCACGAAAATTTTTGTAATATAACTTTTTTTACCACGTAACTTATTTTTGCTGAATTTTATATGGATATTCCTATTCTGTAGGCATTTATAGACCATAGAACCATATTTCGGGAAGATATTTGTATGGGGGCTAGGAGAAATCTTTGACCGATTCTTATAATTTTCATCAGAGTTACTCCTTTTGTCATAAAAGTAACGAGTATGATATTAGCTGCAATATATTTACAAAAAATGTCCAAAAATATGTAAAAATTATCAATTTTTTTTTGAGGTTGTCCCACATTTTAATTCATAACTTTGGATCCACTGTACCGATTGCTGATTTTCAATACCAAACTGCTTAGGACAATAATAAAAATTTTTCTTGCAACTCTACTAAGTGTGTTTGCGTATTTTGGACGTGAGCGTGTTTTACACAGACGGACATTGCTCAATCGACTTAGAATTTCATAAGGATCAATAATATATATACTCTGTTGGGTCTCAGATGAATATTTCTCAATGTTACACACGGAATGACAAACTTATATATACCCTCATTCACCACTTATGGTGGTGGAGGTTATACAAATATATTTGGTCAAATTTCAAAATATTTGGTTGTGGGACTTATATGGGAGATATGACCTATTATGAGTAGATTGTCATGAAATATTTTAACGTGATTTTTATGTATTTATATGGGAGCTATTGCCAAATATGGACCGATATTCACAAAATTCAGTATTATGATTTTTGAATACAAATTACTGATCTGTGTACTATTTTGGTTCAATATATGGAAGCTATGAGCTATTATGGTCCTAAGTATTTGAGGGCTATTTTTATAGAATTTCATATAAACAACGCTATTAACAAAAGTGGACCATATATGGGAGCTATGCCGAATTATGGATTAATATTTAAAAAATCTTGTAGCACGATTCTTGGATACAAATTACTGATCGATGTAAAATTTTGGTTCAGTACAAATTTTTTTGGATATTTGTGCAGGTCAATGTGTTTTCCTAAAGTGGTTCTTATATGGAGGCTATGACCAATAATGGGCCTACCATCATAAAATTTGGTACATCGATTTTTGTATATATTGAATAAATTTGTTTCGAATTTCAACCTGATAACTGTTTTTGTAACAAATTTATGAGGATTTTAATGATTTTCGAGAGTGGACCTTGTATGGGAGCTATGGTTAAATATGGACCGATATTCAAAAAATTCAGAAGTATGATTACTGGATACAAATTACTGATCTGTGCGTTATTTCATTTTGATATCGATATGTTTTAAATATTTTTTAATTTTAATATCTTTTTCGGAAATGGGCCTTATAGGGGAGCTATGACCAATTATCGGCCAATCTGCATACAATTTAGTACAGTGATTTATATGTATATGAATATTATTTTTGTCGAATTTTAGCATGATAAAGATATTTATAAGAGATTTATGAGTACTAAACTGATTTTCGGAAGTGGGAGCTATGGTCAAATATGGACCGATATTCACAAAATCCTGTAGTATGATTTCTAAGTATAAATTATGGATCTATGTAAAAGTTTGTTTTGATATTGATATTTTTTAGATATTTATGTAGGTTATTGTGTTTTACGGAAGTGGTCCTTATATGGGAGCTATAACCAATTATCGGCCGATCTTTATAGAATTAGGTAAAGCGATTTTGGTATATATGCTTATTTAAGTGATTTTCGGAAATGAACTTTATATGGGGGATACGGTCAAATATGGGCCGATCCACAAAAAATTTGGAGTTATTATTTTTTTAAGCACGAAACTTATTTTGCCTGAATTTTGTGTGGATACTGCAATTTTGTATGCATTTACAGACCATATAACCATATTTCGGGAAGATATTTGTATGGGGCCTAGGAGAAATCATGGACCGATTCTTATAATTCACCACTTATGGTGGTGGAGGGTATAAAAATATGAAAAACCACGGTATTATTTTTTCGCGGTTGTTAAAAAAGTTCACGCACCAAACGCAATAAAGTTTTTCATTAAATTTTTTCAGTTATTTTGAAAAACAATATATTTTATTTTAACAATAACTGCGGACATACTTCAAAAGATAATTTTTAAATAAGGGAAGTTTATATATAATTTATATAATTTTTCAGAGAAAATAAAATTTGGTTTATTTTAGAAATTGGTGTTGGTGCGTGATGTTTTTGATTCCAAATGACCTAAAAAATTATTTTCATTACTATTACAACATTGGCCATCACGTGGTGGTATGCCAAAAATTTCGCCAAAATTAGTTATATACCTAATGTACATATGTGTTTTCTATTTAACCCTTTCGCTACAAGTTTTAACTGGAGGTGTTAATAGATGTTTTAAGTATATTATATGGTTGGTATTGATATCCATATTGACTGATATTAATATTAAGGTCCTACGTGTCCTGGTTTATCCGTTATTCCAAATTAAATTTTTAGTCCTGGAAGCTTATCCTGAAGCCCCCCGTGATTTTTATTTTAATATTTTTTATTTTTGTATTTCCCTAATATGTTTCTAAGCATTCTATATCATTTTTATTACAAAATTATAGTTTTTAAAAATTTTATATGCAAAAAATCGAAGGAACTTTTTTGAAAAAAAAATTTTGGATTCAAAAATCTATTTTCACACATTTTCAAATTGCTACCAATCGAACACGCATAGTGATAATTCAATGAAATAAATTGTAAACATCTCTAAATATATTCCAAAAATAGACTCAGAAACTATTTTTTAAAAATATTAATAAATGTCGAAGTTATGTGCAAAAATCTAAAATGTATCCATATGGATACAATGTAGCGAAAGGGTTAACGCGATTTTTAGGTCCCAATTTCTTGTTTGTTATGTGACGGATGTATTGTTTTACGCGAAATAAAAAATCATTGACCCCACAAACGCATTTCGTTCTAAATTAGAACCTCGTTTTACGCGAATTTGATTTACACGCTTTTTTTGGGCCCAACAAACGGCGTAAATGGAGGCCTACCTGTATTAGCTACACCATTTGGCACATTTTTATCGCTGAGCCTTCAAAAATTTTAGAAAAAAATTTTGACCTTCAAACGTGGCTCCCACCCTAAATGATGGGTAAATTCACGAGTTCGGTACTGTCTCCTAGAACTGCTGGGTTATGATCCTTTTGTTTTGAACATTTATGTTATTATTTTTATCCAACACAAGTCCAACAACTTGACGAATTTTTCTTTTTTTAATATTTGCTTCTTGCAATTCCTCCCGCGCCTTTCGATGCAACCAATAGTCTAAGTCAATCTACTAATTGATTAGGATCGTTCCAGTATATATACAGTGAATGTATACTGTAAAATAATTTTTATTGACGGATTTTAAGGCATAAAACTATTTAAAACAATTGGTAATGGTAATTAGAACTTACGAAACATTATTTATACAATAATTTTGACTTACCTACAACCAACTTTGTACGATATTTTGTGTATTGATGCTGGTAAATGCATTTAAGTTTACTGCCCAAAAAAGCTAACGGCAAATAATTTACATGAAGCTTTGTGATGTTTCCGTCTAAAAATATCGACAAATTTGCTATTTTAGCTACTTTTAAAATGATTAAAAAGTTTACAACATAATTTTGTATTCAAAGTAGTATTATTCTTATTTTGTTTTGATTTAATTTTATATTAGGCTGCTAAATGAAATTTTTTTCATGAAAACCAGTTATTGCTTCCAAAAGTATTATGCACTTATCTTAAATGTGCAGGTATGTATGGCACTTAAATTAACGAATTTATATGGAGTTTGGTAAACAAATTTACAAACCACAAGTTTTGTGCACTTATATGCCAAATGCTCTTAAGCGAAAGGCAGGTAAGTTAAAACTATTGTAACTGAAAAAAAGTGAAAATAAATCTGTAGCCGTGGTAATTTTTAATAAAATTACCACGGCTACAGAGGAGGTATTGATCAGTTTTGAATTTGGGCTTATAAAACCAAGTGTGGGCCGCGCCACAATCCCCAAAGTGGGGCATCTCGGGTATATCAAAAATTAAATTTTTGTTTGCGATCCGATTGCAATCCCACAGTTCCCAAAAAACTTAAAAAAATTCCCAAAATTGGGATTTTTGATTTTTGGATCTATTGAAGGCACCAACCAAGCTCGGGGCTATAAAATCCCTTTGCACAATATTGAACAACATATTGGGACATACAAAATAAGCAGCTATGCGATTAGAGAAAATGTTGTCTAAAGTTGAAATTCACATAAAAACGCAATAGTACGAATTTTTATATTATTTTGCTTTTATAATATTTCCCAAACTGTTATATTTCAGAAAAATCCCTTTGCACAATATTGAACAACATATTGGGACATACAAAATAAGCAGCTATGAGATTAGAGAAAATATTGTCTAAAGTTGAAATTCACATAAAAACGCAATAGTACGAATTTTTATATTATTTTGCTTTTATAATATTTCCCAAACTGTTATATTTTAATGACCCAATTTTGATTTCCAATTTTAGTCTTTATTTATTTAAATAAAACTTCTATTTTATTGCACTAAAAGTCTTTATTAACACACATATCAATACAATGTTTTATTTTGTACACCCAAATCAACTTCATAGTTTTTTTCACATTTTTCTAATCAATGACTATATGCGGCAAAACAAAACCATATATGTGGCGGAAATATTTTAAAAACAAGTAAGAGTGCTATATTCGGCTATGCCGAATCTTATATACCCTTCACCTTTGTTGTGGATGCATTATTATTTTTTATAATTAGTATATATGTATGTACATTGCCCACTTTCAGCGTACAGCATCCTAAATTTATCAAGAACACAAAAAACAACAACAACGCCAAACGAAACAAAACACCAAAAGAAAAAACAAAAACAAAATACGCAAGGCAATGAAACCAACACACATCCAAACATACGTTTAATTGTATAAAAAACAACAACAACGCCAAAAGAAACAAAAACAAAAGAAAAACAAAAAAACGCAAAGCATGCACATCCAAACATACGATTTGTTGCTTTTTTGTCAAAAAAAAAACAACACACAACCAAACAAAAGTTTAAAAAACAACAACAACGCCAAAAGAAACAAAACACAAAAAAACAAAATCCGCAAAGCATGCACATTCAAACATACGATTTGTTGTTTTTTTGTCAAAAAAAACCAACACACAACCAAACTAAACTTTAGTTGTATAAAAAACAACAACAACGCCAAAAGAAACAAAACACAAAAAAAAAACAAAATACACAAAGCTTGCACATCCAAACATACGTTTTGTTGTTTTTTTGTCAAAGCATGCAATACATTGTGTTTTTTGATGAAATTTTCAGAGGTTGTCTCGGATTTTTGCTCATATCTCCGTTATTTATGGACGGATTTTGCTGATTTTAAATAGCAAAATTCTCGAAAGTATGTCTAACAGAATTGTTGAAGATTTGGATCCCGGAGATATCTGGGGCCTTCAGAAAATTGATTTCAACAGACAGACAGACAGACAGACAGACAGACAGACGGACATGGCTTAATCGACTCCGCTATCTATAAGGATCCAGAATATATATACTTTATAGGGTCGGAAATGAAAAATGTAGAAATTACAAACGGAATGACAAACTTATATATACCCTTCTCACGAAGCTGAAGGGTATAATAAACATTTTCGCTTTAACCATTTCGATCTTCGCACAATTTCGTATTTTACATTTTTCAACTTCGTATGGTACTTTTAGCATCTTAGATATTTTCATTGTTTGAATTTTTCACTGCGCATATCGTTTGCAGTTTATGGCTTTCACGCTGCAATTTGTTTGCATGTATGATGTTTTTGTAGTAAATTTTTTGTATATTATACACAAGCAATTTCATTTGTGTTTACTAACCAAAAATATACATATATTTAGGCAGCAAATATTTTAAAAATGAAAAATTTTAATTTTGTGTTCTAGCTGAACGTAAAATATTGTGTAAGGCAAAATATTTTTGGAAAAACTGCGACAAATATTTCTACCATGAAGCTTGTGCATATATGGAATTCGTAAATAGTATTTATATTTTTAGTATGTATACAATGAAATATTATTTTGTTAAATATTTGTTGCAGTTTTCATGTAAAATTATGATTTTTTTTTGCAATTTTTTGACAAATATAGTAGTAATTTTAAACTCTTTTTTTCAGATTGAGAGTTATTTATTTTTATTCTCTAAAATAAAGTTTCTGGATATTTTTTTCTGAAAAGTACGCAAACATACTTATTATCTTTACTAATAACCAGGGAAACCAAAATATGCAAATGCATGTTTTTTCTGGTGAGTCTAGTTAGCACATGGATAAGATATTTACACGTTTCAGAACTATTTAAGAATTTTGGCATCGATTTGTTAGTGCATATTTTTGGATATTTTACATATATTTGTTTTAAGAGCATATTAATGTCATATTTTTTTGTCTACAGGTTTTTACTTCCTTTGTTTAAAATTCAAAATTGAAAAATATATGGCTTTTTTTAATATAAAATAAGCACTATTTTAATAATAGCGCCATCTAAATATCAAATTGTAGTTATAATTCAAACTTAACCGTTCTAAGTGTTAAAGAAATATTGTCTTTTAAATTTGCTCCTATAACATCAGTTTATGCCGAAAGAACATTTTCTATGTATAAAAATGTTTTCGGATCCAATAGACAACGATTTTTATTTGAAAATCTAAGTCAATATTTTGTAATTTATTGCAATAATATCCTTAATTGAAGAAGTGACTTTATATTTATATAAAATATCATCAAAAAATACCTCTCCAGGCCTTTTCATAGCTTAAGTTCCAATTGTTTTTATGTTGTATTTATTTTTTGTTATACTTGTTTTAGTTCATGTTATTTTTGTTTATTTTATGTTACTTTACCTTTTTAGAAATGAATTGTATAGATTTTTATACCCTACACCACCATAGTGGGGAGGGTATAATGCGTTTGTACAGATGTTTGTAACGCCCAAAAATATGGTTCTAACACCCACCTTAGAATCACTTTCAGAGTCGATTATACGATGTCCGTCCATCTGGCTGGCTGTCCATGTAAACCTTGTGCGCAGAGTACAGGTCGCAATTTTGAAGATATTTCGATCAAATTTGGTACATATAATTTTTTCGGACCAAGGACATATTGAAACTGGCTAAAATCGGTCCATTATTTCACCTAGCCCCCATACAAATGTCCTCTCGAAATTGGACTTTATCGGTCATAAATGTTTAATTTATATATGTATCTAAACAAATTTCGGTCCAAATAAGTTTTATATATACAAAATTCATGTCACCAAATTTTGTTACGATCGGTCCATAATTAGTCATAGCTCCTATATAGACCCGCTTCCGAAAATCACTTTAACGTGCATAAATCTCTTAAAAATTTTGGTATATACACAAAATTCAACATAAATAACATTAATATAGACATAAATCACACGACCTAATTTCAAGGTGATCGGTCCATAATTGATCATAGCTCCCATATAAGGCCACTTCCGAAAATCACTCAAAAATATAAATTATTAAAATTTTAAAAGAAAAATGTTTTTGCTCATTTACTTAGTGTAGGGTATTATATGGTCGGGCTTCACAGACCATACTTTCTTACTTGTTTTAAATAAAAGTATATTTTTTGGTTAAAAATTATGTAAAATTTTGTTTTTTTAAGAGCATATTTTTTAAATTTTAAGAGCATATTTTAAAGTTTTTACTGCATATTTAAAGCGCTTAAACGCTTTTTAGAGCATATTTCCGGTTTCCCTGCTAATAACTAAAAATCTGTCTAGTAAACAGTCTCGACATACAGTAGTGGTCTAAAGTGGATACATTAAATGAAATTTTTTTAAATTAGTTATATTTTTTTTTATTATTTTAACACTTTGCTTTGTTAATAAAAAAAAGACTGAAAATTGTGACGCTTTTATCCAGTATTGTCCATATTTGAATATTTTCGGCACGTTTTTTCTTTAGTATTTTGTCCAAAGTCCTTTGTTCTTTAAGATACTTTTTATGCGAGTAGGCATGCTTTCCACGAGATTTTTAAAAGTTTGAGGTGGAATATTAGCCCATTCTACTGTAACTCTTGACCAAAGATCCTCTAAATTGGTCGGTGCTCGTTCGTATTGGGAGAGTCTTCTTTTGACAATTGCCCACAAATTCTCGATGGGATTCAAATTGGGGCTTTTTGCACAATTTTGGCAGTGTGTTTTGGATCCACATCTTGTTGAAAAGTTATTTCTGTGGCAGGATAAGCGCACTCCTCTATAAAAACGGGCATATTGTTCTGCAAAATACGGAGTACTCGTTGTTCATAATTCCATTTATTTTAACTAGAGGACCAATGTCCCACCAAGTTAAACATCCTCACACCATTAGACTCCCACCACCGTGTTTCACTGTTAGCTTGACATGGTGTCGTTGAATGGTTTCACCGATCCTCATCCAACAATATTGTATTCCATCAGATTGGAAACGATTAATTTTCGTTTCATCCGACCATATCACTCGTTTCCAGCCTTTGGTTGTCCAGTTTTTATGTGTTTTGCAAAAATTAATCCGAGCCTTAACATTCTTGTCCGTTTATGGCGTTTCTTGTTATCATATTTCGTTCCACTAAACAAGCATCTCCGTCAGAGAGCAATCTAGGCCTACCTCCTTTGTTAGCAGCCAAATATCGGCGTTTTCTTACAATATGTTTTGTCGCATGTTTTATATACAATTTCAGCTCTTTTATATAATAAAAGTAAGAAATGCAATAAAAATTAAATTTTTTAAAAATATTTTTGTTTTTTTACAATATAAATTATAAATTTAAATCGACAATTCAAAACAAAATTCACAAAATAATGAAATGTTATTTTAGTCCAATATGTTTTGTCCGACACTGTATCTGGTAAATTCAAATTTTGAAATTTTTTTAATATTGTATCGTCTATATTATTTGATTTTTTGCCTAATATATCGTTTATTATTTGCCAAGATACGCGCATATTGTTTCTATTTTCGAATAATTTGTTTTTATAATAAGAATTTTTAAAATTATTTTGCTGTTTGTTTAAAATATTTCTAAATTTCTTGTATTGGTATTCATTTGATTTATTACTTTTATTTGATAACCATTTTTTGTAAAGTTTATTCCTGATTTCACAATTTTTTATTAAAGTATCGTTCATCCATGAATTTGGTACTCTATTTTTCTACTTTTGCACATTTTTCTTTGAATTATTATAAATGATTTTAAATTTTTCATAAATTGAATTATATATTTAATCTGGATTTGTAATATTTTCTAATTCATGCTAATTGGTTGTACATATTTGATTTGATACTTTCTCATTACAAATTTTTGTATATTGGGTTGCTTTGTTATTGTTTTTTATTTGTACAGCATCGTTTTCACTGAGCCAATATAAGAGAGTGTAATGGTCAGAGACGTTTGTTTTGATAACATACGTACCCAACAGACCATTTCATAAGCAAAATGTAACTAAATTGTAGAATAAGCTTATCATAAGAGAAAAAGTTAAAAATTTAACAATTATGATTGCAAGTGACTTATGCACGCAATAGTTTTGTAAGTGTTGTTGAGAATGATGTCCCGTTATATGACGCGTGCGTGCATTTAGTATTATTTGTTGAAGTTTTTAGTCTTAGTGTTTTGTTCAAAGAGTGAAGTGTTTTAAAAAGTTTAAAACTTTTAAAAAAGTAATTATTAAAATAATAAAACTTAATAAATAATTTATAAATAAATTTCTGAAAAATTAGTACAAATGAAAAACGAGTATAGATATTATTTGGTTATATTCCCATGCTTACAAAAATATTACGAATGTAAGCTTATTATATACTACAGACAAGTAATATTATCGCAAGTGTTCAGTTTTCATTATTAAATAATTTTTAATAAGACTTTTACAATAGTAATCACAACACTTTTCTAAGCTTAAGGCTTATGTTGGTAAGCTTGTTACAAGTTATTTCTAAATAGTTTTGGTTTGTTGGGGTAGTTATTGGTGTGTGTAAATGTTTGTGCCTAACAAAGAGATGGTCAATGCATGTCCGTGAATTTCCATTTATGTCTTCTCTTGTACATTCTTTAATCGTGCATTGTAAGCCCACAAAGTATACAGAGGATTCAAATTTGACAGTTCAAAAACACTAAAATCAGCTTTTTTTAAATTGTTTCGATAGAAAGAGAAAACAAATTTGCGGTTTAATACAGACAGTGCGTTAAAACAAACAACTATATAAATAAGCACAAAACCAAACCAGTTGAAATTGTTTCGAGAGAAAGAGGCAAAAACAACAATTAGCGAATTTCCCCACTTCCCTGCAATTCCTATTTTCCCACAATATATATAAATGCAGAATGTTATATGTTGCAGTATACTTCCACTTGTCATTAAGTACTAAATTAATCGTAGAGTCGTAAATACTTCTTTTTGCAAGAATACAAATCAAACTTTAACCTGTTCACATCGCTGTATTACTCCTACTTCTTCTATCCTAATTATTTTGTTTTATTTCTTTCCTTTTTTCCATATTTATTTGTGCAATTGTTCTGAGTAACAAAATCTAAACGATTTTGTTTCGGCTCAGACAGTTTGAACATCTCTTCCAATTATCCAGCCTTTTACCCCTTCACCTAGCTTTTCAGCTCAACATTTGGTCCAATACGAACCGGATTAACAATGGAAGATTCATCTTATTCTCTGAGATTTCACTCAGTTGTTGTGGAGTTCCTACCAACAAATAGTTTTCCATCCATTCTCTTTGACAATAACACAGGTTAGTTTGTTTTTCATTATATTTTGCATTGGTTATATTTGTTACAAAGTGCTAAATAAGAGTGTTAGTGAAGTGAAAAATAGTTCTCCAAAATAAAAATAAAGCAAAAAGCCGACGGCAATTGAATTTCATAAAAATAAAATTTACATGTAAACATCGACATTGGTTTACACTACATGAATACGCTGTGAGAGATTAACGAGAGTTTTTACTTCATTTGTAGTACGGAAAAAATATACCGACAATTTTTCTATTTCTAGTGACCCTTCGTAGGGTATTTCATTCGTTTTGTCGTGTATATTTGCTCCATTTCATTTCTTCTCCAATATATTTATTTGATAAATATTCCATTTCAACTCTGCGCATTCTCTTACAGCTCATTTCTCCTCTTATTGTTTTCCTGGTTCAATTGCATTTCCATTCCTTTTATGATTTTGGTTTATTTATTCTTTCCCATCGAAAAATATTCCACACACTTCAAATTTCTTTACTCCTTTCTCTTAACAATTTGTTTTGTTTCTTTCCAAACAATATTTATTCTCCTTATTAATATTGTATAGTTATTAATTCTATAATTTACATACGTTTGTCCGTTTGTATATCACACTAAAGGTAGGGTCAGACTACGCAAATTATTTGACACAAGATGTTTCATGTGTTTGATCAAAATTACATCAACTAATTCATGGGTTGATTTTGTATTAACACTGTACACATTTATTTGCCATATTTGTTTAATCAAATTACACCGAAATACTATCAAACACACAAAGAAGAAAATATATTTGTCTTGTGGTCACATTTATGGTAATATTTATTCTAAATAATTAATAAATAAAGCTGCAAAACAACTTTAATTTCTTTTATCAATAAACAAGACATTTCTAGAAAGTAAAATATTACCAGATTTTGCTTTACATTTGAAAGAATTATGAAATTTTAGTACTTTTATTTAAACTTCAAATATTTTATGTTTCTAGTTTGAACAGAAAATATTTTTGCACTGCAAACAAGAAAACAGCTGAATTTGGTCAAACAAATTTATTTGCCAATATGAAAACATTCTTGTAATGTGAAAAATGTGTGACCACTAAACAGCAAATATTTTCCTGCATTTTGGGTATTTTTGTATGATACCAAAATCAGAAAAGTAAAATATGCTATTAGACATATTCTTCTTCTGCAGTAGAAAAAAATTAAACAGATCATACTGTTTAAGAATTATTTTTTAATTACAATCAATTCATACTATTTATGTATGTATAAAAAATTTTCTTTGATTTTAAATTCAATCTGTATAAAATTTCAGTTAATATTCCATATGTACATATGAGCAATTTTAAATTTTGAAAATAGACAAACTCCATGTATAAATAAAAAATAATCAAACATCAGACTATGTTAAAAGTATAAAAATATAAATCGCAACATAGACTTCATGTCTTCAATTAGTTTTTCTCCCAGTATGTCATCCTATGCTGAATGACTTTTATGTGAAGAAGAAGACTTCATTTATTGATGCAATTATTTAGTGAAAATAATTTAAATAACAAATATTAAAGAAATATTGAATATATATTTATGTTAAAAAAAAATAGTTAATTTGTGTCTTTAATTTAGTACAAAAAATATTTAAATAAACTCCTCGTATTTTTCCGCCATACTGAGCAAATAATTTTCTGTTTTTCTCTATTTGATCAAACAATTATTTCCTGAAAGTATTTGATATAGTGTGACCACACGGCAAATAAATTTACTGATTCTTTTTCGTAGCAGTTTGGTCAAACAAAAAGTGAAAAATTAATAAAATAATTTCTTTAGAATTCGAAATAAGTGATTTAACCTTAAATATATTTGCAAGATCAAACTATATATTTTTTAGGAATTTATATAGCTAGTGGTCACACTTTGTTCACATTAAGAAAATATTTAGTGTGTCGACAAATAATTTTCTTTGACTAAAATCATCTGTTTTGTTGTTTGCTCTAAATTTTATTTGTGGTCAGATTCAGGCAATGAAATATTTGACGATAAATGTCAAATATTAGCTGTGTCTGACCGTACCTTAACAAGCATTGCACTTGTTTATGCGTGGTTACAATCATTCCCATAAGTACACTTGTTTGTGCGTATGTACATCAACAGAACTCAGTTTCTTTCTATTTTCCTTTTCTCTTTATTCTTACAATACGCAACTGATCTTCATTAACCCATGTATGACCGGTGGGTACATACAATTTTTATACCCTTCAGCTTCGTGAGAAGGGTATATATAAGTTTGTCATTCCGTTTATAATTTCTACATTTTTCATTTCCGACCCTATAAAGTATATATATTCTGGATCCTTATAGATAGCGGAGTCGATTAAGCCATGTCCGTCTGTCTGTCTGTCTGTCTGTCTGTCTGTCTGTCTGTCTGTCTGTCTGTCTGTCTGTCTGTCTGTCTGTCTGTCTGTCTGTCTGTCTGTCTGTCTGTCTGTCTGTCTGTCTGTCTGTCTGTCTGTCTGTCTGTCTGTCTGTCTGTCTGTCTGTCTGTCTGTCTGTCTGTCTGTCTGTCTGTCTGTCTGTCTGTCTGTCCGTCTGTCTGTCTGTTGAAATCAGTTTTCTGAAGACCCCAGACATCTTCGGGATCCAAATCTTCAATAATTCTGTCAGACATGCTTTCGAGAATTTTACTATTTAAAATCAGCAAAATCGGTCCACAAATGGCTGAGATATGAGGAAAAAACCAAGACAACCTCGATTTTTGACCTATTTTTTTTACCTATATCTGGATTACTAAGACATTAATATAGACAATATGGATATCTAATGATAGATATTTCAAAGACATTTGCAACGACGTATATAAGACCATAGTAAGTTGGACCTACAATGGGTCAAAATCGGGAAAAATTTTGAACCCGAATTTTTTTTTTTTAAAAATTTAAAAAACAAAAAAAAATTTTTTAAATTTAAAAAAAAATTTTTTAAATTTAAAAAAAATTTTTTTTTTTAAATTTAAAAAAAAAAATTAAAATAACAATCGAAAAATTTTTTTTTCCAAAAAACAACTGGAAAAAAAATTAAATTTTGTTTACCTAAAAATATTTAAAATTTTGAAGTATAATTTGGTGAAGGGTATATAAGATTCGGCACAGCCGAATATAGCACTCTTACTTGTTTAAATTATTTTTAAATTTTTTAATGATTTATTTATGTTTAAAATTAATTATTTGAATTAATTGATATAATTCTCGAAAATATTTACGGTTGTTGTTAAATTAATTAATTGAATACATTTGTATAAATAATTATTATTTCCGTAAATAATTTATTCTATTACTTTTTGTATACAACAAATAAATTTAAATTTATTTGTCCTTCCTTGTTCCATGATCCTATAAATAAGCAATATTCCTGCATATACATAGATAATATCAATTTAAATTTATTTAATTAATTTTTCTGAACTCCAAAGGGTTAATTGAATTACAATTGTAAACAAATTCTAGTTGCATTGCATTGTTGTTGTTTTCCAAAAAAGTTGTGATCAGTTGATTTTAACAATCCAGTTCTGTAAAACAATTAATTCTTTAAACAAATATTTTCCGAAATATTTATTTTTTCCACTTGCATTAATCAATTAATTGATTTTTTTTACAACTCTTGAAATATTTCTGCAATTGTTCCGCAAATTCTAGAAAATCCAATTTCAATTGATTCCATTATTTTGTCCAAATTCCAAACTTGAATTTGTTTTCTACTGGTTATATTTTTCCGTTTTCCAATATGTATCTCAATCTTTTCCATTGTCTTGCCGATAGCATTGTTGAATTTGATGCTGATTTTAATAATAATCGATATCATATAAATTCTATTCATGCGATTGAGGTCCACAAATCCGACCTGATGTCCACATGGAGTCGCATAAAATCAATATATGACACATTTTCACTCGACAATGCCAATGAATATGAGACATTTAGGGAAAAATACAAAAATACATATACTACTTATTGTAAGATTCTCACGAAGTTGTCCGAATTGGCTGATACCTTTCAAGTCCGGTCTCAAGTCAAATGTGACACAATTTCCACAGATTTTTCACCAGCTTTCATAAGACAGACCTACGTTTCCGAAATTCGTTCAACTGCTTTCAAACATTCAGAGTTAAATCCTAAAAAGTTGAATAATTCGTCCTATTGTCAATGGTGTCCCAACGAACATCATCTAATACGCAAATATCCAAAGTTTTTGCAAATGTCTTATTCTGAGCGCTTCAATGAGATAAAACGACAAAGTTTGTGTCTCAATTGTTTCTCCAAAACGCATTCAGTCCGAAACTGTTATAGCCAAAATAGTTGCATCCATTGTATCAAAAGGCATAACAATCTGCCCCCAGTTCTAGTTCCAATTCAAATCTTAATATTGATTCAGCTCCCTTTCAACCCAATTCAAACAATATACAGCCCACTTGTAGTTCCGGAGCTAAAATGGTCCTATCTCGTTTTTCCATAAATCATAAAGAGGTTTTACTGGGGACAGCAAGAGCAGAAATAGAATCTTTAATTTCTGAAAGGCTATACTTGAAGACTGCTCAAAGTAATTTAAATTGCCCAATTATACTTTCTCATTCTATTAAGGAAGTTAATCCCAAGCAATCTCCAAACAGATTATCCAAATTTCTAGAATATACCAGTTTTGTATTCCTTATTCCTGACTTGAAATCCATTTACAAAAGCCTAGTTGAAGAATATATTGATTTGGTTCATACCTTCAAAATGTTTCCGCAGTGCATTTTAGATATATATTCCCAACTACGCGCTACTGGCACTGACAAAGAGATGGTCAATGCATGTCCGTGAATTTCCATTTATGTCTTCTCTTGTACATTCTTTAATCGTGCATTGTAAGCCCACAAAGTATACAGAGGTTTCAAATTTGACAGTTCAAAAACACTAAAATCAGCTTTTTTTAAATTGTTTCGATAGAAAGAGAAAACAAATTTGCGGTTTAATACAGACAGTGCGTTAAAACAAACAACTATATAAATAAGCACAAAACCAAACCAGTTGAAATTGTTTCGAGAGAAAGAGGCAAAAACAACAATTAGCGAATTTCCCCACTTCCCTGCAATTCCTATTTTCCCACAATATATATAAATGCAGAATGTTATATGTTGCAGTATACTTCCACTTGTCATTAAGTACTAAATTAATCGTAGAGTCGTAAATACTTCTTTTTGCAAGAATACAAATCAAACTTTAACCTGTTCACATCGCTGTATTACTCCTACTTCTTCTATCCTAATTATTTTGTTTTATTTCTTTCCTTTTTTCCATATTTATTTGTGCAATTGTTCTGAGTAACAAAATCTAAACGATTTTGTTTCGGCTCAGACAGTTTGAACATCTCTTCCAATTATCCAGCCTTTTACCCCTTCACCTAGCTTTTCAGCTCAACATTTGGTCCAATACGAACCGGATTAACAATGGAAGATTCATCTTATTCTCTGAGATTTCACTCAGTTGTTGTGGAGTTCCTACCAACAAATAGTTTTCCATCCATTCTCTTTGACAATAACACAGGTTAGTTTGTTTTTCATTATATTTTGCATTGGTTATATTTGTTACAAAGTGCTAAATAAGAGTGTTAGTGAAGTGAAAAATAGTTCTCCAAAATAAAAATAAAGCAAAAAGCCGACGGCAATTGAATTTCATAAAAATAAAATTTACATGTAAACATCGACATTGGTTTACACTACATGAATACGCTGTGAGAGATTAACGAGAGTTTTTACTTCATTTGTAGTACGGAAAAAATATACCGACAATTTTTCTATTTCTAGTGACCCTTCGTAGGGTATTTCATTCGTTTTGTCGTGTATATTTGCTCCATTTCATTTCTTCTCCAATATATTTATTTGATAAATATTCCATTTCAACTCTGCGCATTATCTTACAGCTCATTTCTCCTCTTATTGTTTTCCTGGTTCAATTGCATTTCCATTCCTTTTATGATTTTGGTTTATTTATTCTTTCCCATCGAAAAATATTCCACACACTTCAAATTTCTTTACTCCTTTCTCTTAACAATTTGTTTTGTTTCTTTCCAAACAATATTTATTCTCCTTATTAATATTGTATAGTTATTAATTCTATAATTTACATACGTTTGTCCGTTTGTATATCACACTAAAGGTAGGGTCAGACTACGCAAATTATTTGACACAAGATGTTTCATGTGTTTGATCAAAATTACATCAACTAATTCATGGGTTGATTTTGTATTAACACTGTACACATTTATTTGCCATATTTGTTTAATCAAATTACACCGAAATACTATCAAACACACAAAGAAGAAAATATATTTGTCTTGTGGTCACATTTATGGTAATATTTATTCTAAATAATTAATAAATAAAGCTGCAAAACAACTTTAATTTCTTTTATCAATAAACAAGACATTTCTAGAAAGTAAAATATTACCAGATTTTGCTTTACATTTGAAAGAATTATGAAATTTTAGTACTTTTATTTAAACTTCAAATATTTTATGTTTCTAGTTTGAACAGAAAATATTTTTGCACTGCAAACAAGAAAACAGCTGAATTTGGTCAAACAAATTTATTTGCCAATATGAAAACATTCTTGTAATGTGAAAAATGTGTGACCACTAAACAGCAAATATTTTCCTGCATTTTGGGTATTTTTGTATGATACCAAAATCAGAAAAGTAAAATATGCTATTAGACATATTCTTCTTCTGCAGTAGAAAAAAATTAAACAGATCATACTGTTTAAGAATTATTTTTTAATTACAATCAATTCATACTATTTATGTATGTATAAAAAATTTTCTTTGATTTTAAATTCAATCTGTATAAAATTTCAGTTAATATTCCATATGTACATATGAGCAATTTTAAATTTTGAAAATAGACAAACTCCATGTATAAATAAAAAATAATCAAACATCAGACTATGTTAAAAGTATAAAAATATAAATCGCAACATAGACTTCATGTCTTCAATTAGTTTTTCTCCCAGTATGTCATCCTATGCTGAATGACTTTTATGTGAAGAAGAAGACTTCATTTATTGATGCAATTATTTAGTGAAAATAATTTAAATAACAAATATTAAAGAAATATTGAATATATATTTATGTTAAAAAAAAATAGTTAATTTGTGTCTTTAATTTAGTACAAAAAATATTTAAATAAACTCCTCGTATTTTTCCGCCATACTGAGCAAATAATTTTCTGTTTTTCTCTATTTGATCAAACAATTATTTCCTGAAAGTATTTGATATAGTGTGACCACACGGCAAATAAATTTACTGATTCTTTTTCGTAGCAGTTTGGTCAAACAAAAAGTGAAAAATTAATAAAATAATTTCTTTAGAATTCGAAATAAGTGATTTAACCTTAAATATATTTGCAAGATCAAACTATATATTTTTTAGGAATTTATATAGCTAGTGGTCACACTTTGTTCACATTAAGAAAATATTTAGTGTGTCGACAAATAATTTTCTTTGACTAAAATCATCTGTTTTGTTGTTTGCTCTAAATTTTATTTGTGGTCAGATTCAGGCAATGAAATATTTGACGATAAATGTCAAATATTAGCTGTGTCTGACCGTACCTTAACAAGCATTGCACTTGTTTATGCGTGGTTACAATCATTCCCATAAGTACACTTGTTTGTGCGTATGTACATCAACAGAACTCAGTTTCTTTCTATTTTCCTTTTCTCTTTATTCTTACAATACGCAACTGATCTTCATTAACCCATGTATGACCGGTGGGTACATACAATTTTTATACCCTTCAGCTTCGTGAGAAGGGTATATATAAGTTTGTCATTCCGTTTATAATTTCTACATTTTTCATTTCCGACCCTATAAAGTATATATATTCTGGATCCTTATAGATAGCGGAGTCGATTAAGCCATGTCCGTCTGTCTGTCTGTCTGTCTGTCTGTCTGTCTGTCTGTCTGTCTGTCTGTCTGTCTGTCCGTCTGTCTGTCTGTTGAAATCAGTTTTCTGAAGACCCCAGACATCTTCGGGATCCAAATCTTCAATAATTCTGTCAGACATGCTTTCGAGAATTTTACTATTTAAAATCAGCAAAATCGGTCCACAAATGGCTGAGATATGAGGAAAAAACCAAGACAACCTCGATTTTTGACCTATTTTTTTTACCTATATCTGGATTACTAAGACATTAATATAGACAATATGGATATCTAATGATAGATATTTCAAAGACATTTGCAACGACGTATATAAGACCATAGTAAGTTGGACCTACAATGGGTCAAAATCGGGAAAAATTTTGAACCCGAATTTTTTTTTTTTTAAAATTTAAAAAACAAAAAAAAATTTTTTAAATTTAAAAAAAAATTTTTTAAATTTAAAAAAAAATTTTTTAAATTTAAAAAAAATTTTTTAAATTTAAAAAAAATTTTTTAAATTTAAAAAAAAAAAAATTAAAATAACAATCGAAAAATTTTTTTTCCAAAAAACAACTGGAAAAAAAATTAAATTTTGTTTACCTAAAAATATTTAAAATTTTGAAGTATAATTTGGTGAAGGGTATATAAGATTCGGCACAGCCGAATATAGCACTCTTACTTGTTTAAATTATTTTTAAATTTTTTAATGATTTATTTATGTTTAAAATTAATTATTTGAATTAATTGATATAATTCTCGAAAATATTTACGGTTGTTGTTAAATTAATTAATTGAATACATTTGTATAAATAATTATTATTTCCGTAAATAATTTATTCTATTACTTTTTGTATACAACAAATAAATTTAAATTTATTTGTCCTTCCTTGTTCCATGATCCTATAAATAAGCAATATTCCTGCATATACATAGATAATATCAATTTAAATTTATTTAATTAATTTTTCTGAACTCCAAAGGGTTAATTGAATTACAATTGTAAACAAATTCTAGTTGCATTGCATTGTTGTTGTTTTCCAAAAAAGTTGTGATCAGTTGATTTTAACAATCCAGTTCTGTAAAACAATTAATTCTTTAAACAAATATTTTCCGAAATATTTATTTTTTCCACTTGCATTAATCAATTAATTGATTTTTTTTACAACTCTTGAAATATTTCTGCAATTGTTCCGCAAATTCTAGAAAATCCAATTTCAATTGATTCCATTATTTTGTCCAAATTCCAAACTTGAATTTGTTTTCTACTGGTTATATTTTTCCGTTTTCCAATATGTATCTCAATCTTTTCCATTGTCTTGCCGATAGCATTGTTGAATTTGATGCTGATTTTAATAATAATCGATATCATATAAATTCTATTCATGCGATTGAGGTCCACAAATCCGACCTGATGTCCACATGGAGTCGCATAAAATCAATATATGACACATTTTCACTCGACAATGCCAATGAATATGAGACATTTAGGGAAAAATACAAAAATACATATACTACTTATTGTAAGATTCTCACGAAGTTGTCCGAATTGGCTGATACCTTTCAAGTCCGGTCTCAAGTCAAATGTGACACAATTTCCACAGATTTTTCACCAGCTTTCATAAGACAGACCTACGTTTCCGAAATTCGTTCAACTGCTTTCAAACATTCAGAGTTAAATCCTAAAAAGTTGAATAATTCGTCCTATTGTCAATGGTGTCCCAACGAACATCATCTAATACGCAAATATCCAAAGTTTTTGCAAATGTCTTATTCTGAGCGCTTCAATGAGATAAAACGACAAAGTTTGTGTCTCAATTGTTTCTCCAAAACGCATTCAGTCCGAAACTGTTATAGCCAAAATAGTTGCATCCATTGTATCAAAAGGCATAACAATCTGCCCCCAGTTCTAGTTCCAATTCAAATCTTAATATTGATTCAGCTCCCTTTCAACCCAATTCAAACAATATACAGCCCACTTGTAGTTCCGGAGCTAAAATGGTCCTATCTCGTTTTTCCATAAATCATAAAGAGGTTTTACTGGGGACAGCAAGAGCAGAAATAGAATCTTTAATTTCTGAAAGGCTATACTTGAAGACTGCTCAAAGTAATTTAAATTGCCGAATTATACTTTCTCATTCTATTAAGGAAGTTAATCCCAAGCAATCTCCAAACAGATTATCCAAATTTCTAGAATATACCAGTTTTGTATTCCTTATTCCTGACTTGAAATCCATTTACAAAAGCCTAGTTGAAGAATATATTGATTTGGTTCATACCTTCAAAATGTTTCCGCAGTGCATTTTAGATATATATTCCCAACTACGCGCTACTGGCACTGAGTCATTTCTAATTCCTAATGGTTTAAGTGCTCATGATATCCTTCATGCTATTCCAAGCCTTCAAAATGGCTTAAACTTATTAATTCTATATGGTCGTTTCTCCAAGTATGCAGATGTCCAAAAAATGGATCGACAAATCCTAGTCTATCCGAAGCATACTAATATTCAAATAATTCAATTCCATAACAGTCCATACGTAATTGTCCAAAATTACGAATCAGCAGTGACGCTCGGCGTTAATTCCTCGTAGCTATTCGGACTTCACTCCAAAGGGCTATTTATCCAAAAGTAAGTCATATTCTCCGTAGTTATATGTATGCCGATGCTCACTCTATCCAAGAAGCGAAAGAATCCAAAAACGATTACATTCCTGCTGGATTTTCGATTAGAAAATGGTCGAAAAATACCAAAGAAATTCTTTCGGACATTCAACCTAAACATCCGCTATATAAAAACTTCCTAAGATGTGATGACAACAGGACCGCAAAGCCGCGATGTATTTCATGGAAGGAGGTTTTATCGAAGATCGTGTTTCTACCAGAAAGCCAGAAGCAGATGATTTGGGACAAGCATTTTTCATCGAAATCCTTAGAGCAATGGCACATTATCCAATCCAGGAACTACATTCATAATGAGATCCGAATTCCAATCCTCGAAAATATTGTTCCGAACGATAAAATCCGACTCCATGGGTTTTGTCATGCGTTACATATCCGAATAGCTAATGGTATTAAGAGATCCAGTCACTTAATAGCATCCAATACTCCATTAAAATATTTTACTATTCCTTATGTAAAAATCCATTTTGCATATTTTCCAAAATTAAATATTTCTGATTTGAATTTCTATTTTCTCCGTGAAATTCGTACTATATTTCATATTTTTCGATTCCTTTATCCCATTCACTTAATATTGCGTTTTCATTTTCTATTTAACGAAACTCATAATATTTACCGAAAATCACGACACAAAGCTCTCTGATTTAGTTTTTCCATTCCAACGCACTTTAGTAGTATCAATAACCAAAATGAAAACAAACTAACTTGAAGTTATCCTTGATTTTATATATTTAATTTATAATACTGAATTCTATAATACTGTACTATTTATTTAATCATTTGAAATGTAATCCTAATTTCCAAATTTCTTGAATTACTAATATTAATTTATAAGTTTTCCTCATAGCAAAAACAAGTACTTACGACTATGTATTCCATTTTCTTCCTACCTGTATACTGCAAGGCGTTCGGAATGTTTACGCCAAAAACAACAATTAGCGATTTTCCCCACATCCCTGCAATTCCTATTTTCCCACAATATATATAAATGCAGAATGTTATATGTTGCAGCATACTTCCACTTGTCATTAAGTACTAAATTAATCGTAGAGTCGTAAATACTTCTTTTTGCTAGAATACAAATCAAACTTTAACCTGTTCACATCGCTGTATTACTCCTACTTCTTCTACTTGGTAAGAATCCATCCTTCAAGCAATTGAATAAATAAGTCGAAAATATCCTAATTATTTTGTTTTATTTCTTTCCTTTTTTCCATATTTATTTGTGCAATTGTTCTGAGTAACAAAATCTAAACGATTTTGTTTCGGCTAAGAGAGTTTGAACATCTCTTCCAATTATCCAGCCTTTTACTCCTTCACCCAGCTTTTCAGCTCAACAGAGACAAATATATTTTTTTGTCGTGACGCCTCTGTATACTTTGTGGTAAGCCGTTGGATGATAACATGTCTAGATAATGAGTCGCGCTTAGATTTTCGCTTAAAATATCAATGTTAATATCTCCCACTACTATAGCATGTTGTTGTTTATTTATTTTATGCAATACATTATCAACTATAGACGTGCAAGAGTGTAACTTAAAGTATTGTCAAAACAAGTATACCATATACATAGCTGTTACTATGGGTATAAATATGAGATTGAGTATAACTAATGTTGTATGGTTTTGCTTTTGCACACACACTATACTCTTAAAAACAAAAGCAGTTATTTATTGTTTTGCATTGAGTATGTCATAAACTTCTTTTTTGCACACAAATAGCTGTTGTAACTACAAGTATTATAAAATATTGTAGGTGAAACAAATATACAAGTGAACTTTGGTGAGTTGAGGTGTATACACAATAGATCGAATTGGTGCGAAAATTTATGTTTAAAAATGAACAACACGCAGTGGTTTAGAAACGTTTATTTCTGGAAATAATTCGGTATCTCGGGAACTATTGGAGATATTACTACGAAATTTGCAGTTGATCAGTTTCCTAGCGCTAATGGGGGCCAGTGCGTTGCCCCTCAAAGTTGGTCACCTCGGATCTCAATTTTTTTTAATAAATCGTCAAAAATCCATTTATGATCCGAATGAGCTGAAATTTAAAATATAAATAGCGCTTAAGAAGATCTACAAAAAATACGCTATACGTGTAGGTTATCTTTATTAGTTGAAGAGTTATTTACGTTTATTAATTTTTAATTTTTCTCGATTTTTTAATGGTTTTTTAGATATGGCGGGCCTACGGAGGGTAGATTTTTTCTAAAATATCACCTATGTATATTGGCAATAAAATTCTAAATAAAATAAAAAACTTGCTAACAATTAACTTGTCCCTATAAAAAGTTAAACGCATCCAAAGTTGGAACATGTAAAAAGTGCCGTATTTTTGAAGTTTTTTCCCAAAAAGGCCTATATATTTTTTTCTTTTGTAGAAAAAAATTTTCTTCGGGACTATATACAATTTTTATACGTGTAAAGTAAATTTTGGCTCACTTAAGCGGACACAACACCGCCAAGACCTATCCAAACTTGGCCAGTTTAAATAAAAAATTAGATTTGAGTAAAAAATTCTAAAAAGGCAAAGCACCGATCATCGAAAAAGCTTCATACTTGTATAACCGTATATGCTTCTTAAATATCTACAAAGTTTTTTTACTATCACACGGTAAATAACGCCACAGTAGGCACTTTTCTACAAAAAACTCAGTTTTTGTAACACATTTACCCGGTTTAGGAATTTCGGTATTTGAAAATAAGAAAATTATAATATGGTTTATTTAAGGATAATTGAATCTATATTAGTTCCAAATCTTGTTATGATATCTTTAACTGTTAAAATTTTACATTAATTCAAATTGTATATTTTTCTCCATGGAAAATCACCATATTATATTTTTTTAAGTTTTTAGGTAAATAACGTCCCAAAAAAATTATTTGATTTTACTAAAATATCAATCTTCAAGTCCTAAGGTTTTCAACAATATCAAATACTTATATAAAAAGGCCTTTATTTACTCCTCAAAAGTTCCACAAACCTTGCCCCCTTTGGAAAATTTGTACACAGAAAGAAAAAAGCACTTCTAAATTTAAGTTTATTTTACTCAAATTTAGCCAGAATTGTATTTAAAAATTTAAGTACGATTCATACTCATTTGTACTTAGAATAAGTATAAACGGGATTGATTACAAAAATCAAGCGGAAATTTCCTTAAAACAAGAACGAAATTCTTGAATTAAGTAAGAAAATCTTGTTTTAAGTACAAGTGAGAAGTTAAATCAAGTAGTTAATTCTTAAACTTCAAATTAAGAGTAAGATAACATGAAATAAGAAAAAAATTCTTATATTGATTCATAATAGAAAAAGAGCGGTATAAAATTTACTCTCTGAGCTGTTCTCAAAGTAATTTTCTACTCGCGCTGTCGGTTAGTTACATGAATAAAGAAGCAATTTCATCAGTCTGTGTTGTGCGTTCCGTGTTGTTCTGTATTGTTTTCGGTCTTTTGTGTTTTTTTGTGTTGTGTGAAAAAAATATGAGTGAGGCAGAAGTGGTTCCGGACAAAGAAGACACCCTCCTGCTCCAGCTTCTCCAGGAGTTTCATCAGCCCAGTGTTTATGGGTATTTAAAAGGTAAGTCTATAAGTTATTTATTATTGGGATTTATTTTTAAATAATACAGTTATTCTATTTATAAAACATAATACAGCAAGTCAATCGAAAACTTTGGATAAGTTTCTTTTTACATGTTTTCTTTTGGCTTACTATATTGTGTTTTATAAATAGACTGTTGAATTTGCAACAAATTCTTTAAAAACAAAATAACGGTACAACGTGGTATGTACGTACAATTTTTTTCAATAAGAAATATTTTTTCATTTGTACTAACACACACATACATACATATGTAGTTGCGCATATCGTTTAGAATCAGGTTTTTTAAGACGCAAACAACAAAATTTGCACTTGTAAACAAATAATACAAGCATTTTGTTCTTAGTTTAAGAATTCTCGTGCTTGATGTTTGTGTGTCTATTATAGACTCTATATTTTGGCACACAAACACCTATATATGTATTGACATGTGTACAATTTGTTGTTTGCGTCGTTGTGTATTATTATAAATAACTGCGTTTTGTCCATGAACTGATGGTATTTTTGTACCACAAATGAAAAATATGTTTCTTATTGCAAAAATTCAAGTACAGTCACTTAGAAAAAATATAAAAATAACTATACGATATTAATGATTTATCCTCATATTAATAAATAATTTTTAAATTTATAAAAGTTTTATAAAACGAATTTTGTATAGAATTATTGTTTTATAAACCTTTGAAAATTGTTTATGAATATGGGGGTAAATCTTTAATATCGTATTGTTAATATTTTAAATGAATTTATAAATAATTTTCATATTATATCATTTGTTTGTACATTTTTAGCTTCTCAGGTAACATACAACAGCTTGCAATGGTGAAAACATTAAGGAAGCAATACCTACCTCCTCTTGGTCTTCAAATCGAATTTAGGAAGAAGCTTTTAAGTGGACAACATTCAGGTAAGAATTTAATAATACAGATTTTTGCAAATATATTTTAACAAATCTTATTCTATAGTTTGGCTTCGGTGACGACACAATTTCTGTTGAATCCAAAGTTGACAACTGGCTAATTGAAGAAGATGACTTCCGTGGCAAACGAGTTTTAAACAAGGTAATAATTGTTAAATTGTAATAAATTTAAATAAAAAAAAAACAAAATAAAATTTATTAAAAATAAAAAATAATGTAATAATTGTTAAATTGTAATAAATTAAAATTAAAAAAAAAACAAAATAAAATTTATTAAAAATAAAAAATAATGTGTTTTTCTTAAATCAATCTTAGTTTGGCTTACATCAAGTACGAATTCGGTCTTAAAACAATCCTATTTTTGGATTATATCAAGTACGAATCCGTGCTTAAATCTAGTTTAGAATTCTTGAAACAAGCTCATTTTGGGATTAATTCAATCTCGGACATTCTTAAATCAATCCGATTTTTGGATTATATCGAGTATGAATTCGTGCTTAAAACAAGTTTAGAATTCTTGAATCAAGCTCATTTTAAGATTAATTCAATCTCGGCCGTACTTAGGGAGAGCTAAAATTAAGATTTTTGGGCTTGATGAATCCGTACTTGAATCAAGTATTATGTACTCGGTTTAAGAAAATCCGTACTTACCCTACTATTGACACCGCTCCGGATTGATTTAAGTACGGATTACTCAATTTTTTTTATGAGTGTATGCTTTTTCATATATTTATAGTGGTTTAGGCTCCTATAATTCACAAACAAATAAAGAAACAAACATACATACTTATTTGTTGGTAAAATTTCTATAAATCATACACACGAGTTTTTATTTGCATTATACAATAAGTTACTTATTGTATTCCATTTTTATCTACTTGTATTTGCTTGCGCGAAACATAGGAAAACCAATATGTTACTCTCAGTCTCTTTTTATCCACTCATACAATAACTGCTACAAATAATAACAATACCAACCCAGCAGTTAAGCAAGTAGTCAATGTATCCCTTAAAGACAGTAATTGTCACAAATGTCTTATCACTTCGCTAACTCCAATTTATATATTTTGGTCATTTGACACGTGTGTGCACTTTGTAGTGCAGAGAGAAGACAATTGGTTACTTTATACATTCCAAGTAATCTAGCGTGAAGACAATTGACACTTAAGTGTCTCTAAGTAATCTGGAGTGTAGTCACTTTAAACGTTTTGTGAGTAATTCGTACAAACTGGTTTTATACAAATTGTGTTGATATAATTCTCATACAGTTTATTTTTATTTTTGCTTAAGTATCTGGTATCCCATGCAACACATCATGAAGTCAGGGTTGTCAGATTTTTTTTACCTCCATCGCCAAAAGCTAAACGAAAAATCGCCAAAAGTCGCCAAAATATTTTTTTTGGAATTATACATACATATTTGGTTGGTAAAATTAACATGTTTAGAACGGCCAATGCTAAGCCTTTAACAATTCCAGCTGCATCGCATCTAAGTTTAATTGATATATGCTAATTTTGAACATTACAATTCATATTCCCCTGCAGATACTTTTGGATTTAAATAAAGTTAATGAATTTTGAACTACCGAAAATTTCCAAAATGTCTGAGTTTGAGTATTAAATGAAATAAATACACCAAAACATTCATTCACTCCCAGATTTCAGTTTGCTTTTAACAATTCCAGCTGCATCGCAATAATTGTAAACTTGTGGCCAAAAATCTAACAAATTTGTTGAAATTTCACCTTTAAGATCTAAGTTTAATTGATATATGCTAATTTTGACCATTACAATTGATATTCCTCTGCAGATAATTTTGGATTTAAATAAAGTTAATGAATGAATTTTGAACTACCGAAAATTTCCATATTTTAATATTGAAAATTCATTATATACTTTAAAAAGAGTTATATTTTCTGGTAACTGTTTAAGCATTTCTTTTAAAAGTTTTTTAAGTACAAAAAACCATTTTCTTTTAAAATTTCTACATCATATTCCTCCATTTTTATGTTTTGTAATTCCGTTCCAAATTCTGTGCCAAAATCGATAGATTCCAATGGGAGAAAAGAATCCGGCGAACCAATAGCCAATTTTAATGAGCATATTAAGTTATTAAGACGGCTTAAATATTTTAGAAGAAAAAATTAATATTGTTCAAACTATTTGATCGTGTATGCTACCTGCATCCATATGATCAGGTAATACGTGATTAATTTTAATTATTAATTATTGGGTTAATAAATATCAAAGAAATGAAATTATTTCAAGAAAAACAAATAATTTGTTAAAAATCGCCAAATAAATCGCCAACTAGTCTGTAAATCGCCATGTCGCCAATTGGAAATTTTGGTCGCCAAAGGCAATGAAAAATCGCCACGTTTGGCGAGAAATCGCCACATCTGACAGCCCTGCATGAAGTCAATAGTCACTTTAGTTTCTCTTAGTAACCTATGGAGAAGTCACTTCATACTTTTTTTTTGTACTGCACTTTATTTTACCCACCAGAAGCGTTGACTACTTTCGATCAGCTATCAGATAGTCTCATTGTAATCAATAGGGTCAATTGACCCCCTGCTTAGCACATGTACGTGTTAAAATAACTAGTCAAGTAGCTGATCAAGTAACCAGTTACAAAGCTAGTAAGGTAACTGACGCTATGTATGGACCAGCTATTAGACAGTCCCATTGTAATCAAAAAGAGACAATTGACCCCCTGCCTAGGACATGCCCGTGTTAAAATGACTAGTCACGTGGCTATCGAAGTAACTAGCTCCCACCCTAAAGGATGGGTAAAATCACTAGTTCGGTACTGTCTCCTCGAACTGCTGGGAACTTATAACAGAAACACCAAAATACTCATCAATACTCACTCACTTTAGTAAACACACAGAAACTTCCCAGCAGTTTGAAAAGTGCCAATTGGAAACCTTTCACTAGCTATATTACTACTTGTACAACACACTAGTTCGCCGTGGCTGGTAAAATGGTAGTTAAATGGTTATCATTTGCACTACATTTCACCAGCATATTCAGTAATAATCAATAGTCAGATATTTGTCATAAGTTTTTGGAAATAAATTCAAGAAAAATAAAATCTTCTAAAATATACCACTTCGATGGCCACATGTAATGCTGAATGTGGCCGTTTGTGTTTTCATTCTCAGTGATGATGTAGAAAATGCAAAAATAGAGAGTAGACTCACATGTTATTCTTAATAACAATTAGAGAGCAGTACAAATAAGAGCTCTGTGGTTTAGAGCATTTGACTAGAAAACGAGAGGTTATGTGTTCAACCCCGCTCTCAGAAAAAATTATTTTTGCTTTTTTTCTCAAAGGAGGAGTATTTGAACTATTGAATTTAATAGTGAAGTGTTATGCAGAGTGTGCCAATCGGCCACTTGCAATGACATCCCCGTGTTAAATGCACCAGTCAATAACGTTGCGAGTGGGTTGAAAACTCACTAGTAGTAGTTCTCAGTGGCTAACTAATTCGACGTAGCGGAACTAGTGCAATGAACTGCAGGGTTGTACAAACAGTTGTAACTGTGCACGTCTTTATTATCAACCTCTGCTATGAATGTACTTACATGAAGATATGGAGCAAGGTATATTAATTATAAGGTAGTGTTATCAGAACAGCTGATCGTCTTTTGCTACTATGTTCATTTTTCGCCGTGGTGCAGAATCAATGTCAAACTTTGTTTACATTTTGTAGATGTCAAACTTTGTTTTGCTGTTAAATTCGTTTATGTTTTAAAACCAATATTAATACTACACGAAATTAGTTTTATTTTTAAAAACATCAAATTAAATTACAAACAGATTCAAATTTATAAACATTTTTACATTTGAAAAAAAGTATATAATTTTTTATTTGTTTTTGATAAATAGTTTATAATTTTTAATTGATGATGATAGTAACAATAACCATTTATTTATGCAATTATTTCAATATCACAAGAGTTTGATATGAGAACATCAGTTGAATTTTCATTTTTCTTGGCAAGCAGATGACCATTTCGGTATCATACGAATTTCCAACCAGATTTCCTAGCTTTTGTTTTGGCCATCCATAACTTCCTGTTGTGCGGTGTCAACTCGTCATTAACGTATACGGTGTAGTCGTTTTCATTATCAATGTTGCCAAATACATATCCCTTTATTCTATGACCACGAACATATGTTGGACATCAACTCTCTTTTTTTCAGCAAGCGAGCAGAACTCGACAATTATTTTGTTGTTTTTTTTTTAATTCTGTACGCGTTGCTAATGTCATTATAATTTATGTCAACTTTAACCAGTGTTGCCAATAAATGGTGAACAAAAAGGGCTAAATACTTAGAAAAAAAAGGCTAAAAATGGGCTAACATTTTTAATTAAAACAAGTAAGAGTACTATATTCGGCCGTGCCGAATCTTAAATACCCTCCACCTATATATGATGGTATAAAAACTGAAATAATATAACAATTGTTAGAAAGACTAGTTTACGCAGAAGATATTTTATTTCAAATGTACAAAAAATTGTATCTAATTCTGCAATTTAACAATTTATATACTTAATAATTAGTTAATACCTTTGGATCAACATTTTTCCCTTTTAACCTCAAGTTAAAAGAGTATAAAATAGGGTACACAAATATATTTAGGCAAATTTCAAAATATTTGGTTGTGGGACATATGTGGGAGCTATGACCTATTATGATTCGATTGTCATAAAATATTTTTACGTGATTTTTATGTATTTATATGAGAGCTGTGGCCGATTATGGACCAATATTCAAAAATTCAGTATTATGATTTTTAAATACAAATTACTGATCTGTGTACTATTTTGGTTTAATATATGGATGCTATGACCTATTATGGTCCTAAGTATTTCAGAGCTATTTTTGAAGAATTTCATATAAACAACGCTATTAACAACAGTGGACCTTATATGGGAGCTATGCCGAATTATGGACCAATATTTAAAAAATCTTGTAGTACGATTCTTGGATACAAATTACTGATCGGTGTAAAATTTTGGTTCAGTATAGATTTTTATGGATATTTGTGCAGGTTAATGTGTTTTCCTGAAGTGGTTCTTATATGGAGGTTATGACCAATTATGGGCCTATCATCATAAAATTTGGTACATCGATTTTTTTTATGTATCGAATAAATTTGTTTTGAATTTCAACCTGATAACTATATTTGTAAGAAATTTATGAGGATTTTAGTGATTTTCGGGAGTGGACCATATATGGGAGCTATGGTTAAATATGGACCGATATTCACAAAATCCAGAAGTATGATTACTGGATACAAATTACTGATCTGTGCGTAATTTCATTTTGATATCGATATGGTTTTAATATTTTTTAAGGTCTTGTAGGGGAGCTATGACCAATTATCGGCCAATCTGCATAAAATTTGGTACAGTGATATCTATATATATGAGTATAATTTTGTCGAATTTTAGAATGATAAATGTATTTATAAGAGATTTATGAGTACTTAACTGATTTTCGGATGTGGACCTTATATGGGAGCTGTGATCAAATATGGACCGATATTCACAAAATCCAGTAGTATGATTTCTAAATATAAATTACGGATCTGTGTGAAATTTTGTTTTGATATTGATATTTTTTAGATATTTATGTAGGTTATTGTGTTTTTCGGAAGTGGTCCTTATATGGGACTGTCGCTGACTGCAACTGAAGACTGGAGGTTTGCGTTGAACAAATACAAACACAATTTAGTTATGTTTGTAATAACGTTTATTTCTATAAAAAGTAAATAAATTAAAAGGAATACATATAAAATAATAAAAAACACTTACCGCAGTTTTGTACCTCCTTCTTCGACAAAATATAAGAAAATTATGAGCGTTCGAATTCTTGCAATAGACAAGTAAGAATATGTTCAAAGAAGAGGACAAAAGAGCGGCTTACAAAACAAGTGTCAAAAAACAGTCATTCACAGAAAACTGTTAACAAATAAAATTGACGATAAACAAATCAACCGCTGTTCATGAGGAACATTGCAGTCAGAGGTTCCGTAACACCCCCACCCCCGTGGAGCGATCAGCTTCACCATCATCTACGTCCAGCACGGCTAGCTTGGATACAGGCCGTTGTAGGCTTCCTGATGCAGTCTTTACATCAGCTCTTCTTATAATACCGTCAGCACCGAGATGAACGCAAGTGACCAAACCTCTCCGCCATTGACTTCGTGGGATATTAGGGTCGCAGATAAACACAACGTCACCAACATTAATGGGAGCAGTACGCTCACACCATTTGACTCTTCTAGTCAACGTAGGCAAATATTCAGCAATCCACCGCTTCCAAAATCGATCCCGCAAACTTCTGGCCACTGTTTCTTCAGGGAGAAGAATTTCACACCAGGTTCATTTACAGAAGGTGTCGCCGCAACATTTCCTCTTCCAATTATAAAATGATTAGGAGTAAGTGGTTCCTCCTCATGAGGACTTATAGGCAGGTGCGTCAATGGTCGTGAATTAACTATGTTCTCGGCCTCAATCAGGAGAGATTGTAGGACGTGTTCTTTCGGAGATACATCTTTCATAGTATGGCGTAATACTTTCTTGACACATTGTACCATCCTCTCCCAAATACCACCTTCTGAGGGATTAGCTGGACAATTAAATATCCATTCAACACCTTTTGTAGACAACTCGTTCTGAATCTGTTTCACATCAAACACTTCTCTAAACCGCTTTGCTTCTTCATCAGCGCCAACGAAATTCTTCCCATTGTCAGAACGGATTCGTGCTGGAACACCTCGACGATTCATAAAATTGCGCATTGCAATTATACAGGAGTCTGTTGATAAGTCGTGAGCTAATTCCAAATGGATGGCCCTTATAGTGAGGCAAGTAAATAGTGCCACCAGTCCTGTGTACTTAAAAGGCTCAGCATGTGGCTCAAGACGATCGAGTGGCAGTTGCCCCATAAGCGGTGCAACCGAATTTGCATTTTTTATTCTACAAATCTGGCAGCTGGAAACAACTGACCGAAGCAGTGTCCTTAATTGAGGAATCCAGTACTTGTTACGTATTTGACAGATAGTGGCCTCGTGATTTTGGTGTTTCATGAGACAGTGGTGATATAAAATCACGAGTCTTGAAAAACTTGTGGTCCTTAGGCAATATAATAGCCCTCCGAGAACTGTAAGGCAAAAAACTAGCTGCATCGATTCGTCCATACACTCTTAAAATACCATCATCGTCGGCATAAGGCGTTAAATGTGCCAAACTACTTGTTTTTTGGACTGGCTGTCCATTTTTGATATACTCAAATTCAACTGGAAATGATTGTCGTTGGACTTGTATACATAACACCTTTTCAGCTGATTCTAGTTCACGTGAGGTGAGCCCATAATCCTGTAAATCATCACAATTTTTTCGACACCGGTTTACAAATCGAAGAATCCACGCCGTCGACCTCTTCAGTCGGGTAAATGATGAAAATCTGTCGAAATTTATAAAATTATCTTTTATGACTAAAAGTGCAACTTTGGGACGAATTTCTTCTTCGTCTTGTTCCTCAGGGGGAGGCAATTCGATGGTATAACATGGCCATTCGTTTTCATTTTGTGCCAGGAACTTTGGACCGTTTTTCCATCGGGATGACGTCGAAAAATCAATATTATTATAACTTCTAGTGGCATCATCGGCTACGTTGTCTCTAGTGGCGACCCATTTCTAGTTATCAATATTAGTTGACGCTAGTATTTCTGCTATTCTATGGGCTACATACGACTTATAATTTCTATGGCTACTCGATATCCATTTCAATACTGTTGTCGAATCACTCCATAATACTGTCGTTTCTGGTACAATTTTATGCTCATTAATCACATTTTGTTTTATTCTTGTTCCAAGAACTGCGGCTTGTAATTCTAGGCGGGGAATCGAAATCTTTTTTAAGGGCGCGCATTTGGTCTTCGAGCAGATAAAACTTACTTCAATAGTTCCATCCATGCCAACAAATCTCCAATAAGCTACAGCGGCAAATGCTTCTTCACTAGAATCCACGAATATGTGTAATTGGATTTGTTTAATCTTACCAGGGGGGTAATAAAATCGTGGCAAACGAAAATTAGAGATATTTTTCAGTTGTGACCTCCATCGTTCCCAGGCAATGTTGATATCATCAGGTATCGGCTCATCCCACCTGACATCACGTTTCCATATGCTGCGTAGTACCAATTTTCCCCCGACAATAAAATAGCCTAAAAATCCTAGAGGATCAAACGTTGACATAATAACGCTTAATACTTGACGTTTTGTAGGCTTTTTCTTTCCAGATATGACATCTTGATCGACTTTATTAATTTCAAGTTAAACATAAATGCATCTAAGACTGGATCCCAGTAAAGGCCCAATACCTTTTCCGTGTTGTTAATGGATGGAATAGTTTTGGATGCTGAAGCTCCATCTAGGGCCAGGGAGACCCTGTTCGAGTTTGAAATAAAGCCTCTGAGTTCGAAACCTCCATTTTTATGAATTTCTCGAACTTGCTTCGATTGAGTCAAAACTATCTACAAAATCATCCATGTAGTGATGCTCTAATATGGCTTCTATTGCTCTGGGATTACAATCATTGTGTTCTTTAGCGTTAGTCTTCATTACGTGTATGGCCGAACAAGGTGAGCATGCGGCTCCAAAAATCATAACCAACATTTCATATTCATTTGGTTTTTTGCTTTGATCACCATTTCTCCATAGGAAACGTTGAGATATTCGATCACTCGGCTGTATGATGACTTGGTGAAACATTTCACGAATATCTGCACAGACGGCAACTTTTCCGCTTCGAAAATTATATAAAATGGCGGTCAATGACGAAATATATTGAGGACCTTTTAGCAAATTATCGTTTAAACACGTTCCATTTACTTTTGCTGCAGCATCAAAAACCAATCTTATTTTTTTGTTTTCTTTATTAAGGTTTATTACTCCAAAATGTGGTAAATACCACTTCTTTTCTGATATCAGGCAGATATCTTCAGGCGGCACTTTACGAACATAACCTTTTTCTATGTATCCATTTATTACTTCACTGTAGGCTGCAGAAAAGTTTAAATCACGTCGCATTTTCTTTTCAATACCTTCAAGACGGCTAAGTGCTAATTGGTAACTATCTGGTAACTCTATTTTATTATTTTTCCATAATAGGCCTGTTTGAAAACGATTACCAATACGCTTTGTTGATTCATGAAGAATTCTTTTTGCTCTGACATCATCATCGCTTTCAATTGGAGGAGCAGCTCGTACGCCTATGTTTTCAATATTGAAATAATTTTCAACCATCTTGTAGATCTCTTGCTCTTTTTCAGCATGTACAAAGAGACACGAATGTGGTGCAGGCGACAGTGATTTAAATGGCCCAAATACGACCCAACCTAATTCTGTGTTGCACGCAAATGGTCCAGATAAATTGTCTATTTTTATGCTCGATGGCAACCCTAGGTGGGCATGGTCAAGACCAATTAACAGCTTTGGCACTACGTTTGTATATGGCTTTATAGAATTATTCGATAAATGTTTTAGACTCACTTTAATTTCATCCTCACTCAGGCTTTGCATTGGTAAATTCAAATTTGAAACTGCATACACGTTTTTAAGAAGGTGACTCTTATTCTTCCCAGCACCACTTACCTTCAGATTGAAGGTCATTGACGGCTCTCGTGCTGATCTACCACCAAACCACTGAATGTTCAAATCATTACTTTTTCCACGTACACCAACGCAGTCGGCAATTTCTTTATCTAACATAGTTATAGAGGACCCATCGTCAAATAAATCATAAATATCAATGCTGCATTTTTCACCATATAATGTAACTGGTAGTACACGAAAAAGCAACTTTTTATTATCGTTGGGGCAGCTTAGGACATTATGATTAGGTTCACTCGTATTACTAGTGTTCGGTTGTACGGGAACAGGTGCAATAGGTGTGCGCTCATGCAACAATTTATTATGTTTACGTTGGCATCCTTCTACAGAACATATTTTCTTGTTACGGCACTCTCGAGTTGAATGTCCTATATTTAAACACGAAAAACAAGCGTGAAGCTTTTTCACCATAGCCCAACGTTCATCCACTTTAAAATTTAGGAATTTATGACAATCATATATTTTGTGATTTTCTTTACATACAGGGCACTGTTGGACTCTCTCTGTTGCATGTAGCACTCTCCGCTTTGGTTCATTGTTGTTAACATCTTGTATCAAGCATATTAAATTTGCCACTTCGCTTAACCAATCACTAAAATGTTCAATCGTAGGATACGGAATAATATTTATTGCTATTTTGGCCCACTCTAACCTTTTACTCATGGGGAGCTTTAAAATCAATTCTTCTAGAAGTGTAGGGTTTGCTATATGTTGTTGGCCATTAACAGATTTGAGAAACACTGATAAATTTTTCACTTTTGTTGAAAACGGCACTAATTTAACTAGATTGTTTTCATTTATGAACGGCAGCTCTTTTACCTTTCTCAATTGGCTATGTATAAGCTGTTCTGGTCTTCCAAAACGAAATTTCAGTTGATCTACAACAGCACTGACGTTATCAGGGTGGATAAGTAACGACTTGACTATATCCATGGCTTCACCTTTCAAACATTTTTGTAATCGCTGGTTGTTTTCAAAATTTGTATATCCATATGTAGTTGTTGACTGGATATAGGCTGTATAAAACAATGGCCAATCTTCGGGTTCACCACTAAACTCTGGCAAATCTTGTAGTTTGCGCGGCATCACATACTGCGTTCCGTATGGACTTAAATGGCTGAGTACAGGTTGTTGTTGTTGGCTGGAGTATATATTATTAAAAGATGTCGGCGTAAAATTATTTGTAACAAGAGGTACATATGTATTAAACGAAGTAGTCGCTGCTTGCGTCGACGGCGGGGCGACGCTGGCGGCAGAAGTAAGCAGCGGCTGCATAGGTGTCATGGGGGTTGATGTTGTCGATGTATATGAAGCTGGTATATAGCGGGACTCGATTGTTGTTGTAGTAAAGTCAATGGCGGAACTATATGGCATTTCAGAGGAATTGAGGTTATGGTCACTTACCGTTTGTGATGAGGCAACTTCCATTTGTTGGCATTGGCGTCTGCTCTCCTGAAGTTGTGTTTGTGTCTCATGGAGCTGGCGTTTCAAGTAAGCCATTTGCTTTTGCATCTCTTGTAGGATGGTGTCGTCCTTCGATGTCGATGGCTGCATGTTTGGTGAAGCTGACTTACATGTGGCGTCTGATGTCTTGGTGACAGTCCCAATGAGGATTTTTTTGCAGATGACTTATTTTTATCTATGAGGCTTCCTCTAGGCGTTTCTGTGCTGGCGGCATTAGCACTTGTATTTGTGTTTGATGCTGGCTGCATCACTTGTTGATTTGTGGCTGTAGGTGTGTTTGCTGTGCTTCCACTGTGGCCACTTGTGACATTTTGTTCATGATCAGGCGGATCAGATGTAACAGTGTCGGCACTGGCTGTGCTTCTTAGGTTAAGTGGGCTCCGGCGTACAGGTGGTGCCATCTTTTTAATTTAAAATTCCAAAAAAACTTAACCTTAATTTACACAGTGGCTGCAGGCTGGCGGTTTTATATTAATTGCACATATAAAAAAACAAAAAGCACACACACACTTGGCTCGCAACAAAAAAAAAAATGCGAAATAAAAATGTCGCTGACTGCAACTGAAGACTGGAGGTTTGCGTTGAACAAATACAAACACAATTTAGTTATTTCTATAAAAAGTAAATAAATTAAAAGGAATACATATAAAATAATAAAAAACACTTACCGCAGTTTTGTACCTCCTTCTTCGACAAAATATAAGAAAATTATGAGCGTTCGAATTCTTGCAATAGACAAGTAAGAATATGTTCAAAGAAGAGGACAAAAGAGCGGCTTACAAAACAAGTGTCAAACAGTCATTCACAGAAAACTGTTAACAAATAAAATTGACGATAAACAAATCAACCGCTGTTCATGAGGAACATTGCAGTCAGAGGTTCCGTAACAGGGACCTATAACTAATTATCGGCCGATATTCATAGAATTAGGTACAGCGATTTTGGTATATATGGGGATTATTTATGTCGAATTTCAACTTGATAGCGACATTTGTAAGATATTTATGCTTATTTAAGAGATTTTCGGAAGTGTACTTTATATGGGGGCTATGGTCAAATATGGGCCGATCCACGAAAAATTTTGTAATATAATTTTTTTTACCACGAAACTTATTTTTGCTGAATTTTATATGGATATTCCTACTCTGTAGGCATTTATAGACCATAGAACCATATTTCGGGAAGATATTTGTATGGGGTCTAGGAGAAATCTTGGACCGATTCTTATAATTTTCATCAGAGTTACTCCTTTTATCATAAAAGTAACGAGTGCAAAATTTTATGATATTAGCTGCAATATATTTACAAAAAATGTCCAAAAATATGTGAAAATTATCAATTTTTTTTTGAGGTTGTCCCACATTTTAATTCATAACTTTGGTTCCACTGTACCGATTTTGCTGATTTTGCAATACCAAACTGCTTAGGACAATAATAAACATTTTTCTTGCAACTCTACTAAGTGTGTTTGCGTATTTTGGACGTGGGCGTGTTTTACACAGACGGACAGACGGACATGGCTCAATCGACTTAGAATTTCATAAGGATCAATAATATATATACTCTGTTGGGTCTCAGATGAATATTTCTCAATGTTACACACGGAATGACAAACTTATACAGTATCGGCCATAACTAAAGCACCCCCTCAGTGAATGTTTTTCATATTATATTTTCTTTTATAAAAACAAAGTTTTAAATTTCGATTATGTATTATTTTCATTTGTTAATATGTTTATTATTGATAAACAAATACTTTTTAAGTTAATCTTTCCATAAGTGGTAACATAAAATCAAAAAATATTTTAAGGTAGAAAATTAAACGGACAAAACTAAAGCACCCCTTGATGGATATAATATAACACTAATTTTAATTACTATTTTGTTGCAAATCCTTTGCATTGGATGACACAAGCACATCACTTAGGCATAGAAAATATTAAGTTTTTTATCTTGTCTTGCAATATTCCTTCCCAGGCTTGGAATAAATCGTGAAAATTTCCGATCCTTATTTCGGCAATTTTCACGTTTTATTTTCATATTGACAATATCCCTCAAGTTCTCAATAGGATTGATATTGGGAGATTGAGGAGTCCAATGAATAACTTGAATTTTATTGCTCTGTAGCCAAGTCTTACAAATTTTGGAGGTGTGCTTAGGATCTTTATCCTGTTGGAAGCTCCCTTTAAGTGGCATCTCTTCACTGGCATAAGGCAACATTACATCTTTCATTATATCACGGTACATGAAATGATACATAATCCCATTAATTTTATGAATTGGCCCTTGACCAGAAAAGACACTCCAGACCATTACATTGCCTCCTCCATGTTTAGTTGTTCCTTTGCAATACTTAAGATTCAGTCTTACTCCTTTTGGTCTGAGTACTCGCCTTATTCCATCGGAACTTTTTAAGTTGTATTTGGATTAATCAGTAAACAGTACTGTCATCCATTTTTGGACACTCTAGTCGATGTGCGCTTTGGCAAACTCCAGTCTAGCTTTCTTGTTCTTAGCTGATATAATGGGTTTTTTTGCTGGTCATCAACTGAATAATCCGACTTCTACTGCTCTTCAACGGATTGTTCTTTCGCTAAAGCATAATCTTAAACTTGTTCATACTTGATTAGATTATGCTATAGGATATTTTTGAATTGCTCTTTTGATCAAGGAATCATAATATCGTGTTTTTTTGCGGACTTCCTCCAATGCACCGTTGATATGGGACCAGTCTGCAAAAACTTTGAAATGAGTCTGAAAAAAACTGATCTGTTAATTGAAAATTATTTACTCAATTCATGTCGTGATAAACCCATCTTCCAGTCTTCAATAACTTTAATTTTAAATTCACTGGAGTACTTTTTCCATGGCATTGTTTTTATTACAATAAACTGTATAAAACTTAAATTATACACACTACGCCTTCCTTTATTTTTATCTTCTGGAATTTTTAAATACATTCGTTGACAGTCCCGTCAATTCACAATGCAATTATACAGTAACATAGTCAAATTTTTAAACATCTTATAAGGGGGTGCTTTTGTTTTGTCCGTTGCGTTTTGTGTTTTTATATGATTTATCATTTTAAATTAATTGTTCATAAAATTATCTTTTACTAAATGAATGTTTTATGAACATTAACAATATAGGTTAATAAAATATATACAAATCAGAATTCAAAAAAGCATTTTTTATAAAAAAAATTATGTTTTGAAAAAATCTATTGAGGGGGTGCTTTAGTTATGGCCAATACTGTATATACCCTCATTCACCACTTATTTGGTAAAATTTCAAAATATTTGGTTGTGGGACTTATATGGGAGATATGACCTATTATGAGTAGATTGTCATGAAATATTTTAACGTGATTTTTATGTATTTATATGGGAGCTATTGCCAAATATGGACCGATATTCACAAAATTCAGTATTATGATTTTTGAATACAAATTACTGATCTGTGTACTATTTTGGTTTAATATATGGATGCTATGACCTATTATGGTCCTAAGTATTTCAGAGCTATTTTTGAAGAATTTCATATAAACAACGCTATTAACAACAGTGGACCTTATATGGGAGCTATGCCGAATTATGGACCAATATTTAAAAAATCTTGTAGTACGATTCTTGGATACAAATTACTGATCGGTGTAAAATTTTGGTTCAGTATAGATTTTTATGGATATTTGTGCAGGTTAATGTGTTTTCCTGAAGTGGTTCTTATATGGAGGTTATGACCAATTATGGGCCTATCATCATAAAATTTGGTACATCGATTTTTTTTATGTATCGAATAAATTTGTTTTGAATTTCAACCTGATAACTATATTTGTAAGAAATTTATGAGGATTTTAGTGATTTTCGGGAGTGGACCATATATGGGAGCTATGGTTAAATATGGACCGATATTCACAAAATCCAGAAGTATGATTACTGGATACAAATTACTGATCTGTGCGTAATTTCATTTTGATATCGATATGGTTTTAATATTTTTTAAGGTCTTGTAGGGGAGCTATGACCAATTATCGGCCAATCTGCATAAAATTTGGTACAGTGATATCTATATATATGAGTATAATTTTGTCGAATTTTAGAATGATAAATGTATTTATAAGAGATTTATGAGTACTAAACTGATTTTCGGAAGTGGGAGCTATGGTCAAATATGGACCGATATTCACAAAATCCTGATGATTTCTAAGTATAAATTATGGATCTATGTAAAAGTTTGTTTTGATATTGATATTTTTTAGATATTTATGTAGGTTATTGTGTTTTACGGAAGTGGTCCTTATATGGGAGCTATAACCAATTATCGGCCGATCTTCATAGAATTAGGTACAGCGATTTTGGTATATATGGGGACTATTTATGACAAATTTCAACTTAATAGCCATATTTATAAGACATTTATGCTTATTTAAGTGATTTTCGGAAATGAACTTTATATGGGGGCTACGGTCAAATATTGGCCGATCCACAAAAAATTTGGAGTTGTAATTTTTTTTAAGCACGAAACTTATTTTGCCTGAATTTTGTGTGGATACTGCAATTTTGTATGCATTTACAGACCATATAACCATATTTCGGGAAGATATTTGTATGGGGCCTATGAGAAATCATGGACCGATTCTTATAATTTTCGCCAGAGTTAGTCCCTTGAACATAAAAATAACGTGTGTACAATTTAATGGTATTATCTGCAATATATTTGCACAAATAACGAAAACTATGTTAAAATTATCAAGTTTTTTGGTTCATAACTCTGGTTCCACTGAACCGATTTTGCTGATTTTCAATACCAAACTGCTTAGGAGAACAATAAATATTTTTTTTGCAAGTTTACCAACTTTGTTTGCCTATTTTGGACGTGAGCGTGTTTTACACAGACAGACAGACGGACATGGCTCAATCGTCTTAGAATTTCATACGGATCAATAATATATATACTTTGTTGGGTCTCAGATGAATATTTCTCAATGTTACACACGGAATGACAAACTTATATATACCCTCATTCACCACTTATGGTGGTGGAGGGTATAAAAATACATACATTTGACACAAAAAACAACTTAGAATGTTACATTTGGCTATGCAGAATAGACAAACAAAAATGTATGAATATAACACACGTTAGAATGCAAGAAAATAAGAATATTTATTCCTGTATGTTGATCCTTAACTTTAAAATAAAGTAATATGGGTCCACACGTATATCATATGCCGATGTTTTTAAAGCCTTGTATTTATCACCTGGCCTGCAAATTTTTTTATATGAAAGACAAATTATGTATAAAGTAATCCTTTGTGATAACTTCGATGGGGAATATTTTGATAAGTAATATATGGCAAATATGCCTCTCATGTAATGCAGAAAAAAAATATTCTAAAAGTTATACACGTCGCCGGACAGAATTGATTTTCGTTGCCAAAAACATAAATTTTGCCATTATTTAATAAACATACCAAAACTAAGGTAGCCAAAATATGTAAACATAAATATTTAATTTAAATTTGGAAAAAGTTAATTTTTTATATTTGATCAGATAAAAATGATCATAGCTAAATTATTATCGATAATGAACTGAATTTTTCTTTCTAAATTGGTTGTAGTCTTTGAAAACGGTATACTACATGGCATGTATTATAAAATATTTTTTAAAGTACTATATTTACGTCAATACATCGCCCAGATAAAATTAAAAGTATTCTCTTTAACCTTATATATGATTTTATAAACGCCCGGACCCGCGCGTAAAACATTAACATATTTATTAACAATTTTTATTCAAATAACGTCCATTTTCTCTATATTAGTTATGGCATTTTTTTAATGTATGGAAGGTCCAACAATTTGTATGTGCTTAAATTGTTTACTGGTTCAACATTTTTAGTTAATTTTTGTCATAATATCCCTGCCAATTTTTTTTAACTGATTTTACTAATTTTCAACAGCAAAAATTTCAGATCATTAGAGTAAAATATAATTTTCATTAGAGTAAATATATATGGCTAAATTAATTTTTTTGTGGCTAAACAAGATTGAAAAGGGCTAAATTTGCAACACTGACTTTAACAGAAGCAGCGATCGTTTTTCACATTTTTTATTTCTACGTTCTTGTTTAACAATTTCTGTTCTAAACTTTAGACGAGACAACTAGGAATACGCATGAGCACTGGTGTATGACTTTTTCTTTATTTTTTCAGTTTTTGTATTTGTGTGTTTGTAGGTGCACTGAATAAAATAAAGAATTGAATGTGTTGGTGAGAGTAAGTGTATTGGTGAGAAAATTTATTTTTGCGCATGGCTGTTCTAAAGTATTAACTTTTGACTCCATGTTATGAAGACGTACGTTTTTCTCTTTATTGTCCTCCTTCAGTTCGTTTCCCTGTGTAGCCAAACCTGCCATTGCCTCAGTTAATTTTGAAAATGCACCAGCCATCTCTTAGTTGATTATGAGTAGTGTTTAAGCTATTCGTCAATTGTTGAATGCAGACCTTTATATCACCTATTTCATTTGTGATCGTTGACTTGAAAGAACTTATATCTGTTTTCAGCTCATGTAAATTGCTGTTTACGGTCTGTAATGAAAGTGCATCTTTGAAACGTTTTCCACTATCATTATCATCTCGTTGTTTTTTCCAGTTTGTTGTTGTTCGGTATAGACAACAGATTATTAGGGGACATAATTCCTCTGCATTGTTGGCATTTCCAGTTGGCTTTCATTTCCATCGACATGTTGTAGTATGTTGACTCAGTAGTGCAAGGTGAAAAATTATATTTGTTCTTACAGCTCTGGAATGTAACGTACTCAACAGTTATAGGCAATGGTTCTTTGCACTGTGAGCAATTAACAGCTACTGGGGTGAGATAATTCTTCAACACAATAAGAGTATTTTTGATTGGTATGATTTACACTTTTTTAAGTAGACACAACTTTGATTTTATTTATATTATTTGAACTAATTGTTTTTATGTTTTATTTAAAATTGTATATCACTGATTTATGTAAATGTTGTCAGAGCGGATTTAAGCACGAATACTCAACGAAGAAGAATTCAAACCAATCTTAATCATATATCCGTATGGTTAAAAAATGGAATATTTGTGTAAATGCTGAAAAGTCTACGCATATTACATTTGCGCTTAGACAAGGAAATTGCCCTGAAGTTTTTTTTTAAATAATGATATAATTCGTTGCTCAGACTGCGTGAAATACCTTGGAATACACTTAGATTTGAGGTTAACATGGAAAAAATCACATTAAGGTTTTACTTAATAAAACTATACTGAAGCCTATATGGACATATGGAATACAACTTTGGTTCACTGCAAGTAACTCGAATATTGAATTGGAGGAAATCAGAAACTTTAGTACGAGATACCTTGACCAGCTTAGTAATCATTCCAATCAGATTGCAATTATCTTACCTGATGACAGTAATGAGTTAAACAGACTTAAAAGACACCATGTCTACCATTCAGAAGCTAGTTTTTTGTAAATATTGTAATAATTTTTATTTTAAACTGATTTTGTAAATATTTAAATATATATTTATAGATTATAAACGTATATAAATACATTTCTTGATTTTTTTTCAATTCCAATGGGGATTGGAGTTTATGTTAATATTAATATTTAAGAAATTTGCTTATTATTGTAAAATAGATTGCAAATAAATACATGAAAAAAAAATATTATAAATTAAATTTAAAATACTAAATTTTGACATTACTAGGGTATTCAAATTAGCCACTTTCACTGGCAATGATATCAAACTTTGGACAGATTGCCTTTATTGTGTAATTCCCCAAGACCACTTTATTAAGCAAAGATTCGGCAACGTTGATAGAGCTTGATGTATAATAGAAGAGCACTTTGAACACTTTTTGTTTTCACGCCTCATAACAATTTATGTTTTGAATTATTGACTTTTTATATAATTTAACTAATATGTATGGAAATTAGCTTTAATTTAAGTCTACAAGTAACTTATTTTTAGTTCGATTTATATATTTTTTTATTTGTTTAATGGATGAAGTCATTATGTTCAAACGGGGCAGCTTTGAACGGCAATTTTTATCTTGTAGCGTTTATGTACAAAAATACCATAAACAGTTCTATTTTCTTTATCTATATACAGTGGTGGTCAAAACATATGCAACCAGCAACAGAATTTTACAAAAGTGGTTTAAACTACTTTAAGATGTAAACAAAAATATTCATTTGCTTATAATATTTTTTAATTTATGCTTTAAAAATAAGAATATGAAATTTAATTCAGAATTTTTTGCATTGAAAAGAAAAAAAATTTAAAAAACTACGTATGGGTTGATATTTCATTGGCCAAAACATATGCAACTAATTGCTTTTAAAACATTTCTGTCTATAAAACTTAATATTTCGTGGCAAATCCTATATTTTCAATGACGGCCTTACATCGGCAAGGCTGTGAAGCTATCAAATTGGCAATAAAATTTGCAGGAATAGCGTTCCAAGCATAACCAATCCTTGAAACATAATATTATTAATAATATTGAATTAGTGCAATTTTCGGTGTCGATTCTTTGATTAACGATTGCGCAAATGTTCTCAATGGGATTTAGATCTGGTAATTGTGGTGGCCATTCCATTACCGAAACTGTTTCTTGTGCTAACCACGATTTAACAACATGTGAAGAGTGCTTGGGGTCGTTATCGTGCTGAATAACTCATCGAAGAGGCTTATTATCCTCAGAATTTGGAAACATTACTCTTTCCAAGATGTCTCTATAGATAAATCCATCCATTATTTCATTAATTTAGAGCGATGGGCCAACTCCAGCAGCAGAAAAACAACCCCCATACCATTACGTTGCATCCTGCAAGCTTCACCGACGATTTCCCTACGCGCAAAAACCGCTTATATTAAAAGAAACGTTTGAAGTTTGCTATGGAGTATTTAAATTGGCCAGAAAACAAATGGACTACTGTCCTATTTAGCGACGAATCCGAATTTAATATCATCGGAAGTGATTTCATGTGTTACGTAAGACGACCACTTAACACGCGGCTTCAAGCACATAATGCAAAAGGACACTGAAACATGGAGGATGCAACGTAATGGTATGGGGGCAGTTTTTCTGATGCTGGAGTTGGCCAATCGCTCTAAATTAATGAAATAATGGATGGATTTATCTATATAGACATCTTGGAAAGAGTAATGCTTCCAAATTCTGAGGATAATAAGCCTCTTGGATGAGTTATTCAGCACTATAACGACCCCAAGCACTCTTCACATGTTGTTAAATCGTTGTTAGCACAAGAAAGAGTTTCGGTAATGGAATGGCCACCACAATTACCAGATCTAAATCCCATTGAGAACATTTGGGCAATCGTTAATCAAAGAATCGACACCGAAAATTGCACTAATTCAGATATTATGTTTCAAGGATTGGTAGATGCTTGGAACGCTATTCCTGCAAATTTTATTGCCAATTTGATAGCTTCACAGCCTTGCCGATGTAAGGCCGTCATTGGAAATATAGGATTTGCCACGAAATATTAAGTTTTATAGACAGAAATGTTTTAAAAGCAATTAGTTGCATATGTTTTGGCCAATGAAATATCAACCCATACGTAGTTTTTTAAATTTTTTTTCTTTTTAATGCAAAAAATTCTGAATTAAATTTCATATTCTTATTTTTAAAGCATTAATTAAAAAATATTATAAGCAAATGAATATTTTTGTTTACATCTTAAAGTAGTTTAAATCACTTTTGTAATATTCTGTTGCTGGTTGCATATGTTTTGACCACCACTGTATATAAAAATGAAATGGTCCATGTATGTAATGACATCACGTGAGAACGGCTAGAGCGATTTGGCTGATTTTTTTTATTCGATTCGAAATTTTTAGGAGATGGTTTGTAAAGAAAAAATTAAAAAATTCCGAGTAAAACTCGGAAATTCTGTTTTTGTGAAAACAGTCAAAGATCCCTAAAGTATGCAGTACAAATTTAGATATTTTATTTGCAAATAAATAAGAACAGGCTGGTATGAGTGGGTTGGAGAAACTTGAAGAACTAAGCCGGGCGATCAACTAGTATATAATAAATTCGATTTATTTATGACGAAAAACCATAAACATTAACATTTAAAAATAAAAAACAATAAATTTATTTTACTAAATTTACTACAAAAACATGGTCACCCTAGCGAAAGTTGTTGGCGTTGCTAGAAAACAAGGTTGCCATGTGAAAAACTCGGTTAAGGGTCGGAAAAAATTGTTAACTGAGATTTTATTAACATTGTTCAAAGGTGCCCCTGTTCAAACGTGCCTCCATCTCCCCTACAATTTGTTATAAATAATTTAGAAATAGTGAATAATAAATTTACTAATGAATTAGTTACGTTTATATTGTATTTCAATTCAGGATCATGTCCAACTAGCTCAAATTTTTTAAAGCATATCTCCAAAACGGAAACTAAAGGGTTTGCTAGTCAATTGTTTTGTAGATTGTTCGGGAGTTAATCTGATCAGAATATATCTGTTGAAAATTTAATGATGGACTTTGTTTTCGAATGTTTTTTAACATTATCAATACTTGCATTGTTAACTTTAACGTTATTTTTTGTTTTTCTTTAACAATTAAATATTAAAAAACCGACATCAAAACTACATTATTTACCTTTTTTAAAAAAATTTAATTATTCGAATAATTCGATTAATTTTAAACGTGTGATCGAATTATTCGAACAAGTTAAAATCTCTTATTCGTTTTATTCGAACAAGAGAAAAATCTAATAATTCGAATACCCTAGTACTTACACAATAGTATTTAACTCATTATTTAAACACGGTTAATAACATATTGATTTAATAACTCATTGCTAGTTAGGTCTCGCCGAAGCCGTATACGGCCATTTACAAAAATTACATACTTTTTTCGATACTTTTATAACGTCAATGTTTATTTGGCCAACCCCTGTATGCAATTTCTAATATTTTTTCCGATGGATCAAGTGTGTTGTTCTTAAATGTACAACTAATTGCAGGCATTTACATGAATAACCTACACCCAGCGAAAAAATTAACACATCCGTGTACAATTTGACACCATTCGGTGTCAATAGTGTATCAACCCCGTATGTGTACAAATTGTACACGAACGGTGTCAATTTGACAACGAAAAAATTACACCATTCCGTTGCCGAATTGACACCATCCGTTGTCGATTTGACAACGTTTGTGTACGATTTTATAACAGACTGTTGACAATTTGTCACCGTTCGTGTACGATTTGACACCAGGCCGTTGTCAATTTGACACCATAAGTTGTCGACTTGATACCATTCGTGTACGATTTGACACCTGACAATTTTTCCTTTCTATTTTTTTGGTAATTAATATAAATAACAATTTCTTTATTTTTTAATTTTTTTTAATACAATACTTATAACTACTTAAATATAAAATAAATATAAAAACTATAAGTTTCCATTTGGACTTGTATGTCGTCACTGGATTCGGTGGTCTTCTCTGCCTGGATCTTCATCTGCATCAACACAAATTCGCAGTCAAACACAATTACACTTTCTTTTATATTTTGGTTTTTAAACCATTTATTTGCATCACTATTTATTAAAATATTTAAAATTTTTTAATGTAAATAAAATTAAAACACACTTATAAAAAGCAACTCACGTTGCGAATAATTTAACAACATTGCGTTGTCGATTCGTGACACCGTATGGTGTCAAAATGACACCAACCGTTGTCGATTTTGGAACGTCGTTTTTCCCTCAGTGTAATTTTTCCGATAATTTCAAAACGTCCATGATTGTTTGGCCAAACCTGTATATGTATTCCGAAATTTGTACGACCATTTTTTTCAATCACTTATGCTATTCTTCATTTTTGGACTAAATTTCAGGCATTTACATGAATAACCTAATTTGGTCGATACTTTTAAAACGTCCATGATTGTTTGGCCAAACCCTGTATATGTAATCCGAAATTTGAATGACCAATTTTTGTTTCGATCACATATTTTATTCTTTTTTTTTTGGACTAAATTTTAGTCACTTACATGTAATTTGTTTGATATTTTTGGCCAAACCCTGTATTTGATTGTTATTGTTAATACAAATACCAAATTTCAAACATTTTTATGAAGAAATAAAGATGTTATGGATTTTTGGCCGGAATTGACCACCTTGCTATGGTTTCATTTGCCATTCTGGAACGAATTTTGTTTCATGTGCTGCTGCCGAAAAACATCTTTCACATTCCACACTTGTTGGCAAAATCGTTTGCAAATACTTGTAAGAAATCTGCAAGTATTTTCCACTGGCTGGACTAATCCATATATATAAAAATTAAATGGTCCATGTATGTAATGTCATCACGTGAGAACGGCTGGAGCGATTTGGCTGATTTTTTTTATTCGATTCGAAATTTTCAGGAGATGGTTTGTAAAGAAAAAAAATCAAAAATTCCGGGTAAAGCTCGGAAATTCTTTTTTTTGTGAGTCCAGTCAACTGTAATAAAAAAGCTCCCTAAAGTATGCTGTACAAATTTAGATATTTTATTTTCAAATAAATAAGAACAGGCTGGTGTGAGTGGGTTGGAGAAACTTGAAGAACTAACACAAGGTGCATTTAATAAGGTGCCATCGGCAGCACAGCTGATTATAGAAATAGTACGCACAAATGTCAAACTACATATATAAAAAATATTCGCCCGTACGCCCGTATGTCAAACTCTATATATAAAAAATAAGTGAATTCGCCTGTATTTATTTCAATTCGCCACTGCTGTCACCTTGTTAAATACGCCTTGAACTAACATTAGTAAATACTAGGGTATTCAATCGATTAACCGTTAATCGGTTAACCGATTAATTTTGGACGGTTAACTGTTCGAATAATTTAAAATTGCCGGTTTTCAAATAACAAATAAACCGATTAATTTGTGTCGATTAACCGAAATTCCTTTTTTTTTGCACTTTAAAAATTTTTTTTGTATTTATTTTTGTCTTTCAATTTAAATATAAATTTCAAATTAAAATTAGATATTTTTTGAACATCCAATAAACATGATTAGTGAGTATGTATAACAACTGACATAAATATTTAATTTACATGTCTTTGAAACTTTGTATTTACATTTTTTGAAATGAGTCTTTTATCATAACTAAACGAAACTATTAGAGAGTTTTTTCCAACAAAAGTGTTATTAAATCTAAAGGAAAAAATCATTTAAATTACATATATTCTTTTTATAAAAGTATATTTCAGAAGATCTCACTAAAAAACCCACACATCAATCATTTGCTGCAACAACGTCATAATTCAAAAAAATTCGTTTCGAGAAAAACGTCTTTGAATGTTTTATGACATTTTACTATTTCTTAAATAAATTTTCAACAAATCATGCGATTTCAGAAATATAAATAGTAGATGTTAATATATTTCTAATCTGTATTTAACCCAAATTTTTACTTATAAAATATACACTCTCACACAAAAAATAATTGACTTTTTTGAAAACTGATAAAACTATATGAAAGATTATAGAACAGCGCATATTTTGTATTACTCAGTTCAAAAACACCGTGTTTGACGTTGTTGCATCAAATATGTTTACAAAAATTATCTCAAATACCTTATTTGCCGTTTTTTATGTTTTTGTACACAAAATTCGTTGTTGTATTTTCAATTTAAAATTAAAATTATTCGGTTAATCGAATAATTTTAAATTAACCGATTATTAACCGAATAAATCTAAACCTCGATTAATTATTTGCTCGATTAACCGATTAAACCAGAAACCCGATTAATTGAATACCCTAGTAAATACTACCGGGAGAAGCCGGGCGATCAACTAGTTAAATAATAATTGTTAGATATAAGATTAGAAATAGTTTTTGTTAGTTCATTAAGTAATGAATATACAATAAATAAATGTAAATGAAAAGAACAAAATAAATATATGGGGGATTTCATGTCAAGTGAACCAACTTTTAAAATCGATGTCTTCCGATCAAAGAAATAGCTATCTAAAATATTTGGGACACATTTTGCTAAGAACAATAGGTAATAAGTTACAAGGATGAGAAAAAACACATGTTTGACCAAAATGTCAAATTTTGGCCCCCTCTAACTCAGAGAGTTCTCGACAGATCTTGTTTGTATCTGAAGTACTATCCAATAGAACTAACCTTGGTGCAAATTTCATATCGATGGGGGATTATGAAATCCCCAATATACATGTCACTTTATTCCCTTTTTCGTGCATTTTCTCACCCTTAATCATGCATTTACTTTAATTTTTCTATAAAGTATCAAATATTTATTTGATTTTTATTTATTATATTTCCTATAGCTTTAGTTTAATTTAGAATTTCTTTAGCTAAAACTATCGTACTCCAATTGATTTTGCTGAAGGAGAATCTGAATTAGTTTCAAGCTAATGTTCATCTAAAATTAAGTGCAACAATATGCATTTAAGGGGTAAATTATAATTAATTGAATGTTATAGGCAAAGTGGCGCAATTTTGAATATTATTTGATACAAATTTTTTGTAACCGGACAGAATTTCGATTAAATCACATATTGGTTATGATTACACTGTGACACAAAATCGAACTTTTCGAATCGGAATAGGATGAAACCAAAATCAAATGAAAGCTTACGTTTTCCATAACAAAACCCTCAAGGCTTTTATTAGTTCAGCACTATATTTTTTTTTACACGTATTTGAAGTTAGTGATTTTGGAACGCTGGCTAACAAGAAACAATCATTAAAAATTTGATAAAACAATGCCTATTTATTTTTATTATCCCGGAAAGTTGTGGTATCTTACTATTTTTGGGGTCGGGGAATCCATTTTTGATATTTATTTTTACCTAAAAATCACGCTAGAGGGAGCTGCACAGTGGTGTAGACAAAAAGAGGGAAATAAATCTATAACTTCTAAACGGTTGGTCCGATTTTAATGAAATTTGACATGCGAAAAGTCTGGCAACGCTATGGCAGAGTAAAGTTCTAATTACTTCAGCTGATGATTTTGGTGTTATTTTATTTAATGTAAATTCGTAATTAAATACTGTTCGGTGTAAAATCAATTGTTTAAACACTGTTCTATTGGAGTTTTATAAAATACTGTTGCAATTATAAGTATTTTATATATTTTTGCCACAAAATTTATTATCTTCAAATTGTTGTTGCTGATTTCTGCCATTTGCATTAATTTTGTTGTTGTTGCTGCTGTTGATCTTGCTACTGGTTGCGCCTTATTTATTTGTTTGCCATATATAATTTGTTGTTGTCATTCAAAACAAAACAAATATGGCTGGTAAAAAAGTCTTATGTGGAAAATGTAAAAAAGAAATTGGTAAAGGAGGCAGTGTACAATGTGACAAATGCACGGAGTGGTTTCACTTGCGCTGTGCTGAAATGTCCGAACTATTTTGCAGTTCCATGTCTAAACAAAGTGGTGTTTACTTTAAGTGCATCGACTGTAGTACTGCCCCAAACAACAGCACAGATCTTAGTCAGCAAATTAGTCAACTTCACATTAAGTTGGATGCCATTTCAAATCAATTAACTCAACATAAGGCTGAAACTGAAAAGATTATTGAAGCATCAATCTGCAACCTTAGTGCTGAGTTTACTTCAAGATTAGAGAGAATTGAAGCTGATGTTGTTAGCTGTTATAGTCAAGTCAAAGGGCTGGATACCTCTGTGGAAAATAAAATGAAAGAACAAGAAGCTATAACCAATGTTATATACCATAGAGCTAATATTACAGATATTGTAATTAATGGTCTACCTACTGCCATTTCAAACTTGGAAAACATTGTTGTTGATTTATGCAGTTTCTATGGAATATCAATAGATGTCAATGACATTCAACATGTTTGCTTCATGAATAAAAGTAAATCGATTCTTGACAAATTTAAGCGAGTTCGTACACGTGACAATTTAATGGCGGAGTACCATAAGTCCAGATCACTAAAGCTCAGCGATTTAATAAGTGGTGATGTACACTCAAGAGTATATCTTAATGATCATTTTGCTCCCATGGCAGCCAAAATGAATTTTATGTGTAAGTGAGAAAGGATATTAGGCATTTCCCAATGCCAGAATATAAAACGGATCACATCCAGGCCACATCTATAAATATACCTGATGGTAGAGTTACAATATCTTCAATATATTGTCCACCTAGGTATAATATTAATCGAGAGCAGTTTCTCGAATTTTTTAGGACTCTAGGTCCAAGATTTATAGCAGCTGGTGATTACAATGCAAAACATACATTTTGGGGCTCTCGCCTTATTACTCCTAGAGGGAGGCAACTGTTAGAAGCAATATCGTCTAACAGACTAGATGCCATATCTAGTGGCCAACCTACTTATTGGCCTACAGACCTCAATAAGATTCCCGATCTAATTGAATTCGCTGTAATCAAGAATATAAAACGAGAATTTATTTCAGTGATCCATTCGCTGGACCTCTCGTCAGACCATTCGCCTTCAGTTTTAACGTTATTAGCAGTTCCAAGTAAATTGGAAAACTCTTACTCTTGTTTCCCTAACAAGAAAACGAACTGGTTAAAGTATAAAATGTATGTTGGCACACACTTGCCACAAAACATCTCATTAAAAAATGAATATGAGATAAAATCCGCTGTCGAATTTAACAAACGCCGTTAAAGTGTCCACGCCCCCAGTCACCCTGGGGAATTACAGATATTCAAAATGTCCTAAAAACATTGAGTCTCTTATCAAAGAAAAGAGAACACTCAGACGTCAATGGCAACAATCGCGATATCCGAACGTAAAGGCTAAATTTAATCAGTGCCAAAGAAGACTTTACGTCGCCCTAAAGATTAATAAAGAATCTAACCTGATAAATTATCTTAGAAACTTAGACCCTACTAAGCAAACAGAATATAGTCTCTGGAAAGCTGTGAAAAATATGCAATGCCCTATTGTATATGAGTCGCCCATACGCCCATACCTTCAGAACGGAGAATGGGCAAAAAATACTTCAGAAAAAATCGAAGCATTTGCCAATCACTTGGAGAATGTATTTACCCCTAATGATACAAATTCATATATTAGAGATAATGTCATAAATAATGTGGTGCCAGCCCCAGTAAAATTCCGGTTCTCTGCCGTGAGGACGACGGTCAAAGGTCTTAAGGCTGGAAAATCACCTGGTATAGATAAAATTACTACCACGATGATAAGTAATCTGCCCAACTCAGCACTGAGAATTATTTTGTTCATATTTAACTCAATACTACGTATTGGATATTTCCCATCCTCATGGAAAATATCTGATATAGTTATGATACCGAAACCGGGAAAAGATGTCACTCAAGTGACATCATACCGTCCCATTAGCCTATTGTCAATATTCTCAAAACTTTTTGAAAAGTTGTTACTTGAGAGACTTATAGTGCACCTTGACGAAAATTGCATTATACCTGACCATCAATTTGGTTTCAGAAGGAAACATAGTACTATCGAACAGGTACATCGGATAACTACACTTATTCGGAAAACCTTCGAGAGCAAGCAGTATTGTTCCGCATTATTTATTGACATATCTCAAGCCTTCGTTAAAGTCTGGCACGATGGACTAATACACAAAATTACTAGATTACTACCTGCGAATGTACATAAACTGCTTAAAAATTACATACAAGAAAGATCTTTCCAAATCAGATCAATGGATGTGATCTCAACACGTCGAAAAATATTCGCTGGTGTACCACAGGGAAGTATTCTAGGGCCGTTCCTATATATTTTATATACTGCAGATATGCCCACGATCGGACTGACTCACAAATCTACATTTGCGGATGATACCGCTTTTTTAAGTACACATGAAAACCCCATAATAGCTTCTGAACAACTCCAGTCTCATATCGGCGATTTGGAAAAATGGCTGGACAAATGGAAAATAAAGGTCAATGCAACAAAATGTATTCACGTTACTTTTACTTTAAGACGAGAAAGTTGCCCTTCCATACAGATAAATAATATCAAAATCCCAGAACAGAGCCATGTGCGATATCTCGGTATCCATCTTGATCGCCGTTTAACATGGTCCCACCATATTGAAGCCAAGGTTACGCAAATAAAATTAAAGTCAGTCCAACTGTACTGGTTAATTGGCCCACGGTCTGCTCTAGACTTGGAATACAAAGTGCTTTTGTACAAAACAATTATAAAACCGATATGGCTATACGGCATTCAGTTATGGGGAACAGCCTCCTCATCTAACGTTGAAAAATTGCAAAGAAAGCAGTCAGCACTGTTAAGGACAATAACAGGTGCCCATGGTACATTGGCAATAGTAATATCCATAGGGATCTCAATGTCCCCATAATACGCGAGGAGATCAAACTCTCCAGTCTAAAATACATTTCAAAACTAATGGATCATCCAAACCCCCTCGCCAGGGAGTTGCTGTCAGTTGAGGGTCATAGACGACTGAGGCGATTGGAAACACTGGATCTTGCCAGATAATCATTTAACGAGCACTCATGTTGGATATTGCAGCGGCAATAACAACTTTAGTTTTAGTTTAGGTTAAGGTTTGAATACTTATTTGTAAATTTCTAAAAAGAAAGATTCAATAAAGAAAAAAGATACCGAAAAAAAATGTGTAAGCAAATGCTGATGAAGAAAATTATTAAAAAATATAAAATTTACAACGCTGATATACCTAGAGTTACAATTTCTTATGAAGATGGCTCCTACGTTACCAAGGAGTATGGTGATTGTGAGAAGTTATTTGCGGAAGTTGGAGTGTAATACATATTACATATTATATTTTTGGAGTTGTACACCTACAAATCTCATCAGTTGAATTGAAAGTTCCTATTTACATAATTTAAATTTTTTATACTAACATTTATTCCATTATTTTATTTTTAGTTCTAATTTTTATTTTGTAATATTTTCTATTATGTCATATGACTCTAATTTGGGTTCAGTGTCACACGATAATATTTATTTGCGCTCTAAATTTCTCTTTAAATGATTTGAAAATTGGACATTTTAATTGCCAAAGTTTTAATACGTCACATAGATCTACTAAATTGGATGAAATTCGTAATATTTTACAAGATTGCATACTTGATGTTGTTGGCGTGAGTGAAACATGGCTTAAGACTAGGGTTACCAGATAACAAAAGTCAAATAACTGGACCATAAGAAAAATTTAACTGGATTTTTAAAAAATAACTGGACAATTTAAAAATGCGCTTATAGTTCAAAAATGTTAAACTTTAGTTAAGTTTTTTTACAAAAATAAAGAAACGTTAAATTCAGTCCTACATACATATCGTCACCTAAAATGCAAAACAACATATCGTCAAAAAGTTCGAAGGTGATTTTATTATTGATTGCGATTTACTAGATCATATTACATATGTGTAAAAAATTTTAAACTTTAACTTTCTAAAATAACCAAATTATAACCAAAATTCAAACAACGTAACATGATTTTCATAAACAAAATAACGTTAATGCTTTGAGTAATTAATAAATAGCATTTTACCCTATTTTAGGTAGTTTCCTTATATTGTTTAATAAATTTGTTGCAATAGAACGGTTCCAAAGGACCCCTCAAATCAATCATCGGAAACCCTTTCCACTTCAAAAATATCGGGATTTGAAAATTTAAAAATTTGTTAAAATTATATCCAACATAATGTTTGATTCCATTTTAAATGCAAAGATATTGCCCTTAAAATTGTTTACTTTCAAAAGGTTAAAGATTAATTTTCGTAGTAATGTAAAAAATATCAAAGATCGCAGTGCTAAAAATTAAAAAAAAAAAACATTATCTTGCGGCAAAAGCAACATGTCGTCAATTATATTTGATATTTCTAAAACTTTGGAAGCTTTGATAAGTTATCCCACGATAAAAGGGATTGTTTTAAATTTAAAAATTAAATTTTGTTGTAAAGCGATTCGTCTCCGAAATCATATCATTGCTCTAATGCCCAGTTTTTGACTTGTTATTTAAATACGTATTTAGTTAATTTTAACTTAAAATTAAGTTGTATTTAAATACAGTTTGAGTTTTTCAGTGCTACATAATTTGTCTTATTTAAATAAGATAAAAGTATGGTAGCAATACTAAATATCAAAAATTTATCGATAGTTTTGCTTAAAACAGCTGTTCAACCAAAACAAAAATTGATACATTTTGCCCAATAAGAAATAAAAGTTTATTAAACAATAAAATTATTGGTAGGAAAATGCACAAAAGAAGCTCCAATTGCCCCGCATCGGAATTGTAGTTTTTGCAAGACGCTTTTTTTAGCAAGACGCTGTTGTTTGTTTTTTTTTTACTACAATAGAGTGAAAAAAAACCAAACAACAAAAGTCAGCTGTCAAAAACATATGGTAGTTTATGAAACTTAAATAGAATTTAAATGACCAACGTCGGCCATTTAAGTATCACTTAAAAAAGCACTGAGAAACTCATTTTCGCATTTAAATAGAACTTAAATATAATTCATATTTAAATACGAAGTCAAAAACTGGCTCTAAGTACGCAATATAATTTTTAAAAATTGATTTGCTTCTAATTGTAAACGTTTTGTTCCGAAAGATGAAATCTTTTTTAAAATAGTTACAACTTTGCTTCCATATTTTAACCGATTTTTAAGGCAATTCAAAAGATTACTCACTGTACAGTTCTATAATAGTAAAGGAATCACTTTCTAATACAAATACAACTGACTATACATTTGCACTAGGGATGCCAAACGGGACTGGGTTTTACAAATCCCGGGATTCGGGATTTTAGAAATGTAAATCCCGGGATCCCGGGATTTTTCGGGACTTCGGGATTTTAATTAAATGTCAAAAAACATCAAGTTCAAAAATAAAAACTATTTATTTCGTTAATACACTAAGTAGAAATATAACAAAGCAAAAACTAATGGATTGAATTAATATATATATATAAAGTATTGAGGAAACCGGGCTACATTTGTCCCTAGTCCCCATACATGGTCCCCTTCAGAAAATGACTTTAACATTCATAGTTGTCTTATAATAATTAAAATAGTGATAAAATTGAATAAACAAGTTGCATATGAAAATTAATCTTTCTACCAACTCTTGTGAGGGCCAGTCCATAATAATATAACCTCTATATCAGAAAATATTTTATTGTCAATAAATAATTTATATATAATGATATTAACATAAATTTCATTCATTCATTCATAAATACTGATTCAAGTCCCCATAGAAGACCAAAACTACATATTGATGGTGGGTATAAAAGATGAATATACCACTCTTAGTTGTTTTATATTAGTATTATAAGTATGCTGAAATTTAGCTTTCTAGGTTTCATCCTAAAATATTAAAAAATCTCGTAATTTTCGGGATTTGTTAATCTCGAAAAATCCCGGGATTGTTTTTCACAAATCCCGGGATTCGGGAAATCCCGATCCCGAAAAATCCCGGGATTTTCGGGATCGGGATTGGCATCCCTAATTTGCACTCACAATTGTATAAATTTTCAAATATTTCTGTACAAAATATTAATTAATAAAAATATTATTAATAAAAAAATATTTTGCAAAATGAAAGAAATTATTTTTTAACTGGACAAATTGTGTTTTAGCTGGAAACTGGACAAGACACAAAAAACTGGACAATCCAGGCCATTCCAGGCCGTCTGGCAACCCTACTTAAGACGCAGATATCCTCCAATGTTGTATCTGTTCCTGGTTACACTTTTTATAGAAGTGACAGGCCAGGTCGAGGAGATATTGATCCTACCAATGTAGGCAATGGTCAGAGAGGCGGTGGAGTTGGTTTATATATTACCAATAAGTTCAAGGCCAAGGTTGTTTTTAAATCTACGGACTTTGGTGTATTTGAATCCATTTTTATTGAAATCAGTCACTCTGACACAATATTACTTTTAGGGGTTATTTATCTCCCTCATGGTAACATTGATTTAATGGAGAATCGCCTAGGTGACTTGTTAGTTAAATACCAGTATGTCATAATTATGGGTTATTTTAATTTGAATTTGTTTAATATTGATAAAACTAATCTTGTTCTCTCCACCTGTCGTCGTTTATGCCTAACATATCATCACAATAACTTACCAACGCACTATGTTGCCTCAGGTCTTTCTACTACCTTACTTGATTATGGTACCTGGGCACGTAGTGCAAAGAATAAAGCCGTAGTTTTCGCTGAACACTTAAGTAATGTGTTTCAACCAAACCCCCCAACAAATAATTTTGTATTGGGGAATTTACCTGTTCGCATAGATACAGACTCCGAACTAATCAATGTTAGTATAGAAGATGTTCAGAGGATCATAAAGGACAATCTTAAACTAAAAAAATCTCCAGGTTATGATTTAATTACACCTTCCATGATTGGAAACCTACCAGATGTGGCAATTATTGTGCTCACAGTGTTATTCAATGCGATCTTGTCTCTAGGAGTGTTTCCAAATGATTGGAAAATCTCCCAAATTATAATGATACCCAAGCCAGGAAAGGATTTGACATTGGCATCATCCTACAGACCTACTAGCTTATTGCCTTGTTTGTCTAAACTATTTGAGAGAATAATCCAAGGGAAAATTATAACATTCTTAAATAGTCAAAACATTATCCCAGATCAACAATTCGGATTCCGTAAGCAACACGGAACAATTGAGCAAGTTAACCGACTAACTGGGGAGATACGAAAATCTTTCGAACTAAAAAAGTACTGTTCGGCAATATTTCTAGATGTTGCCCAGGCTTTTGACAAGGTTTGGCATAAAGATCTAATACATTAAATGCCTACTGCCTTCTAGTACACACAAAATACTAGAGTCTTACCTATCGGATCGTTTGTTTAGGATAAAATGCGGCGATTATGTGACAAGCGACTATGCGATCAATGCTGGTGTACCTCAGGGAAGTGTTCTAGGACCAACCCTGTACTTATTATACACATCAGATTTGCCCGAGTTCGAAGAATTAACCATTTCCACCTTTGCAGATGACACTGCAATTCTTAGTTCACATGTGGACTTAAATGTAGCATCTAGAAAACTTGATAATTATCTCAGACACGTGGAGACGTGGTTAAAAAATTAGAGTTTACAAGTGAATGAAGTCAAAAGCAAGCACATAACGTTTTCACTTAGGAGAGGAAATTGTCCACCAGTGACACTAAACAGTGTGAACATCCCACAGTCTGATCACATTACATACCTTGGCATTCATTTAGATAGACGTCTTACTTGGCGGCTCCACATGAAGCTAAATGCTTCTAATTTACACTGGCTAATCCACCATCAATCGAAATTAAGCCTTAACTGCAAAGTCATCCTGTATAATACGGTCTTAAAACCAATTTGGACATACGGAATCCAATTATGGGGAACAGCAAGTAATACCAATATAGATCTCATACAGAGGGTACAATCCAAAATTCTTAGAACCATGACGGGAGCTCCATGGTACATAAGAAATGAAAACATCCACAGAGACTTAGATGTACCTTTGGTCAAGGAAGAATTTAGAAAAACTCGTGAAGCTTATTTGTCAAAATTACATCATCATCCGAACCCGCTCGCAAGGCTACTTACAGTAACGCAAGACGGATCAAGGCTACGAAGAGCTGATTTACCACTCATCTAATATATCAAATATGATTCTCCTCTGAGAGAACAATAATTGTTTAGTTATAAGATTTAAATTACTTATTGTAAGGCCTAGACATTAAAGGCAAGAACAATATTATAATAAACGTATTTAAAAAAAAAAAAAAACTTGTTTATTTAATTCTGAGTCCATCGCTCTCAGTTGAAGTTTCAGGCCAAATGCAATGCCCAGCCATATCGCACCATTCGTTTATTTTTATAAGTGTACGTATTTACTTAAGGCCAAGGAATGAGTTTATTGAATTTAAAGATTATAACAATGTTAATATTTCTATTCTTGAAAAGTTATTGTAGGGCACGTAATAAATCAAAATCTCTTATTAGAAAAATTAAACGCAGTGCTCACATAAAGATATTAAATGGACTTGATACAAGAAGTATGTGGAGATTGTTACGATCAAATGGATGTTTGAATGAATCTGAGCATAGTGAGGATCTGGATCCTGATGTTTTGAACATGGAATTTTCGGATTTTAGGACTGTTGATTCTTTTGACCCTTTTGATTTTATTTTTCCTAATAATCGTTTCTCCTTTCATAACATAGATCATGAAGACTTGCTCAATGCTATTTCCAAAATAAAATAAAATGCTTCCGGATCTGCTGGTCTACCTCTCAAGTTTATTAAATTAATCCTCCCTTTTATCCTGGAACAACTTTTACTTTTGGTTAATAATATTATTTCAGAGTCTCTATTTCCTTCTGATTGGAAAGTTACTAAGGTCATACCCATTAGAAAAAAAGATTCTGTAAATCAATTTAGGCCTATCTCCTTAGTACCTGTATTGTCAAAGATTGTAGAACATATAATAAAAGAGCATATTATGAAATTTTTAAATACGAATTCAATGTTAAACCCTTTTCAATCCGGGTTCCGTGCTAATTATAGCACTACTTCTCTTTTAATTACTCTTACCGATTCTGTCAGGCATATAGTCGACAAGTGTAATGTAGGCTATTGATGTCACTTGACTTATCTGAAGCTTTTGATAATGTAAGTTATGCTATTTTAATTCGGAAACTTTCTACTTATTTTGGTTTTTCTGTATCGGCCTGTAGATTACTATATTCGTATTTGAGTGGCCGCCACCAATACGTACATTGCGGTAATGCAAATTCAACGTGTTTACCTGTAACTAGTGGTGTCCCACAGGGTTCAGTTATAGGACATTTACTTTTTATGCTTTACATAAATGATTTCTTTAATTTACTACAAGGTTTTGAATGTGAGGCTTTTCTCTTTGCAGATCATCTTCAGCTTCTTGATGTGTTTCAATATTATTTTTTTTCATCATTTATTTATTGTATCTTCATTATTTAATGAACTAACAATAAGTGGTTCAAATCTTATATCTAATAATTATTATTTAATTAGTCCAGCCAGTGCCGGACGAAAAAATTTTGTATTCATGGTTGTTTTGGTTAAATTGGCATTCTTTCTTCTAGATTAGGTCTGCTGTGTCCCTCCTTATTAATCGAGTGTGGCCACGGTTATCTAATATGTTGCGGGCCAGCGGATTTGGGAGAACTTCAAGTTTTTTTTAAATATTTTTGTACATTTTTCGAGATTTCAGTTTTTACAATGGGCACGTTTAGATCTTTGTGTATATTCGCGTTTTTGATATACCAGGGGGCAACTGTAATCATTCTTAGAAACTTGTTTTCGCGTCTTTGGATCTTTTCTACATTTGACGCTGAGGCCGTGCCCCATAACTGTATGCCATAACACCATATCGGTTTTATGATCATGTTATAAAGTAGAAGTTTACAATCTAAACTAAGCGTAGAGTTTCTGCCAATAAGCCAATTAATTTGAATTGATTTCAATTTCATTTGAGTCAACATTGCATCTATATGACTTTTCCATGTAAGGCGACGATCGAGATGTATTCCGAGGTATTTCACTTCCGATTGTTGAATTATTGTTTGGTTATTGATATGAATAGGGGGGCATGATTCTCTACGCAATGTAAATGTAATGTGTGTACATTTTTGCTCGTTGACTTTAATTTTCCATTGTTTTAACCATTTTTCTAATTCAAATATGTGGTTTTATAAGTAACGAGACGCTCGTTGAGGGTTTTCATGAATGCTTAGAATAGCAGTATCATCAGCAAATGTTGATGTATGAGTGCGATTGTTAGTTGGCATATTAGACGAATATATCAAATATAAAAAAGGTCCCAGGATACTGCCTCCAGATTCAATGGGTTGTGCAGTACTTAAAAAGTTTCCCTCTTTAACCTTAAAAAGTTCGACCAGTTAAATAGCTTTCCAACAGCTTATGTGTGTTTGCGGGTAAATTTTTACTCAGTTTGTATATTAATCCAGCATGCCATACCCTATCAACCGCTTGAGAGATGTCGATGAAGAGTGCGGAACACTCTTCTCACCATATCTACAAGTCTATGGGTTTGTTCGATAGTACTGTGTTTTCGTCTAAATCCAAATTGATGATTCGGAATACAATTGTTTTCAGTTAACATCGGGTACAACTTGTTCATAAGTATCTTCTCAAATAGCTTTGATATATTAGACAATAGGCTGTACGATTCTACTTTTGTGTGATCTTTTCCCGGCTTGGGTATCATGGTAACCAGTGAAACCTTCCATTCTTGAGGATAATATTCAATTCGTAATATAGCATTAAAAATAAAAAGAATTATTTTTATTGCTATCCGGGGTAGCTCCATAAGCATCTTGTTGCTGATCTTGTCCATACCAGGCGCATTCTTGGGATTTAAATCAACAATAGCATTTTCGAGCTCTCGAATCTCAAAACGTAGGGGTACGGCTGCTCCAAAATGGGGTGCAACAGGTGGCAACTCAATTGCTTCGTTTGATGTGTTCGGTGTAAATACTTTTTTTAAATGATTAACAAACAGATTCCCTTTTTCAGTATCATTTCTTGCCCAACCACCACTTGAATTTCGCAAGGGGGACTTACATATAACGGGTCTTTTAAGACTTTTTGTTGCTCGCCATAATGAGTAATCCGATTGCGGTGTTGCGTCCAGGCTTTCTAAATATTTATTCAATGATTCCATTTTTCGAAATTCCAAGAGCTTTTTAAGTCTTTTTATACAATCTTTAAGCTTCGATTTTAGTGCGAAATCTTCTTTTTTCATTTAAGAGCCGTTCGACATCTGCAGAATTAATTCTATTATATCTGATTTGTCGGGGGGTTTGGGTAGCATGTTGAGCAGCCAGTTTGAGATTTTTATCGAAATTGATAAGAGAGTGATCGATGTTTTCTGGTGTTCTTAGCGGTATGTTTTCCGAGCAATGTGTACTGAGATATTTTTTATATTTGAGCTAATTTATTCTTGTGCCTGCCATCGCTAAATTACCAGTCGGGGATACAATTTCTAGGGGGCTCAATAAAGTAACAATAGTGGGTGAGTGATCTGAAGATAGTTCCAGCGAGGATTCAATTTTAATCATTTCTCTATGGATATTTTTCATCACGCTAAAATCTATAACATCCGGTATTTTTCGTGGGTCAGTAAGCCAGTAAGTACGTTGGCCAATCGAAAGCACATTCAAATCCATTTTAGAAATTGTATCGAACAAAACACGACCTTTGGGGGTAATCAGTCGTGATCCCCAGAATGTGTGTTTAGCATTATAATCGCCAGCAGCCAGGAAACGGGGGCCTAGTGATTTAAAAAATCTATAATATTGACTTTCTGTAATTGAAAATCTAGGGGGTGAGTATATCGATGAAATCACTAATTTTCGATGAAAATCTTCAAGACAGATTGTAGTAGCTTGAAGATAATCTTCGCAAAAATCACACATTAAGTAGTGTTTGATTCGAGTTTTTATTAAAATTGCCGAGCGTCCACATGCTCTAATTCTGGGATCTTTGGTGTCATATATTACATATCCATTTATTCGAAATGAACTTCTGGACGTCAAATGAGTTTCAGAAACCAGCATTAAATCAATTTGTTGGTTTCTTAAAAAATATTCGAGTTCGTTTTTGTGTTGGCGTATGCCGTTTGCATTCCAAAAACATATTCTTAGGCAGTTCATGGTCTGTTAAGCACAGCCTGCAATAACATTGATTGCATCTTAAGCATTTCTTGCATAATGTTACTCATTGAGTTTGTAAAGTTATTTACCGATTGCACAAGAGTTTCTATTGTAGATTCTAGTCGGGTAAAATTGAAAATTGGCGTTTGCTCTCTTACCTCTGGGTTCACATTTTCGTTTTGGAGTTGACGGATTTGCGTCTGAGTTTCTAAGTACATTTGCATATGTTACTTTGTTGTCATATGTCTGTTGCAACAAATGAGCGGGGAAAATCTTTGGTTTCTGGCTTTGTGATTTTTTAACAATTGAGTAGACCGGACAACCCCTGTAGTTTGGTGTGTGGTTACCTCCGCAATTGCTGCATTTTTTTTATTTTAGGATCATCTTTGGATTTGTTACATTGGGATGTGTTATGCAACTCCCCGCAAATAACACATACTGGTGGCAATTTGCAATATGCCTTGGTGTGTCCATATTCTTGGCAATTCATACATTGGACGGGACCAAATCGTTTGTGTGGTTCTTCTACCGTAATTTTACGATGCAATAAGTACTTCAGGTTATATATGGGATGTGTTTCATTTTTTTTCAGGTTTATGTCACCGGGTTCAAGTTCAACACGGAAGAGTGGTTGGGGTTTTTTTCACGATTTCTAATGTTTATCACATTTTTTGTCTTAAAACCTTTATCTTCTAAGCTTTGCTTTATTTCGAGTGGTTCAACAGTCAATACCCTTTATTACAACTTGTAGACCCTTGCTTCCTTTCAGCTGATAAATGTAAAAACTTTTCTTTTGAGTTTCAAAATCTATTACAACCTTTCTATAATCGTTTTCACTATTGACCTGTATTTTAGTTTCATGAATCGTGCCTTTCTTGATTAACGTAAAAAGAGTTCTCGCCTATTAATGAGATCAGGCTCTGAACCAGTGAGTTTGAATTATTTTCTCTCAAGTAAATAGGGGGTGGTTTTGTTGAGGTAATTTTATTTACTGGTTCACCTGTTTCGCATTCCAGAATAGAAAAACGATTTTCATTATTTAGTCTAGCAGGTTCACTATCCTTATATAATTTAGCCAAGGGTGCCGCTTTCGAAGACTTGGGACTTCGTGCCCTTTTTAATACTGTAACATACCGGTCCATTCCAACCTGTATTTGGGATTTATTGTCTTTATTTAATGGTTGACTAATCTTGGGTATAGCGCCGCTTAATGGGTTAATTTTAATTGTAGTCGGTGTGGTGGATTTCGTTTCTGAAGCTGATGTTGCTAGCATAGTTTCAGGCGTAAATAAAGTATTTGTATTTTTCGGTAACTCCAGATTAACAGCTGTTGGGTTTTCTTTTGTTTGACAATCATTAGTTGTTGACAATGCGGGGGAACAAGAACGAGCACGGTTAACAGGCTTGGCGGTTAAAAACAAGCTATCTTCTATTCTTCTGTTTGTTTTGTTTATATTTTTTTCATCTGCATTAACTGTTAAGGGTGGATTAGCCGACTGTTACTATGTTTATACGCACGGCTTATTCGCAAATAAAAATATTGCAATTAGAAAAAATTTGCCGCATAAACAGGGAATTAATTTTTTTATTTGCGAATAGCTAACTCACGAAAACAATTCCTGATTAACGACACTATTTGCAAATAAGAGATTAAGCATTGCCATATGTTTTAACACTTTTAGTTTATTAAGACGTTTTTTAAATATTTCATTGCGTTTTTGAATTAATTGGATTGCAAGACGGACAAGAATTTTTGATTCTATAGTTTTTACATTTAAAACAATAAAAAATGTATCATATTTTATTCAATAAAAGAGCTACCAAATAATTACATTTTACCATCCGGCATCGCATAAAACCAAGAATTTTCCGTAACTAATGTGACATATAAACAGTGAGTTAGTTAATTGCAAATAATTTTTATTTGCGAATAGGCTATGTATAAACGTAGTATGTAATGTAACCTTAACGGAACGGAACAGCTGATCGTTTCTATTGTGTGTAAAGGGTGGATTAGCCGACTGTAATGTAATGTAACCTTAACGGAACGGAACAGCTGATCCTTTCTATTGTGTGTTAAAGCAGTTATAGTGACAAAATGTAACTTAACTGTAACGTCTGAACCTGTTAAAAACATAATTTCTTTACGTTTCTACGTGACATTTACTAACGGTGTTGTCAACTTGTTGATTTTAAAAGTCTTGTATAAAAAATACTTATGCTCAGAACGCTTAACAATATTTTCAATGTTCTAAAAATGTTTTAAATATTTCAATAATATATGTAAATACATAAATAAAAAACAAAATGTAAGAAAAGATAAACTCACTGTTTATTGTTGATGTTTTGTTTAAGCTTTGATATTTTTACAAATAAAGCATGAGTGTCTGTAATTCTCATTCACTCTATAGTTTGATTTGTATAATATCTTTAGTTTTTCTAAAGCCTTTTGGGAAAAGGGTTGACGAGGTACAGTGTGTATTACACAGATTTAGGTTAGTTCAAAAGAGAATGAGAAAAATGTCTGCCTTTCAATTTCTGCATTGTAAAAGGGGACAGGAACTAGCATATCCCACAACAATAAATGTCAGTGAATTTATCAATAATTGGGAAATTTAGCACAATTCTTACTAAAAAAAAAACTTTTTATTGTTATGGTAATATTTACTTATACAAATTAGTTCTTACAAGCATTTATAAAATGTATACTAATAATAGTCGAAAGTAATAAGTTTGAAAATATTAAATTAATATTTTGTTTCACAAATTAAATTAACAAATTAGGGCCATTATTACAACTTGCCTTTATGTTCGAAATAGTGAAGGTAAAACTTTATGCAATAGAAAAAGGTACCCTTAAAGTTAACTATTACTATTACGAACATAAAGGCAAGTTGTAATAATGGCCCTTAGTATAAAGTACAATACAATATTAATTAATTTTTAAGTTATCGGACCTTTAATAAATAAAGTCTGTATGACAAGGTAATAAATAATATTTATAATTGTCTCCTAATGGGTTAATATAAACATATATGAAGTCACTTCGAAGCACTTCACAATGATGATGAATACATTATGTGTACGGTTTATATGTAAGTACTATTACCAAAAAAGTTTAATATTTTTTTTTTAAATCGCAGAAAAAAATTATAAAATCGCTTGAACAGTATTTAAAACAATTGTGTTGATAACACTTTCAAACAGCTATTAAAATTTGTTTGTTTATGTCAAAAACATATGACACGTTTTTAATGTTCTATAATCGCACTAAAGTGTTACGTTAAGTCAACATTACGGTTACATTACATCAACGGTCGGCTAACCCAGCCTTAAAGTAGTTAAAGCAGTTATAATGACAAAATGTAACGTAGAAAAACAGAATTTCTTTACGTTTCAACGTGACATTTACTAACGGTGTTGTCAACTTGTTGATTTTAAAAGTCTTGTATAAAAAATACTTCTGCTCAGAACGCTTAACAATATTTTCAATGTTCTAAAAATGTTTTAAATATTTCAATAATATAAATACATAAATAAAAAACAAAATGTAAGAAAAGATAAACTCACTGTTTATTGTTGATTTTTTGTTTAAGGTTTGATATTTTTACAAATAAAGCTTGAGTGTCTGTAATTCTCATTCACTCTATAGTTTGATTTGTATAATATCTTTAGTTTTTCTAAAGCCTTTTGGGAAAAGGTTTCCTGATGATCTGGCCTAAGCAACCAGTAAAATGCGCATAGTCTACTTTTACAATGCAGAAATTGAAAGGTAGACAGACGAAGTTTGATGGCGAGGTGTTGAAGAGGTACAGTGTGTATTACACAGGTTTAGGTTAGTTCAAAAGAGAATGAGAATAATGTCTGCCTTTCAATTTCTGCATTGTAAAAGGGGACAAAGGAACTAGCATATCCCACAACAATAAATGTCAGTGAATTTATCAATAATAGGGAAATTTAGCACAATTCTTACTAAAAACAAAATTTTTTATTGTTATGGTAATATTTACTTATTATCAGTGTTGCCACTTCATGTGTAATTACACATATTGTGTGTAATTTTAACTTGGATGTGTATCCCATTTGTAATTGAGTGAATGTGTAATTCATGTGTAATTTTAAATTCCAATTATATCCAAAATAAATTGTCAATGTGTGTCTTTTATCTATATTTTGGATTTTAATTGAATGAATTATGGATTGTTCAGATTTCAAAACCTACTGAAATAAATATGTACGTTTATATGAGGGAATAGCTACTATCCTATATTTTACTCCTATACTCAGTATAATGGAATTATATGTATGAAGATATGAATCTAGTTTGAACTAAATTAACATTAAGGTTTGCAGAAAAATACGATAAGTAATTTGGAGATTGCTACGTTTGGTTTTCCAAGTGGACATTTCGCCGTTTCTGATAGTTTTGTTTGCGTAATATTGGTAATAGAAACTAAATTTTGGTTTATATTAAAGACTTTTAATTCCAACATGAAAAAAATATAAAACAACAAATAGTATTCAATAACCATACATTTTTACAAGTTATTAAAAATTGTTATTGGAAAAACGTTAATTTTCAAGATAACCCCAAATCGAAAATTTGTATTTTTATAATTTTAAATTGTTTATAGAATAAGGGTAGCGGTATTTACAGATAACGATATAAACTATTATATCGGTAACGGTAATTGCAGTTATTTCGGGGTAACGTTAGCCAATCTTAACAGAAAAAAACAAGAACGTAGGAATTTGTGTGAGAAAATTTTTTTTACAAATTGTTATTAGTTATTTTTTTACCCGTAAGAACTGTTTTGTGTTTATGCTATTGTCTGTCTGGTTCCTGGTGTGTGTTTTAAATAATAAACAATAAAATTGACTTACTATTTACTATTTTGGAAGCTTTATTTCAAATTTATAACTACAAATTTTAAAAATATAAACGTTACAAGATTTTACTGGTAAAGTATTTCACTTTATATAAAATAGGAATAAATTCAAATTCGAAAGCAAACAGTGTGCTATTTTTAAAATATTGTTAAATTTTTAATACAAATGTAACAATTTCCAATGCAATAATCTCCGAATGAACATTGATTAATATTTGTTAAAAGCGTATTTGGGATTGACATATTTGACTGATCTCAAGAATTCATTAAATTAGAAAAGTTCATTAAAAAAAAGAGATTGCTAACCTTCTTTTAATACCCTAATATATCCAATTCCTGGATAAATTAAAATCACCGCAAGTGAAAATTGTACATTGACAATAAAGTGATCGTATTTGGTCCAAACTGTGAAAAACCTTTTATATTCATGACAGTTTTAGACAATTTGTCCTATTGAAATCATGAAAATTTATTTACATGTGTATTTTTTTCTCGTATGTGTAATTTAGGTATGAGGATGTGTAGTTTATAATTTTCTTGGTGGCAACACTGCTTATTATACAAATTAGTTCACACAAGCATTTATAAAATGTATACTAATAATAGTCGAAAGTAATAAGTTTGAAAATATTAAATTAATATTTTGTATAGACAAATTAAATCCATGGTAAGCGTTCATATTGTTGAGGTTACGATGATTTTCGTCAAACAACCCGAATGTGAACAAAAGAGCGTAAAAATACACACAATTCATTCAGTTTCTTGATGTTGTTGTGGATATTTTATTTTTTACCCAAAAGAGCACACAAATTAAATGCCTCTTTTTGCGTACCACTAAATTAAATTAACAAATTAGGGCCATTATTACAACTTGCCTTTATGTTCGAAATAGTGAAAGGTGAAAATTTAAGCAATAGAAAAAGGTACCCTTAAAGTTAACTATTACTATTGCGAACATAAAGTCAAGTTGTAATAATGGTCCTTAGTATAAAGTACAATACAATATTAATTAATTTTTAAGTTATCGGACCTTTAATAAATAAAGTCTGTATGACAAGGTAATAAATAATATTTATAATTGTCTCCCAATGGGTTAATATAAACATATATTAACTTCACTTCGAAGCACTTCACAATGATGATGAATACATTATTGGTCAATTCACAAGGTCTCTTATCAGTCATATTGTCATAATGTCCTAATATAACACGACACGACGGCTCGGCTTAACCGACACTTAGGCATTCGGCACAGGTCTCTGCTTGTTGGTTACGATATCACAATAAACATAGCATACAAAGTAGTATTATTTTAGGAAATTTGTTGCTTGAAAAACAATAAAAACCATTGTGAAATATTAGGACATTAGGACCATATGACATGATAAGAGACCTTGTGAATTGACCATATGTGTAAAAATATACGGTTTATATGTAAGTACTATTACCAAAAAAAACATCGCAGAAAAAAATTATAAAATCTCTTGAACAGTATTTAAAACAATTGTGTTGATAACACTTTCAAACAGCTGTTTAAATTTGTTTGTTTATGTCAAAAACATATGACACGTTTTTAATGTTCTATAATCGCACTAGAGTGTTACGTTAAGTCAACATTACGGTTACATTACATCAACGGTCGGCTAACCCAGCCTTTACGTATGCATTTCTACCGTTTACACTCAACCTTCGCTCACTGTTTTCGTTTAAGTGACTCATTTAAGAGTAGTTGTAAATAATTTAGTTAACACTCTTGATCTTTATTTAATGTTAATGTACAAAAAAGGTTCAAAAAAGAAATAAAGAATTTTCTTTACTTATTTGTCTTTTAGTTTATGTTTTGATTTTTTTTTATTTAATATTATTAAAATATAATGATATAAATTAATGTTTAATGTTTCAATAAGATATAAATCTTATATTATCTAATGTTTCTGGATGGATGAGAGCAAATAATCTGAAGATAAACCCTGCAAAGACTAAAGCTATGCTTTTTAAACCGCATGGTTCCGAAGTGCATTTATCTATTACAGTTGATGATGAACCTATTGAGTTCGTTGAATGCATCAAATGTCTTGGTATTAAGCTGGATAAACATCTAACTTTTTCCCATCATATTAATTTTCTGAGCTCTAAAATTAATTTTACTCTAAGGAAATTATATTCCTGTATTTTACCACTTTCTATTCGAAAAACTATTGTGCATTCTTTGCTAATGTCTAACCTATTGTATTGTATTGAAGTTTATTCTGGATGTAATGCTTAGGAGTTTAATAAGTGTTTACTACTTTTTAATAGAATAATACGTTATGTCTATCAATTAAAAATGCATGATCATGTGTCTGAGTATGTTAGAGATTTCTTGGGTTGCTCTTTTATGAATTTTGTTCAAATCCGATTGTTATTGTTCTTTTATAAGGTAGTAATAGCTAATTGCCCTGAATATGTTAGAAATACTTTTGAATTTTTGCATTCTGACAGAAATCCTTAAATTCTAATTCCTATAATAAATCGAACCACTTACGAAAGATCTTTTCATGTGCGAGTTGCTAAACATTGGAACTCTCTTCCTCGAGTTCTTAGATGTTTTGATTTACAATTTACAACATTTAAGACGCAGCTGTTTGAATATGCATCCACTAATGTGATTTAATGTAATTATTACTTTTTTCTTAAAGATTGCAATGAATTTTAAATTATACAGCGGTAATAGATATTATCATTAGGGTGGGTCAATTTTTTTGACTACTAAGCGTATAGCAAATTCCTAATCTACGGAAAATTCTAAGAACTTTTCCAGAAGAAACCATGGTTCTAAAATCAAAATCGAGCTTCCGCTTTTTCACGAGAAGATTTGGAGCTCAAGACCTCTTTTGCTAGGAGACCTCGGGTATGTTCAATTTTAAAAATAATAATATTTCTTCGTTTGTGTTCCGATTTAAAAAAAATTACATATATATAGAATCTTCTCGTCGAGTACTACATATAACATCTCGTAGCTATCAATTATCTCTTATAGCGTAAGAGATATTGGCATTTGAATAATACATTTTTAACATTTTTACCCACCCTACTCCAGTTTTTTGATGACCGCGGTTTCAAATATTTTCTGATTTTCTCTATTTTTAATTTATAGGACTAACAAGAAATGTATATATAACATAAAGAAAAAATTGATTAAAAATAATGACTGAGTCCAAAGTTATGCTTAAATTTCAAAAAATTAAAAAAGGCGATTTTTCGTTATTTTTTTTGGGAAAAAGGTGCTTTTATTCTTTTTAAGTTATCTAAAAAAATTTCTAAGAAGATGTATAAAGAATATATAGCTACGAGATGTTATATGTAGTACTCGACGAGAAGATTCTATATATATGTAATTTTTTTGAAATCGGAACACAAACGAAGAAATATTATTTTTAAAATTGAACATACCCGAGGTCTCCTAGCAAAAGAGGTCTTGAGCTCCAAATCTGCTCGTAAAAAACCGGAAGCTCGATTTTGATTTTAGCACCATGGTTTCTTCTGAAAAAGTTCATAGAATTTTCCGTAGATTACGAATTTGCTATACGCTTTACCACGTTTTTTGTGCCCGAACAAATTGACCCACCCTAATTATCATATATGAAGTTATTTACACACACATATGTACATATAAGCAATTCATTTTTGTAGTCAGCCTCTATGGCCCTATGGGCTCGGTTGGTTTTTCGTAAATAAATAAAAATAAAAAAAAGAGTAAGTGTTGTCGAATTAAAATCTTGAATTAGAACCTCATGGGCCCACCAAGCGCGCGGCCAGGGGTTCCCAAAGTAGGACACCTCGGTATGTTAAATATTTAATACAATACTATTTCTTCGTTTGCTCTCTGATTTAAAAGAAAAATACATGTATAGAATCTCCTCGTCGAGCACTACAAAAACCCTTGTCTTAGCTATCAATTAACTCTTATAGCTTAGGAGATATTCGCATTTGAAAATTAAATTTTCAACATTTTTACCCAGCCTACACCAGTTTTTTCTTTTATTGAACTAAAAACAAATGTTTATGTCAAATAAAAAAAGAATTGTTTAAAAACCATTACTTAATCCAAAGTTATATGCATTTGAATTTAAAAAATTAAAAAAAATAAATTTTTCGCTAGTTTTTTGGGCAAAAAGTATTTGGAACCGTTGTTATCAAAAAACTGTTATCAAATGCGAATATCTCATAGCTATAAGAGTTAATTGATAGCTAAGGCAAGTGTTTTTGTAGTGCTCAACGTGCAGATTCTATACATGTATTTTTCTTTTAGATCAGAGAGCAAACGAAGAAATTGTATTAAATATTTAACATACCGAGGTGTCCGTCCAACTTTGGGAACACTTACTCTTTTCGCATGTCAAATTTCATTAAAATTTGTTCATGTTAGCCAGCGTTCCAAAATCACTAACTTCAAATGCGTGTAAAAAAATCTAGCGCTGAACTAAAAAAGCCTTGAGGATTTTGTTATGGAAAACGTAAGCTTTCATTTGCTTTTGGTTTCATCCCATTCCGATTTTGGTTGTTGCAGCGTGTTGGCAAACGTTTAAACCCTTACTAAGTAAATAGTGGAAAGTACAATTATAGCTTTAATTATTTTCATACAGAATTGTTTGTTTTAAGTAGTCATGTTTATTGTGCATAGCTTATCATTAAGAAGTATTAGTTTAAAAGTAATGTTTACATAAATGAGATTAATTATTTAGGGCGCCAACATTTTCGACAATTCTTCATCTTGAAGACAGCCTTTTAAAAATTCTTCCTGCGTTAATTGACCATCATTATTTTCATCCATTTTAGAAAATATATTTTTCGCACGTTCTTCGGCAGAATCAGCTGGCCGATTTGAAGAACATGCTCCAAGCATGTCATAAATAGCCTGAAAGTACATATTAAAATATACAACATAAATACTTTTTAGTCAAATAGTAATTTTGTTAAACATTAAAAATTAGTTTTACATTTTTTAAAATTATAATAAAAGAACAATACAAACTTGATACTAAAAATATTTCCCCAATTTAATTTGAAACATTTGAAATTTTAAAACAAATTGTACCTTATAATTCATTTATTTTTTAACGTTAAGTGTTTTTTATTTAATTTTATCGGCACACTATTTAATGTTATAAAACCGCATTTTATAATATTAAATAACGTATTTACTGAGGATTAAAAGATGAATAATTTTTTTTTAGATTTCGCCTTGTTCTATATACAGAAAAAAGTTTCAACATAAATATTATGATTTGATTTCATAGATTTCAATTCATAACATTTATTAATACTTTCTTAAATAGCATGATTTTTTTCATATTTTATGTTTTCAAACAAAATTTAGAAGGCTTGGAAAATATAATTTCAATTTCATTTATATTTTTATGTTGTTCAAAAATGTTTGAAAATTTCCTTGGAATTTTTTTATGTTTTTCAGCTTCAAAATGAAAAAATATGCGCGAAATTGACACATTTTTTTTAACAGGATGTTTATGATATTTTTAAAATTTCAGATATTGTTGATTCATCTTGAAATATTGGCCAATATATGGCTATTATGCAAACATTTTTGAACTAATTCATTACACAATACAATTATAATGCAATTTATTATAAAATATTATTAAATTTATGTAAAAAAAGCAAAAATGTGCGTCATGTACAAATTAATAATATTTATGAAAATGTTCTTAATATGAATGAAAAAAGTTTGGAAAAAAAGTCGTATTCTATTAATAATATTTATTACAAAATCTCATCACCACAGGCGCTGCAACCTGCACTAATAATAAACATAACGCGCAATTGCAGAGTTGTCAATTAAAAAGCTTTTCTTCTCCTTTCACCACCTTTTCTTCTACACTCTATCCCCTTTCCAAAGAAAGTAACACAATTATATATAGGCATATTAATTGCCTGAGTGTTACTTCTCTTTAAAAAAAAAAAAAAAACCATGGCGGAAATTCAAAACATATGTTGTAAGTAGTGATTCACTAAAATGTTTGTGTTTTATTTACATTAGCTGGTAAAGCTCTTAAGGGCCAAAACACATACAATACATTTGCTTCAAAACTGGAGGTTTTAATTGTGTTGATTATTCTATAATACATTATTGTACTGGTCTCTAGTACACAATGGGGCAGAATCAAAATTTTTTGGAAATAAATCTGGCATTTCTAAACGGCTCATCCGATCGGTATAAATACTCCTTGGGGGTAGCCAAGGAGTATTCGAGTTTAAGTTATTAAAATGGGCCTAACAAATGATCCAGGGGCGGCGCTATGGGGGCTCAAAGTAGGGTACTTTCGACATAAGTTTTTTATATTTTTGGAAAGCGCTCGGCTAGGTCTTGAAAAACATTCTTGCTTGTGATATTTATCTCTTATAATATCCGCGTTATAGGCATTTCAAAATTGAAATTTAAAAATTTTGACATACCTTGGTCCGCATTTTTAAAAATATAGCTCGGACTTTTGGATCGAATAGACTCGAATTTTTTTGTTGGTCAGACAACTAAATTATGAATAACATACAAAAGATTTCAGAGCAATATTAATTATAGATCCAAAAATAAACGATTTTAAATTTAAATATTCAAAAAATAGTTGATTTTTGCTTTTTTTTTGGACGAAAAAGTGACTTGAATCTTTTTTTACTAAAAATAAACTTTCTTTAAGAACATATAACAATTTTATATTTGTCTGTAAGGTATCTTTACGAAGAACATTTTGGTATAAAAACATGTAATATTTTTCGAGTATGTCGGCCCTACGCCCCACAGTGGGGGATCTGAAAAAAAAAAGTGGAAATAAATCTGTAACTTCTAAACGGATAGCCCGATGGCTATAGAGGAGGTGTCGATAAGTTTAAGTTTTGAATTTGGGCTTAAACAACCAAGGGGGGGCCGAGCCAAAGTGGGGCACCTCGGGTATATCAAAAATTAAAAATTATGCTAAATTTTTGAAAGATATATATGGAATGTACTAGACGAGATCTACAAAAACATTGCTTTAGCCATATATTATCTCTTATAGTTTACGAGTTATTCGCATTTGAAAAGTAAAATTTTATTTTTTTTGCCTACCTTGGTCTGCCATTTCGCTAATAACGGATCCAATTCTTTCCCGATTTTCTTGAAGTATCTTTTTTTGAATTAACAACAAATTTATTAATAATCTTAAGAAAGAATTGTTAAAAAATATCTGAGTCAAAAGTTATGTGCATTCAAACTTAAAAAAATAAAAAAGTCGTTTTTTCGCCATTTTTTTTTCGAAAAAAGTACCTACATTAATTTTAAATTATACAGAAAATGAGAAAAAAATAAATAATGTGTTTATATTTTTCTGAAAGATAACATTTCGGGAAATATTATAAAAGCAAAATAATATCAAAATTCGTATTATTGCGTGGTCCAGAGCCTTCCGAAGTAGACCTATTTATTATTTAAATTTCAACTTTAGACAACATATTCTAAAATCGCATAGCTGCTTTCAAAAAATTAAGACCAGTTTTGTATGTCCCAATCTGTTCTTCAATATCATGCAAAGGGATTTCATAGCCCCGAGCTTGGTACCTTCAATAGATCCAAAAATCAAAAAAATCCCAATTTTGGGATTTTTGGAAAGTTTTTTCTGAATTGTGGGATTCTCAATAACAAATCTAAATCCAAACTTTTGCATTCCGACAAAAAATGTCTATATAATTGTAAAATTTAATTAAAAAATATTCATAAACCAAAAAGTTATAGCAGTTTAAAAATTTAAATTTTCAACAAAAAATAAAAAAAAATTTATCTTTTTTTTTGCAAAAACTCTTCTATGAAGTTTTTAATTTTCAATCTATTTAAACATTTTTGAAAAGAAGATGCAATTTCCAAAATATTGATGTATAATATGTCTAACTTATTTTGTCCACGTGTCACAGTAATGAACGAATGATTAACATGTCTAGTGAAATTTCATCACCAAGTTATTTTCTTCCATAACAACTTCAATGTTAGGTACTTATATAATACATAAGTACAAACATTAAGCGATTGCAACTCTTTTTTAACAATGAATCCCAGATATAATATGAAATACCTGGGATATCCCTAAAACATATTTCATACATAATACTATTTTTTTACTACAGGTAATAGAACAGGTAAATTTCCAAATATACCTTCACCTATATAACGTTGACTACAGGTAACCTATTTTATGAAACTCATGAAGAATAATTAATATATAATCATACTCAATCCACAATTGACATTAGTTATAATTAGCTAATGATGACGATCACATTAAAAAAAAAACTTTGATGATAAGCCATCACATCCCCACTTACAGATTAGTTGCAGATCATAAGTATTTATTTTGTTGAAAATTAAAAACTTCATAGAAGAGTTTTTGAAAAAAAAAGATGCATTTTTATTTTATTTTTTGTTGAAAATTTAAATTTTTAAACTGCTATAACTTTTTGGTTTATGAATATTTTTAATTAAATTTTACAATTATATAGACATTTTTTGTCGGAATGCAAAAGTGAAAATTTGGATTTAGATTTGTTATTGAGAATCCCACAATTCCCAAAAAACTTTTAAAAAATCCCATTACTGTGACACGTGGACAAAATAAGGTAGACATATTATACATCAATATTTTGGAAATTGCATCTTCTTTTCAAAACTGTTTAAATAGATTGAAAATTAAAAACTTCATAGAAGAGTTTTTGAAAAAAAAAGATGCATTTTTTTTTTTTTTTTTGAAAATTTAAATTTTTAAACTGCTATAACTTTTTGGTTTATGAATATTTTTTAATTAAATTTTACAATTATATAGACATTTTATGTCGGAATGCAAAAGTGGATTTAGATTTGTTATTGAGAATCCCACAATTCCCAAAAAACTTTTAAAAAATCCCAAAATTGGGATTTTTTTAATTTTTGGATCTATTGAAGGTACCAAGCTCGGGGCTATGAAATCCCTTTGCACGATATTGAAGAACAGATTGGGACATACAAAACTGGTCTTAATTTTTTGAAAGCAGCTATGCGTTTTTAGAATATGTTGTCTAAAGTTGAAATTTACATAAAAAATAGGTTTACTTCGGAAGGCTCTGGACCACGCAATAATACGAATTTTGATATTATTTTGCTTTTATAATATTTCCCGAAATGTTATCTTTCAGAAAAATATAAACACATTATTTATTTTTTTCTCATTTTCTGTATAATTTAAAATTAATGTAGGTACTTTTTTCGAAAAAAAATGGCGAAAAAACTTTTTTATTTTTTTTTAAGTTTGAATGCACATAACTTTTGACTCAGTAAAAAAAAAAATTTATTAATAATCTTTCTTAAGATTATTAATAAATTTGTTGTTAATTCAAAAAAAGATACTTCAAGAAAATCGGGAAAGAATTGAATCCGTTATTAGCAAAATGGCAGACCAAGGTAGGCAAAAAAATAAAATTTTACTTTTCAAATGCGAATAACTCGTAAACTATAAGAGATAATATATGGCTAAAGCAATGTTTTTTGTAGATCTCGTCTAGTACATTCCTTATATATAAAAATCTTTCAAATCGGATCGCAAACAAAAATTTTTAATTTTTGATATACCCGAGGTGCCCCACTTTGGGGCATTGTGGCTCGCCCCCCCTTGGTTGTTTAAGCCCAAATTCAAAACTTAAACTTATCGACACCTCCTCTATAGCCATGGGAAATTTTATTAAAATCGGGCTATTCGTTTAGAAGTTACAGATTTATTTCCACTTTTTTTTCAGATCCCCCACTGTGCGCCCTTCGGAATGTGACTTATTTTTTTTTTTAATCAAAAATTCAACTAAGGGCCACATGTTATAAAATCTCAAAGCTGGGATCAAAAAACGGGAAGCAGTTTTAGAAACCTTGATGTGTTCCGTATTTAACCCCAAAGTATTTTCCCAGCCCAGAAGGAAATGTGGACAAAATTGTAGAAAATACCATTTTTGGGATTTTCGGTCCCATTTTTTTTGAGAATTGCGGGATTTCCTTGACCTTTTGACAACTTTTCATTTTGTTATTTAGAATGACAATTTAAAAAAAAACGTCGAAAATTTCATTGAGTTTTGTTAATAAATAAAGATTTTATTACATATTATATATTAATTGAGATTCTAAAACTAAAAAAATTTGAATAGGATTGCAAATATTAGGAACAATTTTTGGATCCATAATTGATATTGATCTGAAATCTTTTGTATGTTATTGGTAATTTAGTTGTCTAACCATTCGGTCCAAAAGTCCGAGCTATATTTTTAAAAAGCGGACCAAGGTATGGCAAAATTTTAAAATTTCAATTTTGAAATGCCTATAACGCGGAAATTATAAGAGAGATAGAATAAGCCGTTTAGAAATGCCAGATTTATTTCCAAAAAATTTTCATTCTGCACCACTGTGCAATATTGCATAAATGGAGACTAGAATTAAAAAGACGTTTTTGTACTGGTATTCTACACAAAATTATATTTTCTTTGACATCAATCTTGTTATTCTAAATTCCAGGATGTATTGGTGAAATCGCAAGGATGTTGAAAATTAACATTTTTCAGTTTCATCCTTATAAGTTTGACCTTTGGTAAAAGGCTTCAAAATTTTTTCAGGATGAACCATAAAAACGTATAAAATAACTATATAAATAGATTTAAAATTCGAGTTATTTGCCAAATTTTGTATTACCAAAAATTTTTAAGAAAATCACCAAAACATAGGGCATGTAGTGTGAATATAAAAACCGCGATATTTCGAAAACGCGAGCTGAATGTAAAAAAAATTTAACATAGTAATGATTGTTCATAAACTCGTACAAAATGTAGTTGAAATTTCGGGCACCAAAATATCTGGTCCGCTGTGTTATTATTGTTGTGTATTGAGTGAGTTCATAAATAATATAATTTTTTTTTTGTTTTTGTTTTACATTACTTTCTTAATTATTTTCTTAGGAAGGAGATGCCAGATCAAATTATTTATTATCTCAAACTTTTCGAAGCTTCGAAGGTATAATAACACGGTTACCCCACAAAAGACAGTTATATTCAACCGACATTTCGGAACTTTTATTTCTACAATATATGGTGCAAATTCTTCATTGTGTAATGCATTAACAGTTCCTCTAAGAACAGATTCTAAAATTTTAGATAATATTGAATCTCGTCTAGTCTCCAACATATTGTCAGAGCCTACAAAGTTTATATAGTTGCTTTCAGCAACATACCTCGGTGATGTTTGTTTTGGCATCCGATAAAAATTATCAGCAGTATTCTAATACCCTTTTATGTATTCAACCGAATAATTAAACCCACTGATCACTGACCACCTCTGCATACGGGCAGATGCCATGATAGGCAATCACCAAATATAGTTGTTAATGGTTTATGATATATTCTCAAAATTAAACTATTGCCTAGTAAATATTGTCTCAATTTTGTGACGCAAAATATTATGGCTAGAAGCCTCTTTTTCCAATGTGCACTTTGTCAGCGCTCTAGAAAAATATGAAATTGGCTTAAGAACATTGTATATTTTATAAGAGATACACCAGCAAAAGCGTTATAACTTGCATCAGTGTAAGAAAAATTGGAATTTTAAGAGTAAAATGTAAAAGTACTTGATCAGACGTAATTTAATTGATTCATAAGCAGTTGGCGGATTTATATGCAAATGCATATTTTTTCTCCAACATCCAAAAACCATGTAGACCGGGGTGCCCACAAGTTCCTTATGGAAGAGCAAACACCAATCATTTAAGGAAAAACTTATTTTTATTCAATACCCAGCAGTTAAGCAAGTAGACAATGTATACCTTAAAGACAGTAATTGTCACAAATGTCTTATCAATTGGCTGACTCCAATTTATATATTTTGGTCATCTGACACGTATGTATTCTCTGTAGTGCAGAGAAAATACAATTGGTTATTTTATACATCCCAAATAATCTGCGTGAAGAACTTTCACTATAATAAATGGACCTTTGTAACGGGGTTCTAATTTACGAGATGTGCCACTACTCGGAGGTTCGTTTTCAGCAAGTACAAAATCACCAACAACGTATTGATCTTTTGCTTGTCTTCGTTTTATATTAATTTGTTCGGAAGCAGCTTGTCATATGGCTTTCATTTCTTCATCGTCAAAATTGTGGTTATCGTGTACTGCTAATAGAATCTTGTTTTGTAAAATATCTCGTGGATAATAACAAAATGGTAACTCATGAGGACTTCTACCAGATGTTTTGTTTTTCATTGTGTTTAAAGACCATTGAATGTTCATCAAATGTTTATCCCAACGTTTATCATTTTGTGTTGTAGGTAAAAGCATTGAAAGTAATGTTCGATTTGTTCTTTCAGCATGACCATTCAAAACATTTATAACATACTAGGATCGCCTGGTGGTCAAAATTCGACCACTAATAACAAAATTATACAGTTACTTTGAGTAGACGCAAAAATATTTTTCACGATTGTGTACAAATACACGTGTATTGTATTGTTGTTTTTCAAGCAAATTTAAAAACACTTTTATGGAAATAATTTTTAAAAAGAAATTTATATTGCGCACATCTAGAGAAAATAATCTTTTAAACCATAAATGTTTCATCAATATTGGTGGACAATAACATACTTAGAAGTGTACCACAAAAAAACGTGTGGCCTATTTATATATAAGATTTCGTTGCTGTACTCTTCACAGACTAAAATTTGTTCATTACGTTTACTAGATCTTGGAAACGGTCCCAAATGATCCAAGTGAATTGTATGAAATGGTGCAGGTTCTCTATCATTAAAATGGTATTCACCTTCTATTCGATCACCTTTGTTGTTATTGTAAGCACATTGAGCACATGCTTTGATATAAGACTTTACAAAGTTTCTCATTCTTGAGAACCATACATAACTCAAAAGCTTATCCATCGTTTTTTCGACACCGAGATGTCCATTTTTGTAGTGACAATCTTCAACCACTCTCCATCGCGAAGATTTTGGAACGACCCATAAGTTTTTGTTGTTCTTCTTTCGAAATAGTCTACCGTTCTTCTAATGGTAATCTTTTGACAGGATCTTATCTTTATTTTGAAGTTTTATAATAATTTCTTTTATAGAATTTGCATAATAGATAGCCAGTCGTCATTATGAAGATTAATTTTATTAATTTTAAGAGTAGCAACATCAATGTCATTAGGAGTCTCGTTTGGCATTTGGCTTAAAGCATCAACATGTTCCATACATTGACCTTTTCGATGTTCTAAAATCACATCAAAATCTTGAATTTTTAACTACCAACGAGCTATACGTTTTGTCATAGCTGATTTAACGGCACTGCAATCTGTTATTACCTTAACTTGTTTACCATATACAAAATAACGAAACCTTTCTAACGTTTCTACCACCGCTAAAGTTTCCAGTTCGTAACTGTGAAAATTCTTTTCCGTAGAGCTTGTTGAACGGCTGTAATATGCTACAGGTCTTAATTCAGTGTTGAAAATTCTTGGTGAACAAAAAGGGCTAAATACTTAGAAAAAAGGCTAAAAAAGGGCTAACATTTTTAAATTAAAAAACACATACATTTTACACGACAAACAACTTAGAATGTTACGGCGACATGAAATGACACCTAATGAAATAACGCCCAATTAGGAAAATGAAATAAGTTCCAATAAAATTGGAAAAAAATAAAATTGGGCTTTATTTCATTTTTTTTAAGGGTTAATTTATTTTTAATTGGGAATTATTTCATTATGAAATAACTCCCAAATGAAGTAATTTCAAAAAGAAAAAAAATTGGAGTTTACTTCATATAAAATATTTTTGGGCTTTATTTCATTTTGTTGACAAATTTTTAAGAGTTTTAAAACTTGTGTTACAACTAGAAACCGTTAGGATCGACTTAAAATATTCTTGATGCAGCTTAATAGCATTATAATTGTACTACTAGACGATAGAGTGTTGGGCTATCAATCTGAGGGTTGCGGGTTCGATTCCCGCCAGAGACTCTGGGTGTAGCAAGCAAAACGCTTCGCAGTAATGTTTGATTAAAAAAAAAAAACTTTTTAACGTGACATCAAACTAATTTTTATGAATGGAATACGAAATTATGAGTAGTCGCCGTGGAAATAGAAAATTGTTGTATTTTATTACTGAACAACAATTATACTTAAAAAATCATTATACAAAAATACAGTGCTCTCCATGTTCTACATGTTACATTAATTAAGCTTAGAATTGGTCATCCCTCAAATCTTAATGTAAATTTGTTTTTGTATTTCCATTAACATTTGATCCTGCCAAGCATTACGTCAACAAATAACACCGAAACACAAAAATTTAGATAAATTCATATATGAAACCATAGCTGTTAAATAATGATTACTAATCAAATAATTAGTAATTAGATTACTTTTTTTCAAAAGGTGAAGTAATGATTAAATTACGCTTATGTTCCGATTCGCACGATTACTAATTGATTACGATTACTTGAAATTACGAGAAAATAATCAAAAAATAATCCGACTATTTTCAAGGATTACTTTTGATTATTTTAGATTATTTTCCAAAAATTACATAACTTTGCGGTATTCGGACATTTAGTCAAAATACATGAAAAATGCAAAAAAAAAAATAAATTTTTCCTATACGATACATAATAATTTCAAATCGATATATCTCGATTCGTAGACCTGACCCAACGAAACGCCGGGACACGTATAACTTTTTTTTACCGATCTAATATTTCCCGGTGGACAGAACCCCCGCCAATCACTGAAACTACTATTTGTCGCATAGTGTTATTATATTTAATATACGTATATAAGCAACCAGTGAAATGCGCATAGGAACAACTAGCTTATCCCCCAACAATAAATTTCAGTGAATTTATCAAATTAAAAATTGGGAATTTAGCATAAAACAATTTTACTAAAATACTAATTTTGTATTCCCGAATAACCTTTTAACGATATTGGGAATTACGTTGTAATTTTAATTGGGAGTTAGTTCATTGAAATTGGGTGCTTATTATTTTTTTTTCATTTGGGAGTTATTAAATTTGTTTGGGTTTTAATTTATTGGGACTTATTTCACTTTCCTAATTGAGCGTTATTTCATTGGGTGTTATTTCATGTCGCCGAATGTTACAATTGGCTATGCCGAATACACAAACAAAAATGTATGAATATAACACACGTCCAAATGGAAGAAAACAAGAATATTTATTCCTGTATGTTGATCCTTAACTTTAAAATAACGTAATATGTGGCCACACCTATATCATATGCCGATGTTTTTAAAACCTCGTATTTATCACCTGGCCTGCAAAATGCTCGTATGCTAATTTTTTATATGAAAGCCAAATTCTAAAGTAATCCTTTGTGATAACTTCGAAATCGATGGAGACTATTTTGATAATTGAATATATGGCTAATATGCTTAAGTAACACAGAAAAAATATTTAAATTATAAACGTCTTCGGACAGAATTGATTTTCATTGGACAAAACATAAATTTTTCCAATAGTGCCATTAGTTAGACCTCTTTCACACTAGGCAATTTAGTTGCGCAAGTCTCTTGCCCAACAACAAAACAGCATGCTAAATTTTCTTCTCCTTAACCCGACTTTACCTCTAGCATCTACAAACACAAGAGACTTGCGCAACTAAATTGCCTAGTGTGAAAGGGGTCTTAGTAAATATATGAAAACTAAGGTAGCCAAAATATTTGGTCAAAATATTGGAAATTACCGGTGTGGCATGCTGGTAAACATAAATATTTATTTTAATTTTAGAAAAAAGGTGTTTTTTTTTAAAAAATATCTACTGAGTCAAAAGTTATGTGCATTCAAACTTAAAAAAAATAAAAAAGTCGTTTTTTCGCCATATTCTAAAATCGCATAGCTGCTTTCAAAAAATTAAGACCAGTTTTGTATGTCCCAATCTGTTCTTCAATATCATGCAAAGGGATTTCATAGCCCCGAGCTTGGTACCTTCAATAGATCCAAAAATCAAAAAAATCCCAATTTTGGGATTTAATGACAATCCCACAATTCCCAAAATTGGGATTTTTTTGATTTTTGGATCTATTGAAGGCATGGGAAATTTTATTAAAATCGGGCTATTCGTTTAGAAGTTACAGATTTATTTCCACTTTTTTTCAGATCCCCCACTGTGTGCCGTATCCAATAAGTGGTTTGTCTATATTTAAGCCAGTTATCTCTTTAAACTCTTCTTGAATTCTCCGTTTTTCGTTTGCTCTCATTTCCATGAGTTCTTTGTTATTTCTAACCATCTTCGTTTGGTTTCCAGGTATGCTTCTGTATTTTAGATCATATGCAATGTGAAGCATGTGTTCTAAAAAGCGTATTGAAGTACATCTTTGTTAATTGATGTCGTACTTGGGGTATCGTCAGAAATTTTAGAAAATTCAGATTTTTTCATTCCGCATAAAAAGCATTTCCACGCGGAATCTGTTTCCGTTATTGCATTACATACTTTTCCATCAATCATCGTTAGTTGAAGCTCGAACTGTATGTTAATATAGGGTGAATTCCAAAATGTATGTATGCAATGCAGTCATATCTTTATCAAGACAAAGCATGCAAACGCGTAGTTAAAATTTAAAAAAAAACTTATCATACTGCCTGGTTTTACATTTTCATACATTTTGCGATATGAAACATTTTCAAACTTTACACGGTTGCTTTAAGAATCGCTCGACTTTTTAAGGTTGCATTGCATACATACATTTGGGAATTCACCCATAGTAACCATGAATTTCAATACAAAGGGGATGCAAATTTTCTATTGAGCGATTAATGCTATCAACCCAGTCTTTTGTAACTGACTTATTTTCTTTGAGATATTGAAATCTGATTGGTCTACAGAAAGCTTTAGATCCAGGGGTTTTGTTTCTCCATACATAGTTGATACTATTGGCTGATGTCGAGGCAACAATTGAATCATTCCTTAGGCGCAGTGGAATCAGTGATGCCATAAAGACACTTTTGTAGTCAGAAGTAGTATGTGTTCCAGATACTTGTTTGTATTCCGGCAATGTTGATAAGCCATCACATCCCCATTTGCATATTAGTGTTAAATTGGATTTATTAAGTTCCTTTGCTTGGTTTCTCGAAAATGTTGCAAGAAGTCTTATAGCTGTATTTTCCAGGATTGCAGGCAATTCAACTATTGCTCCATCATTAGTTACTTAAATTGGCGATGGTATAATAGTCTTCTTCGTATCCCATAATGCATTATATCCTGGTAGAATCGAACATCCCTTATCAGATAATGCATTCCTTAGTTTAATGTATTTATTTTTACTGAGTCCTAGTTCCAGCATAAGGGCAATAGCTTCATCTTCAGAAAATTCTGACTCTGAAGAAGGTGTTGGAATACTTTTAACTATTCGCTTTAGACGTTTCGGTGATGCATCAGGAAGAATGTCTGCTATTTGTGTTGCTTCTGCAGGTTGTTTATTTCTTCTCAGCACTTCTTTAAAAGAATCCTTGACTTCAGCATCCGAATGGGTAGATAATATATCTGATAGCCTCATTTTTTAGATTTGTCTCCCAGGTCTTCGTATGATTTACAGGGGGCTCCTGCATTAGTTGTTTTTATTTCAATAAAACATTCTAACCAAGTAGCAAATTTGGATTGAAATCTTCGTATATTGTAGTTAACAGACTTCATCTTCAACTCAAATATCTTGATGAAATTATTTACTTTATATACTTCGGTATTAACAATTTTCGATTGGTTTTCAATTTCAACATATTGAATTATCGCTTGTATTTTTTCGGCTCTCAAAGATTTCGGAGTCTCCCACAAAACGCAGCAAAGTACTTTATGTTGCAATGTTAAAGCCATGACGGTTAAAAAATAATGATGAATATTTTAAAAAATATTAATTTATATATTAAAAAATATTCACATAGGTAGAATAAATAATAATATTTTCTTCTATATTTTTAATTCATTCATATGTTAAATCTACAGGTAAAACAGAAAATCCATATAACTAAATAGGGAATTGTAGGGGCATAATGTGTATCCTACCTAACACCTAAAAGTGCCCACTGTGACACCTCACACCTGTAGTTTATGGAATAAATGCAACCTTTATTCTACCTAATAAACTAATTTATTGTAGGTAAAAAATAGGTTCCATTACTACTCACTGTAAATTTTTGAAATTATGATAGGTACATTTAAAAAAAATAAAAATCGTGTTCAATAAATTTTATAACTCTGCAAAAACAATTTACATAGAATACACACTGGCCCAAATACTATATTATGGTCTACAATATAAGGATAAAAATGTTCAAATAATATATATCTAAATGAAGATTAACCTACACGAAAATAAATATTATTTGTTTTTACTGCGAAAAATGCATTATACCAACTTTTCTTTAAGGTCAGTATACGTTTGAATTCATTAGTTACATTTAATATGTAAGTATTAGGGTATTCAATTAATCGGGTTTCTGGTTTAATCGGTTAATCGAGCAAATAATTAATCGAGGTTTAGATTTATTCGGTTAATAATCGGTTAATTTAAATTTATTCGATTAACCGAATAATTTATATTTTCATTTTAAATTGAAAATACAACAACGAATTTTGTGTACATAAACATAAAAAACAGCAAATAAGGTATTTGAGATCATTTTTATAAACATATCGCCTATTTGTTGCAACAACGTCAAAACTCAAAATCCGTGTTTTATGAACTGAGTAATACAAAATATACGCTGTTCTATAATCTTTCATATAGTTTCATCAGTTTTCAAAAAAGTCAATTATTTTTTGTGTGTGAGAGTTTTTTTGTTGTAAACATCAAAATTAAAATTCATGTTTTCTAGTATAAGTATAAGATAAGTGAAAATTTGGTTAAATACAGATTAGAAAGATATTAACATCTACTGTTTATATTTCTGAAATCGCATGATTTGTTGAAAATTTATTTAAAAAATAGTAAAATGTCATAAAATATTCAAAGACGTTTTTCTCGAAACGACTTTTTTGAATTATGACGTTGTTGCAGCAAATGAGCGATGTGTGAGTTTTTTAGGGTTTTAGTTAGATCTTCTGCAATAATCTTTTATAAAAATAATATAATTTAAACGATTTTTTTCTTTAGATTTAATAAAACTTTTTTTTGGAAAAAAACTCTCTCGCTGATTGTATATGTTGGAGAAATCAAAAGCATGATAAAGAATATTCCTTTTTGGATTGTTTTAGATTTTTTTAATTTAATAGTTTCGTTTAGTTATGATAAAAGACTCATTTCAAAAAAAAGTTACGTCTACACATGTAAATACAAACAAAGTTTCAAATACATACATGTAAATTAAATATGTCAGTTGTTATATATATACACTAATTATGTTTAAAAAATATATAATTTTAATTTGAAATTTGTATTTGAATTGAAACGGAAAAATAAATACAAAAATGTGCAAAAAAAAGGAATTTCGGTTAATCGGTTAATCGACACAAATTAATCGGTTTATTTGTTATTTGAAAATCGGCAATTTCAAATTATTCGAACAGTTAACCGTCCAAAATTAATCGGTTAACCGATTAACGGTTAATCGATTGAATACCCTAGTAAGTATACACATTTTACATGCAATATATGAAAAAACGTTCAAATTTTTCAAAGGCGGCAAGGTTTGTGGAGCTTCTGAGTAGTAGATATATGCTTTTTATGTAAGTATTTGAACGTCATTTACCTTAAAAACTAAAAAAATTATAATATGGTGATTTTCCATGAAGAAAAATATAAAATTTGATTTAATGTAAAATTTTAACGGATATTTAAATATATCATAACAAAATTGGGAACTAATTTAGATCCAAATGTCCTTAAATTAATGACATAATTTTTGACATTTTTTATTTTCAAATACCGAAATTCCTAAAACGGGGAAAATGTGTTCCAAAAACTGAGTTTTTTTAGAAAAGTGCCTACTGTGACGCTATTTACCGTGTGATAGTAAAACAACTTTCTAAGTATTTAAACAACATATAGGGTTATACAAATACGGAACTTTTTCGAGGATCGGTGCTTTGCCTTTTTAGAATTTTTTACTGAAACCTAAATATTTTTTTTAAAATTGTCCAAGTTTGGATAGGTCTGGGGGATACTGTGTCCGCTTAAGTGAGCCCAATTTTACTTTACATGCTTTTGCATTAAGTTTTCTTTCCGGAACATATAAAAATTGTATATAGTCCCAAAGAAAATTTGTTTCTACAAAAGAAAAAATATAGGGACTTTTTTAGGAAAAATCTTAAAAAATTAGGCCCATTTTACATGTTCCAACTTTGGATGCGTGTAACTTTTTACACGGACGAGATAACTGTTACCAAGTTTTAATTTTATTTAGAATTTTATTGCCAATATAGCTGATATTTTGAAAAAAAAATTCGACCCACCGTAGGGCCGCCATATCTAAAAAACAAAAAATAAATAAACCTAAATATCTCTTCAACTGAAGGAGATAACCTACACATGTAAGCGTATTTTTTGTAGATCTTCTCAAGGACTATTTATATTTTAAATTTCAGCTCATTCGGATCATAAATGAATTTTTGGGGATTTTTTTAAAAATTTTGAGACCCGTGGTGAACAAATGTAATTCAACTCAAAAACACCTCAGCTCTAACCATGTGAAATTTTGTAATAATATCTCCAATAGTTCCCGAGATACCGAATTATTTCCAAAAAAAAAGTTTTTAAACCACTGTGCACTGTGCGGCGCACAGAGGGATTTTGGTGTCAAAAAGTCAATTTTTCAAACACTTAATTTCAAAAATCAAATGATGCAGTTTTGTGGAGAAATGTTTAAGTTTCAAACACTTAATTTCAAAAATCAAATGATGCAGTTTTGTAGAGAAATGTTTAAAGATGAAATGTACACTGATAGTTCTAAGAAAAATTTTATTTTTTTAAAAAAAAATGAAGTAAAGTCCATGCAAGGGTGTTAAGCAAAAATTTACTTATATTTTCACGCAATTCAGTGGTTTAATTATGTATAATTTTCCAATAATACCATTTACCTTTAACATATTTGAAAAATATACCATTTCTCCATAAATACAAAAAACAAATTATGGGGATATCGTTAAGAAGATATGGCCATATTTATAAGCCTCTAAAAATTATTTTATTTTTAATGTGCCCCACTTTCCCCTAAGCGGTTTTTTTAATAAAATGAAAGTAGGGAATGTCTTGTTTCGATTTAAAAAAAAAATAATTTTCGGAAGTTTTCGGAACAGGATGAATTCATAAAATTTGTTGTCGAATAATAAACGAAATATCAAAAAAATTCTTATCTATGTATGGGTTTCGTGGGCGTTGGTCGAGGTCGATTTTGATAAAATTTAATTTTTTTCTTAATTTGGTCCATATAATTCTCGTTGCCCAATTTCAATGCTCTACGACCACTCCTTATAATTTTTGCACAAAAATGTATTGCATTTGGATTGCATGGGCGGTATGCGGTGGGCATGGCCGATTTTAATAAAACTTAGGCCCTAATTTTGTAAATCACGTCACCAAAGTGATATTTATATGGAAAACAAAAACAAAATTTTAAAAATTTGTTTTTGTTTTATATACAAAATTTTCAAATTATGAAAGGCAAACCAACGCTTGAATTTTGGTGCGTTTGTTTGTAAACAAATTCTTAAAAAAATTTTTAAAATTTTGTTTTTGCTTTCCATATAAATATCACTTTGTGACGTGATTTACAAAATTAGGGCCTTAGCACACGTTCTTCTTTTGTTTCAGAAAATATATACTATACCAAATTTCTAGACTTTTACTTGGATAGGAACAATTTTATGCGAAAAAATCTATTAGGCGTGGTCGATTTTGATAAAAAATTTTTTTTCTTAGTTTGGTCCATATAATTCTTGGTGCCAAATTTTAGCGCTCTACGACCACTCCTTATAATTTTTGCAAAAAAATGTATGAAGCCATCCCTCTGTGCGGCGTGTATAATTATTGTGTCCATTATCAGCCGTCTGGATAATAGGACAATTTAGTTTTCCTGTTGTGATGCTTCATATGAACATGGTTGTTCACATCTTCTAGCTTTGCCACCAAACCGATAATGATAACGACAAAGCCATTTACTATTTGATGAACGTCCCCTAGAACGACTCCTATTTCTAAATGGTGTCCTTGAACGACTATTTTGAAAAGATTGTCTAACATCAGCTATTTCCGTAGATTGTTGTGTAAACTTATCAAGCATCGCTGATGTAATTTTAACCAAATTATCCACTGTTTTATCTAACCTGCAATTACTCTGTACCGAATCTTTGGGTTCTAGGGTACACAATTCTACCTTATTTGTCACTTCCCAAATATTATCAGCTAATTTAAGCAAATCCTCAATATTGACAACATTAGACCCTACCAACGCAATATTAAGATTTCTTGGTAATTTTCGTAACCATAAACTTTTAGCAAAATCAGAATTAATATTATTCCCTGCTAATTGAATCAAAGATCTGTAAAATTCCAAAGGTTTACGATCACCTATTTCGGAATCTGACAATAGCTTATCAAGATTTCTTTGTTCACTAAGCAAGTGACGTTCAAGAAGTTTTGTTTTCAGATTTTCATCCGGTGGATTCTGAATAACATCAATAACCGATACTATTACATCTTGAGGAAGCGATGCAATAAGGTGTTCATATTTTGTATTATCTCTAGTTATACCCTTAGTGTTAAATTGAGTTTCAGCATGAATGAACCACGCTTCTGGGTGAGGTAATTTTACTGAAGTAGCGCAAATTTCTAATTGTGCATTGCTATTTAAATTATTAGATGTAACATTTAAAGATGAACTATTAGTACTATTACCAGAAACTTGAGGATTTATGTCCATGGTAGGTGTTCATATTGTTCAGGTTACGATGATTTTCGTCAAACAACCCGAATGTAAACAAAAGAGAGCGAATGTGAACAAAAGAGAGCGTAAAAATACAAACATTTCATTCAGTTTCTTGATGTTGTTGTGGATATTTTATTTTTTACGCAAAAGAGCACACAAATTAAATGCCTCTTTTTGCCTACCAATGATTTATGTTATTAGAACGTGTTGGAGAATTAACCGGGGACCGAATCATATTGGTTATCGTAGTGACGTTTACAATAATAAAAAAAATGTGTAGATAATAAAAAAATATTTTAACTAAACTGTTATGATGTTTATATTCTAAAAAGTGTGAAAATATGAAACTTATATCTATATATATGTATGTTTTATATTGAAATTAATAGTTATGTATAAATTGCAAGAACTTATCGTAATCTGTGGAGATTCTCGATCGTGAAATTAGTATCTTGAAATTTCAATATAATCTTGAATATTGACTTCTATTTGTTTCAATTTGTTCTTTTCCTTTAGATTCCCAAAATCTGTGGGTGTTCAAGGAAAATAGGACCAAATAGGTGTTCAAGGAAAATATCTAAGCTTTATTTTAAGAAAAAAAGGCCCATTTTAAAAAAAAGTCAAAAAAGTTTTTGATTTCGGAAAAAAAAATATTAAAAATTTTTCATTTTTTTTAATATTCTTTTTCGAAAGATTGAAGAAAGAGCTATCTAAACTATTTGGGACACATTTTGCTAAGAACAATCGGTAATAAGTTACATGGATAAGAATAACTCCTGTTTGACCAAAATGTCTTTTGACCCCCTATAACTCAGAGAGTTCTCGACCGATCTTGTTGAAAAATTGTGTGTGAGTTACTATCCAATAGAACTTGGTGCAAATTTCGGAAGACATCGATTTCAAAAGTTGGTTCACTTGACATGAAATGCCCCATATATATGTTTAAAAAAGTAATAATCAACGACCATCACTACAGTTTCGCTTTACCTTCTTCATAAAAAATATATTAAAATATTTGTATTATTCTGCATTCTCAAATTTATTACACAAAAATGAAAATAAACAAGTAAGAGAGCTATATTCGGCTGTGCCGAATCTTAAATACCCTTCACCAAATTATACTTTAAAATAAAAATTTTAAATATTTTTAGGTAAACACAAATTCAATTTTATTTTTCCAATTTTTTGGAATTTTTTTTTTCGAAATTGTTTTTTAATTTTAGTGAAAAAAAAATGGGTAAAAAAATATTTTTTCGATTTTGACCCATTGTAGGTCCAACTTACTATGGTCTTATATACGTCGTTGCAAAGGTCTTTGAAATATCTATCATTAGATATCCATAATACAGATATAGGTCAAAATCTTGTGTTAAACAACATTTTCTGTAGAAAATCTTGTGTAGAACTAATTTTCTGTAGAAAATCTTGAGTATAACAATATTTTCTGTAGAAAATCTTGTCTATAACAATATTTTCTGTAGAAAATCTTGTCTATAACAATATTTTCTGTAGAAAATCTTGTCTATAACAATATTTTCTGTAGAAAATCTTGTCTATAACAATATTTTCTGTAGAAAATCTTGTCTATAACAATATTTTCTGTAGAAAATCTTGTCTATAACAATATTTTCTGTAGAAAATCTTGTCTATAATAATATTTTCTGTAGAAAATCTTGTCTATAATAATATTTTCTGTAGAAAATCTTGTCTATAATAATATTTTCTGTAGAAAATCTTGTGTAGAACAACATTTTCTATAGAAAATCTTGTGTAGAACAACATTTTCTATAGAAAATCTTGTGTAGAACAACATTTTCTATAGAAAATCTTGTGTAGAACAACATTTTCTATAGAAAATCTTGTGTAGAACAACATTTTCTATAGAAAATCTTGTGTAGAACAACATTTTCTATAGAAAATCTTGTGTAGAACAACATTTTCTATAGAAAATCTTGTGTAGAACAACATTTTCTATAGAAAATCTTGTGTAGAACAACATTTTCTATAGAAAATCTTGTGTAGAACAACATTTTCTATAGAAAATCTTGTGTAGAACAACATTTTCTATAGAAAATCTTGTGTAGAACAACATTTTCTATAGAAAATCTTGTGTAGAACAACATTTTCTATAGAAAATCTTGTGTAGAACAACATTTTCTATAGAAAATCTTGTGTAGAACAACATTTTCTATAGAAAATCTTGTGTAGAACAACATTTTCTATAGAAAATCTTGTGTAGAACAACATTTTCTATAGAAAATCTTGTGTAGAACAACATTTTCTATAGAAAATCTTGTGTAGAACAACATTTTCTATAGAAAATCTTGTGTAGAACAACATTTTCTATAGAAAATCTTGTGTAGAACAACATTTTCTATAGAAAATCTTGTGTAGAACAACATTTTCTATAGAAAATCTTGTGTAGAACAACATTTTCTATAGAAAATCTTGTGTAGAACAACATTTTCTATAGAAAATCTTGTGTAGAACAACATTTTCTATAGAAAATCTTGTGTAGAACAACATTTTCTATAGAAAATCTTGTGTAGAACAACATTTTCTATAGAAAATCTTGTGTAGAACAACATTTTCTATAGAAAATCTTGTGTAGAACAACATTTTCTATAGAAAATCTTGTGTAGAACAACATTTTCTATAGAAAATCTTGTGTAGAACAACATTTTCTATAGAAAATCTTGTGTAGAACAACATTTTCTATAGAAAATCTTGTGTAGAACAACATTTTCTATAGAAAATCTTGTGTAGAACAACATTTTCTTTAGAAAATCTTGTGTAGAACAACATTTTCTTTAGAAAATCTTGTGTAGAACAACATTTTCTATAGAAAATCTTGTGTAGAACAACATTTTCTATAGAAAATCTTGTGTAGAACAACATTTTCTATAGAAAATCTTGTGTAGAACAACATTTTCTATAGAAAATCTTGTGTAGAACAACATTTTCTATAGAAAATCTTGTGTAGAACAACATTTTCTATAGAAAATCTTGTGTAGAACAACATTTTCTATAGAAAATCTTGTGTAGAACAACATTTTCTATAGAAAATCTTGTGTAGAACAACATTTTCTATAGAAAATCTTGTGTAGAACAACATTTTCTATAGAAAATCTTGTGTAGAACAACAGTTTCTATAGAAAATCTTGTGTAGAACAACATTTTCTATAGAAAATCTTGTGTAGAACAACATTTTCTATAGAAAATCTTGTGTAGAACAACATTTTCTATAGAAAATCTTGTGTAGAACAACATTTTCTATAGAAAATCTTGTGTAGAACAACATTTTCTATAGAAAATCTTGTGTAGAACAACATTTTCTATAGAAAATCTTGTGTAGAACAATACCCTCCGTAGGGCCGCCATATCTAAAAAACAAACAAAAATCGAGCAAAATTAAAAAAAAAATAAATAAACCTAAATATCTCTTCAACTGAAGGAGATAACCTACACATGTAAGCGTATTTTTTGTAGATCTTCTCAAGGACTATTTATATTTTAAATTTCAGCTCATTCGGATCATAAATGAATTTTTGGGGATTTTTTTAAAAATTTTGAGACCCGAGGTGACCAACTTTGAGGGGGCACAAACTGGCCCGTATTACCCCTAGGAAGCTGAACAAATGTAATTCAACTCAAAAACACCTCAGCTCTAACCATGTGTTGTGTATTAGAAAATAGTATTACGAAGCCATTTTTTTTACACTTATCAGCTGAAAGGAAGCAAGGGTCTACAAGTTGTAATAAAGGGTATTGACTGTAATGTCGAACCACTCGAAATAAAGCAAAGCTTAGAAGATAAAGGCTTTAAGACAAAAAATGTGATAAATATTAGAAATCGCGAGAAAAAAAACCCAACCACTCTTCCGTGTTGAACTTGAACCCGGTGACATAAACCTGAAAAAATGAAACACATCCCATATATAACCTGAAGTACTTATTGCATCGTAAAATTACGGTAGAAGAACCACATAAACGATTTGGCCCCGTCCAATGTATGAATTGCCAAGAATATGGACACACCAAGGCATATTGCAAATTGCCACCAGTATGTGTTATTTGCGGGGAGTTGCATAACACATCCCAATGTAGCAAATCCAAAGATCCTAAAATAAAAAAATGCAGTAATTGCGGAGGTAACCACACAGCAAACTACAGGGGTTGTCCTGTCTACTCAATTGTTAAAAAATCACAATGCCAGAAACCGAAGATTTTACCCGCTCAACCATTAAATAACATCAATTTGAACTACCCCCCGTTGCAACAGACATACGACAACAAAGAAACATGCAAATGTACTAAGAAACAACCAAACTCAGACGCAAGTCCGTCAACCACAAAACCAAAATATGAACCCAGAGGTAAGAAAGCAAACGCCAATTTTCAATTTTACCAGACTAGAATCTACAATAGAAACTCTTGTGCAATCGGTAAATAACTTTACAAACTCAATGAGTAACATGGTGAAAGAAATGCTTAAGATGCAATCAATGTTATTGCAGGCTGTGCTTAACAGACCATGAACTGCCTAAGAATATGTTTTTGGAACGCTAACGGCATTCGCCAACATAAAAACGAACTCGAGTGTTTTCTTAAAAGTCATAAAGTTGATATGTTAGTTTCGGAAGCCCATTTGACGTCTAGAAGTTTATTTAAGATAAATGGATATGTTTTTTATGGCACAAATGATCCAAGAGATAGAGCATGTGGAGGCTCTGGAATTTTAATTAAAACCCGTATCAAACACCATTCAATGTGTCATATTTGTGAAGATTATCTTCAAGCTACGACAATCTGTTTGGATGATTGCTACAGAAACCTATTAACCTATTAGTACTCAAATTACTCTCTATGGCGAGCTACAAAAAAAATTAAAAAGACCTGTTATGAGCAGACCTCCTCTACGTAATTCTAGTGGAGGCTGGGCGAGAAACGGTACTGAAAAAGGAAACCTGTTTGTTAGTCATCTAAAGAATGTATTTTCCCCAAACGAGTCAAACGACATAATAGAGTTACCACCTACTTTACTCCATATTACTGCAGCTGAACCACTTCGTTTTGAGATTTCAGAGATTGTCAAGGCTATTGTTGATTTAAACTCCAAAAAATCACCTGGTATTGATAAAATCAGTAACAAGATGCTCCTCGAGCTACCCCAAATTGCATTAAGAATAATCCTATTTATTTTTAATGCTATATTACGCCTTGAATATTATCCACCATAATGGAAGGTTTCTTTAGTTAAAGTAGAATCATATAGACCAGTTAGCCTATTGTGAAATATATCAAAGCTATTCGAAAAACTGTTAATGCACAAGTTAATGCCGATAGTGAATCATTTTGATTATATTCCAACTCATCAATTCGGATTTCGAGAAAAAACAGAACACCATAGAACAAACTCAAAGGTTGGTAGAAATCATATCCAAGACATTTGAAGAAAAAAATATTGTTCTGCACTCTTCATCGACGTTTCGCAAGCCTTCGACAAAGTATGGCATGAAGGATTATCGATAAAAATATAACAATATTTACCAGTGAACACACACAAGCTTCTAGAAAGTTATTTAAGTCATCGAAAGTTCGTTCTTAAAGAGGGAGACTTCATAAGTTCACCACAGCCTATTGAAGCAGGCGTACCCCAAGGAAATATATTGGGTCCCTTCCTATATTTGCTATATACTTGTGATATGCCTACAAACAGTCGAACCCACATATCTACTTTTGCTGATGACACAGTTATACTAGCCATTCATGAAAACCCCCAAGAAGCATCTGTACTTTTACAAGACCATATACTCGACATAGAAAGGTGATTAAAACAATGGTTAAAAAAAGAATAAAAGTAAACGAGCAAAAATGTATACATTCACATTCACATTGCGTAGAGAATCGTGCCCTTCAATCCTAATAAATAATCATATAATACCTCAACAAACTGAAGTTAAATGTCTAGCTCTTACCTGGAAAAAGCATATAGATACGAAATTGACTCAAATAAAGTTAAAATTACTACAAATTTACTGGCTAATTGGTAAAAACTCGAGATTAGATTGCAAACTTTTGCTGTACAGCTCAATAATAAAACCCATATGGTGCTATGGAATTCAATTATGGGGCACGGCCTCAGCTTCTAATATTGAAAAAATTCAAAGATTTCAAAATAAAATATTACGAATGATAACAGCAGCGCCTTGGTATGTGAGAAATATTAACATTCATAAGGAACTAGGTGTCTCCCTGGTGAAAAATGAAATAAAAAAACAAGCGGAGTCATATTTGAAAAAGTTAGAAGTTCACCCAAACCCACTTGCACGAACATTAATGAGAAGTAATGGCTACATCCGACTAAGAAGAAGGAATCCAACAGACCTGCACTGATGATAGGATCTATAAATTAAACATAATTATAACAAATGTTCACAATTTAGTTCAATTTTGACAACACATTTTTCAAACGGCAAAATATTGTATTTATACCTGATTTTTGCTTTAATAACATAATTAATATTTTATTGAGAATTTTTGAATAATAAAATTGATTTTAACCCTTTAGTGTGCTTTTGATTTATTAAATTTAAAAAATAATTTTAATGATTGAGTTTATTTAACTCTGAAAAACATTAAAGTTAGCACCATTCCATTGGAATGTGTTTTTCGTGATTTTAAAAGTTGAGTGTCTTTTTAACCCCAAGTGCTATTAAGGGTTAATTTAAATTTTTATGCTGTTATTATAAATACTAGACATCATGTTATATTTTTCTTGAGTTGCATCAAAATCGGCCCAAAAATATATAACATTTCGGTATTTTTCCATAAGAAATTCCAAATATTGAAACATTTTAACTTTGCCCTTCTCGATTTAAGGGTTGACGTTTTCCGATTTCAGTAAAACTGTCAGACTATATTTAAAATTACATGGACTATTATATTCTGAATAGCTTTTACTTAAAAATCATAACAGTAAGGAAATTCGGCTCATTCGCCAAAATATGGCCAAAAAATTAGTTTTTCTCGAAAATCGCAAAATTTAAATCGCAGCTACGGATAAACTATATGAGGTATTGACATATTTTTTTCATATTTTTATTCCCTATTATATAAATGAATTTTTGGGGATTTTTTTAAAAATTTTGAGACCCGAGGTGACCAACTTTGAGGGGGCACAAACTGGCCCGTATTACCCCTAGGAAGCTGAACAAATGTAATTCAACTCAAAAACACCTCAGCTCTAACCATGTGTTGTGTATTAGAAAATAGTATTACGAAGCCATTTTTTTTACACTTATCAGCTGAAAGGAAGCAAGGGTCTACAAGTTGTAATAAAGGGTATTGACTGTAATGTCGAACCACTCGAAATAAAGCAAAGCTTAGAAGATAAAGGCTTTAAGACAAAAAATGTGATAAATATTAGAAATCGCGAGAAAAAAAACCCAACCACTCTTCCGTGTTGAACTTGAACCCGGTGACATAAACCTGAAAAAATGAAACACATCCCATATATAACCTGAAGTACTTATTGCATCGTAAAATTACGGTAGAAGAACCACATAAACGATTTGGCCCCGTCCAATGTATGAATTGCCAAGAATATGGACACACCAAGGCATATTGCAAATTGCCACCAGTATGTGTTATTTGCGGGGAGTTGCATAACACATCCCAATGTAGCAAATCCAAAGATCCTAAAATAAAAAAATGCAGTAATTGCGGAGGTAACCACACAGCAAACTACAGGGGTTGTCCTGTCTACTCAATTGTTAAAAAATCACAATGCCAGAAACCGAAGATTTTACCCGCTCAACCATTAAATAACATCAATTTGAACTACCCCCCGTTGCAACAGACATACGACAACAAAGAAACATGCAAATGTACTAAGAAACAACCAAACTCAGACGCAAGTCCGTCAACCACAAAACCAAAATATGAACCCAGAGGTAAGAAAGCAAACGCCAATTTTCAATTTTACCAGACTAGAATCTACAATAGAAACTCTTGTGCAATCGGTAAATAACTTTACAAACTCAATGAGTAACATGGTGAAAGAAATGCTTAAGATGCAATCAATGTTATTGCAGGCTGTGCTTAACAGACCATGAACTGCCTAAGAATATGTTTTTGGAACGCTAACGGCATTCGCCAACATAAAAACGAACTCGAGTGTTTTCTTAAAAGTCATAAAGTTGATATGTTAGTTTCGGAAGCCCATTTGACGTCTAGAAGTTTATTTAAGATAAATGGATATGTTTTTTATGGCACAAATGATCCAAGAGATAGAGCATGTGGAGGCTCTGGAATTTTAATTAAAACCCGTATCAAACACCATTCAATGTGTCATATTTGTGAAGATTATCTTCAAGCTACGACAATCTGTTTGGATGATTGCTACAGAAACCTATTAACCTATTAGTACTCAAATTACTCTCTATGGCGAGCTACAAAAAAAATTAAAAAGACCTGTTATGAGCAGACCTCCTCTACGTAATTCTAGTGGAGGCTGGGCGAGAAACGGTACTGAAAAAGGAAACCTGTTTGTTAGTCATCTAAAGAATGTATTTTCCCCAAACGAGTCAAACGACATAATAGAGTTACCACCTACTTTACTCCATATTACTGCAGCTGAACCACTTCGTTTTGAGATTTCAGAGATTGTCAAGGCTATTGTTGATTTAAACTCCAAAAAATCACCTGGTATTGATAAAATCAGTAACAAGATGCTCCTCGAGCTACCCCAAATTGCATTAAGAATAATCCTATTTATTTTTAATGCTATATTACGCCTTGAATATTATCCACCATAATGGAAGGTTTCTTTAGTTAAAGTAGAATCATATAGACCAGTTAGCCTATTGTGAAATATATCAAAGCTATTCGAAAAACTGTTAATGCACAAGTTAATGCCGATAGTGAATCATTTTGATTATATTCCAACTCATCAATTCGGATTTCGAGAAAAAACAGAACACCATAGAACAAACTCAAAGGTTGGTAGAAATCATATCCAAGACATTTGAAGAAAAAAATATTGTTCTGCACTCTTCATCGACGTTTCGCAAGCCTTCGACAAAGTATGGCATGAAGGATTATCGATAAAAATATAACAATATTTACCAGTGAACACACACAAGCTTCTAGAAAGTTATTTAAGTCATCGAAAGTTCGTTCTTAAAGAGGGAGACTTCATAAGTTCACCACAGCCTATTGAAGCAGGCGTACCCCAAGGAAATATATTGGGTCCCTTCCTATATTTGCTATATACTTGTGATATGCCTACAAACAGTCGAACCCACATATCTACTTTTGCTGATGACACAGTTATACTAGCCATTCATGAAAACCCCCAAGAAGCATCTGTACTTTTACAAGACCATATACTCGACATAGAAAGGTGATTAAAACAATGGTTAAAAAAAGAATAAAAGTAAACGAGCAAAAATGTATACATTCACATTCACATTGCGTAGAGAATCGTGCCCTTCAATCCTAATAAATAATCATATAATACCTCAACAAACTGAAGTTAAATGTCTAGCTCTTACCTGGAAAAAGCATATAGATACGAAATTGACTCAAATAAAGTTAAAATTACTACAAATTTACTGGCTAATTGGTAAAAACTCGAGATTAGATTGCAAACTTTTGCTGTACAGCTCAATAATAAAACCCATATGGTGCTATGGAATTCAATTATGGGGCACGGCCTCAGCTTCTAATATTGAAAAAATTCAAAGATTTCAAAATAAAATATTACGAATGATAACAGCAGCGCCTTGGTATGTGAGAAATATTAACATTCATAAGGAACTAGGTGTCTCCCTGGTGAAAAATGAAATAAAAAAACAAGCGGAGTCATATTTGAAAAAGTTAGAAGTTCACCCAAACCCACTTGCACGAACATTAATGAGAAGTAATGGCTACATCCGACTAAGAAGAAGGAATCCAACAGACCTGCACTGATGATAGGATCTATAAATTAAACATAATTATAACAAATGTTCACAATTTAGTTCAATTTTGACAACACATTTTTCAAACGGCAAAATATTGTATTTATACCTGATTTTTGCTTTAATAACATAATTAATATTTTATTGAGAATTTTTGAATAATAAAATTGATTTTAACCCTTTAGTGTGCTTTTGATTTATTAAATTTAAAAAATAATTTTAATGATTGAGTTTATTTAACTCTGAAAAACATTAAAGTTAGCACCATTCCATTGGAATGTGTTTTTCGTGATTTTAAAAGTTGAGTGTCTTTTTAACCCCAAGTGCTATTAAGGGTTAATTTAAATTTTTATGCTGTTATTATAAATACTAGACATCATGTTATATTTTTCTTGAGTTGCATCAAAATCGGCCCAAAAATATATAACATTTCGGTATTTTTCCATAAGAAATTCCAAATATTGAAACATTTTAACTTTGCCCTTCTCGATTTAAGGGTTGACGTTTTCCGATTTCAGTAAAACTGTCAGACTATATTTAAAATTACATGGACTATTATATTCTGAATAGCTTTTACTTAAAAATCATAACAGTAAGGAAATTCGGCTCATTCGCCAAAATATGGCCAAAAAATTAGTTTTTCTCGAAAATCGCAAAATTTAAATCGCAGCTACGGATAAACTATATGAGGTATTGACATATTTTTTTCATATTTTTATTCCCTATTATATAAATCCCCAAAAATTTGAAATTGGAGTTTTGAAACTGCCGTTAAAAAAATAATGTTTTTTGGTCATACCTGCGAATGGTTAACGGTATCCTACGAAGACAAAAACTCACATACAAGTAAATATGTATATATTTTAAATAAAAATTAGCTCTTATTTTCATATTTCTCAAAATATGTTAATTTTGTTCCTACATTTCTTGTTCTAGTGGCCTTAGACACGTTAATGGCCTGGCGATTTTTTAATAACTTTAACATTTTTTCACCAATTTTTGTCTTTTATATCTTATTATAACGACAATTACGTACACATTTCGATTCTTTTAAATTAAATTGTAAAAGTCATTATTTAATGGCAAAATTTTTACAAAAACTGAAAAAATTGCATATTTTCCCCTTGTAAATGCACCACAAAACTTCAGCGTCGTTGCGCCACCAGTTAGCGTTATCCTATCATCCTAATATTTTACACAATGTGTTTCTACAATACATAGAACAATTCTAGAGGGGGGGACGGTCGAAATTCGCAATTTTATTTTTTTGGAGCACTCTAATGTACACTGATGGACAAAAGTCACCGCCATTTTCTTTTAGAATGTTTAAAGGACTACCACGTTGTAAATATAATTGAAACACAAAATTTTATTTTTTTCAACAAAAACAATAATTCATTTTAATTATACTTCAGTTAAAATAACTCTTTTTAACTTAACCTAATTTACAAAAATGTAGCGTGGCGGTCCTTTATACATCCAAAAAGGGAAATGGCGGTGAATTTTGTACATAAGTGTATAAGGAATTTATACTTTCTGAAAGCTAAGTTTCATAAAATATTTTAAATGAAAAAAAAATTAAAAGTTTTTGTTACCGAAGGGACCAGGTCCATTCAAAAAACACCTATTTTTTATGTAAAATTGAACTTTAGGGCAAAAATTTTCAGATCGCATATTCGATATCAAAATATAGTAACCGATTTTAGATGGCCCAATATGCTTTTAATTATTTTGTAAAGGGTTCCGATAACTCCGACCCTGGTATGGATATTATAGCCAAAAAACTAAAAATTTCTATTTTTGGGATTTTTCAACACTTTTTTGGGAATTGCGGATAATAAATTTCAAAATTCGTTTTTATTTTTCCATTTTGAATAGAAAATTTTACATAACTGTGAAATTTCATTAAAAACTATTCATAAATAACAATTTTATTTCAATTCGAAAAATTTGAATCTATGCAAAAATTCAATAAAAACATTTTTTGTCATATTTTTTAATAAAGTATTCCATGAATTTTTAGTTGTCAAAAGTTATAAATATTTTTGAAAAATAGACAAATAGCTTGAACGAAATTATATTATATCGCATCATAACATATTTAATTCTATGTATAAATTTCAAAATAATCGAAAAAACCTTCTCCTGTAAAATTTGTGTTTTGTCGCTTACGATAATTTGGCGCTAAGGGCTCGATATATAAAACTTATTTGGAACGATATTTGTGTATATAGCCATATAAATTAAACATTTATGTCCTATAAAGTCCAATTTCGTACGGACATTTGTATGGAGGTTATGTGAAATAATGGACCGATTTCAGCCAGTTTCAATAGGCTTCGTTCTTGGGTCGAAAATACATATGTACCAAATTTTATCGAAATATCTTCAAAATTGCGACCTGTACTTTGCGCACAAGGCTTACATGGACAGCCAGCCAGACGGACGGACGAACATCGTTTCAGATCGACTCAGAAAGTTATTCTGAGTCACAGAAAATCACAGAAGATCGAATGCATCATTCTGATACGTGTTAAGAAAATAAACCCATTCTTTATGAAAAAAATTTACGTACGAAATTTTGCAAATAAAAAAAAACTTTATTTAATTGTAACCCAGAAGTTATTTTTTATTTACAAATTAGTGACACCGAACTTAATTAAAATGTGTTCTGTCTGGCTCCAGTAAAAATTAAATAATGAAACCATTCTATTATAAAACCTTAGACTGTTTTTTATAATTATAAAAAATAAAACACGAAGATTATCAACATTTTATTTTTCGATCCTGGTAGGCCATTCAGGGGAAATGCTCATATACATATGTATATTTTATTTTAATGGGTATCAACAATTAATTTATTATAGTATTTTTATTTTTTTTATTGTTTTTTTTTTGTGGTAGTATCATCCTATAAGAGATTTTTTATCCAAATATTTTGTAACTTTACATACACAGTTACCGCTCTTCGCAGCTATTTAATATGAGATGAAAATCATCGTTGGATTCAAGGCGAATTCCTACAAGGTGGTGTCAGTTCTACAAAAACAACAATTGGTCTTAACAAATGTCAAAAAATCGAAATGAAAAATTTAACAAATAAGTATCTAAACTTAATATAGTGTAGATAATTGAATAGTGAGGGCTTTACTTATTTATGTAAACAATAAGTATTTTGTTAATAAGCTTAGAATATGTAGATATTTAAATGTTTTGACAGTTGTTAGAACCAAAAAGCGAAAAAAAATATCAGCTGTTTGACTGACTCCACCTTGTATAAATTCGCCTTGGTTGGATTCTATCAATATTTGATGATTTTTAAAAACGGAAGGTAGAGTCAGACACAGCTAATATTTGACGTTTATCGTCAAATATTTCATTGCCTGAATCTGACCACAAATAAAATTTATAGCAAACAACAAAACAGATGATTTTAGTCAAACAAAATTATTTGATGGCAAATTAAATATTTTCTTAATGTGAACATAGTGTGACCACTAGCTATATAAATAGCTAAAAAAATATATAATTTGATCTTGCAAATCTTTTTAAGGTTAAAGCTTTTTTTCGAATTGTAAAGCAGTTATTTTATTAAAGTTTTATTGAATTTTGTTATCATATAGTGAATTGATTTTTTTATCATGTGGTCACACTGTATCAAATATTTTCATGAAATAATTGTTTGATCAAATAGATCAAAAACAGAAAATTGTTTCCTCAGCATGCCGGAAAAATTAAAGGAGATTATTTAAAAATTTTTGGTACTAAATTAAAGACACAATTTCACTATTTTTTTTAATAAATACGTATTCAATACTTCTTAAATATTTGTTATTTAAATTATTTTCATTAAAAAATTGCATCAATAGATGAAGTCTTCTTCTTCGCATAAAAGTCATTCAGCCTAAAATGATATACTGGGAGAAAAACTAATTGAAGACATGAAGTCTATGTTGCGATTTTTGCATTTTTATGCGATTTCTATTTTTATACGTTTCACATAGTTTGATGTTTGATTATTTTTTATACATGGAGTTTGTCTATTCACAAAATTTAAAATTGCCTAAATGTATTGAATATTTATTGTATTTATACATATTGAATTTAAAATCAATGAAAATAGTTTAGACATACATAAATAGTATAATTTGATTGCAATTAATTAAAAATTTATGTAAAAAAGGTAAACATTTCCGTAAAATTTTATAATATTTGAGAACATGTTCATATTCTGAAAACATTCTACATTGTAGAATGTTGTTATTGGGTGTTGTTTGTGCTGTTTACGTATGATAGAGTTGCTCATATGCAGTGTTGCCAAAACTTTAAGACCATATCCCATCAGATTGCACTTCAAATAAAGCCAGAAACCACTAAATCTTTAAATAAAACCACTGATTAAAACAGCTAAATTTTTATTTAACGATTTATGAGCAAAACTGCTTTAAAAACAAAAATAATTAAATTTTAAATTAAAATGTGTGCCAAAACCGTTATATATTAAAATTAATTAAGATCAATCCATTAGAAATTATCATTTTGAGTATATTTCTGAGGTACCAATTAAAGTTAAAAACTTCAAATTCGTAGCAAACAATGCGAGATTGTACAATGACTAACAACTCGCTCCACATTTAATCATGGCATACAAATAATTTGCAAAGTAAAATCAGCTAGTTCAGCTAGTTTTATTTTCTGCGGAATCCTGATACTAGAAAAGCTTAACCGAAAACGATGTAGTATTTGAAAGATTTGTCCACCTAAGTAATAATGTAGATGTTATTGAAGATTGTCTATTGTAAGAATGTGACAACCGTGTATACGTAGCTTTAGGCTTAATGTAATTTTCAAAACATTCGATTTAGAACTGTATTTATGTTAAGTCATTAAGGCGCTTAGATTTTTTAGATATTTGCCAAACACCATTTATCGATAAACCATAAAAAAAATTTATATGTAAAAACAATAGTAAACAATTTCTTTCACACCATTTTAAGAACAATATCGTTGGCTTTAAAATGGAGTAAAAAATTATACTGGTCTTTGAGTAGTTTCAAAGTTTTGCACAATTATGTGCATATAATTTTAGACAAATTTAACAAATTTTTCAAATTTCAAATCGCGATATTTTTACATCGAAATGAGTTTCCATTGAAAAAGTCACTGATATGAAGAATATTTTATGTATTTGGTAAATTTCATTAAAATCGGAGATGGTAAATCCGACTACTGTCCGCTTTCACATGGATACTCGCATACACTTAAAAAATATTCGAAAAATTTAATTTTTCTTGTTTCGTTTATATAAACACAAGATATAAAAAAGCTAAAAACAGCCAAATGAAAAAAATTTGCAGCTAGAAAAACCACTTAGCGGTTTTTTCCGAAAAATACCCGCTAACGACGAAAAAATACCTCCAGATCTAGCTGAAAAACCGCCGTTTTGGCAACACTGCTCATATGAGAACTCATTATAAACAACTCTCTCTATTTTGTTAGAGAATAAGATTTACAAAGAATCAAAATAGAATTGGTGAATATACTCAATGTGTATTACACACATCTACATACATATATACACACAACTAAACTTTTGTTTTCTTTTTACATACTTTATGGGGTTGCAAATGAAAAATGTAGAAATTACAAACGGAATGACAAACTTATATACACCCTTGCCACTCATGGTGAAGGGTATAAAAATCATTTCAATTATGAATTTCTTTTTTTAACCAAAGTAGTCAGTCCGACTCTCTATTTTTCAATATTACTCTCTATTTTACCGTGTGAATTCAACACCCTTGTGAGAAATGTAAACACATCAAATGTCTCGAAATTTTAAGCAAAAATTGTAGATTAAATATAGTTCAATTAACGTTAATTCTTCAACACCCAGACTTTTATAATATTGTTTTACACTTCTAGCACATTTTCATTTCTGAAACGCGACCAATATGAACAATATAAAAAACATTTTTATTTACATATTAATTTTTGAAATTTTATTGTGTTTGTGGTAGAATTTAAACTATTTGACAGAGTTTAAATTTTCCGTATTGAAAATCATATAAAATTCAAACAAATTATAATTTAAAACATTTCTATGAATCTCTGTGTGGCTGGTGAAAAATATAGATTTTTGTTACTAACACAAAGATAATGTTAGGTACTGTTGTCAAAGAGTTGGACTACTTGTACATATATACTTTGGTTTCAACATTTTAAAAATATATTTTTTCTTTTTAACATTTCGATTATTTGATTATTGTTAATTTTATCATAGTAATATTCGTTTTGTTTGAATAAAGCGATTTTTAGTTCAAAATCCAAACAAATACAATAAAATTGTTTATTATATTAGGGATATTTTGCAGACTTTAAGTACAATTATACCTATGTACAAATTTTAATAAGTTGATAGTAATATAATTAATTTTTTTATTTATTTATTTAAAGTCTATAATTTAATATAATTTAATAAATAAACATTTAATAATTATATTATTAAATTGTTCAATTTTGAGTTCTTTTCACGATTTGTTTTCATGTAGCGATTTTTAATTTAAGATATACCAACACTACTTTTGCGATTACACATGATACAACAGCTGTTATTTGACGCTGTTTGATCTTGCAAATGTATTGCAAGATCAAATAAAAATTCACCCAAAATGGAGGAAAATATTTGCTGTTTAGTGGTCACACATTGGTCAGATTACAAGAAACTTTTCTTTATTTTTTTCGGCAAATAAATTTGTTTGATTAAATTCAACTGTTTTCTTGTTTGCCGTCAAAAATATTTTCTGTTCAAACTAGAAACATAAAATATTTGACGTTTAAATAAAAGTAAAATAAATAAAATTTGACAATTATTTTAATTGTAAAGCAAACTCTAGTAATATTTTAATTTCTAGAAATGTCTTCTTTATTGGTGAAAGAAATTAAGCTTTATTTAATAATTATTTAGAAAAAATATTACCATAAATGTGACCACAAGACAAATTTATTTTCCCTTCGTGTGTTTGATAGTAATTCTAGTCAGTTTGATTAAACAAATAAGGCAAATAAATGTGTATAGTGTGACCACAAAATGAATTATTTGATGTAGTTTTGATCAAACACATGAAACATTTTGTGTAAAATAATTTGCGTAGTCTGACCTTATCTTAAGTTTGCTTGTTTATTTGTTGGTACACACAATTTTTGGGGTGAATAAAAACTTGTTGGAGAAACTGAAAACCTTTTGTCGCAAGAAATTTTCAAATATTTTTTTACCGCAACAACATGAAAGTATTTGAAGTTTTTTAACCGGAAAATTATTTGTTGCAAATATAATAACTTTTGTAGTTAAAGGTTTTCCTCTGAAATAAAGGCACATTGTAAATTGCTGTTGACATAAATGATTTGCATTTGCAGGAAATAACAATTTTTGTTGCCATCAAATATTTATTTTTTGAATCAAATAATATTACTTTTGTAAAAAAAAGTGCATTTGGCAATGAATTTACACTTTGGGATAACAGAAACAGACTAGTTGGTACAAATGCAAAATGTTTTAGGGCACAATCCGAATGTAAATTCTATTTGCATGTTTATTTTTAGAAAAACAGAAAAGAATTTTTTGAATTAAAATAACTAAGTAGTGGTGTAGTGAGTACAACAACAGACTAGCAAGCGGATAGTTATTGGTTCGACTCGTGGCTGCGATGTATTTTTTTTATTTTTGTTTGCAAATACAAAATTCTATAAATAACTCTTCTAACAAAACAACTTATTTCCGGACAAAATATAAAGGATTACTTTTGGGACATCGCGAACAAAAATAATGACTTCTTTCAGTAGAAAAATAAGTAGTCGAATCGTCAAATTCCCCTTATTTTTCGGCTTATTTGTAAGTAAAGTTTTTGCTGGGAAGGTAGCCAAAATCTGATTTTCGGCAGATATCAGTTCAAAAATTTTACTAAATATAAATACGTAAAATTATACAAAAATATTAATTTGGCTGACAATCCACAGCTGCGATTTGAAGAGTCAATATTTTCTGACATGTTTAACAAGTACATCATAATTATATATAAAAGTGAGTTTGGATAAACGATTGCTGTCATTTATAAGACATCTGATACAAAGTTTTGGCCGGATCTGGCAAGTTGTCATTACTCAAATACCACTATGATTTGGAATAATGAGAATAATATTGATGTTATACCAAAACACATCAATTCACTAAATTGCCCAAATCTTCGTCCCATCGAGATATAATGGGCAATTGTTGAACGTAAATAGAAAAAGGGTGCAGGTACAGTAAATAACCAGATTTTTATGAGAACAAAGTGGAATAAATAGGCTGGAATAACTGTAGAAGTGTGAAGAAAAGTTCTGCAGCGTTTAATGGGAGGCATAAAAAGAGAAGCCAGAAAATGTATTCGAAATAAAGACACTTACAGTGATCTATTTTTTAAAGCTTAATAAATTACCTTTAATTTCATGTATAAAATGTTAACATATCGAGCCATTAGCGCCAAATTATCGTAAGCGACATTTTCTAAATTTTTTTATTGTTGAAATTAAAATGTTATGGACCGACTGATGTTTTACTATATCAAAATTGTTAGTAACTTCAAAAATATAGGGGGTAGGATTTTATCGTAAGTCAATGTTTACATTTTACAATAAACTAATTTTATCGTACTCATAAAACTCCCTACTCTAAAAAGTAGAAGAATATATATGAATATCTCATTCATGATTAATTTACTGAATGGAACAACTAATTCGGAATTCCTACTTCGTAAAATCGAATTCATAGTTCCAAATCGACCAACAAGGAATTATATCCCACTTAAGATCCAATATTTCCGTTCAAATTATGCAAACTTTGATCCAATGCGTAGAGTTAGTGCTCAATTCAATAACTTCTATCATCTTATTGACTATTCGACTGATCCTAACGTCATCAAACGGAGTATTCATTTATTAAACTGATGACATTTAAACTTTGTATTTTTTAAACTATACTATAGTAAATACATTTTAATTTAAATGAATAATACGTAAGCGACACAGTGGCATAGAAAAAAAAGAGGGAAATAAATCTCTAACTTCTAAATGGTTAGATTGGTTTGAATGAAATTTCACATGTGCAAAGAGGAAGTGTTGTGAAGTTTAAGTGTTGAATTTGGACCACATGGGCTCACCAGGGGCGCGGACAGGGTTCCCCTAATTAGCGCACTTCAGGTACATATGTTAAATTTTTAAAACTATCCTATTTCTTCGATTGTGTTCCTCGTCGCAGCTATGAATTATATCTTATAGCTTAGGAGGTATTCGCATTTGAAAATTATATTTTAAAATTTACTGTAGTTTTTTAATAACAGCGGGTCCAAATATTACCAGATTTTCTCCATTTTTCATTTGTTGGACTAGCAAGAAATGTACGTGTCAAATAAAAAAAGAATTGTTTAAAAATACTGACCTAGTTATACTAAAAAAATCTAATTTTTGGGATTCTTCAAAACTTTTTTAGGAATTGCGGGATTCACGATAACAAATTTAAAAATTGGTTTTTATTTCTCCATTTTCAAAAGAAATCTATATAACTGTAAAATTTCATTAAAAATATTCATAAATAAAAATTTAATTTCAATTTGAAAATTTTGTATCTTTGCAAAAACACAATAAAAACAGTTTTTGTCACATTTTGCAAGAAAGTATTCCATGAATTTTTAAAAGTTATACATTTTTTTGATAAATAGAGTAGATTGATCGCAATTACATTATATCGCATCAAAACATTTCAATAAAAAAACCTCCTGTAAAATTTGTGTTTTATCGCATACGATAATTTGGCGCTAAGGGCTCGATGTTTTTTCATTTAAAAGTTATGGTCGCTTTAATCCGAACCGATTTTAACCCCTTGTTGACCAAGACTTTAAATCGTTGAAAAAGTTTTATCTTTTTTATGAAATATTGAAAATAAAGACTTCAGGAAGTTATATCCAAAATTTTAACTTTATGGAGGACCTGCAAGGAACCGAAAGGGACCTGGTACCGTTGGGTCAGCATCAGCCAAAAGATAAAAAAATTCATAGATTTTTGTTTAAATTTTATTAATATATTGATTAGTTTTGTAACTTTTATAACATTTTCTATTACAAGTCTATTTTATGGTATTTTACGAAACAGTATTTTTTATCATTACAACATAAATAAACACCACAATGAGAACATGAAATAATTAACCGTTATTCTGGGTAAGTCAATAGCAAAAAAAATATATTATTCCAAAGTGTACTTCAAAATACTTTTGGGCAAAAAGGGTCTAAATATGTTTTGTTTTCATTTTGTAAGCTTATTATTGTTATGGTACTTATAAGTACCGTCTGTCGACAAAGGGTTAAGTGGCCACTATTTTATATTCATTTATTTTTTTTTATAAAATCCTTACACATTTTTTAATTTAAGCTAGTTTAGAAAAAAAGAGTTTAATGAGTTCAACTTGTATATTTTTGGCTTTAAATTGAAATTTAAATTTAAAAAAAATATGCAGATTCAGTGGTTGTAATATTGTTAAGTAAGGCGACCAGATTTTAAAAATGAAAATAGATGACATAAAGAAAAAGTTGAATTCTACATTTTTTACATACTCTCCAAGTTTTTCTAAAATCGGAAAACGTTAACCCTTAATTTGTCAATATTTGGAATTTTTAATTCATAGATAGCGAAACGTTATATATTTTTAGGCCGATTTTAATGAAACTTTAGAAAAATATAGCATAAAGTCTAGTATTAAAATAAGAATTTAAGTATTACCATTTATTTTCAAAGTTCAGTAAGAGAACTGAGAACATGTAAGAGTGTGAAGAGAACATGCACGGCACTACATTTTCTATACGATTTGACAAAAAACTCCAGTGAGCGGCGTCAAATAAAATTTGTTTTGATTTTAAAAATTAAGATGACAAAAGATGGCAGACTATGGAAAAAGATGACAGATAGAGGACAGAAATTTTATAGATGACAGCCAGTTAAAATAGATGATTGTCCTCTAAAAAAAACGTATGGTCTCCTTATGTTAAGACTCTTTATTTGTTTTGTTTATACTTGATCACAGTTTATTTATTTTGTTATTGTATTTTTAAACAATTGTACCAATTGATGGTATTCAACTAAAAGTAACTTGTGACACGACATCACTATACTCAATCGTATAGTCACACTTTTGCGAAAGTAACCAGGTAAAAAACACTTTGGGAGTACACAGTGGGGCAGAATAAAAATGTTTTGGAAATAAATCTTGCATTTCTAAAGGGCTGGTCCGATCGGGATAAAATTTGATATGTGCGTAGACAAGGAGTATTCGAGTTTATGTTATTAAAAAGTACAATACCTTCGATATGTAAAATTTTTAAACACGTGCCTCTATTTTTTTTGTTAGTTAGACAACTAAATGACCAGTAATATACAAAAGATTTCAGAGCAATGTCAATTATGGATCCAAAGATTTTTGATATTTTTTTGTGCGAAATGTTAACTTAATTCTTCACTAAAGCATTCGAATTTTGATCTCTCAAATAAATAGGAGGGGGTTTAAACGACTTGGGTAATATTGGGAGGTCACCCGTTTCTTCTTGCAAAATTGAAAATCTATTTGCGGTATTTTGCCTATCAATTTCCCCATCTTTAGGTACTTTTGCGGTCGAAGCTACTTTACGTACTCGTTTTAGTACGGTAATGTATCTATCAATTCCCACTTGGATTTGTAGTTTTTGTGAATTATATTTGGGCTGATCATTTTTAGGTATTACTCCATTCCATGGTCAATTGGGTTCGTACTCACTGTGTATGTTTTTAACCCTCCGTTAGTCGCAAAAATGTTTGTTTGTATCAACCAGATACAAACAAACATTTTTTTATTGTAAAATTTTAAGCTATTTTTTGATAAAAATATATTTTTACTGCAATTTTAATTATATTACTCTTTTAAATACTTTAAATTTAATATCGTTTTTATGTTTACGAAATAAAAAGTACTGAGATTATTTTCAAACGCGGCTTTATCTTCATTGATATCAATTTGATAGTCTAGTCTCGATTGAAAATGATTGCGACTAACGGAGGGTTAATGGAGGGGGTGAATTACTTGGCATACTTTCAGGCGCTACCGAACGTTTGCTGTTGGTTACCATATTTCCTTGAACTGCTGTCAATGACAAATTTTTCTTTGTTTTACTATTCGTAAACAATGCGGCCGATCACTTGTTTTGACTGTCAAATATAAGCTGCCATCAACTCTAGTAATTGTGTTATCTTTAGAATTTTCTTCCACATTCACATACGCATTTCTGCCGTTCAAACTAAGTGCCGATTTACACCATGACTTTTAAGACGTCGTTTTTTCTTAATTCTCTTTTGAAGTTGCTTTTACTCCACCTCTCTTATCCCAAACTCAAAATATCAAAAGAGAATTAAGAAAAAACGACGTCTTAAAAGTCATGGTGTAAATCGGCACTAAGCCTCCGCTCATTATAATTTGTACTTGAGAAACTCATAGAGAGTAATCTCTGTTTGCACTTGTGCTCTTTATAGGTGGAGAAAAATAAAAAACTAACACCAACACGGAAGAATAAGAATAATTTTAATTGCACTTCAATATTTTTTTTATTTATTTAAATATATTTATTTTATTTATTTAAACATATTTTCGCGTACCAGTTTCAATACTAACATCATAAAAAAAAATTTGGAAAAATGGTTAAAATTAAATACATAATTTAACAATTTTGCTGCTAGTAGAATATAGTTTTGAACCTTGACGATAGGGATGGCAACATTATTACGATCTTACTTTTTTGATACTATGTATTTGATGGTGAGTACCTTGATACACACGATACTCTCATAATATCTTCAGTGTTTTACATAACATTATTAACAATGTTAATTTAATTTGTATATTTAAATTTAATGTTCTTAATTTTAAAATTCAAGTATATTTTGGTAATTCCGAAATATGCCTCAATAGAATAGCCTATAATAGAATTATTTCTTTTGCTTGTTAGGTTTGATGCATTTAATTTTAATACCGGTATAAATACCGATATATTCGTTTTATACCGATATAATTTAAATACCGTTACCGATACTAATAATACCGAAATAATAATAAAATTAATACCGCTACTGTTACCGTTATTCGTTTCGGTTGCCAACCTTGATTTTTTCTCTTTTTCCCAAATTTCTTTGAAACTTGAACTTAAAAGACTTTTTTACTTTCATGGATGTAATACTAACACTTGTATTAAAACACCAGCTTAGAACTGTTCCAATCGAATTAAGATTCTAAAAATTATAGTCAAATAAAATATACGATTTCAGAAATAAAACCTGATTTAAATAGTAGATAAATATCTTTCTAATCAGTATTTAACCCAAATTTTTGCTTGTCAAATACACGTGACAAAAAAATCAACTTTAATTTTGACGTTTACAACAAAAAACACTCTCATACAAAAAATAATTAATTTTTTTACAACTGAAAAAACTATATGAAAGACTAAAGAACAGCGCATGTTTTGTATTACTCAGTTCAAAACACCCGGATTTTGAGTTATGACGTTGTTGCAGCAAATGAGTGATATGTAATATGATGTAGTAAATGGTAAGTCTTGGCATTAAATCACCAAAAATTGGTCGATTCAATGCCAAGTCATTAAAAAGATAGGCTACTCCACAAGACATTAAACTATTAAAAAAAACTATTTTCCTATTAAAAATTAGAAACTCTGTGAATATTTTTGTCGCCTTAAAATCGAACTTCGAAGCATTAGTTAATTTATTTTTCTGAAATGTGCCAACTTATGTTTAGTTTTTCCATATATTTCAATAAGTTATATGTCAATAAATATTTTTTTGAAACCCGTGCGAAAGTTATGTCCTTCATTTAAAAAATATGGAAGATTAAAGATAAAAATATTTCCAATGCTTTTTTTTCATAAAATTTGTATTGTGCTATCTAACACACAAATTACTTAGTAAAAAAGTGCTATCTACATATGAAATATGTGTGTATATAATAAAATAATAAAAGTTGTTTTTTATAAAATATATACACTGTCTCAAACAGTTGTTCGTATCTAGAGTAGTCAAACCTGTTTACGAATTATTCGAAAAACCGGTTTATTTCCAATTTTCCGGTTTTTTTAAAGCGGTTTTTACTAAAGGACGGTTTTCGAGTTATTAGACAAACCGGTTTTTTTGTCTCGAATTATTCGACAAAATCGAATATTTTTTAAAATTAATTTTTAGATTTTATGCGATTACTTTTAATAATTATCTATTCCCCTTTTTAATTTTAAACAAATTTTAACACAAAAATGTTATATTTGAATTAAAAAACCAATGTTAGCAAACTTTAACAGATAGAAGCCAGAAAACATATCGAGCAAAAAATAATCAGATGGCTTTTAACGTCACCTGTAATAAATTCGCCTTGTTGTACCGTATGCAGTAACACTTTTTAATTGACTTTTTGGTCAGAACTAAATGAAAGTTCATCAAACTCTGATTTAGAATATATTAAAACTGACTCGCAAAATTTAGAAGCTCAGCTCAGGTTAACATTAAAAGAAGTTCAAAATCTACACAAAAGAACTTATATTGCAACAACGAGCGATTTTAATTATTTGGAGAAATTTTCAAAAATATTGAATTAAATCTTTTATACAATGCAATTTTAACAGTTAGTCCATGTTTCGTCTTTAATAAAAAATAATTTAAAGAAAAATATACAATTAATTATTATTATTATAAAATATCTATTGATATTCTATTAATATTATAATAATATACATCCTTTCTTTTGACATAATTTGTTTTGATAAAAAAATAATTTAATATACCTCAATTCTAAAATTGACAAAAACTACTAAAAACCGGTTATTCGAACCGGTTTTCTGATAGAAAAAACCGAAATCCGGTTTTTAAAAATTAAGCTTTTTCGAATTATTCAAAAACCGGTTTTCAGAATATGTCGAATATTTGACAACTCTATTCGTACCCCATACAGCTGAAAATATATTTGATTATAATTCGAAAAATATTTACCTGATTCGAATAAAAATTACCTGATTTATAAAAATTTCTAATTAATATTTTTTTTGTAACAAAAAAAAATTAAAACAGTCCAAAATATTAACTCAAAAAATTTTCCGTACCCTATGAATAAATTTACATATCTATTTATAAAATGCATATTATGATGATGTATGATGTCCTTAATATTGAATGTGGTGTCCTTTAGCGGCAATTACGTCTCTTAAGTGATTTTTCATCGATTAAGCAAGTTTTTCAGTTTCTGCACCTTTCAGAAATTGCTTATTAGTTATTTTATGCTGCCGAATTTTTTTCTCCAAAATAATTAATAGATGTTCTATGGGGTTTAAATTTGGCCTATGGGGAGGGTGAGGCACCTCTTTCTTAACGTTGTAGAGGAGCCATTCTCGCTCAACCATAGAAGTGTGATTTGGGTAGTTGTCGTGCAAGAACTGATAGTCGTCTTGTATGCCCAAATTAGTGACGCTAGCTTTCAAATTTTCTTCTATAATATTCAAATAACAAATTTTGTTCATCCGAAATTAAAAAACGAACATGAGTTATTTTACAAGTGTTGCCAGTGAAGGATATTGTCATAAGAAATTTGGTTCAGTGTACACACATTGTAACACTAGAATACGAAGCAAATATATCGAGCCCTTAGCGCCAAAATATCGTAAGCGACAAAACACAAATTTTACAGGTTTTTTTGATTATTTTGAAATTTATACATAGAATTAAAAATGTTTTGGTGAGATATATTATAATTTCGTTCAAGCTATTTATTGGCAGCAAAAAAATTACACTAGTTTCCAAATCAGACATTTTTGTTTGCTCATGGAATGAAACTTATATTTTTGAGAAGAGCTAGGGATGCTAGTTAATTGACCATTTTTTGTTTCCCACCTATACGTCAAAATTTTGAGATATATAGGTTTTTATTTTTCACCTTCCCTGAGTACTACTAATACATACTGTAGTGTACCGAATTGTAGTAAATAAGTATTTACATCGTTTTTGGGTACTACTAGATACTTTCAGAGTTGTATTCTTTAGACAAATTCCAAAAAAAATTAACGGGAAAAAAATAAATACTGTTTAAAAGTACATCTTTCCTGTATATAAAGGTTAATAAATCGCTATTAAATACAAAACTCTAAAGTAAAAACTATTTTAAAATGTCTTCTAGGAATTGTAAAATAAACCCAGACCATTTTTGTGTTATTTGCAGAAAAATTATTCAGTCAAATCGAGGTTTTCCTATAACACAAACACTGCAAAACGCTTATTTACATTAACAAATTTCGTAAAAGCTTTAAATAAGACAAAACCAGCATTTCAATATTTATGCAGCGTGTTCCCGAGTCTTTCTGAGGCTAAACTAAAAGAAGGGATATTTGCGGGTCCTCAAAGAAGAAAAAATTTGGTTGATACCAAATTTGAGTGCCTATTAACCGATGTTGAAAATGCAGCACGGAATTCTTTTAAACTTGTTGTTCAAGAATTTTTGGGGAATAAGTAAAGTCAAAATTACAAAGATATTGTTGCGAATTTATTACATAATTTCGAACTGATGGGTGTAAATATATCGCTCAAAATTAACTTTTTATATTCTCATGTGGATTTTTTCCCGGAAAACATCGGACACATGAGGGACGAACATGGAGAGCGTTTCCATCAAGATTTGAAGTTTTTCGAGAGGAACTATCAAGGTTTTTGGGATCAGAATATGCTAGGAGACTACTGTTGAAGTGTCGTGAGGGAGACAAATGAAAATAATTATAAAAAGAGGACTAAACACTTCACTTTTAATGTTGTTGTCCTAATTTAATGTACATTTTTATATGTTTCGTTTTTAATAAATATCTCAAAAGTTTGACGTCCTGGAATTTTTTTAATATTTTTTCCGAAGTTAGAAGACCTAAATACACAAATCCCCATATGTTTTAATTCATGAGCAAAAACCTTGTAAACTAGTGTTATAGTTTGTTCACATTGTGCATTAATTATGGCGTTTACGATATATTTTTTTATATTAGGCTACTTTTATGGAAAAAACTTGTCGCTTACGATATTTATATTTTTCTTGTTTATTTTGATTTAAAGCGATAATAAGTTTAATTCTATATATGGGGCATTTCACGTCAAGTGAACCAACTTTTGAAATCGGTGTCTTCCGATCGCGATGAAATTTGCACCAATGTTAGTTCTATTGGATAGTAATTCGGACACCATTTTTCAACAAGATCGGTCAAGAACTCTCTGAGTTATAGGAGGTCAAAATTTGACATTTTGGCCAAACAGGTGTTTTTTTTATCCATATAACTTATTACCTATTGTTCTTAGCAAAATGTGTCCCAAATAGTTTAGATAGCTATTTATGCAATCTTTCGAAAAAAAATTAAAAAAATTTAATAAAATATTTTTGATTTTTTTTTTAAATCAAAAATATTTTTGACTTTTTTTTCAAAATGGGCCCTTTTTATTTTTATTTTTTTTAAGAAAGCTTAGGTCTTTTCCTAAGAGACCTATATGGTCGATTAGTGGGATGCGAGTGGGATATCTATCAAAAAAAATATTTTGTAACTCAAGATTTAAAATTTTTGAATTTTTTTGCAAAATCAAAAACTTTGTTGACTTTTTTTAAAAAAATGGACCCATTTTTTAATTTTTTTTTGCTCAGAAGAAAGCTTATGTGTTTTCCTTTAACACCCTTTTTGTCGCTTAGTGGGATGCGAGTGGGATATCTATAAAAAAAATGTTTTGTAACTCAAGACATACAATTTTTTACTTTTTTTTGAAAAATCAAAAAGCTTTTTGACTTTTTTTTCCAAAATGGACTCTTTATTAATTTTTTTTCTCAAAAGAAAGCTTAGGTCTTTTCCTTTAAAACCTTTTTGGTCGCTTAGTGGGATGCGAGTGGGATATCTATCAAAATAAATGTTTTGTAACTCAAGACAAATGTTTTTAAATTGATTTTTTTCATATTTGTGTGTAAGTGTTTCTAAAACCTTAAAAATAAAAACCATAACAACTGACCGATAATAGCCACTGGAGGGGTGCAATATGAGGCCGACCGCTATTAATTTTCCATCCCCAAAATTTGTTTTGTTTTGTTTCTTGCGGCTTTTTTAGTCAATCCTAGAGGTAGTTTTCAGCGCACGTGATTTTCATTGTTAAAATATCAGGTGCCCCAGAAACAAATTTTTGGAATCAAGTGGAAATATTTTATGGCCCTTCTCCGAAGTACCAGTTTATTTATTATTTTATGACATTTGACTTTAAGAAGTGGGTGGAGAGGTAGAAGTTGACAGGTAGGTTATTTATATGGTGGTTTATTTTTATTATTATTTGTAACATTTGGTTAAACTAGGTACTTTAGTATGTAAGCCCTTCTTGACCCTAATAAAAGATTTTAGACTCATTCATTAAAACGTACTACCTATATGATCTTAAAAAACTATTTATTGTCATTCTGAAGACATACGGAAATCAGTTTTTTAGAAACAGCGTTAAAGTTAAGACGTGTGTTATTTACATAAATACTTACAAAATTCAAAATGTCTACGACTTCTAAAAAGGCTAAGGTTGAAAATGAAATTTATTCGTCTTTTTGTTTTAATCCCTTTAACAAAATGAAGCACAGATCATCAGATATGCGAAATATTTCCGACGGCTTATTAAAAAAATTCCCTACGCTGTCAAAACGATTGAAAATTTGTGGATCATGCAGGAAAGAGCTCGGAAAGTTGAACGAATTACCGAATTTGAATAGTAATGAGCCTTGCGTTGAAGTTATTCCAGATGAAGACAAAAGTAATTCCGAGAATGAAGACAGAACTGTTGATGATGATGGTTATTCTAACTTTTCAAATTCAACGAATGAGTGTCGAAACCAATACCATAAGGATGCAGTAGAAGTTCTTGAACAAATAAAAGAGAAATACAATACGTCACAGAGTGAAGCTGAAAGAATTCAACTTTTCACGCTTGCTCCAAGAACATGGAGTTCTGCAAAAACAATGACTGAGTTTGGAACGTCTCAACGAAAAGTTGGTTGCTGAGCATGGGATTCTCACACTCCCAAACAAAAAGAAGGGAAAAACTTTGGAGTGCGATACTAAATCTCAGTTTTATCAGCGAGATGATATGAGTCGCCTGATGCAAGGGATGAAAGACTGGATGTCTGTACGAATCGATGGCAAGAAAGTTCAAATGCAGAAGAGAATGGTTCTCTGTAACCTGAATGAATTATTCGCAACATTTCAATCTGAATACGAGGATGTCAAAATTGGATTCACAAAATTTACACAACTGAGACCAAAACATTGCGTTTTGGCAGGAAGCAGCGGAACTCACACAGTATGTGTTTGTATTTACCATGAAAATGTTAAATTGATGTTGAAGGAAATCAACTTAAATTACTTAAAAGATGATTCATCAGAAGATTTACACCATTACCGCGATTGCCTTAAATTGACTATGTGCCCTAATGCTACAACTTCTTGCCACTTAGGTGAATGTTCGAATTGCCCGGAAACCACATCCATCAAAGAAAATTTAATCAACTCTTTTGATCGAGAATGTATTGAGGAGTTAAAATTTGAATCTTGGCTTCAGACTGAAAGATGCACACTGAAAACCATAATTTTAAATGTGGATGATTTTGTGGAAGAACTGTGTAGAGGATTGCTAAATTTGAGAACCCATGACTTTTTAGTCAAAGAGCAGTGGTCATTCTTCAAGGACTTGAAAACACATTTGAAGTCTGGTGAATTCATTATTTCATTTGATTTCGCAGAGAACTATAAATATGTTCTTCAGGATTCCATACAAGCATTCCACTTCAATAACGACCAAGCAACTATATTCACAGTAGTTATTTACTACATGAGAGAAGAAAACCTGGAACACAAAAGTATGGCAATCATATCCGACGATTTAAAACATGACACCGTTGCAGTTTATGAGTACCAGAAGATAATACTAAATTATCTAAAATCAAAATTTACAGTAGAAAAGGTATACTACGGTTCGGACGGAGCTCGTCAACATTTTAAAAACAAAAGTAGCTTCGCAAATCTTACAGCTCATGAAAAAGATTTTGGAATGCCAGCTGAGTGGCATTTTCATCCTACTGCTCATGGTAAAGGAGCATGTGATGGTATTGGAGCAAACCTCAAAAGAAATGCAGCGAAGTATAACCTCCAGTGCTCTCATCAAGATCGCATCTTAGATGCGACTGCTTCATTCCATTGGGCAAAGAATTATTGTAAAGAAACTAAAATAGTTTTTAGTAGCAAAGAGGATCATGAGGAAACATTGAAAACACTAAAGAGCAGATTCGATGCTGCGGTAACAATCGATGTCACTGCTCAATACCATGCTTTCATACCGCTTGTCGATGGAAGACTCAAATTAAAAAAGTTTTCTGCATCTACTCAATGCGATTTCTTTCCAAAGCCAAAAAATAAGCCAGCAGCGAAATCAGTAGCTGAATCTAATAACGCCAAGAAAGGATTGACAAAAAAAAGCAGCTAATAAAGGTGACAAATAAGGAGGATAAAAGTATGGATATTTGAAAATTTAAAAACTTCATAAATTAAGTGTAAAAATAGTTATTATATAAATTGATCTATTGTGATTAAGATTAAATTTTACTAAATTATTCATCTTTTTATTATTATTATTATTATATATTAAATTAATTATTATTATTATTATTATATATTAAATTAATTATTATTACAAATAAATAACAAAATTAAATTATTCAACATTTCCATAGAAAAAAAGTGATTTTTATTCCTGAGGTTAACATATTATGGGTATTACAGTATCGAGGCTATGAAATTTTAGTTGGGTATGTTACATACCATCGGAAAGGCTAATGTGTCTAGTTTCTCTGCGTAAGTTTAATTTTTAAGGTTTACACACAAATATGAAAAAAATTAAAATAGTGCAAATTTAAAAACCTTTGTCTTGAGTTACAAAACATTTATTTTGATAGATATCCCACTCGCATCCCACTAAGCGACCAAAAAGGTTTTAAAGGAAAAGACCTAAGCTTTCTTTTGAGAAAAAAAAATTAATAAAAAAAGAGTCCATTTTGGAAAAAAAAGTCAAAAAGGTTTTTGATTTTTCAAAAAAAAGTAAAAAATTGTATGTCTTGAGTTACAAAACATTTTTTTTATAGATATCCCACTCGCATCCCACTAAGCGACAAAAAGGGTGTTAAAGGAAAACACATAAGCTTTCTTCTGAGCAAAAAAAAATTAAAAAATGGGTCCATTTTTTTAAAAAAAGTCAACAAAGTTTTTGATTTTGCAAAAAAATTCAAAAATTTTAAATCTTGAGTTACAAAATATTTTTTTTGATAGATATCCCACTCGCATCCCACTAAGCGACCATATAGGTCGCTTAGGAAAAGACCTAAGCTTTCTTAAAAAAAATAAAAATAAAAAGGGCCCATTTTGAAAAAAAAGTCAAAAATATTTTTGATTTAAAAAAAAAAAATCAAAAATATTTTATTAAATTTTTTTAATTTTTTTTTTCGAAAGATTGCATAAATATCTCTCTAAACTATTTGGGACACATTTTGCAAAGAACAATAGGTAATAAGTTATATGGATAAAAAAAGCACCTGTTTGGCCAAAATGTCAAATTTTGACCTCCTATAGCTCAGAGAGTTCTTGACCGATCTTGTTGAAAAATGGTGTCCGAATTACTATGCAATAGAACTATAATTGGTATCGCGATCGGAAGACATCGATTTCAAAAGTTGGTTCACTTGACGTGAAATGCCCCATATGTATCTCCACAAATTCCGCTCCAAATAAGTTTTATATATACAAAATTTATATCACCAAATTGTGTTACGATCGGTCCGTAATTAGTCATACCTCCCATATAGACCCGCTTCCGAAAATCACTTTAACGTCCATAAATCTCTTAAAAATGTTGGTATGCACATAAAATTCAACATAAATAACTTTCATGTAAACATAAATCACACGACCTAATTTCATGGTGATCGGTCCATAATTGGTCATAGCTCCCATATACGGCCCATTTCGAAAATCACTCAAAAATATAAATTATTGAAATTTTAAAAGAAATATGATTTTTCTCTTAGTGTAGGGTATTATATGGTAGGGCTTGACCAACCATACTTTCTTACTTGTTTTACTATGAGGAATATTCAAAACTTTTTGAAGGTCGAAACTAGCACATAAAAACAAAACATTTTCCCTCCTTTGTTTTTGTTCCTTCAAAAAAAATTCTTAAACTTAAATTCTTCTGTTTGGATGTGACTGCTGTCTAATTTTTTCCTTGATCATATTTAGTACATCTATCTTTATGTATTTCAATTTCTTTTGATTTTCTCTCTAGTTCTTCGGCTACTCTTAAGGTACGGTCACACACAGCTAATATTTGACGTTTATCGTCAAATATTTCATTGCCTGAATCTGACCACAAATAAAATTTAGAGCAAACAACAAAACAGATGATTTTAGTCAAACAAAATTATTTGTCGGCAAACAAAATATTTTCTTAATGTGAACAAAGTGTGACCACTAGCTACATAAATACCTAAAAATATATAATTTGATCTTGCAAATATTTTTAAGGTTAAAGCACTTATTTCGAATTGTAAAGTAATCATTTTATTAGAGATTTATTGAATTTTGTTATCATATATTGAATTTAATTTTTCACTTTTTGTTTGACCAAACTGCTGCGAAAAAGAATCAGTAAATATATTTGCCGTGTGGTCACACTATATCCAACACTTTCATAAAATAATTGTTTGATCAAATAGAAAAAAACAGAAAATTATTTGCTCAGCATGGCGGAAAAATAAGAGGAGATTATTTAAATATTTTTCGTACTAAATTAAAGACACAAATTCACTATTTTTTTTTTAAACATAAAAACATATTCAATATTTCTTGAATATTTGTTATTTAAATTATTTTCACTAAATAATTGCATCAATAAATGAAGTCTTCTTCTTCACATAAAAGTCATTCAGCCTAGGATGTCATACTGGGAGAAAAACTAATTGAAGATATGAAGTCTATGTTGCGATTTTTGCAATTTTATGCGATTTATATTTTTATACATTTAACATAGTCTGATGTTTGATTATTTTTTATTTATACATGGAGTTTGTCTATTTTCAAAATTTAAAATTGCTCATATGTACATATGGAATATTAACTGAAATTTTATACAGATTGCATTTAAAAGCAAAGAAAAATTTTTTTTTATACATACATAAATAGTATGAATTGATTGTAATTAAAAAATAATTCTTAAACAGTATGATCTGTTTAATTTTGTTTTTACTGCAGAAGAAGAATATGTCTAATAGCATTTTTCACTTTTTTGATTTTAGTATCATACAAAAATTTTTATTATAAATTTTTAGATAATGCGATTGAATTGGAATTAATTAAAAATTTATGTAAAAAATGTAAACATTTCCATAAAATTTAACAATATTTGTGAACATGTTCTTATTCTGAATGAAAAAAGTTTGGAAAAAGTCGTGTTCGATTAATAATATGTATTAAAAACCCAATAAGCATTTTTACTGGAATTCGAGTTGATAGCAAGTGTAATTCAAGCCTTGAGTTATAGTCAAGCAATTGAATTACAGTTGTATTACACTTTCAATAGCATTCTCCAGTAAAAAGGAAACATAAATTCAAGCCATATGTTTTTTGTTTGAAAAATATTTAATATTTCAAATATTTTTCAAGTATAAAACATGATTACCATGGCGTAATGATTATAAGGTGTATGCGTTACGGCAACAAATACAACAATACAAAAACAAATAACTTTTATAGTGTCAAAAACAACTGACATAATGTATACAAACTACAGCAAAAAAAAATTTTGACAAGATTGAAGTTGTAAACAAACTCGAGCAAAAAAATAATCAGCTGTTTGATTAATGTCACCTTGTATATCATTACACCATGATGATTACATTTCCATTCAATTTCAATTATGAATTGTGATAGTAATATAATTTAATAAATAAACATTTAATAATTATATTATTAAATTGTTCAAGCTTGTGTTCTTTTCGCGATTTGTTTTCATTATTTAGCGATTTTTAATTTAAGATATAGCAACACTACTTTTGCGATAACACATGATGCAACAGCTGTTATTTGACGCTGTTTGATCTTGCAAATGAATTGCAAGATCAAATAAAAAAATACCCAAAATGCAGGAAAATATTTGCTGTTTAGTGGTCACACATTGGTCACATTACAAGAATGTTTTCATATTGGCAAATAAATTTGTTTGACCAAATTCAGCTGTTTTCTTGTTTGCAGTGCAAAAATATTTTCTGTTCAAACTAGAAACATAAAATATTTGACGCTTAAATAAAAGTACTGAAATTTCATAATTCTTTCAAATGTAAAGCAAAATCTGGTAATATTTTACTTTCTAGAAATGTCTTTTTTATTGATGAAAGAAATTAAAGTTGTTTTGCAGCTTTATTTAATAATTATTTAGAACAAATATTACCATAAATGTGACCACAAGTCAAATATATTTTCCCCTTTGTGTGTTTGATAGTATTTCGGTGTAGTTTGATTAAACAAATATGGCAAATAAATGTGTACAGTGTGAACACAAAATCAACCCATGAATTATTTGATGTAGTTTTGATCAAACACATGAAACATCTTGTGTCAAATAATTTGCGTAGTCTGACCCTACCTTTACTTTCATTTACTGCCCCTTTTTGCTTTTATGTCGCTTACGTTATTTTTGCGGTAAAGCAAAAAGGTGAGTGTCGCTTATGATATAATTGAAATTGCTATCAGCCCAATTATGAATAAAAATTCCCCGGGAGTTTTTTCCCTTTTCTCATTTTTCCTATTCAAATTCAATGGGAAAAAACTCCCGGGGAACAAACTCCCGCGGAATTTTTTATTCATAATTGGGCTGTATATCTCTGTATATATAAACACTTAATTTTCATTATTTCGGGTGTTGATGCGCACGATAGTTTTCTATCGATTTTCATTAAAAAGTCAATTTTGAAAAAATTTCGCTTACGTTATTTTTGCCGTTAGGGCTCGACATGGTCATAAAACCGATATGGTGTTATAGCATACAGTTATGGGGTACGGCCTCAGCGTCAAATGTAGAAAAGATCCAAAGATGCCAAAACAAGTTTCTAAGAATGATCACTTGATGAATGTATATTCGCATTTTTATATACCATGGGGCAACGGTATATAATAAAATTTATATTTATATTATATAGTAGGTCAAAATAAAAATACGAAAGTACACCAATGGGTTTTTCAATGTTGTTTTGGAAAATTTTACAATATTTAGTAATATTACCTGTTATATTATTACTTAAAAAGGAATACGTGGAATATAAGCCATAAAATGCCAATAATTTTCATGGAATTAAAAATGTAATGTGTTTCACATACATATTTTAAATACTACCTGACTTAGGTACAACCGCTCGAATATTATTAACGGGACATTTAATAATTACATCTATCTATCTATCTATCTATATATATAAAAATGGATGTTTGTATGTGGGTATGTATGTATGTTCCGAATGAACTCAAAAACGGCTCCACCGATTTTGATGAAATTTTCAGGGAATCTTCAGAATAGCCTGGCGGGTAACACTGTAAATTCAGATTTTTGATATTCGGTCTGTGGGCGGAGAGGTGTGTAAAAATCTAATTTTTACATTATACCGTTAATGCCATCTATATATATAACAAGTAAGAGTGCTATATTCGGCTGTGCCGAATCTTATATACCCTTCACCAAATTATACTTAAAAATTTTAAATATTTTTAGGTAAACAAAATTAAATTTTTTTTTGGTTGTTTTTTTTAATTTTTTGGAAAAAAAAATTTTTCGACTGTTATTTTAAATTTTTTTTTTAAATTTAAAAAAATTTTTTTTTTGTTTTTTCATTTTTTTTTTGAAAAAATAAATTCGGGTTAAAATTTTTTTTCCGATTTTGACCCATTGTAGGTCCAACTTACTATGGTCTTACATACGTCGTTGCAAATGTCTTTGAAATATCTATCATTAGATATCCATATTGTCTATATTAATGCAGAGACCAAAAATAACTGTTATTAAATTTTTTGAGACTGAAAAAGTTAGGCATAAATCTATGAATAAATTTTACGTTTTCAAATAAGAGTTATTCATAATAAATATTTTTTTTCGTTGCTCATAACTTTTATTTTCGATTTATATTTTTTTACGTTGCCTAATAAGTTTTATTCATAATATATATTTTTTACGTTGCTCATAACTTTTATTTTCGATTTGTATGTTTTTAAGTTTCCTAATAAGAGTTATTCTAAAAAATATATTTTTTTCGATGCTCACAACTCAAAAGAAGTTTCTTTCGTCACCTTGATTGCATTTTATTAGTATATACATTGTATTTAAACTTTAAAGTCGCAAAAAATAAGCTTGGTATGAGATTGATGGTTTTTATTGTGTGTTTTTTAATTATGAAGAATTTTGTTTCACAATCAATGTTTTAGCAAACGCATTGTCCGCCAAGTTGCACCTTTTCTCAGTCAACAAAATACGCAAAGCAGAAAATGCTCTTTCAACAGAAAGCCGTTTAGCCAGCAGTATAGACCATATGAACCAATTTATTTAAAAATTGCAAAAGTATCATTTTTCTCTTCCTAATATTGCAACAAATCGGCTTCTACGTCCAGTCTCATAGGTTTAAAGCTCTCTATTTCAGCTATAGCTGCTAATAACTCTCGCGATGTATTGCCTTTGTCATTTTCTGAAGATAAATCCACTTCAAGTACTCTAATTGATGTTCCGAACAACGATGACGTATTTAGATTCGTCGATTCGTCAATCAGAAAATCGGATATTGGTTGAAGTGGAGATACTTCAGGTGAAGTTAAATCGATAATAAAAGTTATGAGTAACGAAAAAAAAATATTTATTATAAATAACTCTTATTTGGCAACGTAAAAAAATATAAATCGAAAATAAAAGTTATGAGTAACGTAAAAAAATATTTATTATGAATAACTCTTATAAGGCAACGTAAAAACATACAAATCAAAAATAAAAGTTATGAGCAACGAAAAAAAATATTTGTTATGAATAACACTTATTGTATTACTTAAAGAAACAAAAATTTATTTCTACAATATAACAGTTATGGCTAAATTTTTTTAGATATTTCTTATAACAGTTATGTCTCTGTATTAATGTCTTAGTAATCCAGATATAGGTCAAAAATCGAGGTTGTCTTGGTTTTTTCCTCATATCTCAGCAATTTGTGGACCAATTTTGCTGATTTTAAATAGCAAAATTCTCGAAAGCATGTCTGACAGAATTATTGAAGATTTGGATCCCGAAGATATCTGGGGTCTTCAGAAAATTGATTTCAACAGACAGACGGACATGGCTTAATCGACTCCGCTATCTATAAGGATCCAGAATATATATACTTTATAGGGTCGGAAATGAAAAATGTAGAAATTACAAACGGAATGACAAACTTATATATACCCTTCTCACGAAGGTGAAGGGTATAAAAAACGGCTGGACCGATTTTGATGAAATTTTCAGGGAATCTTCAGAATAGCCCAGCGTAAGATTTTTGATATTCGGTCTATGGGCAGGGGCATGTAGAAATCCAATTTTTACATTACACTTCTAATGCACTATATTTCATAAAAATTAATAAAAATGTTCCGTATGGACTCAAAAATGGTTGGACGAATTTTGATGAAATTTTCAAAGCCTTTTGGGTAACATAAACATTTTTGGTCTGTGATAAACAATTTTGTTTACTCTTGCATATTAGGTGCATGAATAAGAAATTTCCATACTAAATTTTTGAATTCATTGGAACCAGCCGAAATGCCACTACATGTATTAACATTGAAGATTGGATCACCGACTTTGTCCGACACTGTATATTAAAATCTTTGCAATATCAAACAGATGTTTTCTAAGGGCCAGCAACGCGGACCGGGTTCAGCTAGTTGCTAAATAAAATAAAACTTCATGAACAAAGCCAATTGGCCTATTAGACGGTGTTTAATTAAAGAAAATTAAATTAATGTATAAATCCTTAACGGTGAAGTTTATAATATATTTAATGATATTAAAGACAAATGTGTTTATTATACTCGTGTTTAAATTTAATGAAGTGTCTCTGAATCTTTCGCGGCATAATTGCTACAAAAATATAAATCTACGAAAATGATCCAATGGAACAAAAGCAACTGCCCAACGATTTGAAGAAAAAGTGTAGGGCATTTATTGCGTAACTTCACAGAATTTTTTTCCTATTTTTTGTTTTCAAATAAAATCTAGGAGGCTGGAACAAAATTATTTAAATTTTCTAGTATATTTTTATGTTATTCAAAAATGTTTGAAATTTTTCTTGGAAAATATTTAATTTTATTATGATTTTCAGCTATACAATGAGAAAATATGTATACGTTTCAGACTTTTCTATACATTTAGAAATATTGGCCAATATTGGGATATTATACAAAAATATTTGAACTACATAATGCAATTTATTATAAAATAGCAACAAATTTGTGTAAAAAAAGTAAAAATTTCCTTCATGTACAAATTAATAATATTTATGAACATGTTCTTATTCTGAATGAAAAAAGTTTGGAAAAAATTCATGTTCGATTAATAATATTTATTAAAAAATTCATTCCAATTATGAATTTCTTTTTCCTGTGTTACACTTTATTATTTATATTTTTTAAAATTCCTTATATTATTTGTTCTAAATATTTAAAAAAAAAAAAATATAATGCTAAATAATAATAGTTCTCAGATTTTCACAGTTCAGCAGTTGTGTACAATTTCATTCATGGTACAACATGGTTTTTGCGGCGCGATGACATTGAACAACATGATGTGCGCGTCGACACAACAAAACAAAGCATCAAATTTTGAAATTTTCTACAAAATGTCTTGTGCAGGCCTTTAATACAAATCAAAACACAGTAATCATTTTTAGGTTGTTATTGTTAACGGCATTTAAAAAATTATTGTGTAAATGGCAATCAATTGTGAGAGTGCAAGCACTGCAAGCAATATAATTTGCACATGTTGATTGAAAACACAACAAATGCAGTGATTTCATTCATATAGAAAAAAAGCGAATCAAGCTCAGTGATTTTCAGCTCAGCTCACTGAAATGAACTAGGTCGCTCTTTTAGCTCAGTATGTTGTATAATGACCATTTCATTTTGAGAATTGCTTATAGTGAATTAAATCAATTATTTCTGTTGTTAGTTGTAAAAACACACAGTCTTTTGACAATTAGAGATTTATGCGTGAAATAATTGATTAAAATTTTAAAAAATCAAATTGTATTTTATTTAAACTAATATTTTTGCAGAAAAAAGAGTTAATTTTTTATTATTTCTAATTTCCGATGCTAACCAAATGTTTAGACAATATTTGTTAAGCAGAACATTCACTAACTATAAGGACTAAATTATTACTAATTCTAATTGGAAAATGTATAACACGTATTCTTTTACCACAATTAATAAATTGCAGGAATAATAAAATTACCAAAAAACTCAAGTTATTAACTGGAATTTGAAAAAGGAAAAATATTTTGATGATCTGATAATTGTGATCCAAAATAAAAATGTAACAATAACTTAACCAAAATGAGTATTTTTGCAATTTTTTGGGGGTTTTCCCATTTACATAATGTTAGTTATCAATTGGCAAAATATATATTTTTTACCTGACTTTTACAACTATTACGAAAGAAAAATAGTTTTGTGATACAATTTGTATAAAAATATTTTCAACATTAACTTAATTATTTTATGATCTAACAATATATAAATAGAATTTCGGAATTTAATTTAATTAATTGTTTTACGAAATAAAAAATAACGTAAAACTGTCATTCCACTCGCTCATGGCAGCTGACAAATGTTCTGTGGATGTATCAGTATAGTAAAAAAGTGCATAAGATATATGTTTTCTAAAAATAAGTGATTGAAATAATATTGCTAATTTAATTATGAATATCAGTACTTTGCATTTTTTTAATTATGTTTTTTGGTAGATATAATCCTTTTTACTAATTACATACTTTCAATTACAATTATTATTTTAAAAATAACAATTATGTATTTCCCTTTTTCATTATTATTTTATGAAATATACTTACAAACTGTAGCAATACTTTTTCTTTATATACGCGGCAGCATACGATCATATACATACATAACAAACTTACATTCGAATGATCGTTTTATTTTTGTTGGACACAATACTCACTCACTTTTCAATGTCAGTGAGCGAAAGAATGTTGCAGAATTGACGAGTAAAGTGAAACATGTGAAACATTGAAGATGACAAATGAAAGTGCTGTGTAGCTCTTTCATGAGTATTGAAAGAAACATGAGCATAAAACAAAACCGCTCAGTTGAAAACGCTCAGTGCTGAGCCAAGGCGAATTTATACAAGGTGGAGTCAGTCAATCAGCTGATTACTCTTTTTTCGATTGTTTGGTTCTAACACCTGTCAAAGCTTGTTTTTATACTTCAATATCTACATATTCTAAGCTAATTAACAAAATATTTATATTTTGCTTAAATAAGTAAAGCCCTCACTATTCAATTATCTACACTATATTTAGTTTTAATACATATTTGCTTAATTTTTAATTTCTGTTTTTTGACATTTGTTAAGACCATTTGTTGTTTTTGTAGAACTACCACCACCTTGTATAAATTCGCCTTGTGCTGAGCTGAATACGCTCAGTATGATGAATGATTCACTTCGCTCAGTTGAGTGAATAGTTCAATTGAACTAGGTCATTCATGAGCTACACAACTCTATTTGTGTGCAAAAACTATTAGTTTTTCCAATGAATTGGCTCATTAAGGCGCCATACAATACATTTCTTCGTAATTTTTCCATAAATTTTGTAAATAACACTTTATAACTTTTAATTTTTTTTATGAAAATGAAAAAACATAACAATGCAGTTTGAAAGATCAATTAATTATTAATAATTTAGGAACAACAATTTTTGAATTTGCTTTTACCGTTCTTATGTTATATAAAGAATACGATAACTTTTATGTACACAAAATGATATTATACCCTACACCACCGTAGTGTAATCAAACTACAGGTCGCAATTTCAAAGATAAAATTTGGTACAAGTTTTTCTATTGTCACATGGACTAAGCCTATTGAATTTGGTTAGAATCGGCTATTATTTCTACTAGCTCCCATACGATTGTCCTATCTGAAATTAAAAAATATTATTAAGAATTAATTGATCTTTCATTATTAAGAATTAATTGATCTTTCAAACTACATTGTTAGTTTTTTTCATTTTCATAAACGTTTTAAAAGTTATAAAGCGTTATTTACAAAATTTATGGAAAAATTACGAAAAATTCTAATGTATGGCACCTTAGCGAGCCAATTCATTAGAAAAACTAATAGTTTTTGCACGCAAAAAAAAATCTTGGACATTCTTCTTTTAAAATGTTTCCTCGAAATTAAAGAAAATCGTGGGCTTTGATAAATTTATGAAGAAAACTCAAAAAAAAAAGACAAACCCGATTTTTGGCAAAAATTCAACTTAAGTGACCTCTAAACCTCTTCCGAAAAAAATCTCAAAAATACTTTACCCTACAAGTTTTCAAAATATGCTAGAGACTCAACAAAATTTTTTTTGGGACACACTAATGTACATCTCTGGTGGACACTATGACCAAATCCAACTACCTCAACGAAAAAAAACCAGGTAATGAATAGTGCGGTTTTTCCCAATTGTATTTGTGAAAAATTATATTCATGGTAGAAAACGTGAAATATACAAAATCCTAATTTATGAGTTCTTTGAGGGATGTGGACACTGTGACCAAATCCTACTACTTCAAGGAATAAAACTTAGTGGCGATTTCAGAAATAAAACCTGATTTAAATACTAGATGTTAATATCTTTCTAATCTGCATTTAACCCAAAACACTCACACAAATAATAATTGACTTTTTTGAAAACTGATAAAACTATATGAAAGACTATAGAACGGCGCATATTTTGTATCACTCAGTTCAAAAACCACGGATTTTGAGTTATTACGTTGTTGCTGCAAATGAGCGATATGAATTCTTTTAGGGATGTGGACACTATGACCAAATCCAACTACCTCAACGAAAAAAAACCTAGTGGGGAATGAAGGTAATGAATAGTGCGTTTAAACTACATTAACAGTTTTCCCTATTGTATTTATGAAAAATTAAATTAAACAATGAAAATTTGTTTTTGAGTTTTTATTCAGTTAAATTAAGAAACCAATAATACTATCATAATATACATTGTTTTAGTCTAGTCTGAAATATACGTATATAAATTCAATAGATTTAAAATCACAAAAACTGATTTAAATTAAATTTAAAGTTAATTTTTTTATATTAAATAGAAATATGTAGTTATGATCTCTTTTTTTATGTTCTTCATTGTTACTGTTGCGAACTATTTTTTGTTTTTTTTTATTGAATTAAATAAATTTTGAAAATAAACAATTGTACTTCTTTTTACTCAATTGTACTGCTTTTTTAACTTCGATGTACGTTTTTTGACAATTTCAAATCTGGCAAGCCTACTTGAGGTAGTAGGATTTGGTCACAGTGTCCAGATCCCTCTGAGAACTCATTTATGAGAAATTTTTACTGTCATATTTTCAAGCACGAATATAATTTTTTACAAATAAATTATGAACAAAATGTTTATAGAAAGTATAAATTTACTCTAAGTAATATATTTTTTCGTAAAATGTTATTCAGTCTTAAAATTTTACGCAAATATGCCTATTTAATATTTGGAGCACTTTTTTATCGCATGCGATGTTTTTCAAAAACATTGTTAACTAAATAATACACATATTTCTTACCTGTACTATTTTTGTCATTTCTTGAATATCAATAACTCCATTACCATCAACATCGTACATTCGAAATGCCCACTTTAATTTTTCTTCTGGTGTTCCGCTTGATGTTACATCAATGGCAAGAAGAAATTCCTAGAATAAAATATTTTATTTAGAAAAAATATTGCAGTATAGAAAATATTTGTTTGTTATTATTGCTCACAACTGAAACTTCGTTTTAAAAAATATCTACACATTCATGCAGTGTTTCCAATTCATGATGAACAAAAAGGGATAAATAGAAAAAAAGGCTAAAAAGGGCTAAAAAGTGGCTAAAAAATGGCTAACATTTTTAATTAAAAAAATACATACATTTGACACAAAAAACAACTTAGAATGTTACATTTGGCTATGCCGAATAGACAAACAAAAATGTATGAATATATGTATGTTGATCCTTAACTTTAAAATAGCGTAATATGGGGCCACACGTATATTATATGCCGATGTTTTTAAAGCCTCGTATTTATAACCTGGCCTGCAAAATGCTTCTAGGCAATTTTTTTTTATATGAAAGACAAATTATGTATAAAGTAATCCTTTGTGATAACTTCGATGGAGAATATTTTGATAAGTGAATATATGGCAAATATGCCTCTCATGTAATGCAGAAAAAAAAATATTCTAAAAATTATACACGTCGCCGGACAGAATTGATTTTCATTGGCAAAAACATAAATTTTGCCATTAGTTAGTAAACATATCAAAACTAAGGTAGCCAAAATATTTAAATTTGGAAAAAAGTTAATTTTCTATATTTGATCAGATAAAAATGATCATAGCTTAATAATTATTATCGATAATGAACTGAATTTTTCTTTCTAAATTGGTTGGATTGTAGTCTTTGAAAACGGTATACTACATGGCATGTGTTATAAAATATTTGTTAAAGTACTATATTTACGTCAATACATCGCCCAGATAAAGTTAAAAGTATTCTCTTTAACCCTATATATGATTTTATAAACGCCCGGACCCGCGCGTAAAACATTAACATATTTATTAACAATTTTTATTCAAATAACGTGCATTTTCTCTATATTAGTTATGGCATTTTTTTAATGTATGGAAGGTCCAACAATTTGTATGTGCTTAAATTGTTATAGGTTCAACATTTTTAGTTAATTTTTGTCATAATATCCCTACCAATTTTTTTGAACTGATTTTACTAATTTTCAACAGCAAAAATTTCAGATCATTAGAGTAAATATATAATTTTCATTTGAGTAAATATATATGGCTAAATGAAAATAAAAATGGCTAAATGCTAAATTAATTTTTTTGTGGCTAAACAAGATTGAAAAGGGCTAAATTTAGCCCAAAAAGGGCTAAATTGGCAACACTGCATTCATGTAGCTATTTATCATAATTGATATAATAATCTTGCACATGAAAAACTGTAGAGAAAAATACCAAGACCGTAAACTATCATATCAAATACCTAACTCAGTTTGTCAAAAATCTAAGTGATGAGAATACTATTAGTAGAAACAACAATGCGAAAACAAAAACAACACTCGTATGTGTGATTTTTTTATTTATATTTTTTTTTAGTCTTCAGTGTCAATATGGATATCAAATGAAAGGTTATAATCTCATAGGAGTGAAGTAAAAATATTAAATTTATTTATGAGATAGTCCGATATTAATATAACTTTCCAAGGCTATAAAAGAGATACAGCCGAGTTTAAGTTTTGAATTTAAACCTTATTGAAAATCAGGGGGCGTGATCACAAAGGCCCAAATTGGGCAACCTCAATTATATGCAAAATTTAAAACGATTCCAATTTTATGTTTTTATCCGATCCGACAGTTTCTACTATATGTGGAATCTTATAGTTAAGGTTATTTACATGTATAGATTATCTTTAGAGTCCGATTCGATATTCGAATTAGGCCAAAAATCGGCCGTAAAGAAACTGAAAAAATATGTTAACATTGCATTTTTTTCATTTTGTATTTCATTTCATTTCTGCTTATTTTATTTCGTAGTTGAACAAATAAAGTTGCCAGATTATTTCACATGTTTTCCACAATAAGAGTACTGCTTTTGCGAAATTATTTTGCAAATATTTCATATGTAGTTGACAGCATTTCGCACGAAATTTTGAAGAGTACTTAGATTATCAGTATAATCGCAATGCCGGAAACTTAAATAAAGAGGTGGTAACCTTTTTTAGAAAATCGGTATTTCGGATAACCGACTTCGAAAAAAACTGGTTTAATCGGTTAACCGGCATTGAAAGGAAATTTTTTAAAATAAAAAAGTAATATATCCAATAAAGTATACATTGCTTTAAAATTTTTAGTTTTTAGTTGTTGTTGTTGTATCAGCATAAACAATTTTACAATAATCAATCTGGGGGTTCTGCATTTTGTTCAAGTCCAAGAAATTGTGCTACTTCAACAGGATGAGTCCATAAATCCATAGGACGTAGTGAAGTAGGGTTGGCTAAACAGTTAAATATGTGGAGGGTGTCATGAAGACCCGACCACAAGCTGGGCATAAGTTTAGGACGGCACGGTCTATTCGGGACCAAAAGGCATTAAGTCTGTTGCTCCATCCTGATCTAAGTTGTGCCAGAACGACTCTTGTTTTATGCGGCAGAATCTTCTCAGCGTCTGCTATCGGTGGTGGGCGACCTCCAAGTACGACATTCATACGGTATCTTGCTACCGCGTAATTGATGGCGTTCTGTGAATGTCGTTTAAAGCTGTCATATACGAGCAGCGATCAAATGGATCCTGCACATACCACTGTATGCTCTCCTCGTATTTCCGTAGGTCCTGTCTGACATGCCTCGGGGGAGACTCCAACTGCGTGATGTTGAAGTTTGGATGACTCCTCCTGTGACATCCCAGTAGGAACTGTTGCGTCAACATGACGTTGTGTTCCCGGACCGGTAGAACCTTGGTTTCCTCATGTGGGTGGTGTTCTGAAGTTATTTGAAGGCAGTCTGTGACGGTCCTTAAGGCTGCATTTTGACAGCTTTGAATATTTATCCCCTGGGTATCACTCAACGAAGGCGACCACACTGGAACAGCATAGTTGATCTTGTAGGTAGCAAGCAAGGTATCTTTGTCCATACCGCTAGTACTACCGGCTAGTGCTTTGAGGACCTTGTTCCTATTTCGCAGTTTATGCGTGATTGCAGTGGCGCGTGCTGAGCAGGTAAAAAGACTATCAAAAGTGACACCCAAGATTTTCGGGTGGTTCACTGTCGGAATTTGCACGCCGTCGACCATGATGCCTAAGTTGAGTTTTACCTCCTTCGTGCGATGAGTTTACATATTTCTTAAAAATATATGTCGAAAGAGAATTTATATTGTATATCGTCCCCTTAATAAAACAATAGTGTATAATTTGTTTGCCATTTCGAAATAATTGAGTTTAAAATTTTTGTGTTAGTAGACATCTAGAACAAAAGTAATATGTCAATTGATTTTTTGACCCACTTTGTGGAAATAGAATTTCACCAAATTTTGACCACATATAGAATCAGTTATGTAGACTCTTATTATGCAATAAAAATGGTGTTTATGCTTATACACTATTGTTTTATTTAGGGACGTATAAGCAGTTTAGGATTCAAATCAGACCAAATGTTTGATATAATGTGTATGCAATGAACATAATAAATTCACCAAAACATGAGATTTATTAATTTTTGTAGATAATTTATTTATTATTTGTAGCCTCTCTTTGAGTCTGACTTACTTTTGGACAATGTAAATGTTTGTTTTTGGTTTTGTTGATAATTCTAACTGTATTTTTTTAAATATCAGTGAAGTTTTTAGTTATTACCTATTTTGCTTTAATCTCATTTCAAGTATTATTGTGGAAGGTTTAAATTTTGCATATCATTTTTGTATATTTTGCGTTTCTGTGTTTTTATTTTTAAATCGTTTTATCAATATGAACTCCAGCGGGGAAAATCGTAGTGAAGATCTTTCTTCTGATAGTGATGAAAGTGACGATATATTTGTTCCCCATCGTCGAAGAATTATTCCTATCGTTTATTCTTCCGATAGTGATAATTATCAACTTAATTGTGACAATGAACGTGAATGGCGTGAAGACACTGCCCCAATTAGTGAATTTGACTTTAATGAAATTGAATGGTATAACACTAAAACGCCACCGAAGTAAATTAATTAAATAAAGGTTGTTGGCTTGACTAATGCGTCATCTCACCACCACAGGCGCTGCAACCTGCACTAATAATAAACAACGCGCAATTGCAGAGTTGTCAATTAAAAAGCTTTTCTTCTCCTTTCACCACCTTTTCTTCTACTCTATATCCCCTTTCCAAAGTAACACAATTATATATAGGCATATTATTTGCCTGAGTGTTACTTCTCTTTTTTTTAAAAAAAAAAGAGTGAAAATGTGGAGTTGAAATAACAATTAATCCTAAGACAAGTCCAAGAGGTGTGTTTAATAAAATATTTACTAGTGATATATTAAAAAAAATTGTTGATGCCACAAACAAATATGCCCAAAATTTATACGAAAAGGGTCCTACCTTAAGAAAATCTAAAATAATTAAATTCAAAAAGACAACAAAAAAGAATTAAGAAAATTTTTTGGATTGTGCTTATTGCAAGCTCAAAATAATAAGTCATTTATTTAGCAAGAACCCTCTATATTTTTCACCAATATTTCCGAAAACCATGTCAAGACGTCGATTTCAACAATTACTTCGGTGTATGAACGTACATTACGAAAACGAAGAAGTAGATAGCGCCGAAAAACCACATAAAGTTCTTCCACTAATAAATCCAATTTTACAAAATTTTCAAAAAGCCTATTCGCCTGAAAAGGATATTTCGCTTGATGAATCCATGTTACTATTCAGAGGCCAATTAAACTTTCGCAAATATATAAAGGGAAAAAAGTCCAAATATGGAATCAAATTTTATGAATTAACCACTAGTGACGGATACGTTTTAAACTTAGAAATATACCAAGGAAAGCAGGAACTATTAACACGTCATCGAAAACAAATAGCCTTGTTTTAAGACTAATTAAATTAGGAAATAATTTATATATGGACAATTTTTACAATAGTGTTGAACTGTCTAAGCAACTGTTGCTTTTGAAAACTCATTCGACATGCACTCTTCGAGCTAACAGGAAAGGTATCCTGAAAGACGTTACATCCAAAAAATTAAAAAAAGGCGATCATATTTGGCGTAGAAAAGGTCATATTTATGTTTCCAAATGGAGGGACAAGCGTGAAGTAGTTTCTATAACTACAATGTATCATCCAACTATGATTGCCACTATAAATAAATGACATCAAGTTAAAATGAAACCAAATCACATAGCTGCCTATAATTCCCACATGTCAGGCATAGATAGATGCGATCAAATGGTCTCGTATTATTCTTCTCCAAGAAAGAGCATCCGTTGGTACAAAAAAGTAATTTTTCACATCTTAGACTTATGTGTTTGGAATTCGTATTACTTGTATAAAAAATTTCATAAAAATGTAAAGTTCCTTGAGTTTAGGGAATCTCTTATAAAATCCCTTATAAGATTACCAAAACATATTTTAAATGGTAACCAACTAGCAATTGATGTGACATATGGCAGACCACAAAGGACATCCAACACATCTTTTTTAAAATGATCAACATTACATTGAGAAGATTCCGACACCAGAAAACTTTAAAAGGATAACACATTTCGCCGTTGCAGGAACTGCACAAAAAACAAATTGCGAAAAGATACAAAATACAGGTGTAAAACATGTCCTGAAAAACCAGCTTTATGCCCCGAATGCTTTGAGCCGTATCACTTACTTTAATGTTAATATTCACATATCTGTATAAAATATACATAAATACTATCATAATCATATTAAACTTTAAATATGAATAGAAATATATTGAACTTAACTTTTTATTTTTTACATAAATATGAATTAACTTTAATTAAAATTAATAAAAATAAATTTTTTCAGTTATTTCAAAAAAAATATCTTTGGGTACCAGGACGTCCAAAGCCGTCATTTGTATATCAGAGAAATGGTTATTATGAAAAACAAATCACGCTATAGACGTCTATCTTTTTTTATAAAAAAATTTTAGAAAATGCTAAATTTTAACATAAAAGTATGAAATCTTCATCTAATACCTTTAAAATTAAATAATTAACTAAAAAAAGTTATGTGTGTTTTTGGGTGGATTTGTCAATTTTGAGGTGAGCGTCAACGTGTTAATATAAATAAACAAACAAAACCCAGTAAGCACCAAACCCCAAAAATTCAAGCACTTGAACACTTTGTTGGAATTTGACTTGAATGCAACTTGAAAACTTGAAAAATATTTGAAAAATTAAATATTTTTCAAACAAAAAACATATGGCTTGAATTTATGTTTCCTTTTTACTGAACTCATTGAAAAAAATAATTTTCATATTGTTCCAATAAGAAAAGGAGGTGTGCAAGAGACAAAAATAGTTGTATACACTAAGGATTGTTATAGAAAAATCTCTCAACACCTAAATGACAGCAAGAAAAACTTTTATACATATCAACTCAAAAGTACCAAAGGCTTGATAGTAGTCATAAAAGGTATAGAGTCCAGTGTAGATACAAACGAAATCAAGGAGGACCTGGAAGAATTGGGCTATCAGACAAAAAATGTTGTCAATATATAATGTAACAAATCCAAAGGTGATCCTAAAATTAAAAAATACAGCAATTGCGGAGGTAACCACACAGCAAACTACAGGGGTTGTCCTGTCTACTCAATTGTTAAAAAATCAGAATGCCAGAAACCGAAGATTTTATCCGCTCAGCCATTAAATAACATCAATTTGAACTACCCCCCGTTGCAACAGACATATGACAACAAAGAAACATATGCAAATGTACTTAGAAACAACCAAACTTAGACGCAAGTCCGTCAACCACAAAACCAAAATATGAACCCAGAGGTAAGAGAGCAAACGCCAATTTTAAATTTTACCCGACTAGAATCTACAATAGAAACTCTTGTGCAATCGGTAAATAACTTTACAAACTCAATGAGTAATATGATGTAAGAAATGCTTAAGATGCAATTAATGTTATTCCAGGCTGTGCTTAACACACCATGAACTGCCTAAGAATATGTTTTTGGAATGCAAAAGGCATACGCCAACACAAAAACAAACTCGAATATTTTTTAAGAAACCAACAAATTGATGTAATGCTGGTTTCTGAAATTCATTTGACGTCCAGAAGTTCATTTCGAATAAATGGATATGTATTATATGACACCAAAGATCCCAGTCGATATACTCACCCCCTAGATTTTCAATTACAGAAAGCCAATATAATAGATTTTTTAAATCAATAGGCCCCGTTTCCTGGCTGCTGGCGTTTATAATGCTAAGCACACATTCTGGGGATCACGACTGATTACCCCTAAAGGTCGTGTTTTGTTTGATACAATTTCTAAAATGGGTTTGAATGTGATTTCGAGCGGCCAAACTACTTACTGGCCTACTGACCCACGAAAAATACCGGATGTTATTGATTTTAGCGTGATGAAAAATATCCCTAGAGAAATGATTCAAATTGAATCCTCGCTGGTACTATCTTCAGATCACTCACCCACTATTGTTACTTTATTGAGTCCCCCAGAAATTGTATCCCCGACTGGTAATTTAGCGATGGCAGGCACAAGAATAAATTGGCTCAAATATAAAAAATACCTCAGTACACATTGCTCGGAAAACATACAGCTAAGAACACCAGAAAACATCGATCACTCTCTTATCAATTTTGATAAAAATCTCAAACTGGCTGGTCAACATGCTACCCAAACCCCCCGACAAATCAGATATAATAGAATTAATTCTGCAGATGTCGAACGGCTCTTAAATTTTTTTTTCAGAATTTGATATTTTTTTATTTATTGGATCTATCTTATGAGAGAAAATAACAATAAGTATTAAGATCTTAAATTAACTAGTATTTGCCATTGCAACAGAAAATCCATTTTTCGTAGCGTAAAGTGTTCATCATAAATGCTGTTCCGCGAGGGCCAATGTGTCTACCCGCTTGAGTCGAGTATGTCTATTATAATAGAGTAGATCCTGTGCAAAAGGATTTGGATGAGTTGCCAGTTTTCGTACATATCATAAGGTTTTTATTTCGTCGCGAACAAATGGAATATTAAGGTCCTTATGAATATTCGCGTTACTAATATACCACGGGTCACCAGTAATTAGTCGCAATATTTTATTTTGTCGTCTTTGTAATTTTTCTATATTAGAAGCAGAAGCTGTTCCCCATAGTTGGATACCATAGGTCAATATTGGCTTAATAATAGCTTTGTAGAGTAGAACCTTGTTGTTTAGGTTGAGAGCAGAATGGGAACAAAGGAGCCACTGGAGCTGTAATTTTTTAAGTTTAAGTTGTGTGGATTTCGATTCAATATGTTGAGACCAGGTAAGGCGACGATCAAGGTATATTCCAAGATATTTAATATGATTTTGCTCGGGGATATCCATGTTATTTATCTTCAGTTTGGGACAGTTTCCCTTTCTCAAGGTGAAAGTAACATGTGCGCACTTTGTTGGATTAACTTTTATCCTCCATTTGTTTAGCCACTTTTCGATTTCTTTAATCTCGAAATGTCCTGCAGACATCTAGAAGCAATTTCTGGATTTTTATGTACGCTTATAAACGCTGTATCGTCTGCAAAAGTTGACGTGTGTATCATGTTATATCTGAAGTATAAAGTATATACATGAGAGGACCAAGGGAACTCCTGCTGCGTTTTTTCTTGAGTCAGATGTGTGGTCTTTATACTTTACTACAAATGAACGATCTAATATATAATTCCGAAGTAACTTGTGAGTACTTTGGGGTAATACAGAGCCTATTTTATATAAAAGCCCATCATGCCAGACTTTGTCAAAGGCTTGAGAAATGTCTATGAAGAGTGATGAGCAATGTTTGTCCTCAAAAGCCTTTCTGATAACAGTGATGAACCTGTTCTATGGTGCCATGATCCTTACGGAATCCAAACTGATGAACGGGAATGATGTGGTGGTGTTTTATATATGGGTTCAATACGTTTAAAAATACTTTCTCAAATAGTTTTGATAAAATTGAAAGCAGGCTTATCGGGCGATAAGATGACACTTGGGTAGCGGCTTAGGTATCATAATTATTTCTGATATTTTCCATGATTTAGGGTAGAAACCAGTTCGCAAGATGGAATTGAAAATGAATTGCTGATGTTAAGGACGAGAATCGAATTTTCATTGGGGAAACAACAAGGTCTTCAATAGCTGGTAAAGTAATGTCTGAGCTAGAAATATTTGGCGTAAATACTCTTACTAGATGATCGGCAAAAACTTCGGCTTTATCTTTATGGGACCTAGCCCAATTACCATCGCTATAACGAATAGCAGATTCGTATCTAGTTGGGTTTATAAGTTTTTTGGTGGCTTTCCAAAGACTATAATCCGTGGATTTTGTTGGATCTAGACCTTCCAAATATGCCTTTAGAGTTGACTGTTTGTCCTCCATAAGTGCAGTACGAAGGGTTCTTTGACAGAGGTTTAGTTGACTTTTCAAGGTAGGAGAACGGTGTAGTTGCCATTGTCTTCTAAGATTTCTCTTTTCCTTTATAAGGTTTTGTATGGATGTTGAAAATTTATTATTTTTGGAGCCGTTGTAACGTTTAAAAAGTGTAGCAACTTTTTCTGCAGTCGATAATGTTTCCGAAAACATGTTTATAGCATCTTGTATTTCATTGTCGGATTTCAGTGAAATATTTTGAGATACGTGGGAACTTACATACTTTCTATATTTAAGCCAGTTAGTAAGTTTATTAGGGAAACAAAAGGTTTTTCGATATTTTGCCAATTGAGCATTGATATAATAGTGGGAGAGTGGTCAGAAGACAAGTCGAATAAAGAGACTGTAGAAAGCTGATCGCGGCTGATGTTCTTAATGACTGGAAAATCTATTAAATCAGGAGTCTTTTGTAGATCTGAAGGCCAATAAGTGGGCTGTCAACTATAACGTCAAGTTTAAGAGATGAGATAACTTTAAATAACTGTCTGCCCTTAGGAGTTGTGAGTCGTGAGCCCCAGAACGTGTGCTTTGCGTTGTAATCTCCTGCCGCTATAAATTTGCTGCCTAGAGTTTTGTAAAGCGCTATGAATTGATCATCTGTTATTTTGTGTATTGGGGGACAGTATAGAGAAGATATGGTGATGTTTATAGCCGAAATGCATATTCATGAGGCTTGAATGTGTTCCGTTTTATATTCCAGCATTGGGAAATGGCTTATTTGATTACTAATTATTATAGCTGCACCACCACACGCTTTACCACTTGGGTGTTTTGTGTCATATATAGAGAAACCTTTAATTCAAAAACGGTTTTTTAATGTTAAAAAAAAATGTAAATGTGTTGGCTTAAGCCGTTTTCATTCCAGTAACATATTCTTATCTGGTTCATTGTTTATAGGCGAATGCTTGAAGTAGCATACCCTGGTTTCTTAACAATTCCTGCATCATGACTTGCATGTTTGATATAAAGTTGTTCATAGTTTGTATCAGAAGCTCTATTGAGCTTTATAATCTTTGCGTTTGCGTGGTTCTTCTACAGTAATTCTTTGGTGAAGAAGGTAGCGAAGATTATAAATTGGATGGGGCTCGTTTCCTTTTAATTGGCTAGATTCAAAGGCAATTTCGACTTTAAACAGTGGTTGCGGTATTTTTATTTTTAATGTTGTGTACAGAAAATGAAGGTATCCTTCATTTTCTATAGCATTTGCTATTTCAGTAATTTGGACGTTGCTTTCAATACCCTTTACGATGATTGATGGGCCTTTTGCGCTTTTAAGCTGATGCGTGTAATAATTTTTATTTTCTGAATCCAGGTAAGAAACAATTTTACGGAAATTTGTTTCTGTAAATGTCTGAATTTTCGTTTCAAGAACGTTTCCTCTGCGCAGAAATTCTACAAAAAAATACTTTTTCCGACTGTTGCTGTTATTGAATTTACTAAAATGTTAGAGTTTTGTTCGCGTAAGAAAATTGCTGGGGGTTTGTGCTGCTTAACAATTTCAACTGCATCTTCATCGACATTGTTAGTACCTAACAAAGAAAAACGATTTTGGCTCATTGTTTGAGTAGTGCCTGCTTTTTTTGTTTGTTTCGGAGTGGGGTTATTTTTGGAGGAGTTGGGGCTACGCTTTCGCTTTAATATTGTGAAGTATCGATCAATCCCTTTGAATGTTTTGTTATTACCATTTCTAGAATATACTTCGGTTGTTTTAGGTATAGCACCTTTTGAGGCGACCATTACCGACTCATTGGTATTAAGATCAGTTGTTTCTAAATTCAGTGTAAGATAAATTTTAAGAGCTGCACTTGTTTGTTCTTTATTAATGTTAGTTTGTGTAGTAGTATTATGTGTATTCCCTGCCAGCAATTGGAAGTTATATTTTCGATATATATACTAAAATGTGTCTCTTTTGTGTCGCAAAAATGTTACTCAGCATATATCCCTAAAAATTAACTTAATAGATAATATTAAAAAGTACATTATGATAAAAAAAACGATCCATTTTAGTATACAAAAGAATATTATTTTTGGTTAGTGACAAATTTTACAATAACAAATTACATTAATAACGACTTTTTACTGTTTACATTTTAAAAGAAAGAAGAAGAACATGACAATACTCAGTATATTTATGAATTTTAAAATCATCGGTTGTGTTAAATAAAAAGTGTATGTTTTAACTTATGTTCAAATTAAATAGTGATAAATAAAGTTTTATTAAATAATTAGTGATTAATTTAAATTATATTTGTAATTGAAGTGTTTGTTAAAAGTGTACCAATAAATAAAGTTTTTTTAAAGGTTAGTTTTTTTAGAGTTAGTGCAATAACTAGTGATTTTTTTTAAAAAAATGTAAATACGTATTCCAATTAATTAGTGAAACATATTTTATATAATTTTTTATACTCTAATTTTTAATTAAAGTCGTATTAAGTTAAGTTATATCATTATTTTATTTATTTTTAATGTAAATACGTATGTGCATAGTGTTTTCATAACTGGAATGCAATAAAATATTTCCATTTTAATGCAAGAAGCAGAATTGGAAACATTATCTTCTCTATGGACTCTTTTTAGACATAAATGTAGATATAATAATAATACACTAAATGGATAGAATTGGTAGGTATCATATGCGTGGCACGTTTTTTCCCGCACTGTGACACTATTACGATAAGAAAGCGATATCATATTCGATGAGTTTCAACTTCAAGATGATACGTTTGGGACAGTTTTTGGATAGTAATTGTTGGCAGGGGTGTATTACACACATCTACATACATATATCCACACAACTAAACTTTTGTTTTCTTTTTATTATGCTATCCCTGCCAGCAATTGGAAGTTATATTTTCGATATGTATACTAAAATGTGTCTCTTTTGTGTCGCAAAAATGTTACTCAGCATATAAAAAACATTTTACAAAAACAAATTACATTACTATCGAATTATGCTCATCTTAAAGTACATTTTAGTTACAAACAAAGATCCCTAAAAATTAACTTAATAGATAATATTAAAAAGTACATTATGATAAAAAAAACGATTCATTTTAGTATACAAAAGAATATTATTTTTGGTTAGTGACAAATTTTACAATAACAAATTACATTAATAACGACTTTTTACTGTTTACATTTTAAAAGAAAGAAGAAGAACATGACAATACTCAGTATATTTATGAATTTTAAAATTATCGGTTGTGTTAAATAAAAAGTGTATGTTTTAACTTATGTTCAAATTAAATAGTGATAAATAAAGTTTTATTAAATAATTAGTGATTAATTTAAATTATATTTGTAATTGAAGTGTTTGTTAGAAGTGTGTCAATAAATAAAGTTTTTTTTTAAAGGTATAGAGTTAGTGCAATTACTAGTGAATTTTTTTTTAAAATGTAAATACGTATTCCAATTAATTAGTGAAACTTATTTTATATAATTTTTTATACTCTAATTTTTAATTAAAGTCATATTAAGTTAAGTTATATCATTATTTTATTTATTTTTAATATAAATAAGTATATGCATAGTGTTTTCATAACTGGAATGCAATAAAATATTTCCATTTTAATGCAAGAAGCTGAATTGGAAACATTATCTTCTCTCTGGACACTTTTTAGACATAAATTTAGATATAAGAAAGCGATATCATATTCGATGAGTTTCAACTTCAAGATGATACGTTTGGGACACTTTTTGGATAGTAATTGTTGTTAGGGTTAGTGGGAGTATTAATAAAAAGAGAATTACATGTTGACATGATTGATGTTGATAAAGAGTTTGACGATGTTGAAGTAGTTGTAGTTGTGCATGCTTGAGTTGTAAATGTTGAACAAGTATTTGTACTTGCTGAGTAAATAAAAGTGTTTGCTGGTTGAGGTAAGGGGAAAGACAAAATATTTTTTGGTGTAATTGTAGTCAGAGTCTGTTTTTGCTTCACTGTGTTTCAGTTTTACTTATTTGCTTAACTACAACTACGAGAAAATAAACACGCAAAGTCAAACAGCAAATTCAAAAAATAAAAAACTGCTTCTTAGCTTATACCCTGCCAACAATTACTATCCAAAAAGTGTCCCAAACGTATCATCTTGAAGTTGAAACTCATCGAATATGATATCGCTTTCATATCGCAATAGTATCACAGTGCGGGAAAAAACGTGCCACGCATATGATACCTACCAATTCTATCCATTTAGTGCAGGGGTGACCACAAGTTCCTTATGGAAAAGTAAACACCAATACATTTAAAGAAAAGCTACTTTTTATTCAATATTTGTTGTTTCTAAAACCAATTCATACAAAGAAAAAAGAAAAAAAACTCACTTTCAACACACACATTTTTAAAATATTATACGATAAACAAAAACAAAATCTACATGGATGATCGCAGTCGTCAATGTTTACCAGCAAAGCATACGAAAGTGTTGTTACTTTCAACATGCGTGTATTCAGTGAAGAACGACAAAAAAAATAATAAGACAAAGTTGTTTTGTGTATTTTGTATTGCTAGTCCCAGCAGCTAAGCAAGAAGTCAATGTATCCCTTAAAGACAGTAATTGTCACAAATGTCTTATCACTTGGCTGACTCCATTTTATATATTTTGGTCATTTGACACGTGTGTGCAATTTGTAGTGCAGAGAGAAGACAATTGGTTACTTTATACATCCAAAGTAATCTAGCGTGAAGACAATTGACACTTAAGTGTCTAAGTAATGTGGAGTGTAGTCACTTTAAATGTTTTGTGAATAATTCGTACAAACTGTTTTTTTACAAATTGTGTTGATATAATTCTCATACAGTTTATTTTTATTTTTGCTTAAGTATACTGATATCACATGTAACATATCATGAAGTCAATAGTCACTTTAGTGCCTCTTAGTAACCTATGGTGAAGTCACTTCAAACTTTTTTTTGTACTGCACTTTATTTTACCCACCAGAAGCGTTGACTACTTTCGATCAGCTATCTGATAGTCACATTGTAATCAAAAGGGTCAATTGACCCCCTGCTTAGGACATGCACATGTTAAAATAACTAGTCAAGTAGCTGATCAAGTAACCAGTTACAAAGCTAGCAAGGTAACTGACGCTATGTAACCAGTATGTGAATCCAATGCGTTGCCTACTTTGGTCCAGCTATTAGACAGTCCCATTGTAATCAAAAAGAGACAATTGACCCCCTGCCTAGGACATGCCCGTGTTAAAATGACTAGTCACGTGGCTATTGAAGTAACTAGCTTCCACCCTAAATGATGGGTAAAATCACTAGTTCGGTACTGTCTCCTAGAACTGCTGGGGTGCTGAGTGCTCTAGTGAGTATACAAAACACACAGCCTATAGCTAAGAGCAATTACAAAAACAAAAGAGTACCAAGAGTATAGGGCTTGGGCATGACTGATTTAGTGTATTATTATATCTAAATTTATGTCTAAAAAGTGTCCAGAGAGAAGATAATGTTTCCAATTCTGCTTCTTGCATTAAAATGGAAATATTTTATCGCATTCCAGTTATGAAAACACTCTCCATATACTTATTTACATTAAATATAAATAAAATAATGATATAACTTAACATGACTTTAATTAGAATATAAAAATTATATAAAAAAAGTTTCACTAATTAATTCCAATTTCGTATTTACCTTGTTTAAAAAATTCACTAGTTATTGTACTAACTCTACACTTTTGTAAAAAAACTTTATTTATTGACACTTTATTTACACATTTAACATACACTTCAATTACAAATTTAATTTCAATTTATCACTTATTACACCGTGCGACAGCAATTATTGGACTTGAACGGGACCATATACAGTGGTGGCCACCAATTTAAGACAAATACTTGAATGTTTTTCATCAACTGAATTTTAAGTGCGATAGAGCCAAAATAAAAGGACCTCTAAGGATATGAAATTTATTATTAATGTTTCTAGTTTCTGAAAAATGTTTGGAAAAATCGGTAAAACATATATGGACAAAGATATGTGGAAATACGTTGACCCACCTCAGCGAACATCCGCTGTTAATAACATGATATGACCGAAACTAATGAAACTAAAAATACGAAATTTGGTCCGAATATTTTATAATAATAAAATTATAATGATATAAATGTGAGAAAATATGTTTATTTAAAAAAAAAAATTTTTGGTCAAGTTGTAGAAAAATTTTATGTATTCATGGTGAATATGTATGAATTGCCACAGTCGAATAAAACACACTTGTGTGTTAAAACAGTCCTCATGCATACATATGTGTGGAAATATTTGAAAAAATAATTGACAATCACGTGGAATTTAGCAAACAATTTTTGTCTTAAATTCGTGGCCACCACTGTACATATGAAACCTTATGTCATATATAGTAGAACTGCGTTTTTAGTTTTTCATTTTGTGATCTTTTCTCCTTTTTAAAGAACTTCAAAGTTTTAAGGATATACAAATTTCTTAAAATTTATTATAATAGTTCTGCTCATTAGTTTTTCTTTATATGGATATCAAATGAAAGGGGACAATTTCTAGAAGTTTTTTTTATTTTTTACTTTTCAGGACGAAAAGTTGTAAAAAATGTATTTGAAAAATGTATCCTTTTATATCCTTGAGAATTTGCAATATATTTTTCTAAAAACAATATATGTTGAAACCATGCATATAATTTAACACATGCTTAAATTTCGTTCTTATAGTTAAGCCTAAACAGAAAAAAACATATTATTAAGTTCATTAAAAAAAATACTTTTATCGATACAGCAATTAAGATTACAAAAATATTAGATAGTACTTTTTGGACTTGAACAAGTCCACATACACATGAAACTGGAGATCGTATATAGTAAATCTGCGTTCTCAGTTTTTAATTTTCTGATCCTTTCTTCTTTTTAAAGGACTTCAAGGATGTACAAATTTATAAAAAATTAAATAAATATTTTTATAAATGTTTGTCAATATGTGTATCAAATAAAAAAAGACAATCATTGGAAATGAAACAAAAGAGTTACTTAAATTTTATTCTTTCATATTTTAGTATAATTCTAACAAATTCCCAATTAGTACCAGCAGGAACAATTATTATAAAAAAATTAAATTTATATAATAAAAAAAATATTTAAGCTATACTAAATAAAGATATAAAAGAAAGAAGAAATATAAAAATATATTATGGAGAAAAATGAATACGTTTACTCTGCCGCTTGTATGGAGTATGTGAATCTCGACATATCGACCAACAGTATTTAGCGAGCATGCGACAAGTGCTCTTCCCTTTAAAGCGATTTTCAATAATTGCTAGGTTCTGGTGGAATCGTTCCCCATGTTCGTCACTAAAATTACCCAAATTATCGGGGAAAAAATCTAGGTGCCTATCTAAGAAGTGTGTTTTCAGTGACATATTCACAATCATTTCACCGAAGTTGCGAACGAGATTGCGGACGATTTCTTCGTAGTTTTCAGATTTTCTATTACCTAAGAAATTTTCTATTATGGCATCTAAACTCCTCCAACTATTTTTCTCAATGGGTGAAGGTTTGGAAATTCCTTGCAATTTAACAATGTTTTTAGTTGGGGTCCATTAAAAACACCTTAAAGTATAAAAGATTACTTAGGGTAATACAATAATATAAGTATTTAGCAATCGAACCTACCGGCGTCAATCTTTGCTTCGCTGAATTTGGGAAAAAAATTTTTCAAGTGCACCATAGCTGCACTGTCAACGTCGAGTGCACGAACAAAATTTCTTATAAGTCCCAATTTAATGTGTAGCGGTGGAAGTATTATTTTTGATGACGGCACGAGCGGAATATTCTCAATGCTATCCTGTCCAAGCTGATGAACAATACGAGGCTGCCAATTGTGGTCGGTGTAATGAAGATCTTTGCGCCGACCTTCCCAAAGACACAAAAAACATTGGTGTTTGGCAAACCCTTTTTTTAAACCCATTAAAATGGCAACAATGTCGGTCATAATTTATTAATTTTAGAATAGCGCTTATATTTTCATAATTTTATTTAACATCTGTACCATAAATAATTGGCACTGATGGATACAAATTACCTACGTGAAGCAACACACCTTTGAGGCTCTTCCACAAAAGCCTTTGTTACATTTTTTCCTTTATTAAAAGGTACAAATAAACCACAAACAACACAACATTTTTTTTTAGGACATTCCATATTCCTTTTTAAAAATTACCACTTATTAAAAATTATTTATAAGAATTTTGACGTGTCAATTCAAAACTACTAGATGCTTGATGTTACATAAGATATTTAACTTTTTATATACAATGTATCCTGATAAATAAAAACGAATTAACTTTAATAGACTCAACCCTTTTTTAAAATTAGTAGGAAAATTATCTGGGACATGAAAGAAAAAATGTTTTAAGGATTCTCCTTGAAATTTGTTGTCCTGAAAAATTAAAAAAATATTGTTTCCATTTCTGGTGACCGTCTTCTTTTATTTGACAAACATTTATAAAAATATTTATTTAATTTTTTATAAATTTGTACATCCTTGATACTTTGAAGTCCTTTAAAAAGAAGAAAGGATCAGAAAATTAAAAGCTGAGAACGCAGATTTACTATATACGATCTCCAGTTTCATGTGTATGTGGACTTGTTCAAGTCCAAAAAGTACTATCTAATATTTTTGTAATCTTAATTGCTGTATCGATAAAAATATTTTTTTTAATGAACTTAATATTTTATTTATTTATTTTTATTTTATTAATATTATATAATACAATAAATGACACTATATAATAAAGTTGGATGAGAGTTCTGGTAGCTGTGACCTTCGACTCCACTGATTATAATATAAATAAATTCTTAATATATATATATATATATAATGAACTTAATATGTTTTTTTCTGTTTAGGCTTAACTTATAAAGCTATAAGAACGAAATTTAAGCATGTGTTAAAGTATATGAATGGTTTCAACATATATTTTTTTTAGAAAAATATATTGGAAATTCTCAAGAATATAAAAGGATACATTTTTCAAAGAACATTTTTTACAACTTTTCGTCCTGAAAAGTAAAAAATAAAAAAAATTATCTACTTCTAGAAATTGTCCCCTTTCATTTGATATCCATATAAAGAAAAACTAATGATCTCAGGTTTCATATGTGTATAGTGTCGTTCAAGTACAACAAAAAAAAATGTAAAATTGTATCACGGTGTTATTTAATAAAACTTATAAATTTTATTTAGTTAAAAACACACACTTTATTTAACACAACCGATGATTTTAAAATTCATAAATATACTGAGTATTGTCATGTTCTTCTTCTTTCTTTTAAAATGTAAACAGTAAAAAGTTGATACCACTGTAATTTGTTATTGTAAAATTTGTTACTAACCAAAAATTATATTCCTTTGTATACTAAAATGGATCGTTTTTGTATCATAATGTACTTTTTAATATTGCCTATTAAGTTAATTTTTAGGGATCTTTGTTTATAACTAAAATGTACATTAAGATGAGCATAATTCGATAGTAATGTAATTTGTTTTTGTAAAATGTTTTTTATATGCTGACTAACATTTTTGCGACACAAAAGAGACACATTTTAGTATACATATCGAAAATATAACTTCCAATTGCTGGAAGGGTAGTGATTCAGTGAGAAGTTATCTGCTGTGAGCATTTCAGTATTTTTGTTTTTACCTATGCTTTTGCTAAGCTTTCTTGTTGTGCTCTTTCACTTACAAATAACTACTTAAGGTTTTTTTAATACCCTGTCGGACTTTTATGAGCTGACTCAAATTCAAGTTGACTTATTGCTAACTCATTTACAACTAACTTCTGAAGTAACTCAATATTGATGTAGAGATGAGCTATTTGTTTTTTAAAACATCTGACTTCTTCTCGATAAGTATTCAATTAACTTTTGACTCCCTCAAAGCTATGCAGAAATAAACAAACATTAAAGAGAGTAGCGAGATTAAATAGCAACATAACTGCAAAATTGTGCATAGATGAGCTATTTTATTATAACAACTGACTTCATATCGATAAGTATTAAGCTAACTTTTGACTCACTCAAAGCTGATGCAGAAATAAAGAAGCATTAAAGAGAGTAAAAAGCAAATAAGAAAAAATAAGTTCTATATTTTTTTTCTTCATGATCATGACAGTTAAAACTGTATATATTTGTTTTGTTTATATTTTTAATCAGTTTGTCTAGAAATTTGAGGTGGACATACGCAAACGGCTTAAAAATGTCGCTTTTTATTAATTTCAGCACATTTCTAATTACTTTGCCTGGTTTCTTCTACATTATCTCGAACTGCATCTATTAAATGATACGATAAGTAGAAAATGAACGTAGTCACACGAAAGTACAATCTAATATATAAAAGGAAGTGTACACTTTGATGTCAACACTAACTGCGGAAACGGGTTGACCGATTTCAACCAAAATTTCAGGGTACTTAGATTTCCCTATATATTCAGCGAAAAAATGAAAACCAACCAAATTAATATTAAAATGTAAAATAAAACAATGATAAAAAAAATTTCAGCTAACCACAAGCTAGCACATTGTGAGTTAGCTTGTGGTTAGCTGAAACTTATGTAGAATGACTTATTTAAATTAACTATAAGTTAACTTGTAAAACCTAATCATTAATTAGTCAGTTCATAGCTAACTTATAGTGCCCTCATACTTTTTGTGCCACAAGCTAACTCATAATGAGTTAGATTATGGTTAGCTGAAACTTATGCATAGTGAGTGAGTACTGTCGCTGTGATGACACTACATGGAAAAACTGAATAGGGATTTACAAGGGAAATGAGCTTGTTTTTTAGTCACCTGTGACTCATTTCTGATTGACCATTAGTTAGATTTATGTTAACTCAAAGTCCGACTGGGTATTCAGAAATTAAATGTGTGTTTGCACATTCTCTTTGAAATGTACATACAAACACACATACGTACATTATTTATGAACATTAAGAAAAACATGAAGCAGTTGTTTGTAAGTGAAAGAGCGCAGCAAAAAGCACAGCAAAAGCATAGGTAAAAACAAAAATACTGAAATGTTCACAGCATTTGTGAATTTAATCGCTGTGACTGGCTGCGCAAGCAGATAACTTCTCACTGAATCACTATAAGCTAATAAGCATTTTTTTATTTTTTGACTTTGGCTGTTTGACTATAACTTGGACGCAATTGCTGAAACTGTAAGCAAAGCATTTTATTAGTTGCTTTTGCTAATTTCAAGCAAGCAATACAAACACTGATTGTAGTTAATGTTGTACTGATTGTAGTTAATGTTGTACTTTAAGGTGGGTGTTAGACTAATATTTTTGGACGTTACAAACATCTGCACAAACGCATTATACCCTCCCCACTATGGTGGTGTAGGGTATAAACAAGTCCGCACAGTTATTCTTAAATGAAAAAAGAAGAGTTCAAAGAGAGTGGCAATTGCACAGATCCCCTCAACTCAAATCGAAGCTTAAAGATTGTATAAAAAGACTTAAAAAGCTCTTGGAATTTCGAAAAATGGAATCATTGAACAAATATTTAGAAAGCCTGGACGCAACACCGCAATCGGATTACTCATATGTAAGCCCCCTTGCGAAATTCAAGTGGTGGTTGGGCAAGAAATGATACTGAAAAAGGGAATATGTTTGTTAACCATTTGAAAAAAGTATTTACACCGAACACATCAAACGAAGCAATTGAGTTGTCACCTGTTGTACCCCATTTTGGAGCAGCCGTACCCCTACGTTTTGAGATTCGAGAGATCGAAAATGTTGTACCCGATGTTAACTGAAAACAATTGTATTCCGAATCATCAATTTGGGTTTAGAAGAAAACACAGTACTATCGAACAAACCCATAGACTTGTAAATATGGTGAGTAAATCGTTTGAAGAAAAGAAATACTGTTCCGCACTCTTCATCGACATCTCTCAAGCGTTTAATAAGGTATGGCATGTTGGATTAATATACAAATTGAGTCAAAATATACCCGCAAACACACATAAGCTGTTGGAAAGCTATTTAACTCGTCGAACATTTAAGGTTAAAGAAGGAGACTTTTTAAGTACTGCACAACCCATTGAAGCTGGAGTCCCCCAAGGCAGTATCCTGGGAACCTTTTTATATTTGATACATTCGTCTGATATGCAGTAGTGTAATTAAAATAAAAGATTACAATTTGTTTATAATAATTGATTTTGGATTAGAAAAATGGTTAAAACAATGGAAAATTAAAGTCAACGAGAAAAAATGTACATATATAACATTTACATTGCGTAGAGAATCATGCCCCCCTATTCATATCAATAACCAAACAATAATTCAACAATCGGAAGTGAAATACCTCGGAATACATCTCGTTCGTCCTTACATGGAAAAGTCATATAGATGCAAAGTTGACTGAAATGAAATTGAAATCAATTCAAATTAACTGGCTTATTGGCAGAAACTCTTCGCTTAGTTTAGATTGTACACTACTCAAATGTAGAAAAGATCCAAAGACGCCAAAACAAGTTTCTAAGAATGATCACAGTTGCCCCTTGGTATATCAAAAACGAGAATATACACAAAGATCTAAACGTGCCCATTGTAAAAACTGAAATTTCGAAAAATGTACATAAATATTTTAAACAAGAGAGCTATATTCGGCTGTGCCGAATCTTATATACCCTTCACCAAATTATACCTTAACATAAATTTGTTTAAATATTTTTAGGTAAACAAAATTTAATTTTTTTTTAATTGTTTTTCAAAATTTTTTTAAATTTTTTTTTTTTTTTTAGTTTTGACAAAAAAAAAATTTTTCATGATAAAAAAATTCGGGTTAAAAAATATTTTTCCCGATTTTGACCCATTGTAGGTCCAACTATCTACATCGTTGCAATGGACTTTGAAATATCTATCATTAGATATCCATATTGACTATATTAATGACTTAGTAATCCAGATATAGATCAAAAATAAATCAAAAATCGAGGTTGTCCCGGTTTTTTGCTCATATCTCCGTTATTTATGAATTTTACTGATTTTAAATAGCAAACTTCTCGAAAGCATGTCTGACAGAATTATTGAAGATTTGGATCCCGAAGATATCTGGATTCTTCAGAAAATTGATTTCAACAGACAGACTGACATGGCTTAATCGATTCCGCTATCTATAAGGATCCAGAATATATATACTTTATAGGGTGAAATGAAAAATGTAGAAATTACAAACGGAATGACAAACTTATAAATACCCTTCTCACGAAAGTGAAGGGTATAAAAACTTGAAGTTCACCCAAACTCGCTGGCCCGCAACATATTAGATAACCGTGGCCACACTCGATTAAGAAGGAGGGACACACCAGTAGTGCGATTCACTAACTTTTATAACGATAATCGTATCGTTAAAATAAATATAGCAAAAATTTATCGAATTAGCTATTCAGTAACATTTTTAACGACATTCGCTGTCGGTTGAAGTCAGCTGTTACTTAAAGCAGTTTTTTTTTCGTTATGTTAGCGACAATAATTTAAGTTGTGTTTATTTAATCGATAAAGTGTATTTGCAATTTTTTCTTCGTCATCTTCATCTTTTGTAGCTGGAACTATCGTAAAAATAATGGAAACACAATTTTATTTACTTAACTTATTAATATTTACAATAAAATATAAAAAATAAGCTGAAAAATAGGGAAATTTGAAGATTATACTAGTAATTATTCACCTGGAAGAAGTACTTATTTTTGTTCCCGATGTCCCAAAAGTAATCCTTTACATTTTGGACTGAAATAAGTTATTTTGCTAGTAGAATTATTTATAAAATTATGTATTTACTAAAAAAAATAAATAAAAAAAAGTAAGTCGCAGCCAAGTGTCGAACCAACAACCTTCCGATTGCTAGTCAAGGTTGTACTCACTACACCACTGGTTAATTTTTTCATTTTGTGTCAAATAATGGTTTTCTACTTTTCGCTTATTTTGATATTTTGTAGACAGAGATGTCATATCTTAAACAATCGTTAAAAATAAATTACTGAATCACACTATCGTTACTGCAAGCGATTATTTATGTCGATAAACATTACGATTGTCGGTTCGTTAAAAGTTAGTGAATCGCACTACAGACCTAATTTAGAAGGAAGAATGCCAATTTAACCAAAACAACCATGAATAAAAAAATTTTTCGTCCGACACTGGCTGGGCTAATTAAATAATAATTATATATAAGATTTGAACCACTTATTGTTAGTTCATTAAATAATGAAGATACAGTAAATAAAAGAAAATTAAAAAAAAAATTATATTTGATAGAGAAAAGGTTCCTAGCCAATGTTTAGGGTTGAGTTAGAGCCTAATGATGGGAAATTAAAGAAAAATTAAACTCATCCTATATATTCTCTAAGATATTTGTTGAATCGTAGAGTAAATATAGACGAACCTCTTAAGCGTAATCGTCCAGTTCAGTGTAGTAATTCTCAGGAATTTGGACATACACGAAATCATTGTACCCTAAGCACAAATATGTTGCATGCGGAGGCCTGCACTCTTCGTCACAGTGTGATATAGTTAAGAATGGTCTCAGTAGGAAATGTGGTAACTGCGGTGGAGATAATTCCGCTAATTATTGCGGATGCCCGGTCTACAAGGAGTTACTAAAAATATTAAGAGAGAGGCAAAAGCTGTTGAGAGGTGAAATAATTGAATCAACACCTACAAATTCGGTATCTACATCTAGACCACTAAGCTCTGGAGTAGATTTTTCAAATGAAAAAAGAAGTAAGAGTGCTATATTCGGCTATACCCTTCACATTTGCTGTGGATGCAATATTATTTTTTATAATAATTAGTATATACAGTAGCGAGCATAAAAAATGCAACGCCATGCAATGTGATTTTCAACAGCACTGATTTTGCTCAAAAAGATATCCAATTGTTCACATCTGCTGTATTTATATTCCTATTGATCATTGGCAATTACTGTATGACATTTTGTCCAATATTTTTTACTTAAGGATAATTATAAAATTTTTAGTAAAAACAGTGGTAAAATTGTGCGAGCAAAAAAATGCAACTCTACGGAAATTTACTTAATTTTTAAAATTTTTAAAAAAATATAATAGAAAAAATTGCTAAAAACTATAACAATGTTGCACTACCATCATTTACTATTAATGCAAACAAATTTAAGGACTTTAAAATTCAAAATGATAAACATTTTATATAATTAAGAATTGTGTTATGATAAGAGTGCCGAAATAATATGATGGCTAGTTTTGAATTGGATTTTATTGAAATAAAACTAAAATGTTAGAAATTGATGTAATCATGGCTGTGTGACCTGGTCCATGGAAGGTGACATCATATATTTGATGCTACCCAAACGAACACATGTGGACATTTATGACTATTGCAACCTCTAAAAGATAATTTAATGATGCAAATATAATAAGGGGAAACCAATCCAATATACCATTTATAATTTACAAAAATAAATTAAGCGCCTATGCTCTTCCTTTATGCTTAAAATAGTGCAGTCGTATGATATGGAAGGTCAATCAACGTAATTTAATTTTTTAGATCTGTTACTCAGGCCGTCTGGTCAGAGATATTCCCTTAAATATTAAATTAAAATAGTAAAAATTGCGATAACTTAGTAATCACGAATTTCAACATCCTTCTAACAATAACTAGTCATATCCTTTTGACCTTGAGCTCTTATACACTCAGTTTTAGGCACACCACCACAATTATTTGATTTCTTTTTCATAGAGAATATCCGAAAGATTTTAAATTAGTAAAGAAATAAATAAAAATTCTTAAAATTTGCTTGTTTTTCGAAAAATACACCATATTGAACAGAAAATGCATCATTCGTTAATTCTGTTATCCTTTGTAGATATCATATCCTTGAATTTATTAGTATTAACAGTAAATTACTATATTGTAACAGTATTATAGTTTTTAGCAATTTTTTATAATTATTTTTTTCAAAATTTTAAAAATCAAGTCAATAATTATCCTTACGTAAAAAAAATATTGGACAAAATGTCATACAATAATTGCATATGATCAATAAGAATATAAAAACAGCAGATGTGGACAATTGGATACCATTTTGACCAAAATAAGTGCTGTTGAAAATCACATTGCATAGCGTTGCATTTTTATGCTCCCTAAATATATCAAGAACACTTTTAAAAATTGTAGAAGTTACAAACGAAACAAAACACCAATAAACAATATACACAAAGCAATAAAATCAACACACATCCAACCATACGTTTTGTTGTATAAAAAACAACAACAACGCCAAACAAAACACCAAAAAAAAACAAAATACGCAAAGCAATGAAACCAAAACACATCCAAACATACGTATTGTTGTTTTTTTGTCAGAATTCCCAGCAGTTCTAGGAGACAGTACCGAACCAGAGAAGCAAGCCGATTCAAAAATTTCGGCGGCGGCTTATGAGCAACAATTTTCGGCGGCGGCGGCTAGTCGGCTCTACGCCGAGTTTTCTACCGGCTGAAAAAAATTCAGCTTAGCCGAATTCAAACAATATAAAATTAGCTTTTTAAGCAAATTATAAAATATTTTCATGTCAATTTGTCTCAACAGTATTCCTACTTTTTATAAATACCCAAAAATAAAAATATTTTTATTTATTAAAAATTAATTACAATTAATGACATTTTTGGAGATTTTGACAATATTCCGTCTTGTATTCCATTTGCATATGCAGATGATTTGTTTTTTCTTTTTTGTGGTGAAAGACAATTTTTTGATGTAACGCAACAGATGATTAATTACATTACTTCTAATATAAGTAATTGGCTTCGAAATAACATGTTACTCGTAAACACTTTGAAAACAAAAGTTATGGTTTTTGGTTTACCTTTGGCGAAATTTTCCCTGACCATTGATGGTAGTTCAATTCAAATTGTTGATCATATCAAATGTCTTGGATTGTGGTTGGACAATAAGCTTAATTTTGACAGACATATCAATTTTGTTATATCCAGGGTGAATTACGCATTACGAAGGATTTATAATACTAATTTGATTTTACCTATGTATATAAAAATAATAATAATTCATTCATTAGTTATGCCCATATTTTTGTACGGCATTGAAATATACAGTGGTACCTTAGGATATAACATTAAAAAACTCACCAAATTGTTTAATAGAGTAATTCGTTACCTCTTCTCTTTACGACGTCGTACTCATGTATCGGTGTATGTTTGTAGGTTTTTAAAATGTTCATTTTTAAACTATATAAAATCTAGACTTTTATTCTGTTTTTATAACATGTTCAGAAATGGAAATATTTCACGGATGATTTCATTTTTTTCTTTTAGTCGATCTATTCGCAATCGCCAAATTTTAATACCAAGACTGACATCAATTTTGGAACGCTCATTCCATGTGCGAGTAGCTAGGATATTTAATAGTTTGCCAAATTCTCTTAAAACATTTGAATATTCGTATAATACCTTTAAAAGCAAAATTCTTAATTATCTTGAAAATAATGATTTTTATTAACTATGTATAACTAATTGATACAGTATGCAATTGAGATTTGTTTTTGTTTGGTTTTTTATTTATCTCTATCTATACTATTTATTTTTCTGTCTAATATTTGTATACCCTAGTTTTTAAGATTAGATATAAGTTTTCTAAATTTTTATTATATCATTATTATTAAAAAATTTTTTGCAATGTAGCTTTTTTTAAAAAAAAGTGGAAAATTTGTTAACTATATATGGCCCATTGGGCTCAGTTATAATTGTATAATAATAATAAAAAAAAAAAAAAAAAAAAAAACAAATAAATCTATTATTGTCAGGAACCGTAACAGTTATTACTTTTCATAAAAGTTATATTTTTTCACAAAAGAAATATAAAGGGTATTCATTTCAAAAAAATTGATTTTTTGACACTTTTACACAACAAACACAAGAAAAAAATCCACAAAAATTTGTATTTTTTTTGGAAATGAATACCCTTTATATTTCTTTTGTGAAAAAATATAACTTTTATGAAAAGTAATAACTGTTACGGTTCCTGACAATAATAGATGTGTTCAGATTTTATATGTATATCTTAATTAAGCTTCACAAAACAGTAAAAACAAGATAAATGCGTATATATGGTATCACTGCCACTAATTCAATTAAATACCGATTTTCGTTAGTATTCACTGATATTAAAAAAGAACCAAAAATTAATTGTTACTTAATATTTAATAAAATACGATAGAAAAAATGAGAATCGGCTAGCAATTGAGCCGCCAACCAGCCGAGTGTTTCGGCGGCGGCGTGGCTTGTTGAAAAAAATTGGCTGAGCGGCTAGTCGTCAGCCGCGCCGATACTGCTTGCTTCTCTGTACCGAACTAGTGATTTTACCCATCATTTAGGGTGGGAGCTAGTTACTTCAATAGCCACGTGACTAGTCATTTTAACACGGGCATGTCCTAGGCAGGGGGTCAATTGTCTCTTTTTGATTACAATGGGACTGTCTAATAGCTGGTCCAAAGTAGGCAACGCATTGGATTCACATACTGGTTACATAGCGTCATTACCTTGCTAGATTTGTAACTGGTTACTTGACTAGTTACTTTAACACGTGCATGTCCTAAGCAGGGGACAATTGACCCTTTTGATTACAATGCGACTATCGGATAGCAGATCGAAAGTAGTCAACGCTTCTGGTGGGTAAAATAAAGTACAAAAAAAGTTTGAAGTGACTTCACCATAGGTTACTAAGAGACACTAAAGTGACTATTGACTTCATGCTATGTTACATGGGATATCAGTATACTTAAGCAAAAATAAAAATAAACTGTATGAGAATTATATTAACACAATTTGTAAAAACCCAGTTTGTACGAATTACATTAATGTACAACATACACACGCACATATACGCTGATAAATGAGAATTAAAAGATTTCATAAACAACGAGAGAACGAGAGCATTGTTACGCTCTTTGTTTGTGCTTCTTTCCCTTTTGCCTTCCCTTCGGTGGAAGACAATCATGAATTTTTTTAAAAAAAATATTTTAATGTTCGTTCACATGCGCCTTCTATATGATTTAGGCCCTAATTTTATAAAACGCGTTGCATTAAATTACAGTTTGCAAATCACTGCTGTCAAGCAAGTGACTGCTCGCGTTGTAACATCTGATTCTTACGTTATTGTGAATGCAATTTTTTGAAATTGTACATTTTATACAACGCAACGCTGGATTATTTTCTCACTTTGATTGTCATATTTAAGGCTTAAATTTTTTAGGCGTTAGTTTAAAAAGTAGTTAAATATTCCAAAAAAAAATATAACAAATACTTATAAATTTGTAAATAACATACTTATGTATATACTTTAGATTTGGACCAGCATCAAATGACTGCCCAGTACCGCAATTCTGTAACTTTTTATATATTCCTACCGATGTCGTTAAGTAACGAAAAATATGGGTTGCTTTAACGAATTTAATATTCAGCCTTTGAAGGTAACGATTTCTCTCGATAAATTAAAAAAATCTTTTTTAATTATTAAAATGTTCACTATTTTTTCGTGTTTGCAGATAAAATTGTAGTCGTGTGAATAAATAAACTAATTTATATATAAAAAACAAACACCAGCTCCCCCAAGTATGTTCGCGAAACCTACTAAAAACAGAAGAACGAGAGTTTTTTTCTAAAAATCAAAGTAACCCAGTTTAATCCATATGTCTATGCCATAAGTGATCATTGATTCAGAATTTAGATATGTGTTGTTATAAGGACAGTCTTTTGAAGATTTTATTGATATTAGGATGCTATTATTTTTTATAAATTGTTAAAGGTTACCCTGGGTATATTGTTGACATGTTTGATTTTTCTCGCTCGACTAGAAACACTCAGATAATTTTTCCCATTAGACACTTTAACTGCTTTCAGAAATCGTTTCAAATTCGTTTATCTAAAATTTGGAATGCCTTACCGAGAGAATTGAGAAAATTTTCTTATACACTTCCTCAATTTAAATTAAAATTATTAGAACTTGCAGAATCGCATGCTTATCTTAACGTGTAACATATACATATATAAAGATTATTTAAAACTATACTATCAACTGTTAAGCAAAGAAAAACAATAATAACCTTATCCAGCATTCATTATGACTTTTTACTATTTATTGATCTCAAATCTTAATGATTACTTATTTTGTACTTTATTTACTATGTACTATACTTTAAATTTAAATATATAAATTTTTGTTAATCGTAGTTTTTATATATAGCTAGTAGCTTTTATTAACCATATAAGGCCCTTAGGGCTCGGTTATGTAAATGAAGAATTAATAAAAAAAAATCGGATTAATTTCCTTCTTAGAATACGGTCTTAAAAATTTAACTTTTAACTTTTATATAAGTTTATACTCGTATTACATCGCCAAATATGGTTTATATTGCTCCCTAGGAAATTTTAATATAGTCAAAAGTCAAGCGGGGCACCCGGAGGGTTAAACTAATTCGGGTACGCTGAATTCAGTGGTGCTAACCGTTTTATTAGGTTAGCTCGTATTTTCGAGATATATCGTTATTTCGAAAATGAAGAAGGTTGCACAACATATATTCGCGTAACTTCCGCAATAAAATTAGCTTTGAGAAAGGCTTAACATGTTTTTAATCTTCGCAGTCGTTTTAGAAATATAAATTTGTTTTGACAAACAAAAAATTATTTTTTAGCTAAAATTCGAAATTTTTGTTTTTTTAAAACGACATAAAAAATTGAAAAATGAAGCTACGCTGTTAATTTTTTCTTATAGAAAATAAAGTTCCAAACAAAACAAGCTCAAAATGATTAAAATCTGTTTACAACTTTTGATTTTATAAAGTTACAGAATCTTTCCGTTTTGTAAAAACGACACTGCATTGCCGACTATTGCAGTATTAAACATAGAAAACAGTGCAACGATGTAGCTAATTACTACGAGTTATGTATCTTATCTTTTGTGAATAAAATTAAAAGTTGTGGACAGATTTTAATCATTTAGGGCTTGTTTTATTTGGAACTTAGTTTTCTATATGTGTGAAAAAAATGAAGACCGTAATTTTTTCTAAATTTTTCTAAATTTTTTTTTGCCAAACAAAATTTATATTTCTAAAACGACTGCGAAGATTAAAAATGTGCTGAACCTTACTTAAGGGTAATTTTATTTTGAGTTACGCGAATATATGTTGTGCAACCTCCTCCATTTTCGAAATAACGGTATATCTCGAAAATACGAGCTAACCTAAAAAAAACGGTTAGCACCACTGAATTCAGCGTACCCGAACTAGTTCAACCCACCGGGTGCCCCGCTTGACAGTTTTTTTTAAATTGGAGAATGATTAAGAACATGTTTGGCTATATACTATATTTTGATATCGACTATGCGATTTCAGAATTTTTGCCCTAAAGTGGAATTTTACATAAAAAATAGGATTTTTTTGATGGACCTGGTCCCCTCGGTATCAAACATTTTCAAAGTTGTCTTTATTTAAATATTTAATGTAAAGTTAGCTTTTCAAAAAGTGTAAATTCTTAATACATACATTTTTTAGATAACTTAAAAAGAAAAAAAAAGGACTTTTTTTCCCAAAAAACTAGCGGAAAATCGCCTTTTTTTAAATTAAACTGTGCACTCGTGGTAACGTGAACTAATTAAAACCAAGGGAGTTCATGTTAGTGAAATTGTTCCCGTTAGCGATTGTCGAATTTCATTGAAAAAATATAAAATTTACACTCTTGAACGTGAAATTCTTTTATTATTATATGGCTAGAGGTTTTAATAAAGGTTTAAATAAAATAAACATAAAAAAGAGTGCAATGAAATCGCAGACGACCTAAATTGTATTGGACCATTCCGTATTTGATTCTGAAGCAGCCTGGAGAAGGTTGGTTGAAGGTTGGTTGAAAAAAAAACTGGCGCACAAGGCCGAAAATCATGCAACATGTTATCACCATTAGAAGAGGCTGCAGTAAATTTATTGGTTATGCACACTATTGTACAACACAAAGAACCTTTCGGTCTTAAGCGACCGTTACGTGTTTCTCCAAAGCAAAATATCTCGGTTATTATTTTAATCGAAGAAAACGATGAAACTGCTACTAAAAGGCGTAAAATAAGTTATAGTGTTACTGGTAATAAAAATCATCATCATCTGAATGAATAAAAACCCACACAACATATTTATTTAAAAAATGAGTTAAATTTTATCTATGCCGCGTTAATAAAATTTAAATGAATTTTTGTAAACAGCTGTGATTTTTATCAGTTGTTATAACAGGCTGCTTCAGAATCAAATAAAAATAGGTAATCTTTTACAATATGATTCTTTTACTTTGCTGGCGTAGTCGAACATTTTTCACGATACAATTGGATGAATAATTACGCCTACAAATACAACAGTCGTCTAAATATGCCTACGCCAAAATATAAAACCAAAATTATTGATTATAATGCATTACAAAACAAACCAGATCACGAGAAAATATACATTGAAATAAAATTACATAGCAAATAAAATTACTCATTCGTTGCCATACAAAAAAAATTCATTTAGAGGATACAAACAAATTATTTATATAAGGGGATTCCCAAAACTTTAAAAATCTAATTTAATGTATGTATTTCAGTGTTTCAGTCAGCTTAAAAAACAAATGCAGTAAAAAAAAATTGTTCACGTTATAGAGCTTTCTGAGTTTGTTCACATTACGTTAGGCGGTGTTCACGGTAGACGGTATTCACTAGAGTATTCATTCAAGCAATTATCGTTCGATTAATCGAATAAGTTCTTACGAATAATTATTCGAACAATTTAAAAATGGCCATTTTCGAATAACGAATAATTCGAACAATTTTATGTAGAATAATCGATTCAAATGAATAATATATTTCAATTTATTAAATTGATTAAAATTTTTCATAATTCCTAATTTAAATAAGTAATAATGACAAAAATTTTACTGTTTCTGAAATTTGAAAAATAACTAAAGATAAAGGGAATCATTCGATCACTGTATATGAGTTGTCCGACAGCTCCTTCTATGAAGATATAAGTATTACTGCATGATGTTACAATTTTAAAAACAAGTCTTTCAAAATGTTTAATTTAGGACTTGAACCACCAATGAAATAAAAGGTACGGAATAAAATATTTGTTATTAAGTAAAAAAAGCTGAATGATTTTAAAATTGATTTCTAAACAGAAATTGTAGCGTCTGAACATGAACATATGCTGGCGCAGTATTAGTAGAATCGCAATTAATAACACTAGTTTACAAATCAAACATTTTTGTTTACTCATGGAATGAAACTTATATTTTCGAGAAGAGCTAGGGACGCTAGTTAATTGACCATTTTTTGTTTCCCTTCTATATGTCCAAATTTTGAGATATATGGGTTTTTATTTTTCCCCTGACCTGAGTACTACTAATGCATACTGTAGTGTACCGAATTGTGGTAATTAGGTATTTACATCGTTTTTGGGTACATAACACTCTGGCGAAGCTACTAGATACTTTCAGAGTTGTATTCTTTTGACAAATTCCAAAAAAAATTAACGGGAAAAAAATAAATACTGTTTAAAAGTACATATTTCCTGTAGATAAACGTTAATAAATTAAATACAAAACTCTAAAGTAAAAGCTATTTTAAAATGTCTTCTAGAAAGTGTAAAATAAACCCAAACCATTTTTGTTTTATTTGCGGAAAAATTATTCAGTCAAATCAAGGTTTTCCTATAACACAAACACTGAAAAATACTTATTTACATTAAAAAATTTCGTAAAAGCTTTAGATAAGACAAAACCAGCATTTCAATATTTATGCAGCGTGTTCCCGAGTCTTTCTGAGGCTAAACTAAAAGAAGGGATATTTGTGGGTCCTCAAATAAGAAACATTTTGGTAGATACCAAATTTGAGTGTCTATTAACCGACGTTGAAAATGCAGCATGGAATTCTTTTAAACTTGTTGTTCAAGAATTTTTGGGGAATAAGAAAAGTCAAAATTACAGAGATATTGTTGCGAATTTATTACATAATTTTGAACTGATGGGTGTAAATATATCCCTCAAAATTCACTTTTTACATTCTCATGTGGATTTTTTCCCGGAAAACCTCGGACACATGAGTGACGAACATGGAGAGCGTTTCCATCAAGATTTGAAGATTTTCGAGACGAATTATCAAGATTTTTGGGATCAGAATATGTTAGGAGACTACTGTGGGAGTGTCGTGAGGGAGACAAATGAAAATAATTTTAAAAAGAGGACTTAAACAATTCACTTTTAATTTTTTTGTACTAATTTAATGTAAATTTTTATGTTTCGTTTTTAAGAAATATCTCAAAAGTTTGACGTCCAGGATTTTTTTTAATATTTTTTCCGAAGTTAGAATACCTAATTACACAAATCCCCATATGTTTCAATTCATGAGCAAAAACATTGTAAACTAGTGTAATCAAAATATTAACTTAGATTAAAGTAGTGTTGAAAGTTATGGCGAAGGTGATTTTGAAACGATCGTCGAAAGTGATATTTAGGATGACATTTATAATGATAACGTTGAAATAGACGAACGCTATGATCGTAAAATATATATACATAAGTGATGTTATTAGTAAGTACGTAAGTGTTGCAAAATATTTAATAAATCTAATGATAAACACAAAACATTGCAAACTTACGTTTTGTTGCAAGAAAAACATGGAGTTCGTCTTGTACATGATGTTAAACATCGTTGGACTACTTTGTCTAACATGGTAAAAAAAAGGTTAATCAATCGATTAACCGTTAATCGGTTAACCGATTAATTTTGGACGGTTAACTGTTCGAATAATTTATAATTGCCGATTTTCAAATAACAAATAAACCTATTAATTTGTGTCGATTAACCGATTGATTAACCGAAATTACTTTTTTTTTTTGACTTTAAACTATTTTTTTGTATTTATTTTTCCTTTCAATTCAAATTTCAAATTAAAATTAGATATTTTTTGAACATCCAATAAACATGATTAGTGAGTACGTATAACAACTGACATATTTAATTTACATGTCTTTGAAACTTTGTTTTTATTTACATATATAGACGAAACTTTTTTTTGAAATGAGTCATTTATAATAACTAACGAAACTATTAAATTAATCAAAATCTAAAACAATCCTAAAAGGAATATTCTTTATCATGCTTTCGTTTTCTCCAACATATACAATCAGCGAGAGAGTTTTTTTCCAAGAAAAGTTTTATTAAATCTAAAGAGAAAAATCGTTTAAATTATATATTTATATTTTTATAAAAGATTATTTCAGAAGATCTCACTATAACCCTATAAAACTCACACGTCGCTCATTTGCTGCAAGTGTATGCATATTATAGAGTACAAATGCATACTCTGATTTAGTTCAAGTGCAAGCATACAGTGTATTGGGTTGCACTAAACTGTTACAAAGTGTTACTTTGAACCAACCGCATATTTGTTTATATTTGTGTGTGTTGTTTGTGTAGTAATACTTTCAGTTTCTGAAGTGTGTCACTATTGTAAACTGACCTAAGTAATGGGAATGCAGAACATGTGCCATCTGGAATACTTTTGGTGTATGTTTAATGCAAGTACAACAAAATACATTGAGTGCACTTTTATTGAAATTGTTTTGAGTAGAGTTTAAGTTATTGAGTGAGTTTAGAAAGTCACTCATAGAATTAGTAAAAATATTAGTATATAAGAACAAGATTTAAATAAAGAAGATCAATCTTATTTTGAACACTAAACAACACAACAGGTTCTTTATTCTTTACATGGCGATCCTGCGAATTTAAAGAGTGCTCGAATAACATGCACCTTTTTTTTTTCTAAAAAAAAAAAAAAAATAAAAAAAAAAATTAAAAAGGAGTGCTCTATAGCACCCAAAGAACTATTAGTCAAAAAAAAATATGAAGGATGGTCCTCAACCCCTCACAATAGAGGAATATAAAAAAAGAACAAAACCGAAAGAAGAACAACAAGAGTTGCCAGTGAATAGAAGATTCAAACGAAGATGAGGATACACACAGAAGCTGAAAAGAAGGAAAGCTATATTGTTAAGATGCATTAACAGTACACCACCACCATCATGGGAAGCGGCAACTAGAATGTGGAACCAGATTGACGAAATAGAGGCAGCAATAGAAGCAAGGGTGCAGAAAAATATTACAAAAAAAAAAGTGCGTCTAATCCGCACTCTGAGGGCCAGTAAGCGAGAAGTCGCTCGTGGCAAATAAAAAAAAAAAAATAATAATAATATATACAATAATATAATAAATTATGAATGATAAAAAAGGAAATTAATACATACGTATAATGCTCAGTAGAAATTTGATAAAATTGGCAATAATAATAATTTTAGTAGTCTCGTGTATTTTATTATTAAAATATATAAAATATTCGATAAAAAAAACACTTTTAATTAGGATATCTGAAGTAAAAGACTTTGCAGATGAAAATAATAACTATTTAGAATCAATAAAAAAATATTTTCATTAAAGAAATATTTAAATAAAAGAAAACATTAAAAAAAAAAAAAAAAAACTTCATAGGTAATTGGTATGGATTCTATATTAGAGAGTCTCCTAATACTAATATCAAATGCGAAGAAATCATTAAATAGACCATATTCAGTAGACACAATATCTGTAAAGAACACAGAAATAAATAATTTGGAAGACGATTTTTTGAAACTACAACCGACTGAATATCAGAAGGTAGAATTTGAAAATTTGAAAAAGGAAGCTTTAGACATATTGGAGCAACACTCCAATAAGAAAACTAACATTGACAAAAGAAAGGCGATAATAATGGCAAATATGGAAATCAATGAATTGACAGCAGTAATAAAATTGGTCCCAATTTTCGCGGGAAAGAAAGATGAATTGACAAATTTCATAAAAAATTTAGAAATTGTAACACAAACTATACCAGTAGAAAAACAAAATTCATTTTTTAACTTCATATTCAATTCAAGGTTAGATTCAAAAGTACAGAATAGAATAAAGCAGATTTCAATACCAAGAACTATAGAAGAATTAATAAATGCCTTGAAGGGTGCATACAAATTAGTAAAGAATTCGAACAGCATTTTGAACGAATTGACAGGAATAAAACAAAGGGGAGATAATTTAATTGGTTTTGCCACTAAGATTGAAAATTTAGTATCCGAATTAAATGAAATACAAATATCTGAGGAAGGCGAAACGAGTAGGATTCCTATCATAAACTCGAACGCAAAAATAGCTTATAATACGTTTATAAATGGACTTTCAGATCCACAGATAGTGTCAACCATTGATGCTAGTAGAGTCAAAACTTTCGTTGAAGCACTGGAGATTGCAGAAAATGCCACATCTAGGACGAGACAGAGGCAGGTATTTCACCAAAATTCAAATCCGAATCAAAACAGGCACATTGAATTGAACAAATGTGGAAAGTGTGGAAAAACACATGGATATAAGTGTCCAGCAGAAGGCAAGGAATGCTACAAATGTAAAAAACTGAATCACTTCGGCAATATGTGTTTCTCAAATTCTAATACTAATAACAACAACTCAAACAACAGAAATAACAATTCCAACAACAGAAATCGAAACCAAAGAACTAATGTAAATTTTAATAACAGGAACTACTATAGATCCAATAGGAATCGTTACATAAACCATATTGAGGATCAGGGAAACTACCTGAGCCCGGAGACCATACATCGGGAATCTCCGGAAGAAAACATGTAATTACAACAAAAATTTATAATATATCATCTAACCTCAAAAATTACGTAAAACTTAACGTTTTGAATACAAATTATCCTTTAACATTCATGATAGATACAGGAGCTGATGTATCCCTATGTAAGGAAGATTTTGTATGTCATTATGATGAGGATCCAGATGATTATTGTAACTTGACTGGAATCTCGAAAGAAGTCATTAAATCAATAGGTTCCACAAATATAAAAATTAAAATCGAGAATAATGTAATTCAACATAAAATACAACTAGTACCAAACGATTTTCCAATAACTACAGATGGAATTCTTGGTAGAGATTTTTTCTCTAAATATAAATGCAATATAGATTATGATAAGTATATATTATCATTTACTACCAACAATGATACTGTAACACTGCCCATACATGATAATGTATTTTCAGTTAATCATGTAAGAATACCAGAAAGAAGCGAAATTATAATACCTTTTAAGATTAAATTAGATGAAGACGGTGTAGTACAAAACAGAGAAATTACAAATGGCGTATATTTGGCGAATTCAATCGTGCCTAAAGAGGGAAATCAACATATTAAATTACTAAATGTTACAAATAAACCTATAATAGTTAGAAATTTGAAAATTGAAACTATTCCACTGAGAGATTACGATGTATGTTCTATCGATATGAAACATCATGAAAACAAAAACGCAGAAGAACGATTTAATAGACTATTAGAGCGTTTGAAATTGGATGATTTAGAATATGCTTATAGAAAGGAACTTCTTCAAATATTATATAAGTATCAATCAGTATTTCATATGGATGATGAAAACTTAACTACTAACAACTTTTATAAACAAACGATAAATCTCCACGATAAAAGTCCGGTATACATAAAAAATTACCGTTTACCACAAACCAGTACGAATGAGATAAATGCACAAGTTCAGAAATTGTTAAAAAGTAATATAATAGAACCATCAATTAGTCCATATAATGCACCATTACTATTAGTTCCGAAAAAAGGTCAAACTGATCTGAAGAAATGGAGATTAGTAGTTGACTTTAGGAAACTAAATGACAAAATAGTAAACGATAAATTTCCTCTAACACGGATTGAAGATGTCTTAGACAAATTGGGTAGAGCCAAATATTTTTCAACGTTGGACATGACAAGTTCATTCCATCAAATTGAGCTAGAAAAACAATCTCGACCATGTACAGCGTTTTCTACACCGAATGGTCATTACCAATATACCAGATTACCCTTTGGATTGAAAATATCATCAAACAGTTTTCAGCGTATGCTAACCATTGCTTTGTCTGGGTTAGATTCTGAAGCATTTCTTTACGTGGATGATATTATTGTTTTCGGATGTAGCCTGAAACACCATAATTCAAATTTGGTAAAAGTACTTCATCGGTTACAAAAGTATAATCTGAAACTTAATGCAGATAAATGTTGTTTTTTTAAAACCAGAAGTAATATATCTTGGTCACCTAATAACTCCAAATGGCATAAAACCAGATCCTGAAAAATTTGAAGCAGTAACTAATTATCCTGTGCCAAAGAACGCTGATGACGTCAGAAGTTTCGTAGCTTTTTGTAATTACTACAGAAGATTTATTAAAAATTTTGCTGACATAGCTAACAATTTAAACAAATTATTAAAAAAGGGTCAAAAATTCGATTGGACAGAACAATGTCAAACATCATTCGAAACTCTTAAAATGAAACTAATAAGTCCACCAGGTTTACAATATCCAAATTTTGACAAACCTTTCATCTTAACAACAGATGCATCAGATTTTGCAATAGGAGCCGTATTGTCACAAGGTGAGATTGGTGAAGACAGACCAATATCATATGCAAGCCGTTCATTGAGTAAGCACGAAAGAAACAAAGCAGTTATAGAAAAGGAATTACTTGGTATACACTGGGGTATACAATTTTTTCGCCCATATTTATATGGAAGAAAATCGTCGCACTATTTACGCATAAAAATCCTAGCTCAAAGCTAACAAGAATACGTTTGGAATTATCAGACTATGATTTCCAAATAGTTTACAAGAAAGGAATTAACAACACAAATGCAGACGCATTATCCAGGATAGAAATAGATTCTGATTTACTTAAAGAAATGATACCTTTAAAAATTGATGAAACAATTAAAAAGACGCTGGTGATAACAAGAGGAATGAAGAGAAAAGAGACGCAGAACAAAGAAGAAAATAAAGATGTTTCTCATATTGGGCCTGATCAACTCAAAATGTGGGATTGTACATCTATGAATGATATAAGACGCGCAACAAAATTAATATTTGTATTAGAAAAAAGGTTAACCAAAGAAATAAAAATTGAAGACAACAAAAGTCTAAATGAAATAAAGGTGATATGTAGCGATAATCCATATTATTTAGATAATATCTTGGAGAAACTTCTATCAAACCTAGAGAAATTGAATTACAAGAGTTATGCACTCAAGAGAAGTGATAACATATTCAATATTATAAGCCATGAGAGCATGAAAAATAAAGTGAATGAAAGTAAAATAAAAGACGTCAAGATTCTTCTATACAACGACCCTCAACAAATAACAAATGATGAACAGAAACAAGAATTGATAAAGTTATATCACAATACACCATGCGGAGGACATTTCGGTGTACGTAAAACACTACTAAAATTGAAACAGAAATACATATGGAAAAATATGTATAAAATGGTAAAGAAACATGTATCAACGTGTGATCTTTGTCAAAGGAACAAACAAATAAAACACACTAAAGAACCATTACAAGTTACAGATACACCAACGCAGACTTTTACATATACATAATAGCTGCCCCAATGGAGACAAAGGAAGCTAAGTCAATAGCAAAATGTATGACAGAGAATCTTATACTGAGGTATGGACCATTCAAGATTTTGAAATCTGATAGAGGTACGGAATTTATAAATGAATTGATGAAAGAAATTAGTGAACTTTTAAGAATAGAACAGAAATTTTCAACACCATATCATCATGAAACCTTAGGTACTGTTGAAAGAAATCATCGTGTTCTAAATGAATACTTTCTATCTTTCGTGAATGATGATAATTGGAGTGAGTGGGTACCTTATTATTCGTTTGCATATAATATAACTCCACATATAGACACTAACTATTCACCTTTTGAATTAATTTTTGGAAAATTACCTAGCTTACCAGGTGAACAGATAATGAATAATGACACAGTTTATAATTATGAAAATTACGCAAATGAATTGAAATTTAGATTAAAACATTCATTAGAAAATGCTAGAAGATTACTTATGAAAGTAAAAGAAAATAGAAGTTTAGATTCCTTAGACAAAACTAATAGCATTGATATTAAAATAGGAGACTTAGTTCTAACGAAAGCTGGAAATAGAAAAAAGAATGAATCACCATACCAAGGTCCATATGAAGTAATTTTCATTGATAATTTAAATGTAACAATAAAAATCAAAAACAAAAACAAAGTAGTACACAAAAATTTATAAAAAAAATATAATGAAAAGCAATTATAAGTATTTGTACTAATAAAATATGTAATAAGTTATTTTTTCTAAGTAATATGATATGTACGACTAATTGTAAACAATATTTTTTAATATATACAAAAAAAAAAACAAATTTATAAATTTAAGATAAGCATAAAATTTTTAATAGGCACTATGATACATATGATTAATTGTAAACACTATTTTTTTATATATAAAAAACCAAATTAAAAACACCACTTGAAAATGCACTAACCACCTAGACAAGAAATCATACAATATGTCAAAACAAATTGTAAGATTTTTTTTTTGCGGTAAGGGTGTAGTGTATGCATATTATAGAGTACAAATGCATACTCTGATTTAGTTCAAGTGCAAGCATACAGTGTATTGGGTTGCACTAAACTGTTACAAAGTGTTACTTTGAACCAACCGCATATTTGTTTATATTTGTGTGTGTTGTTTGTGTAGTAATACTTTCAGTTTCTGAAGTGTGTCACTATTGTAAACTGACCTAAGTAATGGGAATGCAGAACATGTGCCATCTGGAATACTTTTGGTGTATGTTTAATGCAAGTACAACAAAATACATTGAGCGCACTTTTATTGAAATTGTTTTGAGTAGAGTTTAAGTTATTGAGTGAGTTTAGAAAGTCACTCATAGAATTAGTAAAAATATTAGTATATAAGAACAAGATTTAAATAAAGAAGATCAATCTTATTTTGAACACTAAACAACACAACAGGTTCTTTATTCTTTACAAACGTCATAATTCAAAAAAAGTCCTTTCGAGAAAAATGTCTTTGAATGTTTTATGACAGTTTACTACTTCTTAAATAAATTTTCAACAAATCATGCGATTTCAGAAATATAAATAGTAGATGTTAATATCTTTCTAATCTGTAACCCAAATTTTTACTTATCAAATATACGAGAAAACATGAATTTTAATTTTGATGTTTACAACAAAAAAACATTCCCACACAAAAAATAATTGACTTTTTTGAAAACTGATGAAACTATATGAAAGATTATAGAATAGCGCATATTTTGTATTATTCAGTTCATAAAACACGGATATTGAGTTATGACGTTGTTGCAGCAAATAATAGATATGTTTACAAAAATTATCTCAAATACCTTATTTACTGTTTTTTATGTTTTTGTACACAAAATTCGTTGTTGTATTTTCAATTTTAAATTAAAATAGAAATTATTCGGTTAATCGAATAATTTTAAATTAACCGATTATTAACCGAATATATCTAACCCTCGATTAATTATTTGCTCGATTAACCGATTAAACCAGAAACCCGATTAATTGAATACCCTAGTATTTATAAATGCGTCAATCATGCACTGTCTGACTTCAAATTACCCACGTTCACTGACAGTGATATCATACTCTTGACAGATTTGTGTAATTCCCTAAGACCACGTGATTTAAAAAAGATTCGGCAACGTTAATAGAGCTTGCGAGTATAATACAATTTGATATAAATAATTTCGAAAAAGTAAATAATTCATATACTAAAGAATTAGTTGCTCACTTTAAAATCCGAATTTATATATATTGTACTTGAATTCAGGATCATGTCCAACTAGCTCAAATTTTTTAAAACATAGCTCCAAACGGAAACTAAAGGGGTTTCTGGTCAATTGTTTTGCACATTGTTCGGGAGGGAATCTGATCAGAATATTTCTGATGAAAATTTAATGATGGACTTTGTTTTCGAATGTTTTTTAACATTATCAATATATACCTGAATTGTTAATTTTTATGTAATTTTTTGTTATTCTTTAAAAATAAGATATTAAAAACCTACATCAAAACTTTATTCTTTACTTTTTTAAAAAAATTTAATTAAAACTATTTGCTCTTCAACAAGAGAGCCATAATGGTAAACCGTCACTCATCTTAGCGGGGTGGTAGATCTGCTCTACGGAGCCTGGATCGGGTTTGGGCCTGCACAAGTTGTCTTGCAAGCGTATTGGGATGGTTTCGCAGCTTCACAATATATTTCTCACTGACTTTCTTGAACTCTTCCTTTACCAATGTAACTTCTAGGTCTCTGTGGATGTTTTCATTTCTTATGTACCATGGTGCTCCCGTCATGGTCCAAAGAATTTTAGATTGGGCCCTCTGTATAAGATCAATACTGGTGTTGCTAGCCATTCCCCATAATTGAATTCCATATGTCCAAATTGGTTTTAAAACGGTCTTATACAGGATGACTTTATATTCAAGGCTTAATTTTGATTGGTCACTGATTATCGCACGTAGGGAGGTCGGAGGTGTAAATCAAATATAGCGTAGGTCCTAGTACACTTCCCTGTGGAACGCCAGCTCCAATCTTGTATTCTCTCGTCACATAATCATTGCACTTAACTCTGAAAAGTCTATTCGATAAATAAAACTCCAGCAATTTATGAGTACATAGTGGTAGTAAACATTTGATTTTATGTACTAGACCTTTATGCCATACCTTGTCAAAAGCCTGAGCAACGTTTAAAAAGACGGCAGAACAATATTTCTTTAACTCAAAAGATTTTCTAATCTCTTCAGTTAAACGATTAACCTGTTCAATGTTGCCCTGGTGTTCACGGAAACCAAATTGGTGTACTGGGATAATGTTTCCATCATTCAAAAAAGGTATTATCTTTTCCTGGAATATTTACTCGAATAGCTTCGACAAACAAGGGAGTAGGCTAATAGGTCTATAAGAAGATGCCAGGGTTAAATCTTTACCCGGTTTAGGTATCATTATTATTTGAGAAATTTTCCAATTTTTTGGATAAATTCCTAGTTTCAAGATCGCATTAAACAATATAGATAGCACAATTATTGCCACATTTGGTAGGTTCTTAATCATTGATGGCGTTATTAAATCATATCCCGGTGATTTTTTCAAGTCTAATTTATTTTTAATTACTCTATTAACATCCTCAGGACTAATATCGAATTGGGCTGCATTAGCCATTGTTGAAGCTGGCAATTCTTCTAGTTCAAACTCATTTGCCGTGGAGTTGGGTTGAAATACTTCACTTAAATGTTCAGCAAATACTGAGGCTCTTACTATAGCACTTCGTGCCCAGGTTCCGTCAGCTTTTCTTAAAGCGCTTTGTGCCTCTACCGGTGGTTTAATGTTCCTCGTTGCCTTCCAAAGAGAGAAATTTCTGTATTTTGTACTCGTCCAACTTTTAATATAATTTTCGTTTATGCGATCCTCTTCTAAATGAAGGGCTCTTTTCAGTTTTCGTACTGCTGCGGACAGCCTCTGCTTTGCAGCAGGTGATCTATTATGTTGCCATTCTCTTCTGAGTCTTCTCTTTTCGAGAAGTCTTTCAATATCCGAATTTGAAATAGTCGTATTAGTTTTTGGAGGGATCTGGCACCTAGAGTGTTCCAGAGCCGAAACGATCAATAACGTGAAGTCATTGACGGTCCTATCTATGTCTTCCTCACACTGTAAATTAGGATTTGTGTGGATATGACTGCTGATATATTTCCTATATTTTAGCCAATTTGTGTTAAAATACAAAGAGTCCTTAGGAAATCTTGGGATGTTGGGTCTCTCACAATAATTAATAATTACAGGAGTGGTCAGAAGATAGATCATAGGATATTGCTGTGGATATTGCATTCCGAATAATATTTCTGCATATGGCGAAGTCTATTAGATCAGGAATTTTTCTAGGGTCAGTTGGTCAATAAGTTGGGTGTCCAGGAGACACAAAATCAAGAAACCGATCTGCTAGTGTTATAAAGAATTCTTCAAATTTCTCCTTGGTCATCGAAAAACGTGGTGGGCAATATATAGAGCTCAGAGTTAAGTCTCCAGCTGGGTATTCATATGTTGCTTGCATATAATCCTTTGAAAACGCATCTAGGGCATAGTGTCTCAATCGGTTTCTAATTATGATACCGGTACCGCCATGTGCCTTACCATCCGGATGGTTTGTGTAATAAAATGAGTATCCTGATATATTAAAGTTATATCTATTTGTAAGATGTGTCTCCGAAATTGACATCACATCGATGCTTTTATTTAACATAAAATGTTAAATTTTGCATTCCAGAAACATATCTTCAAAAAATTCATTTTCTTGTTAATAGAATTTGAATCATTTGGTTCTGTGCTCTCAGAAGCTCTTGTATTGTGTTTTGCATGGATGACATGAAGTTAGTCATATTTTTATTAAGAGAGGAAATAGTCTCAGTAAGTGTTTGCATAAGGTTTTCCAACCCTCCCATATTTTGGGGGACTTTTGGCTTTTGATAACCCGTTTTTAAAATACTGGCGTATGAGCTGGCTCCAGCATTAATTGTAGCTCCCTGGCCATTTTCCTGTGATACTGGATGAGCCGCATTTATTTTATCACTTGAAAAATCTGCTCCAGAGCTTAGTGGTCTAGATGTAGATACCGAATTTGTAGGTGTTGATTCAACTATTTCACCTCTCAACAGCTTTTGCCTCTCTCTTAATCTTTTTAGTAACTCCTTGTAGACCGGGCATCCGCGATAATTAGCGGAATGATCTCCACCGCAGTTACCACATTTCCTACTGAGACCATTCTCAACTATATCACATTGTGACGAAGAGTGCAGGCCTACGCATGCAACACATACTGTGCGTAGGGTACAATAATTACGTGTACTGAACTGGACGAATACGCTTAAGAGGTTCCTTTATATTTACTCTACGATTCAACAAATATCTTAGAGTGTATATAGGGTGAGTTTCATTCTTTTTTAATTTCCCATCATCAGGCTCTAACTCAACCCTAAACATTGGCTGAGGAACCTTGTCTCTATTACAGATATTGACTACATTCTTTGTCTGATAGCCCAATTCTTCCAGGGCCTCCTTGATTTCGTTTGTATCTACACTGGACTCTATACCTTTTATTACTACTATCAAGCCCTTGCACCTCTTAAGTTGATATGTATAAAAGTTTTTCTTACTGTCATTTAGGTGTTGAGAGATTTTTCTATAACAATCCTCAGTGTATACAACTATTTTTGTCTCTTGCACACCTCCTTTTCTTATTGGAACAATATGAAAATTATTTTTTCCAATGAGTTCAATAAATGATTTCACTAAGCTATTAGAGCTAGTTTCACGAAGGAATATTGGTGGAGGTTTTAACGGTTTACGGATGGATTTATCATCATTTTTTTGATGATTAGAATCTTCCTCACTCAAGAGAGCAAAACGGTTACTTTTCAAGGGGTTATCAGTAATTTTTTGCTTTTTCTCAGAAGGCAAACTTTTCTGGGGACTTAAATTTCTCTTATTAATTCTTATATATCTAAGCATACCTGTTTGAACTGGAGATTTAGTTTTACTTATCTTATTTCCAACCTTAGGTATAGCACCCCTTGATGTACCATTATCTTCCATCACGGTATTTTCAGTGTTAAATACATTAAAACTCTCACTAGGTGTTGTTAGTGGATTATCATAAGCTTGTGTATTTATCATTATTGACTCTGTTATATCTACTGCAGTACTTGTTGTTGTACACTTTTTATTTTCTTATATGCTTTGTTCTAAACAAGCATTACTAGGTGATGATGTGTGTGCAATATTGTTCTCATGTATTTGTATCACGGGGGAACAAGAGAGCGCTCTCTCAATCGGTTTGGCGGTTAAATAATTTTTTTTAAAGTCTGGATCTCTTATATTTTTGTTAGCACTTCTATTTTCACCCTCCCCGTTCAAAAATATGTAGGCATTTCTGCCGTTTAAACTGAGTCTACTCTCATTATGAGAGTTCATATGCTCACAGTAATTTAACGAAATTTGAAAAAAGAAAATAAACAAAGCACTTTTAAACAAATTTCTATTTTTTTGTTATATTGTACATTTTTTTTGTTTGTTTATATTAAACACTTAGAGAAATATTTATTTTTTTTGCGTCCAATCGCTAAATTTTTCCTTTTTATTTAAATTTTCACTGAAACCACTAAAATCGCGGAGCGAATAAAAAACATGTCTGCTTCTCATAAGAATTGCAGAACCTACATACAGTTTTGAATCTTCTTTTATTTGATTGAAATTATTGTTACAATTTACAAAAAAAAAATTATAGTTCTAATCACTAATGATGAAATTTTGAACCTTTTTCGAAAACCCTTCCATTATGGTTTTTATAGTGCTTTATGTCACTTTGTTCGCACAGGTTGTCCATCTCCGTTTAAATTCTACCACACTTTTGGACAGTTTTTTTGTGCGCTTCAATTCTCTTTTAACAAGAGCTCAATATCTCTCCAGTGGCCTCAGCCCCAGGTAGTTTGGAGGAATTGCCTCTATTGGTACAAATACCACATTATTGTTCTTGTACCACTCAAGACCTTTCTTACCATAGCACAGTGCGGCCAAAGGCACCTTTGTCCGGCCAAAAGTAGAAAAAATATGTTTTAGTTGGGGGTTTTTTGTCATTGGGTTGGTTAAAGAAATGCTCTAGGAGATAAAAAATTATCATAGTAAGGTCCCTTGCCTCAAATGCCATTCATAATTTCAGTTTGAATGAGGCCTTCACACGAATGGCACACTACCGTAGGAAAGATCGACTAGAAGGAGTTTCCGTTAAACAGATGTCAAAGTTTTTGTAATCAAGCAAATCTAACGAAACAAAATGGATTCTACAGCTGAAGGTAAATATAATACGTAAAATCAAAATCTGAATGTATATTTCTAAATAGTAAATTGTTAGAAAGTGATATGTAAGGATTATTTTTTATTTTAAATTTGTTAAACAAAATTGATGTGATTGAGTGAAATTTTGTTTTCCTGCTCTCTAACCTATTGGAGGTAATAAGTCAAATTATTATTTAACAAATAAAATAAAAGTTAGCTGCAAGTAATTGCAAGTTGCCCTATGTTCGGCAAAAATGTAATTTTGTTGGTAACTACCTTGCAAAAATACTTACGCTGCATTTTTTGTTTGCTTGTAAGGTACGCTTTAATGTACATGAAATAACATAAAATACAGCACCACATTTATAGAAATATACAGTAAACTCTCGAAAACGTGAACTAAGGTAGAGCTACACAAATACGTATGCATGTATTTGTTGAATGCACTCTAACATCGCCATATTTCATTTCACCATTGTAAAACAAAACATCAAAACAAAACTTTCAATCAATTAGAAAATTCATTTAATTTTTTTTCGTATGAAATGACGCCATATTATGTCGGCCATTTTGAATTTGATAACGGATTCGTAATCAGCGACCCCAAAAACCCCCATATACAAATTTGGGGATCATTTTGTACCATTTTCGACTTTTGGCCGGACAAAGGTACCTTTGGCCGCACTGTGCATAGTGACAGATGCCAAATCAGGCCATAAATAAGTGGACACATTAAGAAGTCTTATGATTGGAAACATCCTTTTTTGTAAACATTCCTTGATGTAAATATCGGTATTTATAGAGCCCTTTGTAACAAATGATTGACTTTTTTGACGCAACTGCATATTGCTTGCCATACCAAGAACTTTTTGGAAAATTTTGTCTGCTTTTGGGTCCTAAACTTTTCTTCAGCATTCCCTTGAGCATCTGCAACATAAACAAATTGAATTGATGCTGCGAAATATTTTCCAGGTATATTTTTTGTATAAAAATTGACTTCAATTTCCATGCTCTGTCTTTGGCCTCTAAATTTTTAGCAGAGTTTCTGTCAGGAACTTTTTGAGCCTTTTATGCTTTTAAACCTGCATTGGCTTTAACTTTTCGTACCAAGTACTGACCTAAACGGGCTGCTTGCCTACCGGAGGTATTGGGAACTCTTTTGAAATGTGGACCATTCCTTCTACCTGAACCAGGTTTTATATCAACGGACAAGTTCTCCCTGTACTGTTTAATAACATTGGAAACAGTTTGATAGCAGACCTTTGATTGTTTGGCCAACTTTTTGTAGGACCAACTTGGGTTTTGTTGAAAATATTTAATAACTAGCTGAACCCGGTCCGCGTTGCTGGCCCTTAGAAAACATCTGTTTTATATTGCATCTAGATTTTAATATACAGTTTCGGACAAAGCCGGTGATCCAATGAATTCAAAAATTCGGTAGGATAATCGACGGCTTGTTCTTCGTTCATTACTGTGTCAATCTATTTGTATTTTATTGTTTTGCCAGGCAGTTTCAATTGTATTTGCTTATTGATCTTGTTAACATCATAATTTGTTGGTGCCAAAATTGCATGTTCCCACAGACAATCCGAATTGTTGTAGTTCGTTGTAAGACTTGGGAATACTTTGTCGACAACGTCTTGAATATTCATTTGCATTTGGCAGAAGTCCGGAAACGAAATTTAATTTGTGGAGGGATCAAGCCGATGTCATTTGAAAGCATGTGTTGTACTTTTGGATATTTTGAAGGAAGTGTTTGGAAATAGGATTCGCGCCGGAAATGTAACTTAGTAGCAGCTCAGAGGCTCAATAACTGGTGGCAGAATAACTTTACCGTTCGAAAAGCACATTCCCGGGGATTCCTTATGGAACTTCAAAATGCTGCATTGTAAGTAATGTTTGTTCATTGTGCCAATTAGTACATCCTTGTGATTCCTGTAGTCATCATACTTATTGTAATAAAATCCGGGCAACTTTAAATCGATTCTTTTTCTTGATCGAGCCATTCGGGAGTGAACAACTATATGCTGTTGAGGTGTTTCTGCAGCACTCGATGAAGATGCACTGCGACGCATTTGCTGAAGCCGTGATTCTCGTTCTCTTCCCGTTTCTGTGACTCTAGACGTAGATGCCCTTTCGAAAACAAATTTTATTTGAATAAAACCGTTATTTTTTATTAAAAGTGATATGCGGAGAGTTATTAAAAATATTATTTTTTTAATAGATTTCATATGGAAATTTTTTAATCATGCACCTAATTTGCAAGAGTAAACTAAATTGTTTATCATCGATTGATAATATAAAAGAATGGAATGTATTCCTTTTTTCGCTTACACCAAATCATTAATTTTTAGAATGATGTTAAGCAAGAAAATGAAAATTGTCATTGTTTGAACGTTGGAAATAAAAAAAAAGTATTTATGTATATGACTTTACAGTATTATCTTTTCTGAAGATTCCGTGAAAATTTTATCAAAATCGGTCCAGCAGTTTTTAAATATATATAGATGGTATTAGCGGTATAATGTAAAAATTTGATAATGCCACGCCCCTCCGCCCACAGACCGAATATCCAAAATCTGACTTTACAGCGTTACCCGCTAGGCTATTCTGAAGATTCCCTGAAAATTTCATCAAAATCGGTCCAGCCTTTTTTGAGTTCATTCGGAACATACATACATGCATACATACCCACATACAAACATCCATTTTTATATATATAGATTGGGCATTAGCGGTATAATGTAAAAACTGGATTTTACACGCCCCTCCCCGCACAGACCGAATATCAAAAATCTGACTATACAGTGATACCCGCTGGGCTATTCTACAGATTCCCTGAAAATTTTATCAAAATCGGTCCACCCTTTTTTTATATATATGTATAGATGGCATTAGCGGTATAATGTAAAAATTTGATTTTGCCACGCCCCTCCGCCCACAGACCGAAAATTAAAAATCTGAATTTACAGTGTTACCCGCTAGGCTATTCTGAAGATTCCCTGAAAATTTCATCAAAATCGGTCTAGCCGTTTTTGAGTTCATTCGGAACACACATACCCACATACAAACATCCATTTTTATATATATAGATTTTAGTACGCACTTTTTTCTGGTCACTCATTTTAATCAGATTAACAACAAATGAACATAATTAACATTAAACATAATAACTGACATGCTTTACAAAGGTAACTTGATAAAAAAAAAAATCAAATAATACTTGGGTTAAAAGTTATAATGAAAAACGTGAATTTTACGATCTCAGTCCTTATTCGAACAAGAGAAAACTCGAATAATTTGAATACCATAGTATTCACGTTACCGCGAGTGCACTGTATTTTGGAGTCAGTCATGATTTTTAAACAATTCATTTTTTTAATTGCCATATACATTTATTGTTAGTCCAATAAATGAAAATGGAGAAAATCGGGAATATTTGGACCCGCTGTTATAAAAAAACAGAAGTAGGGTGGGTAAAAATTCTCAAATATCTCCTAAGTTATAAAGATAATTGATAGCTACGAAATCGGAACACAGAAGAAGAAATAGAATCGTATTAAAAATTTAACATACCCAAGGTGTCCTATTTTGGGGACCCCTGGACGCAGCCCTGGTGGGCCCATAAGGTCAAAATACAAAACTTAAACTTGACAACAATTCTTCATTTCGCATGTTAAATTTCATTCAAAGCGGACAAGGGTTTAGAAGTTACAGATTTATTTCCCTCTTTTTATATATATCCTGCACCACCATAGTGGGGAGGGTATTATGCGTTTGTGCAGATGTTTGTAACGCCCAAAAATATTAGTCTAACACCCACATTGAAGTATACCGATCGACTTAGAATCACTTTCTGAGTCGATTAAACGATGTCCGTCCGTCCGTCTGGTCGGCTGGCTGTCCATGTAAACCTTGTGCGCAGAGTACAGGTCGCAATTTTGAAGATATTTCGATCAAATTTGGTACATATTATTTTTTCGACCAAGCCTGTTGAAACTGGCTGAAATCGGTCCAATATTTCACATAGCCCCCATACAAATGTCCTTCCGAAATTGTACTTTATCGGTCATAAATGTTTAATTTATAAATGTATCTCCACAAATAGCGCTCCAAATAAGTTTTATATATACAAAATTCATGTCACCAAATTTTGTTACGATCGGTCCATAATTAGTCATAGCTGCCGTATAGACCCGCTTCCGAAAATCACTTTAACGAGGCTCTGGCGACTTTAAAGAGGCTCTGGCGACTGAGAAAGACGGTACCATCAATCCTGTGGTAACAGAATGGGGTGCCATCGAGTCCAAATTAACCGAACTCGTTATGGAACACTTGTTCGCTAATAGGACTGGTACGGCACCTCGCTTTGACTCTGGTGAGATTCACCGGGGCTACAGGGTAATCAAATGCATGGATGAGTTCTCAAAGGATTTTCTTAGCAAATGCATCGCTAAGATCAGTGGTGCATGGGAAGGTTTAAGCCTTAAACTGATCCCTGCTCAAGAAATTCCAACGAGACCGCGTGCACGTATTTGGTTACCGAAGATGGCATCCGATGCGCATAAGATGGTGGAGTGTTTGAAGCTGCAAAACCCCAACGATGGCCACACTTGCCTAATCCTCGCCATCACCGAATCTGATAGGTCTATGGTATCAGTAGATAGGTGAAGGGTATCCAACAAAAGGTCGTTCTCTGACCATAACTGGATTCTCTTCGAAATTAGACTTCAGAACTCGACAGAGAAAATACCATTTTGGAACCCAAGAATGGGATCCTTAAACATAAACTTAAGAATATGTCAGTTGTAGAAGATTCGATCACTGGTCTTGAAAAAATAGAGGAAAACTTTAGTCAAGGCTTTCGAAGTTTCCTGTCCAGTCACTAAGGCTAACAAAAGCTTCCATCCTTGGTGGAATTCTGAGCTATCTAAACTACGTAAGGAAACTCGTAGGGCCTTTAACACTAGCTATAACAGTAAATCATGGCAACCATATCGTGATAAATTGAAAGCCTAGAACCTGAGGTATGCTCTTCGTATCGTCTTCCGAATGAGTGTAGTGTTTTGCAGGTGGAAATTTTTCCAATCAGTGCAGCTTGTAATACTCTACATGATCATAATACCCGCGGCAATATAGGTATTTTTGTCGACAGTCAGGCGGCACTTCTCTCATCATCTTCACTAGTTAGGCAATGTAGGAACTCTCTGTCAAGGTTGTCTATCTGACATTACTTTGGTTTGGTACCTGCGCACACGGACCACTACGGTAATGAACAGGCAGACGAACTAGCAAGAATGGGATCTGCCTTAGATATCTCTAATGCGGTCTCAGTAGCAATTCCACTGGGGACTATCAAAGGTATCATCTTCAGACATTTTCTTACAAAGGCTGAGAATAGATGGTGTAATTTAGACACATGTAGAGTAGCCAAGTTGATGTGGCCATCTTTTAACGAAAAACGTACTATGCAACTGATGACCCGAAATAGAAGGGATATATCAAGGTTGCTGGCAGTATTAACGGGACACTGGGCGTTAGGCATGCACGCAAATCGCCTGGGACTCCCTTTTAACGACCACTGTCGTAGTTCTAAGGATAGGGGAAAAGAGGAAACGATTTTCCACCTTCTTTGCGAATGCCCAGCCCTGAGTGTCAAGAGACATAAATTCATGGGCAATTATACATTGACCAACGTTGGTGAGGTAGCCAGGTCTAAACTCAATGACCTACTGAGATATCTCACAGCTACAGGTTGGGTCTAGCTAGCACATTTTAGTTACATTGCGATGTAAACGACATTACATCTGACGAGTGGTGTGGTCTCATCAAAACGGGGTCCCTTCGACTCTACTTGATTGTTCGCACGTAGTGAACTACAACGTAAACCAACCAACCAATTTGGCTCTGTTAAATATGTCAACAACGCATAATGCGTAACACCACCTCAGTAAAATGCACCGTTTGTAATAACTGGTGTCACCTGAAAAAGTGCTCAGGACTCACCAGTCACCGCGACTGGAACCCCAGCTTCATAGGATCATGTTGTAATAGGACTGGAGTAATAGCTTTTTAGCCCCCTGTTGCATAAACATACCCCTGGGGACAGTTTCCACCCCAGCCACACCCGTGCAATTCACACCGCACAGTGTTGTGCAGACACCCCAATATCTTCCTCTGCTACAACAACAAACCCCGGCAAGAACTCCAACTCAATTGCCAAGTATACTAAATATACCACCCCAACAGCACCATACCCGGCGGTCTTTGCATTTCGGGGATTCTCAAGTATCGTTTAAGATCATGCAGTTAAATTGTAATGGTCTTAGAAATAAGGTCGTGGAAATCACCAATTGTATGTATGTTAATAACATCCTCATTGCCGCCATTCAGGAAACGAAGCTAACCAGGGATTGTAGACTCTCGGCTTCCAGTGATTACAACATCATTCGGAAAGACAGGGAACTTGATAATGGCGGTGGTCTTGCTTTTATCATAAAGCGAAGTGTCAATTATACATTGACAGTACCACCCCCTTCCCCTCTCCAGACCCCTACCTGGAAGTAATGAGCATCTCAATAAACTGGAGATATTGAGATAGAAATTGTCAACGTATATATTCCACCCGTCAACAGCATTGGGACTAGTTATCATCCTAGTTATTCGCTGCAATCAACGAAGACTTCTCTACGAGAATAACTGCTCGATGTTCAAGCTATCCAGACATTTCCATCGTCTGCATGTCGCTTCTTGTCCATACCACCTGGCAAGCCCAAACGGCATTAAACTCCGATCACATCCCTATCTTGATCACAGTAGAGAAGTCTAGCGACTTTGTGGAGCCAGATCAGCGCACATTCGTTAACTACAACAAAGCTGACTGGCACAGCTTTACGAACTACATAGACGATTCACTACGTCACTTGCCGCCCCCCAAATATGCCAGATGGGGTGAAGCAATCTTTAGAAAAATGGTCCTTCAGGCGGCAAGGCGCTTTATCCTCGCAGGAAGAATACCAAATATTAGACCAAATTTTCCATCTCAGGCAGCACGATTGGCTCAAGAACGCGATCTCCTACGTGCTAGCAACCCAGCTAATGAGCAAATTGAGCAGTTGACGGCAGAAATTGACTTTATCGTCGACGCCGCAACAAATGGTTAGACCACCTGAGTCATTGTTCAACTGACTCTAAATCGCTATGGTCGACTATTAAAAGTCTATCTGAAAATAATAATCGAAATCAAAACCTCGCTGCTATTGCGTTTAACAACTCGCAACATACAGATGCCAAGAAATGCGCAACTCAATTCTGCAGGCAGAATCGGGCCAAAAGGGCTATAGTTCGGAGAACTAAGAATCTTACTCGAGATCCTCAGTCATGCTCCTTCACCTCCCGTGAAGTCGAGTTCATTATCTCCAAGTCGAAACCTTCCAAACCTCTAGGTCCGGATGGCATCTCTATGATAATGCTAAAGAAGCTGGGTATAGTAGGTCTGGAATATATCACAAACCTTCTGAATCTTTCGATTCACCATTTGGTGATTCCAGATATCTGGAAAGTGGCTCGAGTTATCCCAATTCTAAAACCGGAAAAATCAGCTACCCTAGGAGAATCATACCGCCCCATCTCCTTATTGTCACCAATAGCAAAGATTTTAGAATCCCTACTATTACCCACCCTGAAAGAGCATTTCCCGCTCGCCACACATCAACATGGATTCAGGGAAGCGCATAGCACAACAACGGCTCTAACTCAGATAACCTCCCAGATCGCCAATGGCCTCAATCAGCAACGACCGTGTCAACTCACCATCGTCGCCGCACTGGATTTATCCAAGGCATTCGATACGGTCGATCACTCGATGCTGATTAATGACATCGTGAACTCCACACTCCCAAATGATGTCAAACGCTGGATAGCCAACTATCTATGTGGAAGACATGCGTTTCAGAGGACAGAAATCAAAATACCGCAAGACAAAGATGGGCGTGCTACAAGGAGGAGTACTATCACCGATGCTCTTCAACATATATCTTGCCAATCTTCCTGAACCCCCCCCAAATGTCTCTATGGTGTCGTATGCAGATGATTGCATTATAATTTCATCAGGTGTCAAGATCGACGATATAAGTGCCAAAATCACCCGATACCTGGCCACCATAACAGACTTTTTTCAGGAACGCAAACTCAGGATATCTGCTCCGAAATCCTCGGTGTCCCTTTTCACCTCTTGGACTAAAGAAGTAAGGACGGCGCTCAACATCTCAGTCGAAGGTCGGTTCAAAACCCGAAAATTTTAGGGGTAGTCTTCGACAGCCTTCTTCACTTTTCAAGGCACGCAACCTACATCAACCAAAAGGTTAGAAATAGAAACAAGGTACTTAAAGCTCTAGCTGGCACCTCTTGGGGCATGAACAAGGAGACGATTGTAGCGACATACAAAGCGATTGGTCGCTCTCTTCTCAATTACGCTGTCCCAGTATGGACCTCATTCCTTAGCGACACCCAATGGCGAGGTTTACAAACGGCTCAAAATAATGCTCTCCGGATCGCAACCGGTTGTGTCAAGATGACGAATGTGGATCATCTACATGAGGAGACCAGGAACCTGGTCGGTCAGACAACATAATGTGTTGTTGACTAGACAGTTCCTGTTGGCATGCCATCTGCCGAGTCACCCCAACCATCAGATTCTGATGCAAGATCCCCTTCCCGACACATCTGGACGGACTTTCGATGCTTTCGCAGCGACATCCAAGACGTCATACCATCGGACGTCAACCGATTGTCTATTGCAAGTGCATCAAACGGCGGTTACTGAAGCCATTAATGGCTACAGATGCAACAGAGTCCTAAACGAACACCCCCCATATCGGATTGTGAGAGACAATTACCCAGGCATTCAAGAACTATATTAGCACAATTATGAGCCGAATCGTTCCTGGCACTTTAAACCGTTGCCCCGCCTGTCATCAAAGTCCTCACGATACAATGCACTTATTTAATTGTCCCACCAGGTCTACAAATCTGCGCCCCATAGACCTGTGGTTAAGACCAACTGAGGTGGAGCAGTTTCTCCAGCTCCCACTACCACCTACTGACATAAACACAAATAATTAAAAACATATATTCTTGTAATTTTATGAAAGAACAATTGGTCACAGTCTAACAACAACAACAACAAACTGTTTCAAAACGCACACTGCAATTAAAAATGTGTTTCTAAAATATAATACCCCGTTGGCCTCGTCCGCCCTTGTAGAGCGATTATTTTCTTTCGCTGGAATTGTAAATCGTTCTAGAAGACAAAAACTCAGTGACGCAAATTTTGAAATGTTGGTGTTAAGAAAAGCTAATACCGTAGACAGACGATAGAGTTAATTTGCATTATTATTATTATTAAATCTTTATTGAAACCTTTATAAAATAATTAGTTACAATGTTTTAAGGATTTACTAAAAAGTATTACAACAATTAACAACTAAATAATTAAATAAAGAAACTACTAATATCACAGTATGAAGGAAAAGTAGTCTAAAAAACCTTGTAAAAACATAAATGTTTTTAAAAACAACCACTAATTATTACTCTTTATATAGGGGTTATTTAGCAAATTTCTTATTATTTCATGTGTAGACGTTCTGCATTTTTCAGTTCCCTTGCAAATGAGTTAAACATTATTTGGTTAATGTTACTATGCAGTAAATCAGTAGAATGTCTGGGGTGTAGGTTGTGAATTATTTTCAGATTTTTATTTTGTATTATTTGCAATTTTTGGTATAAGTTTCAGCAGCTTTATGAAACCACACTTGGCATCCATAGGACATAATTGACCGAATACACATTTTGTAAATGAGAATCTTGTTTTTTAAATTAAGTTTAGATCTTCTGTTGAGTAGGGGATAAAGGGCACGACCGCATTCAATTGCTTTTTCACAAATATATTTTAGATGTTGTTTAAACGATAACTTTGTATCTAAACTGATTCCTAGATATTTGTTATTATCTGTTAGTGGGATTAAAACACCCCTAGAATATAATTGTTTGTAGGAATACGTTTTAGCGACCTATTATATGGAAATATAATAGCTTGAGTTTTGCAATCATTTACTTTTATTTTCCATTTGTCAAAGTATTTGTGGGAAAATTTTAAACTATCTTCCATTCTTTTGATTATTGCATTTGACACCTTGCCACTGCAAATAAAAGCACTATCGTCAGCATAGAAAGCTACTTCATGATATCTACGAACAGTAAAATCAGAAATAAAAATAGAGTAAAGAGTAGGTGATAATACCGACCCTTGTGGCAGACCCGCTGGAATTTGTCTATCATTAGATAGCATGTTATCGACAGATACAACAAATGAGCGTTGTTCTAAAAAACTCTTTATAATTTTTTACAGATACAAAGGATAATTGAAGGAATTAAGTTTAAAAACTAGGCCATCGTGCCATATAGAATCGAAAGCCTTTTCGATGTCAAGAAAATTAACTCCAGTACTCTTACGATTTCTTTTGTTACATTCAATAAAATTAACAACTCTTTTTAGTTGATGTACAGTAGAGTGCTCCTTACGAAATCCAAACTGATGAGGGTTAATGATATTATTTAGATTAGAAAAATCCAAAATTCTCTTATTTATTATTTTCACAAATACTTTATCCAGTAGGCTTAGAATGCTGATTGGTCTATAGCTGGTCGGTAATTTAGGATCCTTTCCTGGCTTATGAATTGGGATTACTTTAGCCTTCTTAAAAATAGTTGGAAAATATCCTTCTAATAAACAATAATTGAAAAGCTTACTTAAAATTTCAAAAAAGTAATCGGGCATATTCTTAAGGATAATGCTATTTATGCCATCTAAACCTAGGGCTTTATTATTTTTCAATAAAAATATGCACGATTTAACTTCAGATAAATTGGTAAGTTCTATGCTAGATCTGTCAAGAATGTTGTCATTAAGATCAAAGATGAATTTTGAGACATCTCTGTCCATAGGAGAAGGGTTATTTAATGTAATGGTGTGTGAATTCTCAAAAACATCTGCCTTTGAATTTGCTTTTTCAGCTTCAGTTTTTAAAACATCACCATTTACATGAAGATCTGTAAAAGATCTGTATTGCCCTTAAAGGCTTTTGTTAATTTCCAAAAATTTTTAGATCCCGGAGGCAAATTTGTAATAAATTTAGACCAAGATTCATTTCGGTCTTTATTGAGATGAAAATCAATTAGATTATTTAATAGTCTCAGAATACATTTTAATTCAATTTTCAAATTAAAATCCCTACATCTTTGATATTTTCGTTTGTACTTATTTCTCTGACTAACATTTTACTAGTATCAGAGATATCTCTTTGCCAAGATTGTTTACTACCGACAGGAATTTTCTTAAAAGCATCAATAACTATAGATATTAATTTGTTAAAATAAAAAAAATAAACAGATTACCTGCATTAGTAACAGTTTGGTCGATGTTCTGACATCTAACTTCATTTTCCACCCAGCTTCTGATTACAGACCAGTTTGCACGATGATACAAGGGAACTGAATAAGTCATATTTTGAATATCTCCAGAAATAACACAAGAAATTGGTATATGGTCCGACTGTAAAATGTTTGGATGTGTCTCAAGGACTGACAAATTGAGACACGAGTTTGATAAAAGAATACTGTAGACGAATGGACTGCGTTGATGTTTTGTCCGAAGCGGGTAAAGTCATTTGGATAATATATGTAGTAGCTGGATTGGAGGCAGTGGCTGAACAGCTCCCTGCCAGCAGAATTATTTGACATACAATTCCAAAGTGTATGTTGGGCATTCAGATCACCAAATATAAAAAAGTCGTTGGAAAAAGATGTAAGTTTGTCCAAATCAGCTTTGAAGTTGGTAGAGTAAACTGGATTATACGCTGAAGTAAATATAAGTGGGCGTCTATTAATCAAAACTTGTATTGAGATGCTCTCAGCAGTACTTGTTTTGATTTTCGGTAACAACATATGCTTAATATTACCTTTTATCGCAATTAGAACCCCACCGCCATGCGTAGATCGATCCTCTCTATAAATTTTATAGCCACCAAGTTGAAATTTGTGGTATGGTTTCAAAAAAGTCTCGTTTAAAAGGATAATATCGATTTTCCTTTTATGCAAGACGTATTCCAGCTGGGCGGCTGCTGACTCTGTTGTTATGCCTTGGGCATTCCAATGCATAACATGAACATTTTGAACACAAATTGAATTATATGGCATTTTTAAGCATTATACCCAAAACTCGTAGTTTGTCATACTTATTTTGACATCTTTGCAAAGCATCGACAGCTTCAAAAAATATTTCCAAAAGTCTTTCGTTTGAAATGTCATCACTATTATTTCTATCGGAACTTTTGTTTTTAAGTACCTCTGAAAACAGATTTTCATGTGCGCGGGAATCACGAGTATTATTTTGTTCTTGCCTTGGCAATTGAGGAAAATCATGCTCATCTTCATGAAAGTATGAAACGTTAGCTCTTCTGCTGATCATCCTTGTTTTAGAAGTTATTCTTTGCCGGATCTCTAAATATTCTTGCCGACTGGGGCAGTTTGAGTCATCAGCACGATGATTAACGTTCCTTAGATTCTTTTTTATGCAGTTGTAGCATTTGTAAATTACATTTCCTTCACAGTTACCTTTATTAAGGGAACATACTGCACAGGCTGAACACACTATGATGCGATTGCAATTCTTAGCTCCGTGACCATACATAGCACACTTGGCGCATTGAGTGGGACCTTTGTTGCCCATTAGCGGTTTTCTCCAATATACAGCAATATTAGAGAAATATCTGATCTTCATGATCTCACTTTTAGAAACATGCTGACGGTCAAATTCAATTAGATAAATCGCGTCATCAACAGTGGATCTTTTAGTTTACAATTCTTTTACGCTTACCGGTTTTATATTGTGAGAGCTGACAAACTCGTCGCCGATTACCTTAGAGTCCAGCTTTGGTAGGCCAAACAATACCAGTTTAAAATTTTTACCATCCTTCAATTCGTGTGTATAAAACTGGAATTTCCTCTCCTTCAGTGTATTCAATGCATCGTTGTACAGCGATAACGAGTTGGATAAAATGTTTGTCCCGAAAGACATACGTTTATAAGAATACTTGTCTCCGATTATTCCAATGACAGTTGAAAAACTGTGGGCTGAATCCACAATAATAGGAGGCATTTTCTCCTTAATTGCAACTGCTTCTTCTTCTTCAGATAAAATATGAAATCCGTTGGTACTTGTGCTGGGTCCATCAAACGTTTTAGGCACCTTGAATTTAGGGCTATTGCCCCATAGCAATCTTCTCTTTTGCGCAGACATTGCCAATTAAAAGGTTTAACACAAAAATTAATTGTTTATTAAACTTTATAATTAAATTGATTTAACTATTTTTTTAGTGAGATTAACACGATGTTTATGTTTTGAGGCAGAGATGCCAGATGATTAATTTGCATTAACAGCACACTAATGTGAATAAAAATTTAACCCTGACAGAGGACAGTTTTTGCATTTAGTAAACAGTTGTTTGTTTGTAAACTGTTTAATGTTGAAAAAATTTGTTGCAAATCGGTAAATTCTCTGCTAGATGTTAAGCTTTCCCCAATTAATTGCCACGTAAAAAACAGAAGGTAGACGTGTTATATGTATATCAATGGATAGGGGATTTTGTCTTTTTTTCCAGAATATATATAACATTTGACAAAAAATGCTTTTTAATGAGTTTTTTGCGAAGATACAAATTTTTGATTGAAATTAAATTTTTATTTATGAATATTTTTTAATGCAATTTTACATTTATGTATACACTCAGGTCTCGTTTTATGCGATGCGTACCAAAAACAATCGCATAAATTGAATTCGCATAAAACGATACTCTAGCTTCATATAACAACTAATGATTCGTTATTTAATTTACTTAAACAATAAAAACAAAATACGTTAAAAAAAAAATAAACAACAGAAAAAGTGACAATGATCGAAAAAAAATGAGCTAACCCATTTTTTAAGAAAATTCTGAAAGTATGCATGATTAATCTGAATCACTGATGATATAATCATATTGTCAACATATGGTAAAATATCATTTTTAGGAACTTCAATTGCTTCTTTTCTTGCAAAATAATTTGTCATTAAACTTTGCGATTTTGAATTTTTATGTTGCTTATGCAACTCTTGATATCCGGAAAACAGATCAGTCAGTCCGCGATGAATCATTAATGCTCTTTCGGTATCTGAATCTATATTAAGAATTTGATTTTGTAAAAAACAAACTATAACCATTAGGGTGGGTCAATTTGTTCGGGCCCATAAAACGTGGTAAAGCGTATAGCAAATTCGTAATCTACGAAAATTCTATGAACTTTTTCAGAAGAAACCATGGTTCTAAAATCAAAATCGAGCTTCCGGTTTTTTACGAGAAGATTTGGAGCTCAAGACCTCTTTTGCTAGGAGACCTCGGGTATGTTCAATTTTAAAAATAATAATATTTCTTCGTTTGTGTTCCGATTTCAAAAAAATTACATATATATAGAATCTTCTCGTCGAGTACTACATATAACATCTCGTAGCTATATATTCTTTATACATCTTCTTAGAATTTTTTTTAGATAACTTAAAAAGAATAATTATAAAATAATAATAAAAAAATAACGAAAAATCGCCTTTTTAATTTTTTGAAATTTAAGCATAACTTTGGACTCAGTCATTATTTTTAATCAATTTTTTCTTTATGTTATATATACATTTCTTGTTAGTCCTATAAATTAAAAATAGAAAAAAAATGTAGTACTCGACGAGAAGATTCTATATATATGTAATTTTTTCGGAACACAAACGAAGAAATATTATTTTTAAAATTGAACATACCCGAGGTCTCCTAGCAAAAGAGGTCTTGAGCTCCAAATTTTCTCGTAAAAAAGCGGAAGCTCGATTTTGATTTTAGAACCATGGTTTCTTCTGGAAAAGTTCTTAGAATTTTCCGTAGATTAGGAATTTGCTATACGCTTATTAGTCAAAAAAATTGACCCACCCTAATAACCATTATATCAGTGATGCAAAATTGGTTTAATTTAAAAATGGTAAAAAGGTAAGGCCTTTAAGGGCTCGGTTATGTAAATGAAGAATTAAAAAAAAACTTTAAAAACCATCAAAACTTTCAAAATCTTTTAAAATTATAAAAAAAAATTTTAATTTAAAAATCGCATAAATTTGAATCCGCATAAAACGTGTATAGATTTTTCTATTGAAAATGCAAAATTAAAAAAAGTTTTGAAATTTGTTATCAGGAATCTCGCAATTCCCAAAAAAGTGTTGAATAATCATAAATGGGATTTTTTATTTTTTTGGTTATAATATCTATACCAGGAGCAAGGTTATCGGAACCTTTTACAAAATAATTAAGAACATATTTGGCCATCTAAAATGGGTATCGGAACCTTTTACAAAATAATTAAGAACATATTTGGCCATCTAAAATGGGTAAATATATTTTGATACCGACTATGCTATTTGAGATTTTTTGCCCTAAACTGGAATTTTACATAAAAAAGTCGTTGTTTGAATGTACCTGGTCCCCTCGGTATCAACAATTTTCAAATTTTTTTTCATTTAAAATATTTTATGAAATGTTAGCTTTTCAAAAAGTATAAATTCCTTATACATCGTCTTAAAAATTGTTTGCGATAACATAAAAAGTACATTTTTCCAAAAAAAATTAGCGAAAAATCACCTTTTTAATTTGACACGTACATGTGTTGTCAGTCCAATAGAGGAAGATTGGAGAAAATCGGGAAATACTTGGATCCGCTGTTATCAAAAAACTGGAGTAGGGTGGGTAAAAATTTAGAAAATTTATTTTTCAAATGCGAATATCTCCTAAGCTGTAAGAGATAATTAATAGCTAGTGCTAGACGAGGAGATTATATATTTCTTTTTGAAATTGGAACACAAAGGAAGAAATAGGATCGTTTTAAAAATTTACTATACCTAAAGTGTCCTACTTTGGGGACCAGTGGCCGCGCCCCTGGTGAGCCCAGGTGGTCCAAATTCAAAGTAAAATTTCATACAAACCGGGCTAACCGTTTAGAAGTTACAGTTTTATCTTTTTTCTATTCTACTGTATTACGTTTTCTTTTAAAATAGTAAATAATTTTCCAACAGCTGATTGATTTCGACGGTATTGTTTTCATCAAAAAATATTTTTTTAACAATAAATAAAATAAATATTATTAATTCTTTTTTAGGTCTGCTCATTTACTTTCCTAGTAATAGTGAGTCGAAAATCCTCAAAATCCTAACATTAATTTATAAAATTTTAATACACTTCAATTTAATGATACTGATTTTTTTCAGTAATCAGTAAAGTTTTACTGAATACTGATTGTTTTTCAGTAATAAGTAAAATTTTACTGGTAATCTAAATTTCAATACCAGTCAAAATTTACTGAATACTGCAATGCTTAATGCATTATAAATATAATGCAGTGTGCCCATGTATGTTAATTATAAAAATGTTATAAGATGATAAAAACAAGTCAGAAAGTATCTTCGGTCAAGCCAGACCATATAATACCCTACACTACACTACACTATAATTTATTTTCGTGAATTATTTTCGGGAGAGGGCATTATATGGGAGCTATGACTAATTACACTGTACAACAAAAAAAAATTACAAGGTCCGACCCATAAATTTTGATAGAGGAGACAAAAAAAAATACACGTGTATCCGCGTTTTGAAAGTTAACACTTGAATTTCATTTGAGAGGGGGTTAAAGTTTCCCAAGTCTGGCACATTCTTATTGTTAATCGGCATAAGAAACCTTGTGATCCTTACATGTTAGGTATCATTTTTTCTTTTAATTTCATATTTTATTTATTGTATCTTCACAAACTAATGTGAACTATCAATAATTTGTTCAAATCTTAAATCTAAATATTATTTTATATTTACGTCCCACCACAGTTGGACGAAAAATTATGTTTAATTTATAGATCCTATCATCAGCGCAGGTCTGTTGGATTCCTTCTTCTTAGTCGGATGTAGCCATTACTTCTCATTAATGTTCGTGCAAGTGGGTTTGGGTAAACTTCTAACTTTTTCAAATATGACTCCGCTTGTTTTTTTATTTCATTTTTCACCAGGGAGACACCTAAGTCCTTATGAATGTTAATATTTCTCACATACCAAGGCGCTGCTGTTATCATTCGTAATATTTTATTTTGGAATCTTTGATTTTTTCAATATTAGAAGCTGAGGCCGTGCCCCATAATTGAATTTCATAGCACCATATGGGTTTTATTATTGAGCTGTACAGCAAAAGTTTGCAATCTTAACTCAATCTCTAGTTTTTACCAATTAGCCAGTAAAGTTGTAGTAATTTTAACTTCATTTGAGTCAATTTCGTATCTATATGCTTTTTCCAGGTAAGACGTCGGTCTATATGCAGACCTAGATATTTAACTTCAGTTTGTTGAGGTATTATATGATTATTTATTAGGATTGGAGGGCACGATTCTCTACGCAATGTGAATGTAAGATGCATACATTTTTGCTAGTTTACTTTTATTCTCCATTGTTTTAACCACCTTTCTATGTCGAGTATATGGTCTTGTAAATGTATAGATGCTTCTTGGGGGTTTTCATGAATGGCTAGTATAGCTGTGTCATCAGCAAAAGTAGATATGTGGGTTCGACTATTTGTAGGCATATCACAAGTATATAGCAAATATAGGAAGGGACCCAATATACTTCCTTGGGGTACGCCTGCTTCAATAGGCTGTGGTGAACTTATGAAGTCTCCCTCTTTAAGAACGAACTTTCGATGACTTAAATAACTTTCTAGAAGCTTGTGTGTGTTCACTGGTAAATATTGTTTTATTTTTATCGATAATCCTTCATGCCATACTTTGTCGAAGGCTTGCGAAACGTCGATGAAGAGTGCAGAACAATATTTTTTTCTTCAAATGTCTTGGATATGATTTCTACCAACCTGTGAGTTTGTTCTATTCTCGAAATCCGAATTGATGAGTTGGAATACAATCAAAATGATTCACTATCGGCTTTAACTTGTGCATTAACAGTTTTTCGAATAGCTTTGATATATTTGACAATAGGCTAATGGGTCTATATGATTCTACTTTACTGTGATCTTTTCCCGGCTTAGGTATCATTGTAACTAAAGAAACCTTCCATTCTGGTGGATAATATTCAAGGCGTAATATAGCATTAAAAATAAATAGGATTATTCTTAATGCAATTTGGGGTAGCTCGAGGAGCATCTTGTTACTGATTTTATCAATACCAGGTGACTTTTTGGAGTTTAAATCAACAATAGCCTTATTAATCTCTGAAATCTTAAAACGAAGTGGTTCAGCTGCAGTAACATGGGGTAGTGTAGGTGGTAACTCTATTATGTCGTTTGACTCGTTTGGGGAAAATACATTCTTTAGATGACTAACAAACAGGTTTCCTTTTTCAGTATCGTTTCTCGCCCAGCCTCCACTAGAATTACGTAGAGGAGGTCTGCTCATAACAGGTCTTTTTAATTTTTTTGTAGCTCGCCATAGAGAGTAGTTTGAGTACTGGGTGGCATCTAAGTTCTCCAGATATTTATTAATCGATTCAGTTTTGCGTTTGTGAAGAAGCATACTGAGGCGTTTGCGACATTTTCTAAGCTCCGTTTTAAGTTGAGGGGATCTATAGAGTTGCCACTCTCGAAGAACTCTTCTTTTTTCAGCTAATAACTGTTCAATGTCTGCAGAATAGAGTCTATTGTATCTTATTTGTTGGGTAATTTGAGTGGCGTGTTCAACAGCAAGTTTTAAGTTTTGTTCAAAATTTTTGAGTGAGATATCGATATCTTCTGGTGTTCTTAGAGATATATTTTCTGTACTGTGTGTGCTAATATATTTTCTATATTTCAACCAATTTATTTTCGTGCTTGATATTGCAGAGTGACCATTCAGGGATACTATTTCTAGGGGGTTCAATAGAGTAACGAAGGTGGGTGAGTGATCCGAGGATAATTCTAATGAAGATTTAACCTGCATTAGTTCCATTGGTAAATTTTTTGTAACTGCAAAATCAATGACATCGGGTATTTTGCTTGGGTCAGTAGGCCAGTATGTTGGTTCTCCGCTCGACAGCACATTCAAATTCAATTTAGAAATTGTATTAAACAAAGCGCGACCTTTCGGGGTTACAAGTCTTGATCCCCAGTGAGTATGCTTAGCATTATAATCGCCAGCTGCCAGGAATCGGGGTCCTAGTGATTCGTAAAAATGTTCATATTTGTTTTCAGTAATCGAAAACCTTGGAGGTGAATATATCGACGAAATTAATAGGTTTCTGTAGCAATCATCCAAACAGATTGTCGTAGCTTGAAGATAATCTTCACAAATATCACACATTGAATGGTGTTTGATACGGGTTTTAATTAAAATTCCAGAGCATCCACATGCTCTATCTCTTGGATCATTTGTGCCATAAAAAACATATCCATTTATATTAAATAAACTTCTAGACGTCAAATGGGTTTCCGAAACTAACATTATATCAACTTCATGACTTTTTAGAAAATACTCGAGTTCGTTTTTATGTTGGCGAATGCCGTTTGCGTTCCAAAAACATATTCTTAGGCAGTTCATGGTCTGTTTAGCACAGCCTGCAATAACATTGATTGCATCTTAAGCATTTCTTGCATCATGTTACTCATTGAGTTTGTAAAGTTATTTACCGATTGCACAAGAGTTTCTATTGTAGATTCTAGTCTGGTAAAATTGAAAATTGTCGTTTGCTCTCTTACCTCTGGGTTCATATTTTGGTTTTGTGGTTGACGGACTTGCGTTTGAGTTTGGTTGTTTCTTAGTATATTTGCATATGTTTCTTTGTTGTCATATGTCTGTTGCAACAGGGGGTAGTTAAAATTGATGTTATTTAATGGCTGAGCGGGGAAAATCTTCGGTTTAAGGCTTTGTGATTTTTTAACAATTGAGTAGACAGGACAGCCCCTGTAGTTCGCTGTGTGGTTACCTCCGCAATTGCTGCATTTTTTTTATTTTAGGATCATCCTTGGATTTGTTACATTGGGATGTGTTATGCAACTCTCCACAAATAACACATACGGGTGGCAATTTGCAATATGCCTTGGTTTGTCCATATTCTTGGCAATTCATACATTGGACGGGGCCAAATCGTTTATGTGGTTCTTCTACAGTAATTTTACGATGCAATAAGTACTTCAGGTTATATATGGGATGTGTTTCATTTTTTTTCAGGCTTATGTCACCGGGTTCAAGTTCAACACGGAAGAGTGGTTGGGGTTTTTTTCACGATTTCTAATGTTTATCACATTTTTTGTCTTAAAACCTTTATCTTCTAAGCTTTGCTTTATTTCGAGTGGTTCAACATTACAGTCAATACCCTTTATTACAACTTGTAGACCCTTGCTTCCTTTCAGCTGATAAGTGTAAAAACTTTTCTTTTGAGTTTCAAAATCTGTTACAACCTTTCTATAATCGTTTTCACTATTGACCTGTATTTTAAAAAGAGTTCTCTCCTATTAATGATATCAGGCTCTGAACCAGTGAGTTTGAATTATTTTCTCTCAAGTAAATTGGGGGTGGTTTTATAGAGGTAATTTTATTTACTGGTTCATCTGTTTCACATTCCAGTATAGAAAAACGATTTTCATTATTAAGTCTATTAGGTTCACTATCCTTATATAATTTAGCCAAGGGTGCCGCTTTCGAAGACTTGGGACTTCGTGCCCTTTTTAATACTGTAACATACCGGTCCATTCCAACCTGTATTTGGGATTTGCTATCTTTATTTAATGGTTGACTAATCTTGGGTATTGCGCCGCTTAATGGGTTAATTTTAATTGTAGTCGGTGTGGTGGATTTCGTTTCTGAAGCTGATATTGCTAGCATACTTTCAGGCGTAAATAAAGTATTTGTATTTTTTGGTAACTCCAGATTAACAGCTGTTGGGTTTTCTTTTGTTTGACAATCATTAGTTGTTGACAATGCGGGGGAACAAGAACTAGCACGGTTAACAGGCTTGGCGGTTAAAAACAAGCTGTCATCTATTCTTGTGTTTGTTTTGTTTTTATTTTTTTCATCTGCATTAACTGTTACGTATGCATTTCTGCCGTTTACACTCAGCCTTCGCTCACTGTTTTCGTTTAAGAGACTCATTTAAGAGTAGTTGTAAATAATTTAGTTAACACTCTTGATCTTTATTTAATGTTAATGTACAAAAAAGGTTCAAAAAAGAAATAAAGAATTTTCTTTACTTATTTGTCTTTTAGTTTATGTTTTGATTTTTTTTTTATTTAATATTATTAAAATATAAGTGTCCTTTCGCGTTAATAAAAAACAGGTGTAATTTATATTTATTTCCCGATAAAAACATTAGGATAACGAATTAACTCGGAGTAAACAAATAGAACACGTCCAATCTCTATCACAGTCGACATGGCATTTTTAGGTGAAATTAGTTTTTTCATTCATTCATAAAATTGTAAAGAGCAGGTACATTTTTTTACCTGTTGTATTTTTGTTTTTATATTTATTTTACCTGTGCCTTTTTTGCATTTACATATACAGTAGCCCAATAAAGTATACATACAGGAATTCAAATTAAATTTCCTTCGCTGAAAGCTGTATTTGTAAGTTAAAAGAAAAGATATATATATGTTAAACAAATAAATTCACAGTCGGGTTTAGCAACATTTCCTATCACGTTCAAAATTTCACCGTTAGTAAAATTTTTGATTCTGAGTCAAATAACGATATTTTTTTAGGTTTTTTGGTCTTTAATGTTCAAAATATTATGAAACTTAATAGCTCCGCCCACCCAAAAGTAGGCGTGACCGAGAATAAATTTTTCGATATTTTACTCAGAATCAATAACTCTAATAACTGTGAACTTTTGGGCGTTATTTGAATTTTTTTTTTGCTAAAATCGACATAAGACATGTATTATTATATATCTCATAAAAAACTGCTTTAAATTAAAGTAACATAATAATTGTTCCTGTATGTAGACTTTCTTGGGCGACTTTATGATTCTTTCACATAAAATTGTTCTTGCACAATTATTTTCTATGCTGCTTATATTTTTGTTTGTTCTCCTGTTACAAATTTTACGAAAGGATATATTTGAATGTACAACAACACTTTATATGATAGATTTCATTCATAAAATGCATTCATTGCATTTTATTTCTTTTTATATCCTGTTATTTATTATTACATGGTATTCATTGGCTGTTGTTGTCACATATTGTTGTTGCATTATCTATCCTTTTTTAACCGCTTTAATACAAAATTATTTTTTTTCTTACTAATTTTTCTGGACTCCTATTAGCACCAGCATGAATACATTTGAATTCGTATTAAAAAATCAAACAATCAATCAAAAAATACAAAAATATCCTCCGCTAACCTTTGTCCAGAATCTTATTTAATGTATTTTCATTGCATTGCTATCTTTCACAATACATACAATTACATACCTCAAAAAATAAAACTTTTATTGCACTAAAATTCTTTATTAACACACATTTCAATACAATTTTTTATTTTGTACACCCAAATAAACTTCATAGTTTTTTTCACATTTTCACGGCAAAACAAAACCATATACCTATGTGGCGGAAATATTTTAAAAATAAACATTTTCGCTTTAAACATTTTGATCTCCGCACCATTTCGTATTTTACATTTTTCAACTTCGTATGGTACTTTTATCATCTTAGATATTTTCATTGTTTGAATTTTTCACTGCGCATATCGTTTGCAGTTTATGGGTTTCACGCTGCAATTTGTTTGCATGTATGAGTTTTTGTAGTAAATTTTTTGTATATTATACACAAGCAATTTCATTTGTTTTTGCTAACCAAAAATATACATATATTTAGGCAGAAAATGTTTTAAAAATTAAAAATTTTCATTTTGTCTTCTAGCTGCAACGTAAAATATTGTGTAAGGCAAAATATTTTTGGAAAAACTGCGACAAATACATATTTCTACCATGAAGCTTGTGCATATATGGCATTGGTTTATAGTCTGTATATTTTCAGTATTTGTGCACATTAATATGAAAACGATTCATATTTATTGCGCATTCGGTAGTCAAATGTAAAAAACATTTAACTAATTTTAAACCCTGGTTATATACATACATTTTTTTGTCTATTCGGCATAGCCAAATGTTGCATTATAAGTTGTTTTTTGTGTAAAGCCTAGTACTCTGTTCATATTTGCGAAAAATTATGTTTTTTTCATGCGAAAAATTTTATATGCTGTTTGACAGCTAGCTGTTAGTTTTAACTTCGTTCGAAAGAAGTGCTGCATATGTTATTTCGTGTGGATTTTTCCACGGTTGCCAGATTTTTCCAAGGTTGCCAGATGTATTTCACATGTTTTCCACAATAAAAACAGAGTACTGCTTTTGCGAAATTATTTCGCATATATTTCATTCCAAATATTTTATATGTAGTTTGACAGCATTTCGCACGAAATTTTGAACAGAGTACTGTAGTGGTCTGATGGTTGGCAACACTAAAGTGTCAGTCAATGACACTTTGCTGTTACGAACTGCAACCATCTTCGATTTAATTACAACTTCCGTTTTAATTAATTGTAAGATCGGATTATAAGAAGGACAACACTAAAAACGTGTTGCAATAATAATTATAAAATAATAAATAAATAAATAAAGAGACATTATAACATCAGGTGTGGGTTACGACTTCCGTACAACACAATACAAGTTTTTAAATGGATTTGAGACCAAACCGCCAAGCGATGGCAGATGCTTTAAAGGCTGCAGGAATACAATTTCCGGAATCTGCCACGTTAATTCAATTGCGGCCATTATACGAAACATTGGTGGCTATGAAAAGGAACGAAGAACGCGCCTATGCACTAGGGATATAACTATATATATTGTTAGTTATGCACTACTGATATAACTATATATATTGTTAGTTATGCACTAGGGATATAACTATATATATTGTTAAAAAAGTTCACGCACCAAACGCAATAAAGTTTTTCATAAAATATTTTCGATAATTTTGAAATACAATATATTTTATTTTAATAATAACTGCGGACATACTTCAAACGATAATTTTTAAAAAAGGGAAGTATCCCTCACACTAGCAAAAAAAATTATTTACATAATTTTTCAGAGAAAAAAAAGTTTGGTTTATTTTAGAAATTGGTATTGGTGCGTGATGTTTTTGATTCCAAATGACATAAAAAAATGATTTTCATTACTTATACAACATTGGCCATCACGTGGTGATATGCCAAAAATTTCGCCAAAATTAGTTATATGCCTACTATGCACGTGCTGCTGTCGCCACAACTGGTGCCGAGGTTTCTGCCGCCAATGAAATGGCTAATGCGAATATCCCCGATGCCAACAAAACTGAAGTAAGTGAAACATGTGCCATTACTGCAAGTGAAACCGATGGCATTGCTGCCAGTGCAACCGATGCCATTGCTGTAAGTGTAACCGATGCTACTGCTGCTAGTGCAACCAACGCTGTTGCTGCTGCCAGAAATATATATAAACAATTATTCGTCCATACTGATGTCACAAATGTGTCTGCCGTCCCTTGCTCAAATAATTCCGCTGCCGACTGCGACGCTGAAAATGAGCTGAAAAATTTAAGGATACGCTTGGAAGTATTAAAGCTGCAGCAACAGATACGCGAACTAGAGTCACGTGAACAACCACTTATATATTCACGGCGAATTGATTTGTCAGAGCTCGATGCCGCCATACCGCCTTTTAGTGGGGACGACCATCATGACATCATCAAATGGTTTGTCCAGTTCGAGGACTACTCGAACATTTACGGCTACTCCCCTAAAGAAAAGTGTCTTGGCATTCGCCGTCTAGAGGGAACGGCCCTGAAATATGTTAATAGTATGGGTCTTGTTGTGTGCGATGAACTGAAGGCAAACTTAACTAAAATTTTCAAGCGAACTGTGTCACGGCAAGAGGTATACCGGCAGCTCCGTTCGCGCACATTAAAGCCGAACGAAACATGCTTAAGCTACGTAGTAGATATGCAGTCCATCGCCACCAAGTCGGATATTGAAGAGCAGGAGCTAGTCGATATAATCATTGCCATTACATTCCTCTACGGGGCTAGCTCTATGGACGAACTGATAAAACGAATGGACAGGTATGAGCAGCGGCGACAGGCTGGTGCAGGAGTTTTAAAGGGAATCAACTCAGCAGCAAACAAGAACAAAATGGCCGCCGCGAATGAAAAAACAGATGCCAAAACACCAGATGCCAGCGTGCGATCAAGGCGAATTTATACAAGGTGGAGTCAGTCAAACAGCTGATAATTTTTTTTTCGCTTTTGGGTTCTAACAACTGTCAAAGCTTGTTTTTATATTTAAATATCTACATATTCTAAGCTTATTAACAAAATATTTATTTTTTACATAAATAAGTAAAGCCCTCACTATTCAATTATCTACATTATATTAAGTTTAAATACTTATTTGTTTAATTTTTCATTTAGGTTTTTTGACATTTGTTAAGACCAATCGTTGTTTTTGTAGAACTGACACCACCTTGTATTAATTCGCCTTGCGTGCGATGCTATAATTGCAGCCAGTTCGGGCACTACCAGAGTCGCTGCCAAAAGCCGAAACGGCCACCCAATTCATGCTTCGTGTGCGCCGAGGTTGGTGACTTCCACCAGAATTGCCCCAAGACGAACAATATTACTGCGGCCATAGTTGGACAGAACTAGCAGTTAGATGTGTATCAAATGGTAAGTGTTGCCTTTGCTAAACGATATAAACGCACTGAGCTTATAGATTGTTTTTCTTGACTCGATTCGGGTAGTCCCATTAGTTATGTCAAGAAATCTCTCAACCCATTCGAGCCTGATGGTATTGGAAAAGTGTTGCCGTATCGCGGAATCGGGAACAAAATGTCATAGGCTGTGTTCAAGGGGAAATATATTTTAAAAACAAATGTATAATGCATAATTTTTGCTGCCAGATGAAGAGGCAATGATACCGATGTTGATGGGACGAGATATTTTATCTAAATTTAATATTTACTTATGTAAGGCAAAAATAATATATAATAAAAGTGAACTACTGAATATGAATTTAAAACAAAACAAACCGAATTTTAAAGTAATCAGCGCGCTTATGTCGTTTAGTCTATACAGAGATCAGAGGGAAGAAATTAGTAAACAAAATATTGAAGTATTAGAAGCTTTGCCATTTAATGTTATAAATAATTTAGATATTGTGAACACTGAGGAGGGAAAATCTAAAATAGAAAAATTGGACGGAATTAACCTAAATGCTTTTGATGTAGAGGGGGCCGACGTCTTATGTACAAGTGAACTAGACATTATTGAAGAAAATATTGAATGTGAAGAAATAATTCAGACGGCATGCGCGATTGAGACAAAGCTCGACATTAATATAGATAATAACATGGCTGCAATGGATGCTGATTTGTTGAGGTCGCTTATATTTGAGAATTATTTTTTACGAGCGGGAACTATTTCTAAACGGACGGAATATTGTATGCGAATTAGATTGACGAATGACGTGCCAGTGTATAGTGGGCCGCGCAGACTTTCTTATCGCGAACGAACAGAAGTTAAATTGAAGCTTGAGGAACTTATGGATAAGGGAATAATTCGACCGAGTGAGTCACCCTACGCTTCTCCTATTGTATTGGTCAAGAGAAAAAATGGGGATCTAAGAATGTGCATCGATTACCGATCACTAAATAAGATCACGCTCAAGGATAATTATCCACTTCCACTTATTGAAGATTGTCTTGATTACTTAGGTGCTAAGAAATATTTTTCGACTCTTGACCAAGAAAATAGTTTTCACCAGGTGCCTATGCACGAGGATTCAATTCAATATACTGCTTTCGTGACTCCGCTCGGTCAATATGAATATTGCTACATGCCATTTGGTCTCAAGAATGCTGGCGCAGTTTTTCAGAGATTTATCAATACGGTGTTAAGGGACCTCATTGATAAAGGGAAGATAGTAGTATATTTAGATGATATAAGTATTGCTACCAGCTCATTTGAGGAACACCTGGAGATTTTGGGTGAAGTTTTGCGGACTCTGAAAGATGCAGGTTTGAAACTGAATTTAAGAAAATGTAAATTTGCTTATCACGAACTAGATTTCTTAGGGTATAAGGTAAGTCAGAGGGGAATTTGTCCGAGCGACGATCACGTTAGGACAATACATCAATACCCTATACCGTCAAATCATGAAGAGCTGGAACGCTGTTTAGGCCTTTTTTCGTAGGTTTGTTTCTGATTTTTAAAGAATAGCGAAACCATTAACGGGACTGAAAAATAAATCTTTTGTTTGGACAAATGAATGCACTGAAGCGTTTTTGACGTTAAGGGAGAAACTAGTCAGTTCACCAGTGCTGGTAGTGTACGACCCTCTCCGGGAGACGGAACTCCACACTGACGCTAGCTCAAAGGGTTTTGTTTCGGTGCTGCTGCAGAAACAGGATGATGGGAAGTTTCACCCGGTATCTTATTATTCTGTACATCAGGAGCAGAATCAAGATACCACAGTTTCGAGTTGGAAACTTTGTCTATTATATATGCCATAAGTAGGTTCCGGGTATACTTAGAAGGGATTAAGTTCACAATAGTCACCGACTGTAACTCACTAACATTGACATTAAACAAGAAGGCGATTAACCATAGAATTGCCAGGTGGGCATTAGAATTAGAAAACTTTGATTATGATATATGACACCGTATGGGTAAATTGATGTCGCATGTTGATGCCCTCAGCCGTACGCCACCGCCAGTGATAGCTTTCGTGGATATCTATGATGTGGACGTAAATATACAGATTGCCCAGAGTAGGGACAAGGACATCCAACGCATTAAGGTTAGATTCGAGGAGAGAGAGGTGGAAGGATATGAAATGAGCAATGTACTGGTTTTCCGCCGCGGGGGACACACGAGAAATATGTACACGTGGGAATTGAAAAGTGTATGAATCAGATCAAGAAAAATTATTGATTCCCGAATATTAAAAATAGACTTAACCAATTTATAAGAAATTGCCTTAAATGCATATACTATTCGGCGCCTCATAGAAAAAACGAGAGAAATTTATACAGTATAGAAAAGAAACCGGTACCATTTGACACATTGCATGTGGACCATTGTGGTCCTTTACCAGCAATAAATAACGGAACCAATGGAACACTCTGATTGGGTGGAAAAATTGACGCAGGTAGAATTTTCTGAGAATAATACGACTCACTGTACGACGGGTCAGTCACCTTCTAGGATACTGTTTGGGGTAGAACAGCGCGGTGAAATAATAGATGAATTGACCGAACATTTACAGGAAGCATATGAAAATTATCAATATTTAGAAGATAAAAGTAGTTTAAGTGAGAAGGGGGATATTGAATATCAAGATTATGAATTTTTGGAGGATGAATTTATGGAAGAAGAATGACAATCGAGGTCGATTGTTTTGTCAGGTCGGCCGAGATTGTAGTGGTCTGATAGTTGGCAACACTAAAGTGTCAGTCAATGACACTTTGCTGTTACGAACTGCAACCAACATCGATTTAATTACAACTTCCGTTTTAATTAATTGTAAGATCGGATTATAAGAAGGACAACACTAAAAACGTGTTGCAATAATAATTGTAAAATAATAAATAAAGAGATATTATAGTACCTAGCTTAAAATGTATGTGTTTTTTAATTTAAAAATGTTAGCCTTTTTTTACCCACTTTTTAGCATTTTTTAGCCTTTTTCCTAAGTAGCCCTTTTTGTTCACCACGAATTGGCAACACTGGTCATGTGTGACCCTACCTTAAAGGGTGGATTAGCCGACTGTAATGTAATGTAACCTTAACGGAACAGCTGATCCTTTCTATTGTGTGTAAAGTAGTTAAAGCAGTTATAGTGACAAAATGTAACTTAACTGTAACGTCTGAACCTGTTAAAAACAGAATTTCTTTACGTTTCTACGTGACATTTACTAACGGTGTTGTCAACTTGTTGTTTTTAAAAGTCTTGTATAAAAAATACTTATGCTCAGAACGCTTAACAATATTTTCAATGTTCTAAAAATGTTTTAAATATTTCAATAATATATGTAAATACATAAATAAAAAACATGTTTTGTTTAAGATATTTTTACAAATAAAGCATGAGTGTCTGTAATTCTCATTCACTCTATAGTTTGATTTGTATAATATCTTTAGTTTTTCTAAAGCCTTTAGGGAAAAGGGTTGACGAGGTACAGTGTGTATTACACAGATTTAGGTTAGTTCAAAAGAGAATGAGAAAAATGTCTGCCTTTCAATTTCTGCATTGTAAAAGGGGACAAAGGAACTAGCATATCCCACAACAATAAATGTCAGTGAATTTATCAATAATTGGGAAATTTAGCACAATTCTTACTAAAAAAAAACTTTTTATTGTTATGGTAATATTTACTTATACAAATTAGTTCTTACAAGCATTTATAAAATGTATACTAATAATAGTCGAAAGTAATAAGTTTGAAAATATTAAATTAATATTTTGTTTCACAAATTAAATTAACAAATTAGGGCCATTATTACAACTTGCCTTTATGTTCGAAATAGTGAAGGTAAAACTTTATGCAATAGAAAAAGGTACCCTTAAAGTTAACTATTACTATTACGAACATAAAGGCAAGTTGTAATAATGGCCCTTAGTATAAAGTACAATACAATATTAATTAATTTTTAAGTTATCGGACCTTTAATAAATAAAGTCTGTATGACAAGGTAATAAATAATATTTATAATTGTCTCCTAATGGGTTAATATAAACATATATGAAGTCACTTCGAAGCTCTTCACAATGATGATGAATACATTATGTGTACGGTTTATTTACGGTTATTACCAAAAAAGTTTAATAATTTTTTTTTAAAATCGCAGAAAAAAATTATAAAATCGCTTGAACAGTATTTAAAACAATCCTGTTGATAACACTTTCAAACAGCTGTTAAAATTTGTTTGTTTATGTCAAAAACATATGACACATTTTAAATGTTCTATAATCGCACTAAAGTGTTACGTTAAGTCAACATTACGGTTACATTACATCAACGGTCGGCTAACCCAGCCTTAAGTCGTTCTTTTGTATAGAATGTATGTGTTTATTAATTAAAAATTTTTAGCAATTTTTTAAGAAACTTTTTAGCCTTTTTTTGCAAAGAATTTAGCCAACAACTGATACAAAGTAATGTATAATCAATTCATTATTAAAAATACCTTAAAATTTAAAGAGCATTTATAGGAAAACGCCCTTAAAAATTGGGGTTAAACAAGTAATATTAAGATTACAAAAACTATAAATCTACAATTGAAGTTTAAGTTAAAATTTTTAATGTGAATTCAACAAAGATTTATTGAACATATTTGTAGCTCATTAAATATTATTTAAACCTCATTTTTTATGGTTTCAAGAAAGTGATGTCCGTTTATAGGAATATGTACCCGTGTATGTAAGAGAGTAACTAATAAACTATTCTGCTGTTTTTTATCTTTATATGTAGTCATGCCCACTTTTTGTAAAATAGTTATTTTGCTAAACTTGTATCCAATTTGTTATGCGGAACACTCTCTCTAAAGATATACAGTAGCCCAAGAAAGTCTACATACAGTAAAAATTATTATGTTACTTTAATTTAAAGCAGTTTCTTTTAGTTTTTTTTGTAAGATATATAATAATACATGGGTTATGTCGATTATAGCAAAAAAAAAAAAATTCAAATAACGCCCAAAATTTCACCGTTATTAGAGTTATTGATTCTGAGTAAAATAACGAAAAAATTATTCTCGGTCACGCCTACTTTTGGGTGGGCGGTGCTATTAAGTTTCGTAATATTTTGAACATTAAAGCCCAAAAAACCTAAAAAAAAATTCGTTATTTGACTCAGAATCAAAAATTCTAATAACGATGAAATTTTGGACGTGATAGGAAATGTTGCTAAACCCGACTTAAGTGATGTTGTTTTAATTTTTTTTGGTGTGAATTTATTTTGTTAACAAATATATTTCATCGAAAGAAATTTAATTTGAATTCCTGTATGTAGACTTTATTGGGCTACTGTACATACCTAGCCAAATTTGTGACACAACCATGCCTTACCAGATTCACAAATTATTTCCAAGAAACCAAAATATTTACATGTATTGGTTAGATGACACGCCCTTTTTGCAATTCTATTATTTGTCTTATTATGTGTGACGCAACAGTGATTTCCATAATATTTACAAACAGGTAATACGAGTCAATGTCATTTTACGTTTTTGGATCCAAAATTTAATAAATACTATGTACAAATTATATATGCAAATTGAAGGAAAGTATACAAAACCAAAAGTTTCTAAGCATTTCTTTTAATAAATATATGGATTAAAAGTTCCAAATTTTGGTATACCATTGGTCACTACATTGATAGATTTGTTTGGTAAAATTTTAGGCATCAGTCGAGTTGCATGGAATTACATCCCATAAATTATAGTTTAATGTTAGTGATCCAATTACCATTGTGTATAATCTTAACTTCCTGAAGCTCTCATCACTAACATCGTCAGTGAAAATGTATCAACAGGCTTAGCATATTGAGACCCATCAACCAAGACAATTACAATTAGACGATTAATTTATTCATATTTTCTGGATAATAAATAAAATTATACGTATTAACTTTTCATCATTTCAGTTAGTAAATATGTATATGAAAACTTGTTTTTTTTAATCACGAAACATTCAAAAGTACACAACATATATACGTATAATGATTGTTTTTAATAATTCGACATGTAACTTATCAGTCTACATATATTGGCAAATAATTACAAAAACGTATGATTTTTCGGCGATTGTCAAAATTAAAATCGCAGGTTAAGGATAATTTAATAAATTCAAAATAATTATAATATAATTGTAACATTTTTCACTCACCTTAAAGTCAATATATCCATTTTTATCCATATCAAATGTACGAAAAACGTGGTCACAAAATTCCTCTGCATTTCCAGATGGGAAAAACATTTTGTACATATCCACAAATTTTGCTGGTGTTAATCTTCCATTGGGACAATCTTGCTGTGTAAATATTTTTTTTTATTATATTATAACATACTTTAAAATATTTACCTTAAATCCTTTATACCACTCCTTTATAGTGGCTTCATCATAGCGAGTATGAGATTTTAGAAATTCCATATCTTCTTTTGTTAAACGGTCTTTGCTACTTAAGCACCCCATGACACAAAACGTTATACTATTTTATTTTCGACTTGATTCAAAAACACAAATGTTCTATTTAAAAATCTTTATAATTGGTTATTTTAAATCAACAATTTTGTAAAAAATACATTTAAACTTTTGTTGTAAAATGATATTCAAGAATTAAATCAGTTCATATACATGTATGAAACAGGTAATCGAATATTATTATATATATTTATAAGCATGCGCAATGTTAACGTCGTCCTGTTTAAAATTGGATAGGTTATTTAACATAACTTCTAGGATTTCTGGTGTTGCCGTACTTTTTTTAAGAAATCTAACATGATTCTCTGCAAAAAATCAAAGAAAAGTTGATCCTTCAAAAAAAAAAACATTAAGCCAAAATTTCAATACAATCTATATTTTCTGTAAATCCTTTAAACATATTTGCATTTCATAATTAGAAGTTGTGAGAATTTTGTTTAAAAAATCAATGTCTATGTTATAGACAGATAACTTTGAGGTTATGTCGTTGTCAGTAGCAGTTGATGTATCAATTTCACAAATAAGAACCCAAAAATGTAAGCAATAAAAATGTTATGATATAAAGTTTGGACGTCGGTAGTCCCAAAATCTATTTAAGTTTTTGCTGAAAGTCTTTAAAGATTAACTTTAAAGACTTGTAACTTTTCCGCTTTTGTACAATTTTTCTATCAATATCTGTATGTATAATAAGGATTGGCAATAACTGTATTTACTCAAAATTAATGGATATGCCCCAAATCAAGGTTGGCGTTCATGTTTTCTCATACAATTTACATATAACCAAAACAGTGTTACCGTTTTGATTATTTATAACCAAAATTGGTTATTTTTTTCCTGATGTGTAGATGTGGATTTATTTTTCATTTTGGTTACTTTTTTCAAAACATGTTGTTATAGACAGATTTTTCAATATTTAAATATACAATCGTAACGATATCGAAAATTGAAAAATTTATACGTTTTTCATATATTGCATGCAAAATTTGTTATACCTAACTTTCTGTTAAGTCAATATTAGTAAGACAACACTAGTAACTGTTAAGTCAATACTAGTAACATTTTGCATGAAATATGTATATGAAAAAAACGTACAAATTTTTCAAATGGGGCAAGGTTTATGGAACTTCTGAGGAGTAAATAAAGGCTTTTTATATAAGTATTTGATATTGTTGAAAACGTTTGGACTTGAAGATTGATATTTTAGTAAAATTAAATAATTTTTGGGACGTCATTTATTTGGATTACATTTACGTCATTTTCAATAAAGAAAAATATAAAATTTGAATTAATGTTAAATTTTAACGATCATAACAAAATTAGGAACTAATATAAACTCAAATGTCCTTAAAACAACGATATTACAAATTTTGACATTTTTATACCCTACACCACCATAGTGGGGAGGGTATAATGCGTTTGTGTAGATGTTTGTATTTATATTAGTCTAACACCCACCTAAAAGTATACCGATCGACTTAGAATCACTTTCTGAGCCGATTCCGCTCCAAATAAGTTTTATATATTTGTTACGATCGGTCCATAATTATTCATAGCTCCCATATATACCCGCTTCCGAAAATCAGTTTAACGTGCATAAATCTCTTAAAAATATTGGTATACATACAAAATTCAACATAAATAACTTTCATATAGACATAAATCAATCGATCTAATTTCATGGTGATCGGTCCATAATTGCTCATAGCATCCATATAAGGCCCACTTCCGAAAAGCACTCACGAATATTAATTATTGATATTTTAAAAGAAAAATCTGTTTGCTCATTTACTTAGTGTAGGGTATAATATGGTCGGGCTTGACCGACCATACTTTCTTACTTGTTTTATTTTCAAATACCGAAATTCCTATACCGGGGAAAATGTGTTCCAAAAACAGAGTTTTTTTTAGAAAAGTGCCTACTGTGACGTTATTTACCGTGTGATAGTAAAAAAAATTTGTACAAATATGAAGCTTTTTTTAGGTTCGGTGCTTTGCCTTTTTAGAATTTTTTACTCAAATCTAAATTTTTTATTAAAAAATTGGTCAAGTCTGGATAGGTCTGGGGTGTGTTGTGTCCGCTAAGCAAAAATTTACTTTATACGCTTTTGCATTAAATTCTCTTTACGGAATATATATAGGCCTTTTTGGGATAAAACCTAAAAAATACGGCACTTTTTACATTTTCCAAGAGATGTTTTAAAAAAAAATCGAACCTCCGTAGGCCCGCCACTAATACCCAGTAAAAACTTCGCTTACAAATCTACAATGTCTTTTTTAATAACTTACTTTTTAAGTAGTAAAGTCTAAAAAAAAAAAATAAACAAACAAAACAAAAAAACTGTTACTTTTCTTCAATTTGCCCATTTTTTTTTATTGCATGTTTATTTTTAGAAAAACAGAAAAGAATATTGCATTACTGTGTGAAAACCATTATTTGATGTACAATGAAATAACTAAGCAGTGGTGTTTGGCATCAATCCAAGTTTTCCAAAATTGTTATAAAAATAAAACAAACAAATTTCAAGTTTAAATTAGAGACGAAGATCTCTTTTTATTGTTAATAAATATTACCTCGTAGAAGGAATATATTGCGTTTTCTTAGTAAAATGCACGTAGTGCTTATGTCGAAGACAATTTGACAAGTGTTTTTTAATGCTAAAATAACAAGCATAATTTGGTGGCAAACAATATTTAAGGACCCGTTAACGGTTTACTCGCTAGAATCTAGTAAAATACTTCCAGCAAAGTTGCATAAAAAAAGGAAGCAACAATAAATTCTAACGTTGTTAAAAATAGTATAATAAGTTTAATGTAGTTATTACCAAAAGGATGCAACCTAAACAAGTGGTGTAGTGAGCACAACGGCAGAATACCAAACAGAAGGTTGCAGGTTCGAATCGGGTCTGCGACTTATTTTTTTATTTTTTTGTGTAAATAAAAATTCTATAAATAACTCTACTACCAAATAATTACATTTTACCATCCGGCATCTCATAAAAACAAGAATTTTCCGTAACTAATGTGACATATAAACAGTGAGTTAGTTAATTGCAAATAATTTATATTTGCGAATAGGCTACGTATAAACGTGGTATGAGACACGTTAATGGCCTGGCGATTTTTTAATAACTTTAACATTTTTTGACCAATTTCTGTTTTTTATGTCTCATTAGAACGACAATTGCGTACACATTTCGATTCATTTAAATTAAATTGCAAAAGTAATTTTTTAATGGCAAAATTTTTACAAAAACTGAAAAAATGCATTTTTTCCCCTTGTAAATGCATCTCAAAACTTCAGAGGGCTTGCGGCACGTGTTATCCCCAACCGATTTACCTAAAATTTTTTCAGGATGATTTTTTTTACTAATGTTCACCAAACTGGAGGGTGAGAATGGCCAAAATCCAACTTTCGTTTATTAAGGGCCACCCTAATAAAAACCTGTGTATTTAAAAAAATTAAACTTCATACTTCTGTTCAAATTTTTTTTAAAAAAAGTTAAAAACATGCAATAAACTTTTTTTGGTTAGTTTTTTAGTATTTTGGTTATTTTTTTAATTAAACTTGGTTACAAATATTTTGAGGGTGTGGCAACACTGAACCAAAACAAATAATTTATTTTTTGTCGTTCAGCAAAAAATCGTACAACTGTGTTCAGCGTATCAGTTATATTTAAGTTTGTTCGTTTTAAATGTTTTTTTTTTTTAAAAAAATTCCATTTTCGAACACAAAAAGAATAGTGAAATCTAGCAGACATTTAAAGAGAAAATAAGTCCAGTTTGAATGAAATTTCATATGCGCAAGGAAGAATTAGCTATCAATTATTTCTTATAGCTCCAATGATTTTCGCATTTGAAATTATATTTTCAATATTTTTACCCACACTACTCCAGTTTTATAACAAAAATTGGTTATCTTTTTTCCTGATGTGTAGATGTGTATTTATTTTTCATTTTGATTACTTAGAATTAAACGATGTCCGTCTGGCTGGTCTGCTGGCTGGCTGTCCATGTAAACCTTGTGCGCAGAGTACAGGTCGCAATTTTTAAGATATTTCGATATATATTATTGGTATTTGGCCCAAGGACCAAGCCTATTGAAACTGGCTGAAATCGGTCCATTATTTCACCTAGCCCCCATACAAATGTCCTCCCGAAATTGGACTTTATCGGTCATAAATGTTTAATTTATATATGTATCTCCACAAATTCCGCTCCAAATTAGTTTTATATATACAAAATTCATGTCACCAAATTTTGTTACGATCGATCCATAATTAGTCATAGTTCCCATATAGACCCGCTTCCGAAAATCACTTTAACGTGCATAAATCGCTTAAAAATGTTGGTATACACACAAAATTCAACATAGTTAACTTTCATATAAACATAAATCACACAACCCAATTTCATGGTGATCGGTCCATAATTGGTCAAAGCTCCCATATAAGGCCCTCTTCCGAAAATCGCTCAAAAATATAAATTATTGAAATTTTAAATTTTTAGTGTAGGGTCGGGCTTGACCGATCATACTTTCTTATTTGTTAATATTTAGCTCAACCTTTGCTATTGGTTTAGATTTTATTAAAAATACTCTAATAAAAACTACCAATGTCGTATACGACAATGATATTTCAATTCAAATATTAAAAATTTTATTAATAATTTATTTTATAAAAATTATAAAATAGTTTTCTTGCTGTAGCCAGTAACGCAAATAAGATAATATGAAAAATGTTCAGCAAAACCACAGCAAAAGTGTAATATTTGAAAATCTATGCCACTATTTGAAAGATATTCATGTAGAGGTTAGATAAAATGAAGTACATTTAAAAAAAATTAAAAGATTTAAATTCAGTAAAAATTCAGTAACTGGAAACATTTTTTTTACATATTTAAAAAAAATTATTTCTGTCGATTTTTCAGAATATTTTGCTATTAAGAATTTATTTTCATAACATTTTAAATGTTGAAATCTTGACATAAAATTTAACTTGAAGTATAAAAACCTGTGTAAAATGTATTAAAAAAATTAAATTTCATACTTTTTTTTTAAAAAAAGTTAAAAAGACGTTTGCAAATTTTTTTTTTAGTTACTTTTTTAACATTTTGGTTATTTTTTTAATCAAACTTGGTTACAAATATTTTGAGGTAGTGGCAACACTGGTGGCAACTTAATTAGCGAAAACTTAACATCTCGCAGAGAATTTACCTAACATTGCACAGTGGGGCAGAATCGAATTTTTTGGGAAATAAATCTGGCATTTCTAAACGGTTGGTCCGATCGGAATAAAATTTGAATTGGGCGTAGCCAAGGAGTATTCGAGTTTAAGTTATTAAAATGGGCCCTACAAATAATCCAGGGGCGGCGCTATGGGGGCTCAAAGTAGGGTACCTTCGACATGTAAAATTTTTAAACATTTTTTGTTACCCATCCGATTTCAAAGAATTTTATTATCTCTTATAATTTCCTAGTTATAGGCATTTCAAAATTGAAATTTTAAAATTTTGCCATACCTTGATCCGCTTTTTTAAAAATATAGGGTGCACTTTTGGACCGAATGGATTCGATTTTTTTTTGTTAGTTAGACAACTAAATTACCAACAACATACAAAAGATTTCAGAGCAATATCAATTACGAATCCAAAAATAACAGATTTTCAATTTAAAAATTCAAAAAATAGTATATTTTTTTATTATTTTAATTTTGAAATGCCTACAACTAGAAAATTATAAGAGATAAATAGCACACTCAAGCATGTTTCAAGATCTAGCCGAGCGTTCTCCAAAAATATAAAATTCTTTGAAATCGGATGGGAAACAAAAAAATGCCACGTGTTTAAAAATTTTACATGTCGAAGGTACCCTACTTTGAATACCCCTCGAACACTCCTTGGCTACGCCCAATTCAATTTTTCCCGATCGGACCAGCCGTTTAAAAATGCCAGATTTATTTCCAAAAAATTTCGATTCTGCCCCACTGTGCGATGGTAACAAAATTTGGTGACATGAATTTTGTATATATAAAACTTATTTGGAGCGGAATATGTGTAGATATTTATATAAATTAAACATTTATGACCGATAAATTCCAATTTCGGGAGGACATTTGTATGGGGGCTAGGTGAAATAATGGACCGATTTCAGCAAGTTTCAATAGGCTTGGTCCTCAGGCCAAAGAAAAATTATATGCACCAAAATATCTTCAATATTGCGACCTGTGCTCTGCGCACAAGGTTTACATTGACAGCCAGCCAGACGGACGGATGGACATCGTTTAATCGACTCAGAAAGTGATTCTAAGTCGATCGGTATACTTTAAGGTGGGTGTTAGACCAATATTTTTTGGCGTTACAAACATCTGCACAAACGCATAATTATCATATATTGTAAAGCTGTGTGAAATGTTGTTGTGCTCTCTTTAAATTATATAAATACATAGGGATATTTTAACATAAAAGTCCATTCATAATGCATAATTTTCTGATGCAGTTTTGTAAATGTCTACCCTGTGATTTTTTACTATTTTTTAATATATTATGTCCTCTACGATTTTGACGCGATGTAGAGGCTTAAATGAGATGATCTGTGGTGGTCATGCTGGAGGGGACAGTTTAACTTGAGTTGGCTGTCTCTGTTAGGGTCTCCCATTCCATAAGGGCACACGGTGAGCATGACACTAAGAACTACCCTCCCCTCTGTCTGATAGCGTTTTCCCCTCACTGAGAGCGGTGGCTTTCATGGTTATTGTCCGGCTGGTCCCAAAGGGCTCCTATATTGTCCGTCCGAAATCCACCAGCGTCTGTTTCCCATATTGGGCGGCTGGTGGTCTGCGTCTGTAAGTGAGGCGGCAGTTACTCAACACCTGACATCAGGCATAAAATGCAACCTAAACTTGTCCGTATGGACGCAATGGAAGGTCGCAAGTCATGCCCCATGTAACCGGTCGGGGGCTTCATAATCTCTGGGACCCTACTCCCACAGCGATGGTAACGGGCTGTGGTGAGTCGAGTGCTACTGTGACCCAGGCTAGTCAGGTGATTACACCGGGCCAGACTAGTCTGTATGCACCCAGGTTGGCTGAATGTAAAAAACACAAAGCAATAATTGGTAGTGACCAAAGCTGCGAGGTACCTCTGGATTTCTCCCCAAGTACCACCAAGGGCTGCTAAAGCCCTAACCGTCAACGCGGTTAAACCCCATGTCTCGGGTGCCTCATATGACTAAGTCATATGGGAGGTGCCACGCCCTATGTGGCTACTACTCCCATTTTTGACTCAAATATCTATAGAAACGGTGGAATTGCTTATGCAAAATTTGAGGACTATAGCTATTATAGTTTCCAATATATTTGATATTTAAAATTACCACGCCCACTTGTAAATTCAAAACAAAAAGTAGCCTATAGTTCCTTCCAGACATACAGGAACATACTGTAAAAATGTATAGCAAATCGGGTTAGCCGTTTAGACGCCAAACCAACAAATAAACATACAAACACACATTCACTTTTATATATACATACACATCTGCTCAAAATAATAGATACACCTAATTGGAAAAAATTTAAATGGCGGTAACATTGAAAATTTCCTCGCAAGCGTTAAGAATACATCATATTATTAAAATTTCTATCTGGCAATGTCATGTCAGTCAAAAATCTGGCAACTATTTGCTTTCATGTTGATTTTTAAAAACGAATTTATTTGAATTACAAAAACTTATTTGCTCATAAAAATAGATACACATCAGTAATTTGTAATTTGTTTATATACAATTTTTTCTTTGTGCAATTTTTTGTTCCTATTTACGTGAAACAGTAAGTATAATTTAAATTTTAGCAACAATTTTATAAAAAATAGGACTCTTTTGAAGAAAATGGGACGAAATCATCATTGTACCGAAGATGAGAAAAAAATTGTTCAAACGATGAGAAATCAAGGAAAATCATTACGGGAAATAGCAAAGAGCATAGGAAGATCTTTACATTTTGTCCAAAATGCTTTATCTAAAAAACAAAAAAGAGAAACTCGCGGTAGACCAAAGAAAACCAGTCCAGAAACAGATAGGCGGATCGTCCTTATGGTTAAAAAAGACCCTTTCATATCATCGAAAGCTATTTCTGCGGAGCTATGTAACGAAATCAGTCCACAAACAGTTCGTCGTCGTCTTTTACAAGCTAAATTGCCGGGAAGAATTGCCAGAAAAGTGCCACTAATGCGCCAAAAAAATATCAAGACAAGATTAGAATTTGCTAAAGAGCACTTACAATGGTCCGGGTGTGAAGGCGAAAAAAAATGGAGAAATATTTTATGGAGCGACGAAACAAAAATAAATTTGTTTGGAAACGACTGCCAAAGAAATGTACGCCGACCAAAAGGAAAAGAATTCCACGTTAAATTTACAAAAAAGACGGTAAAACATGGCGGGGGAAACATAATGGTTTGGGGTTGCTTTTCATGGAATGGTGTTGGTCCGATATTCCGAATAGAAGATACCATGAATGCTAGTGGGTATAGAGACATATTGGAAAACGTAATGCTTCCATATGCATCGGAAAATATGCCATTAATATGGACATTCCAGCAGGACAACGACCCAAAACATAGTTCAAGATTAGTTAAAAACTGGTTCTTGGAGAATAACGTACCTGTTTTAAGCTGGCCCAGCCAATCCCCTGATTTAAACCCAATAGAAAACTTGTGGAGTGAATTAAAGATAAGGCTTTCGAAGGAAGTTTTCAAAAATAAAGACGATTTATGGGAGAAAACGCAAAAAATATGGTACGAGATTCCATTGGAGAAGTGTCAGAACTTGATATCCAGTATGCCCAGAAGAGTGGAGAAAGTTTTACAAAACAAAGGTGGATATACTGGATACTAGCTTTACTTTAATAATAAACTAATTTTTTTAAGATAAAATTTATTAAGAATTTTTAAAAATGTATCTATTATTATGAGCACCAAATTTTTCGAAATTTAAGAAATTTAATTTACTTTATAATATTTATTATTAATTATGAAATATTTTTTTACTCTCCTTTTAACTATAAATAAAAATCGACTGATTTTTTTTTATAATTTTACAATATACCATTATTTTTTTTCGTTTTTAAAAAATAAATTTTGGTGTATCTATTATTTTGAGCAGATGTGTATATGTGATATTAAACTATACAAATTCTAGAATACAGCCAGTACTGGTTCTTCTTTGGCATTGAGATCAATGAATTTTGTTTGAAATTGCAACCTTCGAAATAATAATCCTTTGCGAAGCCAGTAGCTATTGCTTGGAACCCACAACAGCAAATCAATATTGTGAAAAAAATCAAAATTGATTTTCGTATTTAAATAATAAAATTGTATATTACATTTTTCAATTAGGATTTGTATTTTATGTTCTAAAACGAAATTAAGTTGTTTAATTGGTTCCATAAAGAAGTTATTACGGAGCTAATATGTGTTCTAAAAAACTAGTCTAAACCAATTTTTTGGAAAGTTTTTTTAGAAATAGTTTTATTGAAAAATAATAGGGCTTCAATGACCATTAGAGTGCTCAAAAAAAATAAAATTCCGAATTTGTTTTTTTGGAAAAAAGACCATATTTCACAATTTGTGCTGTAACTTGGAATGAAAACCGATAAATTAATGAATAAAATTGGAAATTAAAGCATTTATGTTAGTATAAATTTGTTTTTCACAAAATTTTATAAATGTACAAATTTTTTCAAAAAAGCCACAAAAGTGAATATTTTAAATTTTTGTAATGACTAATCATAAATACATAAAAACTTTTTGGGGAATCTTGTAACGACTCTTTTTGTTCCATGGACAGACTTGGCACGCTGGTGGTTGCTGCGGCATTAGCTCGTCGTATAAGTGGATTCGTGTCTGTCAATAAGTCGGTTACATTTAAATTTTTCGTGCCAAAATTTGGTTTAGTTAGCTGAGCCTAAATATGATTCTGGAGTTTATGAGTAAGGACTGAGATGTAGATGTCCTTGAAAACTGCCCTCCCCAATTGACATATTTCAGTCAACCATGACATCTTAGTTTGTTCAAGGTTTACTATGATGTCCCAAATCAACCTACCTCTACCTCACTACTAGACCAACATTTGGTATTAATTTAGCACATCATTATTTCGATATTAGTTTTCACAAAATTTCACATCCGAGTTTTATTTAATATACAAAAAGAAACTTAAACTAAAAATGAATATTAGAAAATACGATACAAAAATATAAATACAAAGAGAATAACAAAAAAAATATAAAGATAATTAATATTAATATAGTTAAATTATATGTACATATATATATTATCAAAAAAATAATATTTTTATAAACATAAGGTTAATTATATTAACTATGTGTTTATATAAATTTATGTATATGTTTATGTTATTAATTTGTTTGTTTTAATTTATAGTTTTGATTATTATTTTATTAGTTTATATGCATATTTATTTATATATTTATTTATTTGTGTTATGTTATGTTTATTAATTTATGTTTTGTTATATTTATGTATTTATTTATTTACTTATATATATATATATTTATTTATATTATTGTATATTTATTTATATATATACATATGTTTGTTTATTTGTATTTTTGATATATTTATTTGTTTATTTATTCATATATATATAATTTGTTTTATATTTATTATTGTGTTATTTTACGTATTTAATTATATTATTTGTATGTATTCCTATATACTTATTTATGTTTAATTAATTATTGATTTTTTTTTATATAGATGTATATAAATGTATGTATTTACATAGGTGTAGTTATAACGATATATAGATATTTGAATAAGTTATATTTTTTTTATTAATAACAAACTGGTACGTTTATTAATATCTTATATATGTGTGTATGCAAATATATACACAGATATATTAATATATACAGATTTTAGAATATATATCGTTATAAATATGAATGTATATACATACATACCTATATTTTTAGTATTTTGTTTTGTTTATTTATATATTAATATATTACATTAATATTGCGTGGATAATCTACATTGGTTAATATACTTTATATATACCTAGGTAACAACACAAGATTATTTGCTTATGCAATTATTTTAAATTTTGAATTATCATTTAATATTTCAATTATATTTGATTAATTTTAGGTTTGTTAGTTGGGTTTTCAATAATATGTGTTAATATATTTTAAATATCTATCATATAAAGAAAAATTAGTAAATGTTTAGCATTAGCTCTTGAATATGTTATATAGTGCCCACTGTGGAATGTATTTTGTTCCTTTTGTTGAGCTTTTGGGTTTTGTACTTGGCTACTATTTGTTTTGGGAAATTTAGCTAATACTCACTCGGGATATTTTGTGAGGTGTGTGATTGACGATAGATGGAGTTGCCCAGGGATTATTTCACACAGTGTTGTCTCAATGTTTAATTCCTGCTCATCACTCACCATAAATAAATACTCACGTAAATATCCCGAGGAATTTTCCAGAAGTGTATATATGTACAAGTAAGAATGGATAATGAAATTGTCGTCTGTACCCTCAGTGGGTAACAGTAATCATAAATTAGAATACCTGTTGTCCAAATTTTATTTCCCTTTCATATGTCCTTAAATTGGTTTATTTTATAAATAATTCCCTTATATTTTATGACTGTTCCCTCGCAGTAATGTCCTTTGTTCAAAATTAAATTTACTTTTATATATTAGGAGACAAGTGTGTCGACGTGTTTTCTCTAAGGTGTATAACCAAAAAGAAATATCTCTACAGGATATTAAAGTCAAGTATTCAACGTGACGAATACTACTACTTTTTGCAACTGTGTTGTTTTTATCTAATTTAAAGATTGGCAAGAATGTCTTGCTACCATTTCTCTGTGATTTACGAATTTAGTATAAGAATGAAGAAGAAGTGTCATTTTTTTTATTGTCGTTTTCATAAATTTTCTAGTTAGTAAATAAAAGCAAAAAATATTAAAATACGCGTAGCTAATTGTTGAAACTATTTAATAAAAAAAAACATATTGTCGTGAGTGTCCGTGATCGTCCTAATATATAAAAATAAATTTTAGTTGTCGTTTTCAATATGTTGTGTTCAATAATGAAGGACAACGTAATTCTACCTTCAATGGGTCCAACACCAGTAGTGCGATTCACTAACTTTTAACGAACCGACAATCGTAATGTTTATCGACATAAATAATCGCTTGCAGTAACGATAGTGTGATTCAGTAATTTATTTTTAACGATTGTTTAAGATATAATATCCCTGTCTACAAAATATCAAAATAAGCGAAAAGTAGAAAACCATTATTTGACACATAATGAAATAATTAACCAGTGGTGTAGTGAGTACAACGTTGACTAGCAATCGGAAGGTTGTTGGTTCGACACTTGGCTGCGACTTGCATTTTTTTATTTATTTTTTTTTAGTAAATACATAATTTTATAAATAATTCTACAAACAAAACAACTTATTTCCTGCCAAAATATAAAGGATTACTTTTGGGACATCGCGAACAAAAATAAGTACTTGAATAATTAGTAGAGTACTATAATCGTCAAATTCCCATATTTTTTTTTTATATTTTATTGTAAGTATTAATAAGTTAAGTAAACAAAAATGTGTTTCCATTATTTTTACGATAGTTCCAGCTACAAAAGATGAAGATGACGAAGAAAAAATTGCAAATACACTTTATCGATTAAATAAACACAACTTAAATTATTGTCGCTAACATAACGAATGAAAAACTGCATAAAGTAACAGCTGACTTCAACCGACAGCGAATGTCGTTAAAAATGTTACTGAATAGCAAATTCGAAAAATTTTCGTTATATTTATTTTAACGATACGATTATCGTTATAAAAGTTAGTGAATCGCAGTACAGTTCCAGTTAGATGGCGATCACTTGGACCGGACTGTCCCAGTCAGTGAAAGGTTTATAAACTAGGTCCAAGTAGGTGACTGTCACAATCTTTGGTTTCGTTTTACCTTTTTAATAAAAAATATATTAAAATATTTTATTATTCTGAATTATCAAATTCACCACAAATATCCCAACTATCATAATCTTCATTATTATAATCTTTTTCGTCATTATCATCATCGTTATCATTTGCTGGTCTTGTTCAATAAATAACAACCAGAGTTTGTACACAAAAATTAAAATAAAAAAGGGCCAGGCATTGTCTGGACTTTTTTAAATATAACCTGATATCCTATACTTTTCTAAAATCCATAAAACTAATTTCAACTTTTACTAACTTAATAGTTGTGGCTCATTAAAAGCGGAAATTATCCCATTTTTTGACCTTCTTAATCAAAATTATTCACCCCTATCGCGAATCAATCACCCATATCGGGAATCAATATTTCACATAAAATATGTTCCCTTTTCCCATTTTTCGTTCATAAACTTTGTTCACGTGAAAAAATTCCCCATGTTGTGAAATTTTTAGATAAAATTTTGTAAACAATAAACTGCTGTTACGAACAAAATCAACTATTGTGAATGAAAAGTTCAGGGGAATATCACGATAAATTTTACCTTCGAGGGAAATAGATATTTCATGGGAACATAAATTTCACATGCTTTTCACGATAGGGGTGATTAAAAATATTTACACATAGTTTTTATAAAAAAATACATATACTTTAATACCTGATGTTGAAGTTTCCATTATAAAATATTTACTTTTAATAGATTTAATACTAACAATAATCGCTTGAATTTAAAAATGTCAAATTTTTTCACATTTTTTAAAAACAGCAATAATTTGCTAACTTTGACCGCTCACTGAAAATAAAGTAAACAACTTAGTTGATTGATTTTTACAGCTAGTGATGCATAATTTTATCTACTTTTACGCTCAACCAAAATTTATTTCTAAACTTCACTTTGATACCATTGGGTTAACATTTTCCGATTTTAGTAAAACTTTCAGACTATATTTAAAATTACCTGGACTATAATATTCTGATTAGGTTTTACTTAAAATTCATAACAGTAAGAAAATTCGGCTCATTCACCAAAATATGGCCAAAAAAAATAGTTTTTCTCGATCGCAGGTACGGACATAATTTTTTCATATTTTTAATTTTTTTTGGTTATACCAAAATAGGTTAACGGTATCCTACGAAGACAAAAACTCATATACAAGTTAATATGGATTTATTTTAAGTAAAAATGAGCTTTTATTTTAATATTTCACAAAATATGCTAATTTTGATACTACATTTCTTGTTCTAGTTGCCTGAGACACGTTATTGGCCTGGCGAATTTTGAATAACTTTTTTTGACGGATAATAAGCATTTTTTGTCCTTTATATCTTATTAGGACGACAATGGCGTACACTTATTTAATGACAAAATTTTTACCAAAACAAAAAAAATTCCATTTGTAAATACACCTCAAAACTTCAGCGTTGACTTTATCCTATCATCATAATATTTTACATGACGTGTTTCTACAATACATAGAACAATTCTATTGGGGGGACGGCCAGTACCCAGAGAATTTTTTTCCGTCCATACAATCATGGAGCACTATACGGACCATGGTTTTATTCGCGTACCTGATAATTTATAACAGTTTCTACAAATTATTATTTTTCGTTTAACGAAAGAGCAAAATAATGATAAAAGTGAGATAGTTTTTTTTATTTGTTTTCAAAAAGTGCCGTAAGCCTATTAAGGTCTAATTAGCAATAAGGCCTGAGATCGAAATTCTTAACATACATATGGGGGATTTCATGTCAAGTGAACCAAGTTTTAAAATCGATTTCTTCCGATCGGGATGAAATTTACACAAAGGTTAGACCTATTGGAGTAATTCAGACACAATTTTTCAACAAGATCGGTCAAGAACTCTCTGAGTTGCAGGGGGTCAAAATTTGATATTTACTTACTATACCTATTGTTCTTAGCAAAATGTATCCCAAATAGTTTAGATAGGTATTTCTTCAATCTTTCGAAAAAAAATAATTTAAAAAAAATTAAATTTTTCACTACCCGATTCCCGGGATTTATAGTCGAGAATCCCGGGAATTAAAAACTGACGAACATACAAAGAAAACAAGTTAGAACTCTATTTGAAAATTGTAGAAATACACTTATCGGTCATGGTGTGGGTTAAAAAGCAGTAAGTAAAATTAATTTGTTCATAAACTGTATGGATGTAACGCACGATAAAACTTGAGAATATGAAAAAATGTATAGATATTAAGAACTTATTCATGTCATATTATTGGTTGATTTTATTTAAATTGGTATACAAAATATATAAAAGTGATATTAGTAACAAATTAAATTTTAAAGAAAAAAACGATTCAAACGAATACTGCATTCGGGGACATCTAAATTTACATCCTACTACCAATAAAGATTTCCTATTAACACACTTTGGTCATGCTTCGATAAAAAGACATAAAAATACGTATAATACCTATAAATGGCATTAAAAGAAGTACTGATATAAATTGCACCATAATATGTGCCAAATAGGCCAACAGTAGTCCCTTAAAACAATTACTACATAACAACAGACATTGTTTTTTTCATTTTCCAGCAAAAATTTTCAATGACTATTACATACCGTCTGCATTATATAGAAATTGTCTTATAATGACTTATTTATTATATGTTATATAACGGCTTACTTTCGAGTCGTGCTTTTGCATATTGTTTTTACTGATACGGCTTCTGCGCGACCTAACTAGCAATGAGTTATAAAATAATGAGTAAATATACTATTATGTAAGTAGTGAAGTGCCAGAATTTTGCATTTTAACTCATTTCTTGGTAATGAAAGTTTTTGCTGAGTATGTAATTTCAAATATGTGAAACTAAAAAGTGTATTGAATTCATTCCTTTGAGAATTCATTATTTATAGAATTTATCCCTTATTGAACCATTATAAATTTCCGTTTAAATTTCCATTAAAAATCCGTTACACAATAGTTTAAAAAATTTATTGAATGATTAAATTTTTCTCAATTAATTTTGTAAATTATTAAAAGCAAAACAAAACTGAATGAAGAAAAAAATTTAGTTCAATTTATAGTAGATTACAATTAACAAAACAATTCACAGGATGAATTCTGTTATGAATTACATAATTAATTTACAAAAAAAAACTATGGGAATGGATTTCTAGAATGAAAGGCTAACATTTCATAATTACGAATTAAGATTTCAGTGATTAAGGCTCAAATTAAATTACAAGAATTAATTCGATGATTATAGCACTAAGTTTTTATATGAATTTTGGCTATAATATTCCTAATTTATATTATCATTATATATTTCGTGAATAGCCGGGAACCCGGGAATTTACAAAGACAATGAGATGCGAGTTCGATATCTATTAAAATAAATGTTTTGTAACTCAAAACATGCAATTTTTGATTTTTTTTGGCAAAATCAATTTTTTTTCCAAAATGGACCCTTTTTGAAACTTTTTTTTGTTCAAAAGAAAGCTTGGGTCTATTCCTCTAAGACCTATTTAGTCGCTTAGTGGGATGCGAGTGGGATATATAGCAATTATTTGCATTTTTTTATTCTGCATTATTTAATTTACTGTTACAATCGTACATTTGAGTACAAAACAGATAGAGAAACGTATTTTTTTTATTCGTTTTGTTTTTTTTTTTGTACTGTGTTCTCTATTATAATGAGTAAATCAATTACCAAACGTTTATTAAACGTTTTTTAACAGAATGTTTCAATATTGTTCTTACTCTTTTCTTTTCTAGCTGCGTACGTTTATATTAATGTACAGTTTGCGCTCATGAGCAAAAACAATAAAAAACAAAATGGGACAATCATTCTCATTGTTTATGTTTGGTTTACTCACTGCAAAGAACAAAACGATAGCAAACGTTTCGATTTGTTTATTTCCGTTCTGGTTCTCTGGTTCTAATCACTAGTGATGAAATTTTGAACCTTTTTGGAAACCCATCCATTATGGTTTTTATAGAGCTTTCTGTCACTTTGTTCGAACAGGTTGTTGTTGTAACAGTTCGACTGTGACCGATTGTTCTTTCATGAAATTATCTTATCTTATTAATCTTAGTTCTCCGAACTATAGTCCTTTTGGTCCGGTTCTGCGTGGCGGGGTGTTCTATAAATTGCCTGCAGAATTGTGTTGCGCATTTCTTGTCATCTGTATGTTGCAAGTTATTAAACGCAGTAGCAGCGAGGTTTTGATTTCGATTATTGTTTCCAGATAGACTTTTGATAGTAAACCATAGCGATTTAGAGTCAGATGAGCAATTATTCAGGTGGTCCAACCATTTGTTGCGGCGATGTTCGTCGACGATAAAGACAATTTTAGCCGTCAATTGCTCAATTTGCTCATTAGCTGGATGGCTAGCACGTAGGAGATCGCGTTCTTGAGCCAATCGTGCTGCCTGTGATAGAAAATTTGTTATAATATTATGTGGGTGAAGTTAGCTACGAAAGTTAGCTCCGTTTTTTAACATTTCTATGTTAATGTATAAACTAACATAGCTCCTACTCAAAGACTGCTAAGTTAACAGAGCTGCTTTATATTACACTCAGTAAACATTTTATCAATAAAAACAAAAAAAAGGGGTTTACCGATCATTCAGCTTTAATATATAACATTTTTTTTGGATAAAAAAAAATAAATATTTATTATGAACAATCGTTGATATTTTTGCTTGTACAGTATTATCTCCTTTTGAAATCCGAAAAATTGGCCAAAAATGGAAAGGTGCTCCTTATCTACTTAATGGGGTCGAAAGCCATGTATTCATATATTTCAGAACTGTATTGCTTATATTCAGAATCAGTATAGCATTTTTGCAGCAGCATTTTCAAAATTATGAAATTGTGAATTTTGTCATATAAGGATTTTATGAAATCCGAAAAATTGGCCAAAAATGGAAAGGTGCTCCTTATCTACTTAATGGGGTCGAAAGCCATGTATTCATAGATTTCAGAACTGTATTGCTTATATTCAGAATCAGTATAGCATTTTTGCAGCAGCATTTTCAAAATTATGAAATTGTAAATTATGTCATATAAGGATTTTTTGAAATCCGAAAAATTGGCCAAAAATGGAAAGGTGCTCCTTATCTACTTAATGGGGTCGAAAGCCATGTATTCATAGATTTCAGAACTGTATTGCTTATATTCAGAATCAGTATAGCATTTTTGCAGCAGCATTTTCAAAATTATGAAATTGTGAATTTTGTCATATAAGGATTTTTTGAAATCCGAAAAATTGGCCAAAAATGGAAAGGTGCTCCTTATCTACTTAATGGGGTCGAAAGCCATGTATTCATAGATTTCAGAACTGTATTGCTTATATTCAGAATCAGTATAGCATTTTTGCAGCAGCATTTTCAAAATTATGAAATTGTAAATTATGTCATATAAGGATTTTTTGAAATCCGAAAAATTGGCCAAAAATGGAAAGGTGCTCCTTATCTACTTAATGGGGTCGAAAGCCATGTATTCATAGATTTCAGAACTGTATTGCTTATATTCAGAATCAGTATAGCATTTTTGCAGCAGCATTTTCAAAATTATGAAATTGTGAATTTTGTCATATAAGGATTTTTTGAAATCCGAAAAATTGGCCAAAAATGGAAAGGTGCTCCTTATCTACTTAATGGGGTCGAAAGCCATGTATTCATAGATTTCAGAACTGTATTGCTTATATTCAGAATCAGTATAGAATTTTTGCAGCAGCATTTTCAAAATTATGAAATTGTGAATTATGTCATATAAGGATTTTTTGAAATCCGAAAAATTGGCCAAAAATGGAAAGGTGCTCCTTATCTACTTAATGGGGTCGAAAGCCATGTATTCATAGATTTCAGAACTGTATTGCTTATATTCAGAATCAGTACAGCATTTTTGCAGCAGCATTTTCAAAATTATGAAATTGTGAATTTTGTCATATAAGGATTTTTTGAAATCCGAAAAATTGGCCAAAAATGGAAAGGTGCTCCTTATCTACTTAATGGGGTCGAAAGCCATGTATTCATAGATTTCAGAACTGTATTGCTTATATTCAGAATCAGTATAGCATTTTTGCAGCAGCATTTTCAAAATTATGAAATCGTGAATTTTGTCATATAAGGATTTTTTGAAATCCGAAAAATTGGCCAAAAATGGAAAGGTGCTCCTTATCTACTTAATGGGGTCAAAAGCCATGTATTCATAGATTTCAGAACTGTATTGCTTATATTCAGAATCAGTATAGCATTTTTGCAGCAGCATTTTCAAAATTATGAAATTGTGAATTTTGTCATATAAGGATTTTTTGAAATCCGAAAAATTGGCCAAAAATGGAAAGGTGCTCCTTATCTACTTAATGGGATCGAAAGCCATGTATTCATAGATTTCAGAACTGTATTGCTTATATTCAGAATCAGTATAGCATTTTTGCAACAGCATTTTCAAAATTATGAAATTGTGTATTTTGTCATATAAGGATTTTTTGAAATCCGAAAAATTGGCCAAAAATGGAAAGGTGCTCCTTATCTACTTAATGGGGTCGAAAGCCATGTATTCATAGATTTCAGAACTGTATTGCTTATATTCAGAATCAGTATAGCATTTTTGCAGCAGCATTTTCAAAATTATGAAATTGTGAATTTTGTCATATAAGGATTTTTTGAAATCCGAAAAATTGGCCAAAAATGGAAAGGTGCTCCTTATCTACTTAATGGGGTCGAAAGCCATGTATTCATAGATTTCAGAACTGTATTGCTTATATTCAGAATCAGATCACAAACGTAACACTCCACATAACTATATTTTGAATAGTTGGATGTTCTATCATCAGAGTATTTTGTATATACAACTACATATTTCGTTACCTCCATAACTGTTACAAAATTCATCCCAAACGCAACAATAAGTAAATTTTTCCTTATTGAGAAAAATAATTGTATCGGTCATATTGTCAACATTTATTTTGCGAGTATAATAATAAGACAATTCAAAACCTTAGGAAGATTGAAAGCGATTAGCAAATCAAAACATTTAACATTAGAAAAAGATATTATTTTCGGTAATCTACGTCACGTTCTACTTTTGTTTCATTTCTGTAAATATCGAATCTTCAATTTCATCCTCCGTTGGATTATTTTTTATTGAAAATTGTGCGCAACGGTCACATTGGTATTTTCTAGGCTTTGTAAAGGACAAATCAAAATTGAGTTTGAACTGATAGCTATAAAATCCTTCCGAAACTGGGGTGGAGGAATGTTGATCCACGTAAATGGGCAAATGCACGCTAAGGTATTAACCTAAATAAGCGTGTCAAGCATTGACTGAAGCGCTAGAGTTTCTCACTACGAACAAAAAAATTAAAATATGTATACAGTAAGAAATTAGTTACTATATAGCCTAATGCAGCACTTAACGCACCTTTATACAACAGTATTCTATATAAAAGGAAGAACTCTTAACAATTATTTATAACAGAAAAATTTATTGAAAAATATTAGCATTCAACAATATTAATTGCACGTAGAGCAAAATATCCAGCAGTAATCAATTTCACGCCATTGAATGACGAGCAAAAAGAGCAAAATGGCACAAAAAAGTTCCGTATTGAAAGATATAGAGCAAAATGGTTACGATTTATCTCAGCAATGCGACGAGATAGCCGGAAACGGATTGCAGATTTGAAAAACTTTGGGTCGAAAACCTAAGGTGGCATCCTTAGAAATGGCTATTCCAACTGAAAAACTTTTTACTTTTTAAAACTTCGAAGCAGATTTGGGATTTTGAAACATACGAAAGAAAATCAAAAAATCAAGAAAATTTGGATGTTCCTTCAAACGAAGCATTTAAGGCAAAGTATGGTAAAAAATATAAGAATGCAAAGAAACCAGGTATGTCAAAATCGTTGTGGCAAACAAGGGCACATAGCAAAAAATTGTAGGACGTCCGTTAGTAATGATTGTTCTAATGTAGTTAGTTCTAATGGATTCGTAGCCACTCATGAAGTAGTTCAGAATGTTTGTCATAAATCATATTGGTATTTGGACAGTGGAGCTACTTCACATATGACATACGAAAGGAAACTTTTTGAGAATCTTGACACGAATTATACTGGTACTGTGAAACTCGCTGAAGAAAAGGAGATCAGTGTAAAAGGGTTGGGAACTGTGCTGCTAGACGTTATAGTTCAAGGAAAAAGTAAACAGATAAAACTTTTTAATACATTATGGCTTCCTGATTTAGGAAATAACTTGATGTCAACTAGTAAAGCTACAGATGGTGAATGTGTTATAAAAATGGAAGATGAAATGGCACAAGTCAGGTACTAGAATTGATTCATTCGGACATTTGTGGTCCAATGAGGACTGAATCTTTGAGTAGAAGTCTATATTTTGCAACATTTGTAGATGATTTTTAAATTTATGAAATTAAATTTTTAAGAAGCAAATCTGAATATTTTAAAGCGTTTAAAGAATTCAAAGAAGCTGCTGAATTAGAAACCGGTAATCGTATCAAAATGTTAAGAACTGATAATGGTAAGGAAATGATTAGTAGCGAGGTTGGTAATTATTTGAAATTAAAAGGTATAAAACATCAATTGACCGCAGAATATACGCCACAACAAAATGGAGTTGCGGAACGCATGAACCACATTCTTGTCGAAATGGCAAGATGTATAATGTTGGAAGCGAAATTACCTCAGATGTTACGGGCAGAGTTGATATTCACTGCAGCTTATATTCGCCTTTAGGCGGTTAGAGGGTTAAATAATAGTACAACATTGAAATTTGGACTGGGAAAAAGCCAAATGTGAAACACTTGCGTCAAATTGGTAGCAAATCATATGTTTTAAATAAAATCCTGGAAAAGACAAATTTGAGCCTAGAAGTGAAGAATATATTTTAGTGGGTTACTGTGGTAAATCAAAAGCATACACTTTGTGGAAAACTGGTGATAGAAAAATAACTATGAGCCAAGACATAAAAATTTTAAAAGAGAACTTTCCTAAAATACATGTTTCCTCATTAAACTTCAGATAGAATGAAGATTTTGTAGAATTCAACTTAAATTTCAGCCAGAATAACATTCAACAACAAGAATGTAGCAATCAAAACTTAGTAGAAGATGAAATTTTTGAAGATTCTGTTGAGCAACATTCAGATAGTATGGTAGAGCAAAATTCTATGGAAGAGAAAAATGTACAAAGAAACCAGCAATAAAATCAAGTTTAAGATCTTGGAAATTTATTGGCCAACAAAGTGCTCAAATATCTTTTGAAAAAGATACAAAAACATTTAAAAATCAGAGAACAAGAACGAATGGTTAAATGCAATGCAAAGTGAATATAATTATCTGATAAAGAATGGAACTTGGAACCTGTCAGATTTACCACCTGGAGGTTGCAAATTGGTGTTTACCACTAAATATCATTCAGATGGAACTATTGATAAGCGAAAAGCAAGATTAGTTGCCAAGGGGTATTCACAACAGTTTGGTATTGATTATATGGATACATATGCTCCAGTTGTAAATCAAGGTTCCCTAAGATTGATATATGGATCAACCTGATGGTTTTATTGACGACATGAATCGTGATAAAGTTTGCAGGTTAAATAAAGCGATTTATGGCTTAAAGCAAGCTAGCCGACAATGGTTTAAAAAAGATTAATGACGTTTTTATAAAATTTTGATTAATACAGTCGAAATATGATCAGTGCATATACTTTAAACATGAAAATGAAAAACGTATGATTGTAGCCTTAAATGTTGATGACATTGTAATTGCATATAAAGAAGATAACGTTTTTGAATTATTAGTTGTGTTCGCGTACTTGATAATTTGTAATAATTTGTACAAATTATCACTGGAAGTTATGGGATTCCGTTCGTTTACTTTTAAAAACTTGTAACGAGAGAGCGTTAAAAGTAACAGTTCGTAGATAGAGAACATGTCCAGTAAAAAATATCAACATAAAAATATCTTAGAACATATTGTTGCAAATGTAAACAAAACAAAAAAGTTGAAAATTAACACAATTTACAAGTCTTGCAAAGAAAAGAAGTAAAATAAAACAAAACAGACGTTTTAAATTGATTTATAATCAAATACAACTTATTTTTACTTTTTTGGATATTTTTTTTCATTGAGAGTAAATGTATTTCTACGCTCTAAATTAAACGTTTTAAATTGATTTATAATCAAATACATCTTATTTTTACTTTTTTGGATATTTTTTTTTCATTGGGAGTAACTGTATTTTTACGCTCTAAATTAAAGTTACTGGATCATTTTTACTGGAAAGTACGCGAACACACTTATTGTTTAACACATTGAAGAACAATTTTTACATTAAGGATTTAAAACAACCAAAATATTGCGTTCATTGAATATGGTGATGGACACATTTCTATTTCTCAGCCAGGTTATATAACTAACTTATTTAAAAAGTATAATTTAGAAAGTTGCAAGGAGACAAAGATTCCAATGCAAGTAAAAATAAGTCTGGAAAAGGAACCAAAGATTCCTTGGAGAAGCGGAAAAAGTAGAGGAAGTCAAATACCAAGAACTTATAGTATCGTTATTGCATATTGCGCTATACAGTAGACCAGATATTGCATGTTGTGTAAATATGTTATCTCAATTTTCAACATTGGAATTGCGCAATGCAAATAGTAAAATATTTAAAAACAACTAGAAATAATGTATTAAGCTACAGAAAAACAGGTTTACCAGTAATAGGATTTGTGGACGCGAACTGGGCACAAGACGTAAATGATCGAAAATCACAATCTGGTTTTTGCTTTATACTTGCAGGTGCTGCTATTAGTTGTGAATCTAAAAAACAAAAAGTCATTGCTAGTCAAGTGCAAAAGCAGAATATGTAGCTCTTAGTGAAGCAGCAAAAAAGCTATATATTTGAGATATATACTGAATGAACTGGGATTCAATCCCACTAATGTATACTGTGATTCTCAAAGTGCACAGCACATGGCAAAATTTGGATCACACCAAACAAGAACAAAACATATTGACTACAAATACCACTTTATCAAAGATGTTGTGGAAAATAAAGTTGTAGATATCAAAACTCAAAACTCTTTTTCCTATATTTGTTGTTAGGATGTAGTAGCAAACACTTCAGATAAACAAAAAAAATATTTTGTTTTTACAAACTTCAATTAACCGTTATTCTATGAAGGGAGAAAGTTCAATGTTTTAAGTGCAGTGGTAAACTGAAACACGTGGTGTAATTTTTTGTTTTCTTTGAGTCACATATTACACGAAAATAAATAAACTTTTTAAGTCAGTTAGTTATGGATATTAATGACGATGGAAAGTAGTTAAATTTTTAATAGTGAAATATTCAATAAAAATTATGGTAATAAGAAATTACATAAAAAACTTTCATAACCTAAAAATCAGTGATTTTAACTTTTTATAAAAAAAAATAGTATATAACTTATATAATTTCAACCGATTTCAACCAACCAAAAACGCACAAAATTACAGTGATATTTTGTGCTTTCGAATCATCAATAACTTTCTGCTAGTTTTTGCTTATTTTGAAGAAATCAATTTTTGTTTCAGGATACTTTTACTTCAAAAATTGTGATTTACTCATAATTATATAATGTATATAACATACATAATTTCAACCGATTTCAACGAACCAAAAACGCACAAAATTACAGTGATATTTTGTGCTTAGGAATCATCCATAACTTTCTGCTAGTTTTTGCTTATTTTTAAGAAATCAATTTTTGTTTCAGGATACTTTTACTTCAAAAATTGTGATTTACTCAGAATTTTTTGTAAAAAACAAAAAAAAAATTAAATTATTAAAAACTTAAAAAAAATTATGTTTTTTGTTATTAATTGTATCATTTGTATGAATTTATGTATATAAGTGAATATTTTAGTTTTGGCCAAAAAAAGTGGGTCGCCAGACTTATGTGCATAGTGGGGAGGGTGTAATGCGTGTTTGTGCATGTTTGTAACGCCCAAAAATATTGGTCTAACACCCACCTTAAAGTATACCGATCGACTTAGAATCACTTTCTGAGTCGATTAAACGATGTCCGTCGTCCGTCTGGCTGGCTGTCAATGTAAACCTTGTGCGCAGAGTACAGGTCGCAATTTTGAAGATATTTCGGTAAAATTTGGTGCATATAATTTTTTTTGGCATGAGGACCAAGCCTATTGAAACTGGCTGAAATCGGTCCATTTTTTCTCCTAGCCCCCATACAAATGTCCTCCCGAAATTGGAATTTATCGGTCATAAATGTTTAATTTATATAGATATCTACACATATTCCGCTCCAAATAAGTTATATATATACAAAATTCATGTCACGATCGCACAGTGGGGCAGAATCGAAATTTTTTGGAAATAAATCTGGCATTTTTAAACGGCTGGTCCAATCGGGAAAAATTGAATTGGGCGTAGCCAAGGGGTATTCAAAGTAGGGTACCTTCGACATGTACAATTTTTAAACACGTGCCGGCTAGATCTTGAAAAAACATGCTTGCGTATGCTATTTATCTCTCTAGTTTCTAGTTATAGGCATTTCAAAATTAAAATTTTGCCATACCTTGGTCCGCTTTTTTTAAAATATAGGGCGCACTTTTGGACCGAATAGACTCGAATTTTTTTTTTGTTAGTTAGACAACTAAATTACCAACAACATACAAAAGATTTCAGAGCAATATCTATTACGAATCCAAAAATAACAGATTTTCAATTTAAAAACTCAAAAAATAGTATATTTTTGCTGTTTTTTGGACAAAAAGGTGACTTAACTCTTTTTTTTATTAAAAAACAACTTCCTTTAAGAACATATAACAATTTTATGTTTTTCTCTAAAGTTTCTTTACGGAGAACATTTTGGTATAAAAAACATGTCCTATTTTTCGAACATGTCGGCCCTACGCCCTTTGGAAATTGACCTATTTTTTATCAAAATTTCAACTTTGGGCCACATGTTCTAAAATCCCAAAGCTGAGATCAGAAAACGTAAAGCAGTTTTGGAAACCCTGATGTGTTCCCTATTTATCCCTAAAGTATTTTCCCAGTCCCGAAGGAAATGTGGACCCTATAGGCAAATACCATTTTTGGGATTTTCGCTCCAATTTTTAGGAATTGCGGGATTCCCTTTGACCTTTTGACAAGTTTTTTTACACCTTGTTATTTAGAATGAGAAACTTAAAAAACGCTGAAAATTTCATTGAGTTTCGTTAATAAAGAAAGATTTTATTATTGAGTTTCTAAAACTAAAATTTATATCAAAATTTTAATAGGATTGCAAATATTAGGAACAATTTGATCCACATTTATTCCGAGCTATATTTTTTTGTTTAGATAAGTTAATTTGCCACTTTAGAACTCCGTCCTTCAAAAATATTGCACTTTTTCATACTAACAAATTTGTATAAATTTTTTATGTAGCTAGAAAAATCTTATTGCAATTCTAAATGTGTACACTTTTTTCTGACGCGTTAAAAATGGAGTATTTTTGGTTTTGTTGTTACTGTTTTTGTTGCAGTTGAACTAGTTTAGTTTTTTGTTTATATATTGCAAGAGAACAATTTAATGTTTTGTTAAATATACTAGAACTGGAGAACAAATAGTTTTTTAATATGTAAATAAAATGTTTTAAATGTAAAAACTAGTTGTACACTTTCTTTAGACGCTGACTGTAGGTTAACTAAAACATTAATTTCACAAGAATTACAACACAAGTTAGTTTTTATTATTTTCTAAAGATAAAATAAATACCTTTAACTTCAAAATCCATTGAAAATAATTTAATTTTTTAGACTACAGCAATTGCAAGACCGTTTTGAAGTGCACTTTTGCTTTGAATTATTCTTCCAGCGTTTAGCTGCGCTTTGCAAATGAATATTTGCTCATGCTTTCAATTTTATTTTTAAAAAGTCCCGTTAGATTTCCAGTAAAAACCGGTTTGCCATTAAAAATATTTTATATTTAAGAGACAATTTTTTTGCATTTTGTCTAAATATTTTGTGATCGTTTTATTTATTTTTGGCCTATGGGCGGAACCACTGTGCAACGGCTGCAAAAATTGGTGCCATATGAGAAGATGTTCAGGATTGCGCTCGCACATGGACTGGAGTAATAGCTTTTTAGCCCCCTGTTGCATAAACATACCCCCGGCGACAGTTGCCACACCAGCCACACCTGTGCAATTTACCCGCACAGTGTTGTGCAGACACCCCAACATCTTCCTCTACTACAACAACAAACCCCGGCAAGAACTCCAACTCAATTGCCAAGTACACTAAATATACCACCCCAACAGCACCATACCCGGCGGTCTTTGCATTTCGTGGATTCCCAAGTATCGTTTAAGATCATGCAGTTAAACTGTAATGGTCTTAGAAATAAGGTCGTGGAAATCACCAATTGTATGCATGTTAATAACAAACATCCCAGCAAAAACTTCGCTTACAAAGCTACAAGTAATGTCTTTTTTAATAACTTACTTTTTAAGTAGTAAAGTCTAAAAAACAAAATAAACAAACAAAACAAAAAAACTGTTACTTTTTTTCAATTTGCCCATTTTTTATTGCATGTTTAATTTTAGAAAAACAGAAAAGAATATTGCATTACTGTGTAAAAACCATTATTTGACGCACAATAAAATAACTATGCAGTGGTGTAGTGAGTACAACAACAGACTAGCAAACGATAGTTCAACAACAGACTAGCAACGGATAGTTCTTGGTTCGACTCGTGGCTGCGACTTATTTTTTTTTATTTTTGGTTTGCAAATACAAAATTCTATAAATAACTCTACTAACAAAAGAACTTATTTAAGGCCAAAATATAAAAGATTATTTTGGGACATCGCGAACAAAAATAATGACTTCTTTCAGTAGAAAAATAAGTAGTAGAATCGTCAAATTCCCCTTATTTTTCGGCTTATTTGTAAGTAAAGTTTTTGCTGGGATTCTCATTGCCGCCATTCAGGAAACGAAGCTAACCAGGGATTGTAGACTCTCGGCTTCCAGTGATTACAACATCATTCGGAAAGACAGGGAACGTGATCATGGCGGTGGTCTTGATTTTATAATAAAGCGAAGTATCAATTATACATTGACAGTACCACCCCCTTCCCCTCTCCAGATCACTACCTGGAAGCAATCAGCATCTCAATAAAAACTGGAGATATTGAGATAGAAATTGTCAACGTATATATTCCACCCGTCAACAGCATTGGGACTACTTATCCCAACATAGCCCACATTTTGCAAGGAGATAACAGAATAATACTTGGCGATTTCAGTGCTCACCACGAGAGTTGGTACTCCCAGCTACCAAACGATCCACGCGGTATTTCATTATCAGACCAGATAGACGACTCGGACTTCGCTGCAATCAACGAAGACTTCTCTACGAGAATAACTGCTCGATGTTCAAGCTATCCAGACATTTCCATCGTCTGCATGTCGCTTCTTGTCCATACCACCTGGCAAGCCCAAACGGCATTAAACTCCGATCACATCCCTATCTTGATCACAGTAGAGAAGTCTAGCGACTTTGTGGAGCCAGATCAGCGCACGTTCGTTAACTACAACAAAGCTGACTGGCACAGCTTTACGAACTACATAGACGATTCACTACGTCACTTGCCGCCCCCCACATATGCCAGATGGGGTGAAGCAATCTTTAGAAAAATGGTCCTTCAGGCGGCAAGGCGCTTTATCCTCGCAGGAAGAATACCGAATATTATAATGTGGGTGAAGTTAGCTCCGTTTTTTAACATTTCTATGTTAATGTATAAACTAACACAGCTCCTACTCAAAGACTGTTAAGTTAACAGAGCTGCTTTATATTACACTCAGTAAACATTTTATCAATAAAAACAAAAAAAGGGGTTTACCGATCATTCAGCTTTAATATATAATATTTTTTTTGGATAAAAAAAAATAAATATTTATTATGAACAATCGTTGATATTTTTGCTTGTACAGTATTATCTCCTTTTGAAATCCGAAAAATTGGCCAAAAATGGAAAGGTGCTCCTTATCTACTTAATGGGGTCGAAAGCCATGTATTCATAGATTTCAGAACTGTATTGCTTATATTCAGAATCAGTATAGCAAAAATGCTATACAAAAATGCTAGCAAAAATGCTATACTGATTCTGAATATAAGCAATATAGTTCTGAAATCTATGAATACATGGCTTTCGACCCCATTAAGTAGATAAGGAGCACCTTTCCATTTTTGGCCAATTTTTCGGATTTCAAAAAATCCTTATATGACAAAATTCACAATTTCATAATTTTGAAAATGCTGCTGCAAAAATGCTGTACTGATTCTGAATATAAGCAATACAGTTCTGAAATCTATGAATACATGGCTTTCGACCCCATTAAGTAGATAAGGAGCACCTTTCCATTTTTGGCCAATTTTTCGGATTTCAAAAAATCCTTATATGACATAATTCACAATTTCATAATTTTGAAAATGCTGCTGCAAAAATTCTATACTGATTCTGAATATAAGCAATACAGTTCTGAAATCTATGAATACATGGCTTTCGACCCCATTAAGTAGATAAGGAGCACCTTTCCATTTTTGGCCAATTTTTCGGATTTCAAAAAATCCTTATATGACAAAATTCACAATTTCATAATTTTGAAAATGCTGCTGCAAAAATGCTATACTGATTCTGAATATAAGCAATACAGTTCTGAAATCTATGAATACATGGCTTTCGACCCCATTAAGTAGATAAGGAGCACCTTTTCATTTTTGGCCAATTTTTCGGATTTCAAAAAATCCTTATATGACATAATTTACAATTTCATAATTTTGAAAATGCTGCTGCAAAAATGCTATACTGATTCTGAATATAAGCAATACAGTTCTGAAATCTATGAATACATGGCTTTCGACCCCATTAAGTAGATAAGGAGCACCTTTCCATTTTTGGCCAATTTTTCGGATTTCAAAAAATCCTTATATGACAAAATTCACAATTTCATAATTTTGAAAATGCTGCTGCAAAAATGCTATACTGATTCTGAATATAAGCAATACAGTTCTGAAATCTATGAATACATGGCTTTCGACCCCATTAAGTAGATAAGGAGCACCTTTCCATTTTTGGCCAATTTTTCGGATTTCAAAAAATCCTTATATGACAAAATACACAATTTCATAATTTTGAAAATGCTGTTGCAAAAATGCTATACTGATTCTGAATATAAGCAATACAGTTCTGAAATCTATGAATACATGGCTTTCGATCCCATTAAGTAGATAAGGAGCACCTTTCCATTTTTGGCCAATTTTTCGGATTTCAAAAAATCCTTATATGACAAAATTCACAATTTCATAATTTTGAAAATGCTGCTGCAAAAATGCTATACTGATTCTGAATATAAGCAATACAGTTCTGAAATCTATGAATACATGGCTTTTGACCCCATTAAGTAGATAAGGAGCACCTTTCCATTTTTGGCCAATTTTTCGGATTTCAAAAAATCCTTATATGACAAAATTCACGATTTCATAATTTTGAAAATGCTGCTGCAAAAATGCTATACTGATTCTGAATATAAGCAATACAGTTCTGAAATCTATGAATACATGGCTTTCGACCCCATTAAGTAGATAAGGAGCACCTTTCCATTTTTGGCCAATTTTTCGGATTTCAAAAAATCCTTATATGACAAAATTCACAATTTCATAATTTTGAAAATGCTGCTGCAAAAATGCTGTACTGATTCTGAATATAAGCAATACAGTTCTGAAATCTATGAATACATGGCTTTCGACCCCATTAAGTAGATAAGGAGCACCTTTCCATTTTTGGCCAATTTTTCGGATTTCAAAAAATCCTTATATGACATAATTTACAATTTCATAATTTTGAAAATGCTGCTGCAAAAATGCTATACTGATTCTGAATATAAGCAATACAGTTCTGAAATCTATGAATACATGGCTTTCGACCCCATTAAGTAGATAAGGAGCACCTTTCCATTTTTGGCCAATTTTTCGGATTTCAAAAGGAGATAATACTGTACAAGCAAAAATATCAACGATTGTTCATAATAAATATTTATTTTTTTTTATCCAAAAAAAATGTTATTATATATTAAAGCTGAATGATCGGTAAACCCCTTTTTTTTGTTTTTATTGATAAAATGTTTACTGAGTGTAATATAAAGCAGCTCTGTTAACTTAACAGTCTTTGAGTAGGAGCTGTGTTAGTTTATACATTAACATAGAAATGTTAAAAAACGGAGCTAACTTTCGTAGCTAACTTCACCCACATTATAATATTCGGTATTCTTCCTGCGGGGATAAAGCGCCTTGCCGCCTGAAGGACTATCTTTCTAAATATTGCTTCACCCCTTCTGGCACATGAGGGGCGGCAAGTGACGTAGTGAATCGTCTATGTAGTTCGTAAAGCTGTGCCAGTCAGCTTTGTTGTAGTTAACGAATGTGCGCTGATCTGGCTCCACAAAGTCGCTAGAATTCTTTACTATGATCAAGATAGGGATGTGATCGGAGTTTAATGCCGTTTGGGCTTGCCAGGTGGTATGGACAAGAAGCGACATGCAGACGATGGAAATGTCTGGATAGCTTGAACATCGAGCAGTTATTCTCGTAGAGAAGTCTTCGTTGATTGCAGCGAAGTCCGAGTCGTCTATCTGGTCTGATAATGAAATACCGCGTGGATCGTTTGGTAGCTGGGAGTACCAACTCTCGTGGTGAGCACTGAAATCGCCAAGTATTATTCTGTTATCTCCTTGCAAAATGTGGGCTATGTTGGGATAAGTAGTCCCAATGCTGTTGACGGGTGGAATATATACGTTGACAATTTCTATCTCAATATCTCCAGTTTTTATTGAGATGCTGATTGCTTCCAGGTAGTGATCTGGAGAGGGGAACGGGGTGGTACTGTCAATGTATAATTGACACTTCGCTTTATTATAAAATCAAGACCACCGCCATGATCACGTTCCCTGTCTTTCCGAATGATGTTGTAATCACTGGAAGCCGAGAGTCTACAATCCCTGGTTAGCTTCGTTTCCTGAATGGCGGCAATGAGAATCCCAGCAAAAACTTTACTTACAAATAAGCCGAAAAATAAGGGGAATTTGACGATTCTACTACTTATTTTTCTACTGAAAGAAGTCATTATTTTTGTTCGCGATGTCCCAAAAGTAATCTTTTATATTTTGGCCTTAAATAAGTTCTTTTGTTAGTAGAGTTATTTATAGAATTTTGTATTGGTTCGACTCGCAGCCACGAGTCGAACCAAGAACTATCCGTTTGCTAGTCTGTTGTTGTACTCACTACACCACTGCATAGTTATTTTATTGTGCGTCAAATAATGGTTTTTACACAGTAATGCAATATTCTTTTCTGTTTTTCTAAAAATAAACATGCAATAAAAAATGGGCAAATTGAAAAAAAGTAACAGTTTTTTTGTTTTGTTTGTTTATTTTGTTTTTTAGACTTTACTACTTAAAAAGTAAGTTATTAAAAAAGACATTACTTGTAGCTTTGTAAGCGAAGTTTTTGCTGGGATGTTTGTTATTAACATGCATACAATTGGTGATTTCCACGACCTTATTTCTAAGACCATTACAGTTTAACTGCATGATCTTAAACGATACTTGGGAATCCACGAAATGCAAAGACCGCCGGGTATGGTGCTGTTGGGGTGGTATATTTAGTGTACTTGGCAATTGAGTTGGAGTTCTTGCCGGGGTTTGTTGTTGTAGTAGAGGAAGATGTTGGGGTGTCTGCACAACACTGTGCGGGTAAATTGCACAGGTGTGGCTGGTGTGGCAACTGTCGCCGGGGGTATGTTTATGCAACAGGGGGCTAAAAAGCTATTACTCCAGTCCATGTGCGAGCGCAATCCTGAACATCTTCTCATATGGCACCAATTTTTGCAGCCGTTGCACAGTGGTTCCGCCCATAGGCCAAAAATAAATAAAACGATCACAAAATATTTAGACAAAATGCAAAAAAATTGTCTCTTAAATATAAAATATTTTTAATGGCAAACCGGTTTTTACTGGAAATCTAACGGGACTTTTTAAAAATAAAATTGAAAGCATGAGCAAATATTCATTTGCAAAGCGCAGCTAAACGCTGGAAGAATAATTCAAAGCAAAAGTGCACTTCAAAACGGTCTTGCAATTGCTGTAGTCTAAAAAATTAAATTATTTTCAATGGATTTTGAAGTTAAAGGTATTTATTTTATCTTTAGAAAATAATAAAAACTAACTTGTGTTGTAATTCTTGTGAAATTAATGTTTTAGTTAACCTACAGTCAGCGTCTAAAGAAAGTGTACAACTAGTTTTTACATTTAAAACATTTTATTTACATATTAAAAAACTATTTGTTCTCCAGTTCTAGTATATTTAACAAAACATTAAATTGTTCTCTTGCAATATATAAACAAAAAACTAAACTAGTTCAACTGCAACAAAAACAGTAACAACAAAACCAAAAATACTCCATTTTTAACGCGTCAGAAAAAAGTGTACACATTTAGAATTGCAATAAGATTTTTCTAGCTACATAAAAAATTTATACAAATTTGTTAGTATGAAAAAGTGCAATATTTTTGAAGGACGGAGTTCTAAAGTGGCAAATTAACTTATCTAAACAAAAAAATATAGCTCGGAATAAATGTGGATCAAATTGTTCCTAATATTTGCAATCCTATTAAAATTTTGATATAAATTTTAGTTTTAGAAACTCAATAATAAAATCTTTCTTTATTAACGAAACTCAATGAAATTTTCAGCGTTTTTTAAGTTTCTCATTCTAAATAACAAGGTGTAAAAAAAACTTGTCAAAAGGTCAAAGGGAATCCCGCAATTCCTAAAAATTGGAGCGAAAATCCCAAAAATGGTATTTGCCTATAGGGTCCACATTTCCTTCGGGACTGGGAAAATACTTTAGGGATAAATAGGGAACACATCAGGGTTTCCAAAACTGCTTTACGTTTTCTGATCTCAGCTTTGGGATTTTAGAACATGTGGCCCAAAGTTGAAATTTTGATAAAAAATAGGTCAATTTCCAAAGGGCGTAGGGCCGACATGTTCGAAAAATAGGACATGTTTTTTATACCAAAATGTTCTCCGTAAAGAAACTTTAGAGAAAAACATAAAATTGTTATATGTTCTTAAAGGAAGTTGTTTTTTAATAAAAAAAAGAGTTAAGTCACCTTTTTGTTCAAAAAACAGCAAAAATATACTATTTTTTGAGTTTTTAAATTGAAAATCTGTTATTTTTGGATTCGTAATAGATATTGCTCTGAAATCTTTTGTATGTTGTTGGTAATTTAGTTGTCTAACTAACAAAAAAAAAATTCGAGTCTATTCGGTCCAAAAGTGCGCCCTATATTTTTAAAAAAGCGGACCAAGGTATGGCAAAATTTTAATTTTGAAATGCCTATAACTAGAAACTAGAGAGATAAATAGCATACGCAAGCATGTTTTTTCAAGATCTAGCCGGCACGTGTTTAAAAATTGTACATGTCGAAGGTACCCTACTTTGAATACCCCTTGGCTACGCCCAATTCAATTTTTCCCGATTGGACCAGCCGTTTAAAAATGCCAGATTTATTTCCAAAAAATTTCGATTCTGCCCCACTGTGCGATCGTGACATGAATTTTGTATATATATAACTTATTTGGAGCGGAATATGTGTAGATATCTATATAAATTAAACATTTATGACCGATAAATTCCAATTTCGGGAGGACATTTGTATGGGGGCTAGGAGAAAAAATGGACCGATTTCAGCCAGTTTCAATAGGCTTGGTCCTCAGGCCAAAAAAAATTATATGCACCAAATTTTACCGAAATATCTTCAAAATTGCGACCTGTACTCTGCGCACAAGGTTTACATTGACAGCCAGCCAGACGGACGACGGACATCGTTTAATCGACTCAGAAAGTGATTCTAAGTCGATCGGTATACTTTAAGGTGGGTGTTAGACCAATATTTTTGGGCGTTACAAACATGCACAAACACGCATTACACCCTCCCCACTATGCACATAAGTCTGGCGACCCACTTTTTTTGGCCAAAACTAAAATATTCACTTATATACATAAATTCATACAAATGATACAATTAATAACAAAAAACATAATTTTTTTTAAGTTTTTAATAATTTAATTTTTTTTTTGTTTTTTACAAAAAATTCTGAGTAAATCACAATTTTTGAAGTAAAAGTATCCTGAAACAAAAATTGATTTCTTAAAAATAAGCAAAAACTAGCAGAAAGTTATGGATGATTCCTAAGCACAAAATATCACTGTAATTTTGTGCGTTTTTGGTTCGTTGAAATCGGTTGAAATTATGTATGTTATATACATTATATAATTATGAGTAAATCACAATTTTTGAAGTAAAAGTATCCTGAAACAAAAATTGATTTCTTCAAAATAAGCAAAAACTAGCAGAAAGTTATTGATGATTCGAAAGCACAAAATATCACTGTAATTTTGTGCGTTTTTGGTTGGTTGAAATCGGTTGAAATTATATAAGTTATATACTATTTTTTTTTATAAAAAGTTAAAATCACTGATTTTTAGGTTATGAAAGTTTTTTATGTAATTTCTTATTACCATAATTTTTATTGAATATTTCACTATTAAAAATTTAACTACTTTCCATCGTCATTAATATCCATAACTAACTGACTTAAAAAGTTTATTTATTTTCGTGTAATATGTGACTCAAAGAAAACAAAAAATTACACCACGTGTTTCAGTTTACCACTGCACTTAAAACATTGAACTTTCTCCCTTCATAGAATAACGGTTAATTGAAGTTTGTAAAAACAAAATATTTTTTTTGTTTATCTGAAGTGTTTGCTACTACATCCTAACAACAAATATAGGAAAAAGAGTTTTGAGTTTTGATATCTACAACTTTATTTTCCACAACATCTTTGATAAAGTGGTATTTGTAGTCAATATGTTTTGTTCTTGTTTGGTGTGATCCAAATTTTGCCATGTGCTGTGCACTTTGAGAATCACAGTATACATTAGTGGGATTGAATCCCAGTTCATTCAGTATATATCTCAAATATATAGCTTTTTTGCTGCTTCACTAAGAGCTACATATTCTGCTTTTGCACTTGACTAGCAATGACTTTTTGTTTTTTAGATTCACAACTAATAGCAGCACCTGCAAGTATAAAGCAAAAACCAGATTGTGATTTTCGATCATTTACGTCTTGTGCCCAGTTCGCGTCCACAAATCCTATTACTGGTAAACCTGTTTTTCTGTAGCTTAATACATTATTTCTAGTTGTTTTTAAATATTTTACTATTTGCATTGCGCAATTCCAATGTTGAAAATTGAGATAACATATTTACACAACATGCAATATCTGGTCTACTGTATAGCGCAATATGCAATAACGATACTATAAGTTCTTGGTATTTGACTTCCTCTACTTTTTCCGCTTCTCCAAGGAATCTTTGGTTCCTTTTCCAGACTTATTTTTACTTGCATTGGAATCTTTGTCTCCTTGCAACTTTCTAAATTATACTTTTTAAATAAGTTGGTTATATAACCTGGCTGAGAAATAGAAATGTGTCCATCACCATATTCAATGAACGCAATATTTTGGTTGTTTTAAATCCTTAATGTAAAAATTGTTCTTCAATGTGTTAAACAATAAGTGTGTTCGCGTACTTTCCAGTAAAAATGATCCAGTAACTTTAATTTAGAGCGTAAAAATACAGTTACTCCCAATGAAAAAAAAATATCCAAAAAAGTAAAAATAAGATGTATTTGATTATAAATCAATTTAAAACGTTTAATTTAGAGCGTAGAAATACATTTACTCTCAATGAAAAAAAATATCCAAAAAAGTAAAAATAAGTTGTATTTGATTATAAATCAATTTAAAACGTCTGTTTTGTTTTATTTTACTTCTTTTCTTTGCAAGACTTGTAAATTGTGTTAATTTTCAACTTTTTTGTTTTGTTTACATTTGCAACAATATGTTCTAAGATATTTTTTATGTTGATATTTTTTACTGGACATGTTCTCTATCTACGAACTGTTACTTTTAACGCTCTCTCGTTACAAGTTTTTAAAAGTAAACGAACGGAATCCCATAACTTCCAGTGATAATTTGTACAAATTATTACAAATTATCAAGTACGCGAACACAACTAATAATTCAAAAACGTTATCTTCTTTATATGCAATTACAATGTCATCAACATTTAAGGCTACAATCATACGTTTTTCATTTTCATGTTTAAAGTATATGCACTGATCATATTTCGACTGTATTAATCAAAATTTTATAAAAACGTCATTAATCTTTTTTAAACCATTGTCGGCTAGCTTGCTTTAAGCCATAAATCGCTTTATTTAACCTGCAAACTTTATCACGATTCATGTCGTCAATAAAACCATCAGGTTGATCCATATATCAATCTTAGGGAACCTTGACGTACAACTGGAGCATATGTATCCATATAATCAATACCAAACTGTTGTGAATACCCCTTGGCAACTAATCTTGCTTTTCGCTTATCAATAGTTCCATCTGAATGATATTTAGTGGTAAACACCAATTTGCAACCTCCAGGTGGTAAATCTGACAGGTTCCAAGTTCCATTCTTTATCAGATAATTATATTCACTTTGCATTGCATTTAACCATTCGTTCTTGTTCTCTGATTTTTAAATGTTTTTGTATCTTTTTCAAAAGATATTTGAGCACTTTGTTGGCCAATAAATTTCCAAGATCTTAAACTTGATTTTATTGCTGGTTTCTTTGTACATTTTTCTCTTCCATAGAATTTTGCTCTACCATACTATCTGAATGTTGCTCAACAGAATCTTCAAAAATTTCATCTTCTACTAAGTTTTGATTGCTACATTCTTGTTGTTGAATATTATTCTGGCTGAAATTTAAGTTGAATTCTACAAAATCTTCATTCTATCTGAAGTTTAATGAGGAAACATGTATTTTAGGAAAGTTCTCTTTTAAAATTTTTATGTCTTGGCTCATAGTTATTTTTCTATCACCAGTTTTCCACAAAGTGTATGCTTTTGATTTACCACAGTAACCCACTAAAATATATTCTTCACTTCTAGGCTCAAATTTGTCTTTTCCAGGATTTTATTTAAAACATATGATTTGCTACCAATTTGACGCAAGTGTTTCACATTTGGCTTTTTCCCAGTCCAAATTTCAATGTTGTACTATTATTTAACCCTCTAACCGCCTAAAGGCGAATATAAGCTGCAGTGAATATCAACTCTGCCCGTAACATCTGAGGTAATTTCGCTTCCAACATTATACATCTTGCCATTTCGACAAGAATGTGGTTCATGCGTTCCGCAACTACATTTTGTTGTGGCGTATATTCTGCGGTCAATTGATGTTTTATACCTTTTAATTTCAAATAATTACCAACCTCGCTACTAATCATTTCCTTACCATTATCAGTTCTTAACATTTTGATACGATTACCGGTTTCTAATTCAGCAGCTTCTTTGAATTCTTTAAACGCTTTAAAATATTCAGATTTGCTTCTTAAAAATTTAATTTCATAAATTTAAAAATCATCTACAAATGTTGCAAAATATAGACTTCTACTCAAAGATTCAGTCCTCATTGGACCACAAATGTCCGAATGAATCAATTCTAGTACCTGACTTGTGCCATTTCATCTTCCATTTTTATAACACATTCACCATCTGTAGCTTTACTAGTTGACATCAAGTTATTTCCTAAATCAGGAAGCCATAATGTATTAAAAAGTTTTATCTGTTTACTTTTTCCTTGAACTATAACGTCTAGCAGCACAGTTCCCAACCCTTTTACACTGATCTCCTTTTCTTCAGCGAGTTTCACAGTACCAGTATAATTCGTGTCAAGATTCTCAAAAAGTTTCCTTTCGTATGTCATATGTGAAGTAGCTCCACTGTCCAAATACCAATATGATTTATGACAAACATTCTGAACTACTTCATGAGTGGCTACGAATCCATTAGAACTAACTACATTAGAACAATCATTACTAACGGACGTCCTACAATTTTTTGCTATGTGCCCTTGTTTGCCACAACGATTTTGACATACCTGGTTTCTTTGCATTCTTATATTTTTTACCATACTTTGCCTTAAATGCTTCGTTTGAAGGAACATCCAAATTTTCTTGATTTTTTGATTTTCTTTCGTATGTTTCAAAATCCCAAATCTGCTTCGAAGTTTTAAAAAGTAAAAAGTTTTTCAGTTGGAATAGCCATTTCTAAGGATGCCACCTTAGGTTTTCGACCCAAAGTTTTTCAAATCTGCAATCCGTTTCCGGCTATCTCGTCGCATTGCTGAGATAAATCGTAACCATTTTGCTCTATATCTTTCAATACGGAACTTTTTTGTGCCATTTTGCTCTTTTTGCTCGTCATTCAATGGCGTGAAATTGATTACTGCTGGATATTTTGCTCTACGTGCAATTAATATTGTTGAATGCTAATATTTTTCAATAAATTTTTCTGTTATAAATAATTGTTAAGAGTTCTTCCTTTTATATAGAATACTGTTGTATAAAGGTGCGTTAAGTGCTGCATTAGGCTATATAGTAACTAATTTCTTACTGTATACATATTTTAATTTTTTTGTTCGTAGTGAGAAACTCTAGCGCTTCAGTCAATGCTTGACACGCTTATTTAGGTTAATACCTTAGCGTGCATTTGCCCATTTACGTGGATCAACATTCCTCCACCCCAGTTTCGGAAGGATTTTATAGCTATCAGTTCAAACTCAATTTTGATTTGTCCTTTACAAAGCCTAGAAAATACCAATGTGACCGTTGCGCACAATTTTCAATAAAAAATAATCCAACGGAGGATGAAATTGAAGATTCGATATTTACAGAAATGAAACAAAAGTAGAACGTGACGTAGATTACCGAAAATAATATCTTTTTCTAATGTTAAATGTTTTGATTTGCTAATCGCTTTCAATCTTCCTAAGGTTTTGAATTGTCTTATTATTATACTCGCAAAATAAATGTTGACAATATGACCGATACAATTATTTTTCTCAATAAGGAAAAATTTACTTATTGTTGCGTTTGGGATGAATTTTGTAACAGTTATGGAGGTAACGAAATATGTAGTTGTATATACAAAATACTCTGATGATAGAACATCCAACTATTCAAAATATAGTTATGTGGAGTGTTACGTTTGTGATCCAAAAAAAAAATCAAATGATGTCCAAAGCATTTTTAAAATTTTGTCAGACCATTTACAGGTCAAAAGTATTATCCAGATATTTTCTGAGCCTGGTCATTCACAAATCCAATAAATCGATTGCGTTCACAGTAATTTAGACACATATTTGAAACGTTTAGAAATTCATAGTATTTTGTGAACGTTAATTATTTGAAAAAAATTAAAACAAATAAAATAAAACTTTAGGTTGTAGAAATGCAATTCTCACATTTTAAGAATTTTAATTAAATTTTTCGATTCTTCCATTTACTAAAATAAAATTTCTTCAATATAAAATTAAAAACTCAATTTTGCAGCAAATATTTATACTAAAAAAAGATCATTCCCACGACAATTGGATCTCCGTTCCGGAACGACCCAAATCATATTCGGCCAAAGATTGTCAACTCAGCGACAGCTGTACAAACCGAACGTTATTTCCCCAGGTGAGCAAAATATGTCGACAATTTTCCTCAAAATCCTTTTAATTATAGCCGGCGTTGAACAGAATCCAGGTCCCAGTATTTGGCTCTGATCAGTATGTCAACAACACCACCTCAGTACAATGCACCGTTTGTAATAACTGGTGTCACCTGAAAAGGTGCTCAGGACTCACTGGAACCCCAGCTTCGTAGGATCATGTTGTAGTACGCAGCCTCAGAACCCCAGCACTACCCCCATAATTACGATCCCACAATCCCGAGTCCAAACTCTACCCCCCGGACACAGCAGACCCTGTTCAAATCAATGGACATGTTCTGTCTGTCAGGACGTAATTAGAAGGAACATAACATCAATTCAGTGCAACGGCTGCAAAAATTGGTGCCATATGAGAAGATGCTCTGGATTACGCTCGCACAAGGACTGGAGTAATAGCTTTTTAGCCCCCTGTTGAATAAACATACCCCCGGCGACAGTTGCCACCCCAGCCACACCTGTGCAATTCACCCCGCACAGTGTTGTGCAGACACCACAACATCTTCCTCTACTACAACAACAAACCCCGGCAAGAACTCCACCTCAACTGCCAAGTATATTAAATATACCACCCCAACAGCACCATACCCGGCGGTCTTTGCATTTCGGGGATTCCAAAATATCGTTTAAGATCATGCAGTCAAACTGTAATTGTCTTAGAAATAAGGTCGTGGAAATCACCAATTGTATGCATGTTAATAACAAACATCCCAGCAAAAACTTCGCTTACAAAGCTACAAGTAATGTCTTTTTTAATAACTTACTTTTTAAGTAGTAAAGTCTAAAAAACAAAATAAACAAACAAAAAAACTGTTACTTTTTTTCAATTTGCCCATTTTTTATTGCATGTTTATTTTTAGAAAAACAGAAAAGAATATTGCATTACTGTGTAAAAACCATTATTTGACGCACAATAAAATAACTATGCAGTGGTGTAGTGAGTACAACAACAGACTAGCAAACGGATAGTTCTTGGTTCGACTCGTGGCTGCGACTTATTTTTTTTATTTTTGGTTTGCAAATACAAAATTCTATAAATAACTCTACTAACAAAAGAACTTATTTAAGGCCAAAATATAAAAGATTACTTTTGGGACATCGCGAACAAAAATAATGACTTCTTTCAGTAGAAAAATAAGTAGTAGAATCGTCAAATTCCCCTTATTTTTCGGCTTATTTGTAAGTAAAGTTTTTGCTGGGATTCTCATTGCCGCCATTCAGGAAACGAAGCTAACCAGGGATTGTAGACTCTCGGCTTCCAGTGATTACAACATCATTCGGAAAGACAGGGAACGTGATCATGGCGGTGGTCTTGATTTTATAATAAAGCGAAGTGTCAATTATACATTGACAGTACCACCCCCTTCCCCTCTCCAGATCACTACCTGGAAGCAATCAGCATCTCAATAAAAACTGGAGATATTGAGATAGAAATTGTCAACGTATATATTCCACCCGTCAACAGCATTGGGACTACTTATCCCAACATAGCCCACATTTTGCAAGGAGATAACAGAATAATACTTGGCGATTTCAGTGCTCACCACGAGAGTTGGTACTCCCAGCTACCAAACGATCCACGCGGTATTTCATTATCAGACCAGATAGACGACTCGGACTTCGCTGCAATCAACGAAGACTTCTCTACGAGAATAACTGCTCGATGTTCAAGCTATCCAGACATTTCCATCGTCTGCATGTCGCTTCTTGTCCATACCACCTGGCAAGCCCAAACGGCATTAAACTCCGATCACATCCCTATCTTGATCATAGTAAAGAATTCTAGCGACTTTGTGGAGCCAGATAAGCGCACATTCGTTAACTACAACAAAGCTGACTGGCACAGCTTTACGAACTACATAGACGATTCACTACGTCACTTGCCGCCCCTCATGTGCCAGAAGGGGTGAAGCAATATTTAGAAAGATAGTCCTTCAGGCGGCAAGGCGCTTTATCCCCGCAGGAAGAATACCGAATATTATAACAAATTTTCTATCACAGGCAGCACGATTGGCTCAAGAACGCGAACTACGTGCTAGCAACCCAGCTAATGAGCAAATTGAGCAGTTGACGGCTGAAATTGACTTTATCGTCGACGAACATCGCCGCAACAAATGAATCATTGCTCAACTGACTCTAAATCGCTATGGTTTACTATCAAAAGTCTATCTGGAAACAATAATCGAAATCAAAACCTCGCTACTATTGCGTTTAATAACTTGCAACATACAGATGCCAAGAAATGCGCTACACAATTCTGCAGGCAATTTATAGAACACCCCGCCACACAGAACTGGACCAAAAGGACTATAGTTCAGAGAACTATGAATCTTACTCGAGATCCTCAGCTATGCTCCTTCACCTCCCGTGAAGTCGAGTTCATTATCTCCAAATCGAAACCTTCCAAAGCTCTAGGTCCGGATGGTATCTCAATGGTAATGCTAAAGAAGCTCGGTATAGTAGGTCTGGAATATCTCACCCACCTTCTGAATCTCTCGATTCACCATTTGGTGATTCCAGATATCTGGAAAGTGGCTCGAGTTATCCCAATTCTAAAACCGGAAAAATCAGCTAGCCTAGGAGAATCATACCGCCCCATCTCCTTATTGTCACCAATAGCAAAGATTTTAGAATCCCTACTATTACCCACCCTGAAAGAGCATTTCCCGCTCGCCACACATCAACATGGATTCAGGGAAGCGCATAGCACAACAACGGCTCTAACTCAGATAACCTCCCAGATCGCCAATGGCCTCAATCAGCAACGACCGTGTCAACTCACCATCGTCGCCGCACTGGATTTATCCAAGGCATTCGATACGGTCGATCACTCGATTAATGACATCGTGAACTCCACACTCCCAAATGATGTCAAACGCTGGATAGCCAACTATCTATGTGGAAGACATGCGTTTGTCGAGTTCAGAGGACAGAAATCAAAATACCGCAAGACAAAGATGGGCGTGCCACAAGGAGGAGTACTATCACCGATGCTCTTCAACATATATCTTGCCAATCTTCCTTAACCCCCCCCCAAATGTCTCTATGGTGTCGTATGCAGATGATTGCATTATAATTTCATCAGGTGTCAAGATCGACGATATAAGTGCCAAAATCACCCGATACCTGGCCACCATAACAGACTTTTTTCAGGAACGCAAACTCAGGTTATCTGCTCCGAAATCCTCGGTGTCCCTTTTCACCTCTTGGACTGAAGAAGTAAGGACGGCGCTCAACATCTCAGTCGAAGGTCGGTTCAAAACCCGAAAATTTTAGGGGTAGTCTTCGACAGCCTTCTTCACTTTTCAAGGCACGCAACCTACATCAACCAAAAGGTTAGAAATAGAAACAAGGTCCTTAAAGCTCTAGCTGGCACCTCTTGGGGCATGAACAAGGAGACGATTGTAGCGACATACAAAGCGATTGGTCGCTCTCTTCTCAATTACGCTGCCCCAGTATGGACATCATTCCTCAGCGACACCCAATGGCGAGGTTTACAAACGGCCCAAAATAATGCTCTCCGGATCGCAACCGGTTGTGTCATGATGACGAATGTGGATCATCTACATGAGGAGACCAGGTTACTGTCGGTCAGACAACATGATGTGTTGTTGACTAGACAGTTCCTGTTGCCATGCCATCTGCCGAGTCTCCCCAACCATCAGATCCTGATGCAGGATCCCCTTCCCCGACACATCCGGATGGACTTTCGCAGCGACATCCAAGACGTTATACCATCGGACGTCGACAGATTGTCTATTGCAAGTGCTCGGAAATTGTTGCATCAAACGGCGGTTACTGAAGCCATTAATGGCTACAGATGCAACAGAGTCCTAAATGAACACCCCCTGCGATATCGGATTGTGAGAGACAATTACCAAGGCACACAAGAACTATATTAGCACAATTAAGAGCCGGTTGGTGCAGTTTCCTCAACTGCTACCGAGAACGTATCGTTCCTGGCACTTTAAACCGTTGCCCCGCCTGTCATCAAAGTCCTCACGATACAATGCACTTATTTAATTGTCCCACCAGGTCTACAATTTTGCGCGCCATAGACCTGTGGTTAAGACCAACTGAGGTGGCGCAGTTTCTCCAGATCCCACTACCACCTACTGACAACAACACAAATAATTAAAAATATTTACTCTTATAATTTCAGGAAAGAACAATCGGTCACAGTCGAACTGTTACAAAAACAACAACTCAAAAAAGATTGCAGGAATCAATTACCAGAAAAAATTCAAAATAAAAAAATTCTGAATTAAAATTGTTAATATATATTTCTCAAAAAAAATAAATTAAGATGTTAATTTTTTTTATTATAATTTTGATATATTCCATAACATTGTGAATAGCTTTTATTTTTTGATTTTTGTAAATGAATATATTTTTTACTGAAATTTGTATGTGTGTTTTATTGCTTTGTTAATGCTACTTTGCTCTATGCCCAGCAAAAACTTTGCTTACAAATAAGCCGAATAATAAGGGGAATTGACGATTAGACTACTTATTTTTCGGCGGAATAAGTACTTATTTTTGTTCGCGATGTCCCAAAAGTAAGCAATATTTTTTGGCCGGAAATAAGTTGTTTTGTTAGTAGAGTTATTTATAGAATTTTGTATTTGCAAACAAAAAATACTCACTACACCACTGCTTAGTTATTTTATTGTACATCAAAGAATGGTTTTCACACAGTAATACAATATTATTTTGTATGTTTCTAAAAATAAACATGCAATAAAAAAATGGGCAAATTGAAAAAAAGTAACTGATTATTTTGTTTTTTTAGACTTTACTACTTAAAATGTATGTTATTAAAAAAGGCATTATTTGTAGCTTTGTAAGCGAAGTTTTTGCTGGGATGTATATGTATTTGCAAGGAGATATGCTTAACTGGCCTACCTAAATCAGAGCGTAAGGCGGAACGTTTTTTTCCGTTTAGCTTTAACGCTGAAATATCATAACCAGGGCAAGGATTTCTATGCAAATGCATGTTTGTAGTCAGTAACTCAAAATCACTTTTGGCAATTTATCTTTCCGAATCGAAGAATTTGAAACAAAATGGCATCGATTTGTTGTTGCATATTTTTGCATATTTTGTTATAAATGCATATTTTTCTTTTAAATGCATATATTTAGCATATTTTTCCATTTTAGTGCATATTTAATTTTCTTTCGATATATTTTTGTAGCAGCAAATAGTCTAAAGGTATTTTATTTAAAACTTATTCATGTAACATGTTTAGCACATGGTTTATATCGAGTAGCCGAAGAAATTAGATCTCAATTTGAAGATATAGATTTATTAATTTCGAATGGAAAAAGTATTTTTAAAAGCACCATCTCGTGTTGCTTCATGGGAATGTGCATTATTTTGTAATGAGTGGTGGTTACCCAGCACATTCTTTTATTTACTAGAATAAGTACTTATTTTTATACAGGTTGGTAATTAACCTTTGTATTTAGTACAGCTATCTAGTGTGTTTGACTGGAAAACGGGAGGTTAGTGGTTCGCCACCTGTCAAAGCCATTACTTTTTTTGTTCATATCATATTCATTTATATGTTGATGTTAAAACTATTGTTAACTTACAATAAAATAACTCGTACATGGAGCAGTGAGTTAGCAGCTTGACTATCAAACACAAGCAAATAATGTGACTGTTCGATTCCCACACAAGGCAATATTTTTTGTTTTGTTTTTTTAGCTACATATTCTTGTTGCTTACTAAGTAAGTAACGTTTTTGCTGGGCAGGGTTAATCTCCAATGCAGAAAATTAACTAGTTTCACCTATTTATTTCATATAAATAGTAAAATTTTGCATATATCTGAACTTTTACCTAAATGCGTGTCTCAAAATCGTTGTCCGATTTGGCTCAAATTTTCAGCACTTAACTTTTAGGCCTAGAGTCACATTATTCCACCTGGCACTCTTTGAAATCTAAAAAAATCGGCTGTCACCCTAATGTACATATATATTGAAACTGTGACCAGAAATTTATATTTTTCTTGTATTAATAAATATATTTCAAATAAAAAACTTGTTTTTATTGCATATTTTTGTAATTTTTAGTGCATATTTACTCTCTTTATACTGCATATTATAAGCGCATATTTTTAATTTATTAGTGCATGAAAATCCTTGCCTTGGCCATAACTAAATAAAAGCGTCAACGGTACGTTAAACAACAAAAACAAAGTTATCAAAAAAAATAAATATAATCCGGATTATTTAAACGATTACAATATTGGTGTTTCTGAATTTTGTTTTGTGATTTGTAAAAAAACTAAATATTAAAGTTTAAAAAATGAGTTTCATGCATATTTGCTTTTCCTTTTGTATATATGTGTTTACATATATTGTGTTTTGTAACTAACTTCACTATTAAACGCCTCGTTAAGCTAGGTATTCTGTTCAAAATTTCGTGCGAAATGCTGTCAAACTACATATAAAATATTTGGAATGAAATATATGCGAAATAATTTCGCAAAAGCAGTACTCTGTAATTATTGTGGAAAACATGTGAAATAAATCTTGCAACCTTATTTTTCCACACGAAATAACATACGCAGCACTTCTTTCGCACGAAATTAAAACCAACAGCTAGCTGTCAAACAGCATGTAAAATTTTTCGCATGAAAAAACCATAATTTTTCGCAAATATGAACAGAGTACTAGGCTTTATTTCGGAATGCTGTATACAAATTGTCTGAGCATGAGAATTTTTTACAAATAGAAAACGCTTGCAGCTTTTGTTTAGGTATGCTTGTAAGATATCGTATAGAGCAAACAGGATTTTTATTAACGTTAGAATTATCATTTTAAAACAAATATATGGTATAAAAATCACAAAAACCTATCGAGTAGTTTCTTAGAAAAATGATGTTAAAGTTCAACATCGATTTAATCAAAATGCATTTTTGGCACATAGAGCACGAAATGTTTTTGACAAAAAAAAAACACATCTCTAGTTTATTTTCTTTTTGTATGGATGTATTAAAAGGAAATCAATCAGCTGTTTTTTTATTGTATTAGTTGGCATTTAGTTACAGATTTACCCATGATTAAGTGCTAACTAATTGTGCTGAAAGTAACCAATTGTGAATAACTAAATAGGTACTTATGAATATGCGCCAATAAATCTAATATATAAATGTACAGTGGGGCTGAATCGGACACATTAAGAAAATTTATAAAAAAAAAATTTAGTATGAAAAAGTGCAATATTTTTGAAGAACGGAGTTTTAAATGGCATATTTTGAATCTAATTGAGATATTGACTTGAAATTTTTTTTTGTAAGACCAGAAATTAACTTATCTAAACAAAAAATATAGCTCGGAATAAATGTGGATCAAATTGTTCCTAATATTTGCAATCCTATTAAAATTTTAGTTTTAGAAACTCAATGAATATGTAATAAAATCTTTATTTATTAACAAAACTCAATGAAATTTTTAATGTTTTTTATGTTTGTCATTTTAAATAACAAGGTGTAAAAAAATTTGTCAAAAGGTGAAAGGCAATCCCGCAATTCCTAAAAATTTTAGCGAAAATACCAATAGTATTTTTACAATTTTGCCTATAGGGTCCACATTTCCTTTGGGGCTGGGAAAATACTTTGGCGATAAATAGGGAACACACAAGGTTTCCAAAGCTGCTTTTTGTTTTCTGATCCCATCTTTGATAAAAAAATAGGTCAAATTCCGAAAGGCGTAGGCGCGACATTTTCGAAGAATAGGACATGTTTTTTATATCAAAATGTTCTCCGTGAACATAAATTTGTTATATGTTCTTAAAGAAAGTTGTTTTTAATAAAAAAAACTTTTTGAATACTTAAATTGAAAATCGTTTATTTTTTTATCCATAATTGATATTGCTCTGAAATCTTTTGTATGTTATTCGTAATTTAGTTGTCTAACTAATAAAAAAATTCGAGTCCATTCGGTACAAAAGTACGTCCCATATTTTTAAAAAAGCGGACCAAGGTATGGCAAAATTTTAAAATTTCAATTTTTGGCCATGAAGGCTTGATATTACGAAATAAATGAATAAATAAATAAATGCCTTTAACTCGGAAATTATAAGAGATAAATAGCACACGCAAACATGTTAGCCGAAAATTTAAAAAATCTTTGAAATCGGATAGGAACAAAAAAAAATTTTTGATTCTGCCCCACTGTGCAATGTTAGTGTTTGAACTCCTCCAACAACCTAGTACAAGATACGTTGCTCACCAATTTCGATAAACTGAATACGATCTGTCAATAAAGACTAGACAAGTTCACAGCAACATGAACTAAAATCAAACTGATTGAGAAGTTTTCCAATCAAAACTTTTATATCAATTAATTCAAATACTTAACGAAAGTGCAACAAAATAATGTGGAAATATCCCCCTCTATTTGCAGCAATTCTTATAGTCTACTTAATGTCCAATAAAACACTGGTGATACCATGATTCCTTCTAAGACCCGACTGAAAATGAGATATAATACCAGTTGAGTTCAAACGCAATAAAATCTGTTCCATTAGTAAAACATCCAAAATCTACAAGCATATATGAATAATGCTGATAGGTCGATAATCTGATGAAACTTTCGGATTCCTAATTTTAGGAGTTGGCACAATTCTGCTGATTTTTCAGCTACGCCGAATCGTAGAAGAAGTGATGATGGAGTATATAAGGTATGTGAAATACCTTATTAGTGGAAAAATTAATTTTAGAAAAATAATCTGTATGTCATCAGTTCCAATTGCATTCCACTTTATGTTTAACATCGCGTCACAAAGCTCGAAAATTTGTCAGGCTAAAATTTGAATCTTCAGTCAATAATGGTGGCATTCTGGAATTTTCATTAAATTAAGATTCAATGGATATTGTATATTTGTTGCATATTTGTTATTGGACAATTTTCATACAGTGACAAATATTAAGATAAAAACATATGATTGTATATTTTCTAATGTAAACAAAAAAAAATGAAACTTAAACTTCACAAATAATGTAATTGTTTAAATGAATAAATGTAAAATATTTAAAAAACACTTAAAATATATTTATATGTACATATATGTACATAATTAGACACCACGAGCGGCAAAGGTATATAAAAGTTTGTCATTCCGTTGGTAATTTCTACATTTTTCATTTGCCCCTCAAAGTACTTACATACATTAAAATATCCTCTCAGTTGCTATTTAAAATAGAGAAAATCAAAAATGGCTGAGATATAATGAATAAACTAGGACAACTTAGATTGTTTACCTATTTTTGGTCTATATAAGGCAATAAATAGTAAGCCGGATCATAATCGGGAAACATATTTTTTAACCCGAAAAAGCAAAAATATATTTTTAATAACTTTTAAATGCTATTTTTACTATTTGTATGCGTTTGTTGATCAAAAATCAGACTTTTATTAACTTTTTGTTTCTTTGAACTTTAACAGCAATTTTAGTATTTTTGAAGGGAACATTACTTATCAAATGCTTACAAGCAGAAACTTACAAGTTTTTACAAATTATTTATCGCGTTCTTTTTTTGGATATTTTATAGATTGAGAATAAATTTATTTTTATTCTCTAAATTAAAGTTACTGGATAATTTTTACTGGAAAGTACACCAACACGCCTAATATGCTAACGATATGCTACGAAGACAAGAATGCATATACAAGTAAATACAGTTAAAGTAAAAACATTATTTCGTTTGAATATTTATCAAAATATGTTAATTTCTCTTCTATATTTCTTAATCAAGTGGCCTGAGACGCGTTATTGGCAATAAAACGCAAAAATACCTATTTAATGCTAAAATGTTTATAAAAACTATTATCATATTACTGTTTGAAATAATTAAATATCCATTCATATCCATTTTATTTTTTTACTAGATTTAACCCGGTGCACTTTGCTACACTATCGTAGCAAAATTAAAAAGTGGGAAAGGATTTTATAAAAAAGTAAATGAATACAATTAACACCAAATTTCTTGTTTGTGTTTAATTGCACCATGCCATGCATGTAGACACAATGGAAAAATTTTGCACAAATATCTAGAAAATCCGACATGGTCGTGTTATAAGATAGCCAAATCGATTCGATTGCTGTCATTTATAAGACATCACACATCTGATACAAAGTTTTAGCCAAGTTGTCATTACTCAAATACAACTATGAAGTGGTATAATGAGAATAATATTGGTGTTATACCAAAACACATCAATTAAACACATTGCCCAAAACTTCGTCCAATCGAGATACATATATTGATCAATTGTTAAACGTAAATTGAAAAAGAGTGCAGGTACAGTAAATAACCAGATTTTGATGAGAACAAAGTGGAATAAATATGCTGGAATAACGGTAGAAGTGGGAAGAAAAGTTGTGCAGCTATTAATGGGAGGCATAAGAAGAAAAGCCAGTAAATTTATTCGCAATAAAGACACATAAACCTACAGTTTTTTTGAAGCATAATAAATTTCCTTTAATTTCATGTATAAAATGTTAACGTACGTTGTTTCCTTTAAAAGTTATGCTCGCTTTAATCCTTACCGATTTTAAGTAGCCACTTCTTTATTCATTAATAACAATCCCCCTCACTTTAAGATAAATATCAAAATTTTAAAAATTAAGTAAATTTCCGTAGAGTTCCATTTTTTTTGCTCGCACAATTTTACCACTGTTTTAACTAAAAATTGTATAATTATCCTTACGTACAAAAATATTGAACAAAATGTCATACAATAATTGCCTATGATCAATAAGAATATAAAAACAGCAGATGTGGACAATTGGATACCTTTCTAAGCAAAATCAGTGCAGTTGAAAATCACATTGCATAGCGTTGCTATTTTATGCTCGCAACTGTACATAGCTTGAAGAATTTTTAGCAATTATAGTTCTCAAGATGCTTAGATAATCATAACTCTTTAATTTCTTTGCTAGGTGACTCACCTCATGTTCGTAAAATGTTTAACTATTTTTACAATTAGAGTTCTCTATATATTCGAATTTAACAATTTACTTTGTATAGGATGTGCCAGTAATCTAATCCCGAACATTTTCAGTCAAACTATGTAAACTAATAAGAAAGACATTCGGACAAAGTATGAAGAATCGCGCAATTATAGATCTCAATATATTTAGAAATAACTAATTACTTTGTATGGGTTGCCAGATAACAAAAGTCAAATAACTGGACCATAAGAAAAATTTACCTGGATTTTTAAAAAAATACCTGCAAAATTTAAAAATGCAGAAAAATTTACCTGGATTTTTAAAAAATACCTGCAAAATTTAAAAATGCACTTATAATTCCAAAAAGTTAAATTTAAGTTAAGTTTTTTTTTACAAAAAAAACAAAATAATAACATGAAACATAAAGAATTATTAAATTCAGTCCTACATACATATCGGTATCTACGGTACCATACGAAATTGATTTTATTATTGATTGATTACGATTCACTACATCACATTACATATGAGTAAAAAATTTAAACTTTTATTTTCAAAAATAACCAAAATTCAAACAACGTATCATCAAGTGCATGATTTTCTAAAACAAAATAACGTTTACGCTTTGAGTAATTAATTAATAAATAGTATTTTACCCTATTTTAGGTAGTTTCCTTATATTTATACCCTACACCTCCATAGTGGGGAGGGTATAATGCATTTGTGCAGATGTGTGTAACGATGTCCGTCCGTCCGTCTAGCTGGCTGTCCATGTAAACCTTGTGCGCAGAGTACAGGTCGCAATTTTGAAGATATTTCGATCAATTTCAAGGACCAAGCCTATTGAAACTGGCTGAAATCGGTCCATTATTTCACCTAGCCCCCATACAAATGTCCTTCCGAAATTGGAGTATCGGTCATAAATGTTTAATTTATAAATGTATCTCCACAAATTGCGCTCCAAATAACTTTTATATATACAAAATTCATGTCACCAAATTTTATTACGATCGGTCCATAATTAGTCATAGCTCCCATATAGACCCGCTTCCGAAAATCACTTTAACGTGCATAAATCGCTTAATATGTATGGGGTTAAAAGGCGCGAACATATATCTGAATATGTTGCTAGATTTTTGGGATTTTCTTTTCCAAATTTTATTAAGCTTCGTTGCATGATTTCATTCTACAAACTGATGAGATTGGGTATGCCTTTGCCGTTATATAGGTCTTTTGTTTTTACTCGTCTAGAAATCCTCAGATTCGGATCCCCAGGATATCATGCTCAATATTTGAAAGATCGTTTTTGATAAGATAGCTCGATGTTGGAACTACTTACCAATTGAATTACGTATTTTCTCACATTCTAACAATGCTTTCAGATTGAAACTTATTTCTTACTTATTGAATTCAAGTACCTGAATGATTTATAGGTGTATTGGTCAAAACTTTTATAAATATATGTAAATGCATATCCTAATTTTGTGGCAATGTGTTATTAGGTATTAACTGTTTGTTTGAATTATCAATTTCAGTTACCACTTGTTGTTATTTTGGGTCTAGGTTTTTACAACATTTTGCAATGCAAATTATTTTGTACTTTTTTTGGCATTACGGCTGGGGAGCCATACAAAAACAAAATAAAAATAGTGAATTAAAATTTGTGAATTTTCTGAATTTTTGATTAATTTGTATTTATTAGTATTATAAGGCATATTTTTTATTTACCTTGTAATAATGTTATTTTGGCCTTATAGGCTTTATATTACATATATGGAATAATAAATAAATAAAATGTTGGTATACTCACAAAATTCAAAATTGTAAACTTTCATATAGACATAAATCACACGACCTAATTTCATGGTGATCGGTCCATAATTGGTCATAGCCCCCATATAAGGCCCACTTCCGAAAATCACTCAAAAATATAAATTATTGAAATTTTAAAAGAAAAATGTTTTTGCTCTTTTACTTAGTCGGGCTTGACCGACCATACTTTCTTACTTGTTTTAATTTAAATAAGTATCTATAAAAACTCCTTTTTTATTTAAGATTTTATTTCTTCATACAAATTTATATTGATGATACATTTTGGTTTTAAAAAAACATCAATTCAAAATAACGTAAGACGCATATCATAAAGTGTACTTTTTTATAAAATATATTTCTTGTTTTATTGTAATACTAATTTAAGAATTTTGTTTCAATATCACAAGTTGTTTTAATTTTATATTTTTACGTTTTTTTCTATAAAATTATGTTACGTTATTTTGCATTTTGTGTGGCGGCATGGTGTAGTGGTTAAAGTGTTGCCTACAAAACCAAACACCCCAGGTTCGATCATTGGCAGAGGACGAAAAATTTTCATCATGGTTTTCGAGTTTTTAAAATTAACCCCCTCTAAAACAATCCATCCAAGAAGACAACTGACCACCCCTCCCCCTGGAAAAGAGGATAACATCATGATAAAGGTCAGGCAACCCGCCACCCCCTGGGAAAAAGGTAGGAATCAAAGAATTAAATTAGCAAGGTTCCCCAACAGTACACTAAATACACAGAGGGCGTTGTTTGTAGGCAACGACAGATGGCATCACCATTATCCTAGGCCAGCTACAGCAGACCAATCATATACATAGTTGGAACAACAACCGATTAACGAAACTGACACAAGGCAAAAATAACAATAGGCTGGATCTTATGGCAACATCCTACATGTATCCTTGGACCCGCTACAGCAGACCAATCACCTACTTAGCAGGAACAACAACCGTTTAACGAAACTGATACAAAAATAACAACAGTCTGAAGTACATGAAGACACACGATACTCCAATAACATGGAGTGCAATCTTACATGGGAAATATGCGAAAAAGAACTGCAAAACAAATCGTATAAGATGCTTTGTGGAAGCCAAATGCTCCCAAGAATGAATGGAGAAAAAAATTTTTGCATTTTAGGTGAAGATACATATGGGGCATTTCATGTCAAGTGAACCAACTTTTGAAATCGATGTCTTCCGATCGGGATGAAATTTGCACCAAGGTTAGCTCTATTGGATAGTAACTCAGACACAATTTTTCAACAACATCGGTCGAGAACTCTCTGAGTTATAGGGGGTAAAATTTTGACAATTTGGTCAAACAGGGGTTTTTTCTTATCCATGTAACTTATTACCTATTGTTCTTAGCAAAATGTGTCCCAAATAGTATAGATAGCTATTTCTTCGATCTTTCGAAAAAAAATATTTAAAAAAAAAAATAAAAAATTTTTAATATTTTTTTTCCGAAATCAAAAACTTTTTTGACTTTTTTTTAAAATACGTCCTTTTTTTTTTTTTTTTTTTCTTAAAATAAAGTTTAGATATTTTCCTTGAACACCTACTTGGTCGCTTAGTGGGATGCGAGTGGGATATCTATCAAAATAAATATTTTGTAACTCAAAACATCAAATTTTTGACTTTTTTTGCAAAATCAAAAACTTTGTTGACTTTTTTTTTTCAAAATGGACCCTTTTTTAATCTTTTTTTTTAGGTCAAACAAAAGCTTAGATATTATCCTTGAAGACCCTTTTGGTCGCTTAGTGGGATGCGAGTGGGATATCTATCAAAATAAATATTTTTTAACTCAAGACTTACAATTTTTGACTTTTTTTTTTGCAAATACGATTTTTTTTCCAAATGGGCCCTTTTTTTAAAATTTTTTTTGTAGTCAAAAGAAAGCTTAGGTCCATTCCTTTAAGATATTTTTAGTCCCTTAGTGGGATGCGAGTGGGATATCTATCAAAATAAATATTTTGTAACGCAAGACATACAATTTTTTAATTTTTTTTTGCAAAATCAAATTTTTTTTCCAATATGGGCCCTTTTTTAATTTTTTTTTTTGCTCAAAAGAAAGCCTAGGTCCATTCCTTTAAGATATTTTTAGTCCCTTAGTGGGATGCGAGTGGGATATCTATCAAAATAAATATTTTGTAACAATTTTTTAATTTTTTTTTGCAAAATCGAAATTTTTTTCCAATATGGGACTTTTTTTTAAAATTTTTTTTTTGCTCAAAAGAAAGCTTAGGTCTTTTCCTTTAAGACCTATTTTGTCACTTAGGAAGATGTGAGTAGGATATCTATTAAAATAAAAATGTTGTAACTCAAGACATTCAATTATTGACTTTTTTTTTGCAAATTCGAATTTTTTTTCAAAATGGGCCCTTTTTTAAAAATTTTTTTTTAGTCAAAAGAAAGCTTAGGTCCATTCCTTTAAGATATTTTAGGTCCCTTAGTGGGATACGAGTGGGATATCTATCAAAATAAATATTTTGTAACTCAAGATATACAATTTTTGATTTTTTGGCAAAATCAAAAACTTTTTTGACTTTTTTTTAAAATGGGCCCTTTTTGTAATTTTTTTTTTTTGCTATAAAGAAAGCTTAGGCCTATTCCTTTAAGATGGTTTTGATCGCTTAGTGGGATGCGAGTGGGATATATATCAAAATAAATGTTTTGTAACTCAAGACATACAATTTTTGTGTTAAAACATTTATTTTGATAGATATCCCACTCGCATCCCACTAAGGGACTAAAAATATCTTAAAGGAATGGACCTAGGCTTTCTTTTGAGCAAAAAAAAAATTAAAAAAGGGCCCATATTGGAAAAAAAATTTGATTTTGCAAAAAAAAATTAAAAAATTGTATGTCTTGCGTTACAAAATATTTATTTTGATAGATATCCCACTCGCATCCCACTAAGGGACTAAAAATATCTTAAAGGAATGGACCTAAGCTTTCTTTTGACTACAAAAAAAATTTTAAAAAAAGGGACCATTTGGAAAAAAAATCGTATTTGCAAAAAAAAAAGTCAAAAATTGTAAGTCTTGAGTTAAAAAATATTTATTTTGATAGATATCCCACTCGCATCCCACTAAGCGACCAAAAGGGTCTTCAAGGATAATATCTAAGCTTTTGTTTGACCTAAAAAAAAAGATTAAAAAAGGGTCCATTTTGAAAAAAAAAAGTCAACAAAGTTTTTGATTTTGCAAAAAAAGTCAAAAATTTGATGTTTTGAGTTACAAAATATTTATTTTGATAGATATCCCACTCGCATCCCACTAAGCGACCAAGTAGGTGTTCAAGGAAAATATCTAAACTTTATTTTAAGAAAAAAAAAAAAAAAAAAAAAAGGACGTATTTTAAAAAAAAGTCAAAAAAGTTTTTGATTTCGGAAAAAAAATATTAAAAATTTTTTATTTTTTTTTTTAAATATTTTTTTTCGAAAGATCGAAGAAATAGCTATCTATACTATTTGGGACACATTTTGCTAAGAACAATAGGTAATAAGTTACATGGATAAGAAAAAACCCCTGTTTGACCAAATTGTCAAAATTTTACCCCCTATAACTAAGAGAGTTCTCGACCGATGTTGTTGAAAAATTGGTGCAAATTTCATCCCGATCGGAAGACATCGATTTCAAAAGTTGGTTCACTTGACATGAAATGCCCCATATATTAATTTAAATTATATAAAAAGTAGAACTATTTTATTTGCCACATATATTTTGTATTTTTATTTACAGAATTTACTAACTCGTTTGCTTTAAAATGTTTGCAACTTTCATCAAAATTTAGCCTTATTAAAATTTTAGCCTTTATAAGGTCGAAGTGCATTCTATTCCTTTCTTATGAGTATAGATTATTTATAATACTAATACTTATTTCAATCCTTTATATAGATTGTGTAAGTTATTTTTATCGCATTGGAAATATCTTGCGGCAAATTATCAAAATCATTTATTAAAAATTGATTTGCGTCTAATTTTAAAGTTTTTGTTTCGAGAGATGAAATCTTTTTTAAAATAGTTAGAACTTCCATATTTTAACCGATTTGTAAGGCAAATCACTACAGGAATCACTTTCTAGGGCTAAATTTAAGCATTACGTTATACATAAAATAAAAATATGCCTCTGACAAAGCTTCAGCCATATATTAATCATCATCATTGTAACAAATTCTCATGTATCTTTTCGATAAGCGTTTTGTAGAGGTATTTTTACCTCTTTATTTATTTATTTTATTTATTTTCGAAAAACCAACCGAGCCCATAGGGCCATATATAGTTGGTAGACTAGCAAATATATATGTTAAAATAGGCAACTTAAATCAATATTACAGATAATTTCATTAATACATAAGAGGCTGACTACAAAAATGAATTGCTTATATCGATGGCTTAATATAAAAAAGGCGTTACTAAATTTTTTTTAAAAATTTTGTTTTTTGTTTATTCCGGTAAACAAATGTCAGATGCACCTTGCCTCAAAATTTCAGGAGGATATTATTGCAAATAACAGATTTATAACGATTTCAAAAAAAGCCCTAAGTCAAGTCAAAGAATTTTTGAAAGAAAAAGCCTTAACTCATTTTTTTTTATTTGATTGGTTGTTGTTGTTGTTGTAGCAGCAGTGTTTGCTGAGTTGACAGCCCTTGGCCGAGTGAACTCGGGTCATTCCGGTGCGTAGAACCGGCTGTCGTGGGAATGTATTTGATTGGTTATCATTTTTGCTGCATTTTATAAAACTACATAATTTCACAATATACAATATTTTAACACACGAATTGGACAATTATGTTTGGGATGAAACAAATGGATGTTGTCTAGGATCTTCCGTTTTTGCAAAGTGTGTTATTAAACACTTGTGAAGATCCAAAATCTACCAAAATCGCAATTTAATATTCTCTAATGCATTGTTGGCTTTTAGTATGAAAACTCAAATAACGATTGAACAAACATTTTTAATAAGTGGACATACTCAACTGGAACGAGCAAATGAATTTGCCATTGCAATTTGTGCAATACAAGCTCACCATTTGCACAACGACTTTTTTTCTAAATTTTGAAAACATGCCTAAACGATACTCTTCGATTCGTAAATGGTAAAAATATTGCTTACTATAAAAGTTCATGAAATGTATGTACTCAAACCACAATTTAAAAATTTAAGCAGATGTATTGGTGATCTTACTGTAAATATTCTACGAGCCTTGGCGTATGACTCATCAGGATCAATATATTTCAAAACAGACTTAACTGTCAGTCACGAATCTCTCCCACATAGATCAAAGTCGGTGATTAAATATATCCCCCTGATTCACTTTATATGCAGTAAATAGCAATCCCAAAAAAACAAGATACATGATTTGAAAAGTTTTTACCTGCATATTGACATCTTTTTTGATAACTGGTTTAATAAGAAATAATTTTTCACAGTTCACTTCTGATTTAATCCTCTTAATTTCATGAATTATTTCCTTTTATTATTTAAACCTGAATTATTATAATAATATTATTTTTTAATATTATATTTTCAACTCAAAATTTCAGGTTTAAAAAAGCCCTAACTTATTTTTTTTTTTATAAATATCAATGAAAAAAGGGCCTATATTAGATAACTTCATTAAAATAAAACAAAATTAAATATTAAAAGAGAAATAAAATGTGTTGCCTCTTTTTATAAAAAATTGCATTAAAACTTTTTTTGTATCTAAAATTTTATGGATTTTATTAAGTTTTTTCCTTCTCCTGTAAAGTAACAAAAAATCGAGTTACGCCTTTTTTATATTAAGCCATCGATATGTACATATGTGTGTGTAAATAACTTCATATATGATAATATCTATTAGCGCTGTATAATTTTAAAATTCATTGCAATCTTTAAGAAAAAAGTAATAATTACATTAAATCAAATTAGTGGATGCATATTCAAAAAGCTGCGTCTTAAATGTTGTAAATTGTAAAACAAAACATCTAAGAACTCGAGGAAGAGAGTTCCAATGTTTAGCAACTCGCACATGAAAAGATCTTTCGTAAGTGGTTCGATTTATTATAGGAATTAGAATTTGAGGATTTCTGTCAGAATGCAAAAATTCAAAAGTATTTCTAACATATACAGGGCAATTAGCTATTACTACCTTATAAAAGAACAATAACAAACAGATTTGAACAAAATTCATAAAAGAGCAACCCAAGAAATCTCTAACATACTCAGACACATGATCATGCATTTTTAATTGATAGCATAACGTATTATTCTATTAAAAAGTAGTAAACACTTATTAAACTCCTGAGCATTACATCCAGAATAAACTTCAATACAATACAATAGGTTAGACATTAGCAAAGAATGTGCAATAGTTTTTCGAATAGAAAGTGGTAAATACAAATTTAAGGAATATAATTTCCTTAGAGTAAAATTAATTTTAGAGCTCAGAAAATTAATATGTTGGGAAAAAGTTAGATGTTTATCCAGCTGAATACCAAGACATTTGATAAATGCACTTCGGAACCATGCGGTTTAAAAAGCATAGCAGGGTTTATCTTCAGATTATTTTCTCTCATCCATCCAGAAACATTAGATAATATAAGATTTATATCATATTGAAACACATCAAGAAGCTGAAGATGACCAGAAAATAAAAGTTGTATACCTATCATCTGCAAAGAGAAAAGCCTCACATTCAAAACCTTGTAGTAAATTAAAGAAATCATTAATGTAAAGCATAAAAAGTAAAGGTCCTATAACTGAAACCTGTGGGACACCACTTGTTACAGGTAAACACGTTGAATTTGCATTACCGCAATGTACGTATTGGTGGCGGCCAGTCAAATACGAATATAGTAACCTACAGGCCGATACAGAAAAACCAAAATAAGTAGAAAGTTTACTGCTGGCCAAGAATATATTAATTGGTCGGTTGCTGGCTAGGTACTAATCACTGTAAGGAAAAAATACAACTAACTATACATTTGCACTCACAATTTTATAACTATACAAATTTTTTCTGTACAAAATTTTATTTAATCTATCTATACCCAGCAAAAAATAATGGAAGTGCATCTTTACATATGACATTTTAATCACATCTAAAGTTGCAAATGAATCTTTTCTACCTCTGAAGATGTGTTTTTAAATATGGGTATTTGACACTGAATTATAAATATTTCGTTGATATAATTGTTTCCAACATTTTTTGAATTTTATAAAATTTATTAAAACCTGTAAAAATTGGTATACAAAAAATTTTTACATTTTTTAATCATTAAAATTAATCAACCATTGTTTCATAAATTTTATAACTACATTAAAATCAATTCATAAATGCTCAATTACATCACTTTTTTTCTATTATTTATATTTCCATCCAAGATGCCAAAAAATATAGGTATCCACTACCTACATTAAAATAACACCTTAAAATCGAAATTTAATCGCATCGAAAGCATCGAATTTATTTAGTAAAAAGTTGTCAAAAATGAACAACATCCCTCCAATGACAAACTGATGTAAAATTCATAGCTTTTTCACCAAAATTGGAAGTACATCAAGCATGCTATTTGTTGTGAAAATTCTGCATCTTCTTCCTCACTTTTTTTGCTGGGTATATATAAAAGTGAATGTGTGTCTGTATGTATGTATGTTTATTATTTTTAGTTTGGGATCTATAGACGGCTAAACGGCTGAACCGATTTGCTTGATTGCGTTAAAATTTTGTATGAACTACTAATTTAGGCCAAAAATGGGCAAAATAGCAATAGTGGGCGTGGCACCTCCCATAGATGTGATGAAAAATTATATATAGGGACAGCTATAGCAGCTATCAATATTAATATTTAGTACAGAAATGCGCGGACTACCAAAAATATTAAGTAAATGCTAAAATTTGTATGTATACATTTGAAACCCTTATCTATATATATAAAAGTGAATGTGTGTCTGTATGTATGTGTTTATTATTTTTAGTTTGGGATCTATAGACGGCTAAACGGCTGAACCGATTTGCTTGAAATTTTTACAGTATATTTATGTATGTCTGGAAGGAGCTATAGGCTACTTTTTGTTTTTAAATTTTAAGTGGGCGTGGTACCTCCCATACAAAGTTAATTTTTAAAATCAAATATTTAGGAAACTATAATAGCTATAGTCCTCAAATTTTGCATGAGCAATTCCACTGTTTGTTTAAATATTTGAACAATTAATGAACAATCTAATCGGAGCGACCTTTATAACTGGGAATTATAACTTCGGAAATTCCATTTGATTTTATTCGATTACAGTTTCCTATTTGCTTAGTATTTGCAATGACAATTGATAAAGCCCAACGTCAGTGTTTGCAAGTTTGCGGACTAAATCTAGAAAATCCATGATTTTCACATGAACAGAAACTAATTTTAGATAGACTAAATATATTGTAAATCTTTACGGTACGGGTAGCGAAGCACACCGGGTTTTAGCTAGTAAATAATATAATTAAAAAAACATTTTTTTTTAAAAATTAAAGAAATTATTTTTTAACTGGACAGATTGTGTTTTAGCTGGAAACTGGACAAGACATAAAAAACTGGACAATCCAGGCCATATGGCAACCCTAGATGTGACTCACACCCAGTTCCGATTCATCCCATTTTTGATTAACTTCTTGCACTGATAAGAAATTAACTCATATGTATGAAGTTTGAAGCCTTTTACATTTGGTAGATGTTCTAAAATAACTATTTACGGTGTATGATAGGTGCCACGCCCATTAATACAATCCTGCACATTTTCAGCCAAACTCCGTATACTGATAAGAAATTAAAGCGTACAAAGTTTAAATACTATTGCAATTATAGTTCTTCAGATAATAGAAATAATAGGTGCCACGCCCACTAATTCAATACTGCCCATTTTCAGCCAAACAATATAAAGTGATTTGAAGACTTCCACAATTATAGTTTACCGTATATTTGAAAATAACTATCTACTTTGTATGGGAGATATCACATCCCCTGTTCCGATCAGTCACATTTTCGGTTAAACTTCAAACAGTGCTAAGAAATTGAATCGTATAAAGTTTGAAGATAGCCACAATTATAGTTCTTCAGATATTCGAAAATAACTACAGGTAAGCCTCCATTTACGCGGTTTGTTGGGCGGTTTGTTTTATTTCGCGTAAAACAATACATCGGTCACATAACAAAAACGAAATTGGGACCTAAATATCGCGTTAAATCGTAAAAAAAAATGGTTGCTAATTTGAGTTCGCGTTATATTGAATTCGTGTAAATAAAGTACCGCGTAAATGGAGGCTTACCTGTATTTACTTTGTATGGATTGTATAAATTTTGCCCCGTTTTATCCCCTTATGGACCAGTTAAGAAAAAAAGATATAGCCTATTATTGCTTCCAAGAAAGGGAATACCTATCTATGTTTCAATCAAATCGGTGCAGCCGTTTACCGGTTTTCCCCCTTTTTATCCCTTTCTGGTTCAAGAATTGAAAGGAGATATAACCAATTGACGTGAGTCTTTATTTAGTAAAGACCGATCTCAACTCCAAATTTAAATAAAATCGGTTTAGCCGTTTAGGCGTGATTGCGGAACAAACAAACTTACAAAGTCATTTATATAGATAGTCTGCAGATAGTGTTATGTATTGTTTTTTGCTAAAAAATAAAAAATTTGAGTTAAGTTTTCTTGAACGAGTGCGATATAATAAAGCCGGCTGGCTTCCTTTAATTAGTTTTATCTTAGTTGCCTATAATTGTTTTTGCAAATGTGTTTGTTTTATACGGTAATAAATGGTTGCAATATGATTTTTTACTTAAAAAATTAAAATGCTGATTTTTCATTGTACCAATACTTTTTGCGTGCATGCGTTTTCATTCAACAATCCTAAAATTAATTATTTGAATACAAGACGCCACATTGGTTAAGAAACCCAAGAATATATACTTTTTAATATTGAAACATGTCTCCAACGACATAAAATTCAAAAGTTTTTGCTTCTCTTAAAAGTTTCCTAAAACTAAACAATGTGCCTGATGTTGGTATGTTGTATTTACATGCAAACTTCTTATGTACATACATACATATGTACATATGAAGGTATTTTGGTCGGTGGGGACGAAATGTCAAACTTACTAAATTTTGATAAATCATTTTCACAAACATTTTAAATCTTCACTTACCAAATAATACTCATATGCACATAAGTCACCTAATGTTTGTAATATCTAACCAAAAATATATACTTTACACAAAATTAAATTTCCATTAAACAATATAAAATATTTAGCCGAAAACTTTGTACACATTTGATAATTCTACTGAAAAACAAAACAAAAGTATTCAGCAAGCACATACATTAACTTTTAACAGGCAGATTCAAAATGTTCATAGTTCATTTACCATGTTTCATGAGTTACACGCAAAAAGGACTAAAGTCTGGGTTAGCTATCCGTAATGATTCATATCGGAACGGAACAGCGTCACTGTAACTTATGTTAGTCCCATTTTACAATGCAGAAATTGAAAGGCAGACAGACGAAGTTTGTCGGCGAGGGGTTGAAGATGTAAAGTGTATTATACAGGTTTAGGACATAAATCAAGAAACAGCTTGCATTTTAATAATTTTGTTGATAGCTCTCATAATTATAAGCACAAAAACGTTGTGTCCGCTCTCTCTTAGTTTAAGAGTAATAGGAATTTAAAGTCAATATATATAATAATAAATTTCTCAAATATTTGGAAAATAATCTGATCTGATTTGGAAAATAATCTGATCTGATCATTGAATAGTGCTTCAAAATACTTTTAATATGAGATATAATATAGTACTGTTTAATAATATTGTTAGAAAATTTTGATAGTGATTTTAACGAAACCTGTGTTCGATACACCCCAGAGTTTAATGTCACTGCGGACGGCCGAAGGCCGGCAATACAGAAAATATTGATTTGTTCCAAATATTCTACGTTTTTAAAAAATATTTATTCTTTCCTTAAAACGTGCGCTATAATTGATGCCTCATATTTTGTATGGCTTGGAAGCTTTTTCTGGTGCTACTGCTAGTAATTTGAAAATATTAGAGCGGACTGTGAATTCTACTGTCAGGTTTGTATTCAATGTGCGACGTCGTGAACATGTCTCTGAATTTGTTAAGAGTTTTTTGGGTTGCTACTTTAACCAGTTTGTAAATTTTCGTAACTTATTTCTCTTCTATCGTATTATAAAAAGTGGCATACCTAATCATTTGTGGAAAAAATTTATTTTTTCTCGATCTACTAGAAACAAACAAATACTGATACCTAAAATCAGATACTCTCTATTTGAAAGGTCTTTCGTTGTAAGAGTTGCAAGGTCTTGGAACTGTCTTCCGCATGAGTTACGTATATTTTCCCACAGCTATAATGTATTTCGTCTCAAGCTTTTGAGATCTTTTCATTAATTTCCATTATTTTACAATTGAAATTAAATGTTACCATATCCGGACGATTGCCTCTTTTTTTAATTACAATTAAATTTAATTAAATTCATTTATAAATGGCTGGGGAGCCCTTAAATGATTATGATATATAAATATTAAGGGCACCATACACTATCAAAATGCTTGATGTCTCTTTCGTGTACGTGTAATTTGATGCTTTGATGTACACTTGATTGATGACTCGTCAATCTGCATTTTATTTTCGATTTTGTGGTGTTAACACCAATAGCGGTAATTATATTTAATTTTTATTTGCACTAAAATGTATTTAAAAATGTCAATATCGTATGCAACTTTAATTGCAATAACGAGAACATGTTGAGAATAAAGAAAAAATCAAAATAATAAGCGAAATATGTAATATAAACGCCTTGAAATATTTTTGTAAATGACTTCGTGATTGATGAGAAAACACCATACACTATCAAAAAGTGACATCAAGCATGCTAAAAATCAAAATGTTTTTGATTTTCCATCAAGCGTTGTCGGTGTCACACATACAAACACATTTTCACTAATACTACCATAGTGCTTGATGAGTATTTTGATAGTGTATGATGCGCTTTATATTGTTTTTTATTGATATTTACTCAGAATATTTGATACTTTGTAATACGTTTTTTGGCCTAGATGGCTTTGTATTACTATAAAACAGAAATAAATAAATAAATTTCAAATGCTTTTACAGTGGAAAAATTTCGATCCAGTCAACTTTTAGTTAACAATGATATGAAAGTAATTTATAAAAAGTTAGAAAATAATAGGTATTTACTTTGCATATTTCGATATCCGTACCGATAACCCATAATTTTTGGCATAATAGGACACTGGCATCAACGTAATTTACACATAGCTTAAAGACTCCCACAATTACAGTTCACTTGATATTCGAATATAACTTGGAATGACAAATCGCACTTCACTATTCTGATCCCACCCATTTTTATATTTGATATGTATAATAGGGTGACCCTTAATAAACGAAAGTTGGATTTTTGCAAGTCTCACCTCCCAGTTTGGTGAACATTGGTAAAAAATCATCCTGAAATTTTTTTATTTAAATCGGTTGCTGTTAAGACGTGCTGCAAGCCCTCTGAAGTTTTGAGATGCATTTATTTACGAGGGGAAAAAATGCAATTTTTTATTTTTTGTAAAAATTTTACCATTAAAAAATTACTTTTACAATTTAATTTAAAAGAATTGAAATGTGTACGTAATTGTCGTTCTAATGAGACATAAAAAACAGAAATTGGTAAATAAAATCTTAAAGTTATTAAAAATTAACATATTTTGGGAAATATTAAATTTTTTTTTTTTTTATTAACAAAATTTATTTATTGTATCTTCAAAAAATAATGTGAACTATCAATAATTTGTTCAAATCTTAAATCTAAATATTATTTTTTTATTTACGTCCCACCACAGTTGGACGAAAAATTTTGTTTAATTTATAGATCCTATCATTAGCGCAGGTCTGTTGGATTCCTTCTTCTTAGTCGGATGTAGCCATTACTTCCCATTAATGTTCGTGCAAGTGGGTTTGGGTGAACTTCTAACTTTTTAAAATATGACTCCGCTTGTTTTTTTATTTCATTTTTCACCAGGGAGACACCTAGGTCCTTATGAATGTTAATATTTCTCACATACCAAGGCGCTGCTGTTATCATTCGTAATATTTTATTTTGGAATCTTTGAATTTTTTCAATATTAGAAGCTGAGGCCGTGCCCCATAATTGAATTCCATAGCACCATATGGGTTTTATTATTGAGCTGTACAGCAAAAGTTTGCAATCTAAACTCAATCTCGAGTTTTTACCAATTAGCCAGTAAATTTGTAGTAATTTTAACTTCATTTGAGTCAATTTCGTATCTATATGCTTTTTCCATGTAAGACGTCGGTCTAGATGCAGACCTAGATATTTAACTTCAGTTTGTTGAGGTATTATATGATTATTTATTATTATCTCTACGCAATGTGAATGTAAGATGTATACATTTTTGCTCGTTTACTTTTATTCTCCATTGTTTTAACCACCTTTCTATGTCGAGTATATGGTCTTGTAACAGTACAGATGCTTCTTGGGGGTTTTCATGAATGGCTAGTATAGCTGTGTCATCAGCAAAAGTAGATATGTGGGTTCGACTGTTTGTAGGCATATCACAAGTATATAGCAAATATAGGAAGGGACCCAGTATACTTCCTTGGGGTACGCCTGCTTCAATAGGCTGTGGTGAACTTATGAAGTCTCCCTCTTTAAGAACGAACTTTCGATGACTTAAATAACTTTCTAGAAGCTTGTGTGTGTTCACTGGTAAATATTGTTTTATTTTTATCGATAATCCTTCATGCCATACTTTGTCGAAGGCTTGCGAAACGTCGATGAAGAGTGCAGAACAATATTTTTTTCTTCAAATGTCTTGGATATGATTTCTACCAACCTGTGAGTTTGTTCTATAGTGTTATGTTTTTCTCGAAATCCGAATTGATGAGTTGGAATACAATCAAAATGATTCACTATCGGCTTTAACTTGTGCATTAACAGTTTTTCGAATAGCTTTGATATATTTGACAATAGGCTAATGGGTCTATATGATTCTACTTTACTGTGATCTTTTCCCGGCTTAGGTATCATTGTAACTAAAGAAACCTTCCATTCTGGTGGATAATATTCAAGGCGTAATATAGCATTAAAAATAAATAGGATTATTCTTAATGCAATTTGGGGTAGCTCGAGGAGCATCTTGTTACTGATTTTATCAATACCAGGTGACTTTTTGGAGTTTAAATCAACAATAGCCTTATTAATCTCTGAAGTCTCAAAACGAAGTGGTTCAGCTGCAGTAACATGGGGTAATGTAGGTGGTAACTCTATTATGTCGTTTGACTCGTTTGGGGAAAATACATTCTTTAGATGACTAACAAACAGGTTTCCTTTTTCAGTATCGTTTCTCGCCCAGCCTCCACTAGAATTACGTAGAGGAGGTCTGCTCATAACAGGTCTTTTTAATTTTTTTGTAGCTCGCCATAGAGAGTAATTTGAGTACTGGGTGGCATCTAAGTTCTCCAGATATTTTTTAATTGAGTCAGTTTTGCGTTTGTGAAGAAGCATACTGAGGCGTTTGCGACATTTTCTAAGCTCCGTTTTATGTTGAGGGGATCTATAGAGTTGCCACTCTCGACGAACTCTTCTTTTTTCAGCTAATAACTGTTCAATGTCTGCAGAATAGAGTCTATTGTATCTTATTTGTTGGGTTATTTGAGTGGCGTGTTCAACAGCAAGTTTTAAGTTTTGTTCAAAATTTTTGAGTGAGATATCGATATCTTCTGGTGTTCTTAGAAATATATTTTCTGTACTGTGTGTGCTAATATATTTTCTATATTTCAACCAATTTATTTTCGTGCTTGATATTGCAGAGTGACCATTCGGGGATACTATTTCTAGGGGTTTCAATAGAGTAACGAAGGTGGGTGAGTGATCCGAGGATAATTCTAATGAAGATTTAACCTGCATTAGTTCCATTGGTAAATTTTTTGTAACTGCAAAATCAATGACATCGGGTATTTTGCTTGGGTCAGTAGGCCAGTATGTTGGTTCTCCGCTCGACAGCACATTCAAATTCAATTTAGAAATTGTATTAAACAAAGCGCGACCTTTCGGGGTTACAAGTCTTGATCCCCAGTGAGTATGCTTAGCATTATAATCGCCAGCTGCCAGGAATCGGGGTCCTAGTGATTCGTAAAAATGTTCATATTTGTTTTCAGTAATCGAAAACCTTGGAGGTGAATATATCGACGAAATTAATAGGTTTCTGTAGCAATCATCCAAACAGATTGTCGTAGCTTGAAGATAATCTTCACAAATATCACACATTGAATGGTGTTTGATACGGGTTTTAATTAAAATTCCAGAGCATCCACATGCTCTATCTCTTGGATCATTTGTGCCATAAAAAACATATCCATTTATATTAAATAAACTTCTAGACGTCAAATGGGTTTCCGAAACTAACATTATATCAACTTCATGACTTTTTAGAAAATACTCGAGTTCGTTTTTATGTTGGCGAATGCCGTTTGCGTTCCAAAAACATATTCTTAGGCAGTTCATGGTCTGTTTAGCACAGCCTGCAATAACATTGATTGCATCTTAAGCATTTCTTGCATCATGTTACTCATTGAGTTTGTAAAGTTATTTACCGATTGCACAAGAGTTTCTATTGTAGATTCTAGTCTGGTAAAATTGAAAATTGTCGTTTGCTCTCTTACCTCTGGGTTCATATTTTGGTTTTGTGGTTGACGGACTTGCGTTTGAGTTTGGTTGTTTCTTAGTATATTTGCATATGTTTCTTTGTTGTCATATGTCTGTTGCAACAGGGGGTAGTTAAAATTGATGTTATTTAATGGCTGAGCGGGGAAAATCTTCGGTTTAAGGCTTTGTGATTTTTTAACAATTGAGTAGACAGGACAGCCCCTGTAGTTCGCTGTGTGGTTACCTCCGCAATTGCTGCATTTTTTTTATTTTAGGATCATCCTTGGATTTGTTACATTGGGATGTGTTATGCAACTCTCCACAAATAATACATACGGGTGGCAATTTGCAATATGCCTTGGTGTGTCCATATTCTTGGCAATTCATACATTGGACGGGGCCAAATCGTTTATGTGGTTCTTCTACAGTAATTTTACGATGCAATAAGTACTTCAGGTTATATATGGGATGTGTTTCATTTTTTTTCAGGCTTATGTCACCGGGTTCAAGTTCAACACGGAAGAGTGGTTGGGGTTTTTTTTCACGATTTCTAATGTTTATCACATTTTTTGTCTTAAAACCTTTATCTTCTAAGCTTTGCTTTATTTCGAGTGGTTCAACATTACAGTCAATACCCTTTATTACAACTTGTAGACCCTTGCTTCCTTTCAGCTGATAAGTGTAAAAACTTTTCTTTTGAGTTTCAAAATCTGTTACAACCTTTCTATAATCGTTTTCACTATTGACCTGTATTTTAGTTTCATGAATCGTGCCTTTCTTGATTGGGATATCGTAAAAAGAGTTCTCTCCTATTAATGATATCAGGCTCTGAACCAGTGAGTTTGAATTATTTTCTATCAAGTAAATTGGGGGTGGTTTTATAGAGGTAATTTTATTTACTGGTTCATCTGTTTCACATTCCAGTATAGAAAAACGATTTTCATTATTAAGTCTATTAGGTTCACTATCCTTATATAATTTAGCCAAGGGTGCCGCTTTCGAAGACTTGGGACTTCGTGCCCTTTTTAGTACTGTAACATACCGGTCCATTCCAACCTGTATTTGGGATTTACTATCTTTATTTAATGGTTGACTAATCTTGGGTATTGCGCCGCTTAATGGGTTAATTTTAATTGTAGTGTAGTTAATTGTGGTGGATTTCGTTTCTGAAGCTGATATTGCTTGCATACTTTCAGGCGTAAATAAAGTATTTGTATTTTTTGGTAACTCCAGATTAACAGCTGTGTTGGGTTTTCTTTTGTTTGACAATCATTAGTTGTTGACAATGCGGGGGAACAAGAACGACCACGGTTAACAGACTTGATGGTTAAAAACAAGCTGTCATCTATTCTTCTGTTTGTTTTATTTATATTTTTTTCATCTGCATTAACTGTTACGTATGCATTTCTGCCGTTTACACTCAACCTTCGCTCACTGTTTTCGTTTAAGAGACTCATTTAAGAGTAGTTGTAAATAAATTAGTTAACACTCTTGATCTTTATTTAATGTTAATGTACAAAAAAGGTTCAAAAAAGAAATAAATAATTTTCTTTACTTATTTGTCTTTTAGTTTATGTTTTGATTTTTTTTTTTTATTTAATATTATTAAAATATAAGCGTCCTTTCGCGTTAATAAAAAACAGGTGTAATTTATATTTATTTCCCGATAAAAACATTATGATAACGAATTAAATCGAAGTAAAAAATAGAACACGTCCAATCTCTATCACAGTCGACATGACAATAATATAATATTAAAATAAAAGCTAATTTTTACTTAAAATATATCCATATTTACTTGTATATGAATTTTTGTCGTCGTATGATACCGTTAACCTATTTGTAGGTATTACCAAAAAAATTAAATTTTTTTTACGGAAGTTTCAAAACTCCAATTTCAAATTTTTAAAAATTTTGTTAAACAAATTTCAGAATTTTTAGATCATCTCACTGGGATTTATTGGGAATATAATAGGGATTATAAATATGAAAATACAAGTAAGAAAGTATAGTCGGTCAAGCCCGACCATATGATAACCTACACCAATCTCTATAAAATTAGATGACATGACTTCAGTATATATAAAACCTATTTGTGACTACGTTTATACGTAGCCTAATCGCAAATAAAAATAATTTGCAATTAACTAACTCTATGTTTATACGTCACTTTGGTTACGAAAATTCTTATTTTTTTAAAGGCAATAATGAAAGAATTTAAAATGCTTGTTTATCTTGCCATCCAATGAAATATTTAAAGAACTAAAAACGTTAAAAAATATGGCAATGTTTAAAATCTAATTTGCAAATAGTGTCGTTAATCAGGAATTGTTTTCGTGAGTTAGCTATTTGCAAATAAAAAATTGATTCACTGTTTATACGACTAATTTTTCTACTTTCAATATATTTATTTGCGAATCGTCGTGCCTATAAACGTAATATGTGTTGAATTTTATTTGAATAACAACGTTTTTTAAAAAATCCCACCGGTAGAGGGTCAAAGTCCGATAAGAAAATCTGATGGTTCCTGGGCACGTAGTGCAAAGGATAAAGCCGTAGTTTTCGCTGAACACTTAAGTAATGTGTTCCAACCAAACCCCCCATCAAATAATTTTGTATTGAGGGATTTACCTGTTCGCATAGAAACAGACTCCGAACTAATCAATGTTAGTATAGAAGATGTTCAGAAGATCATAAATGACAATCTTAAACTAAAAAAAATCTCCAGGCTATGATTTAATTACACCTTCAATGATAGGAAACCTACCAGATGTGGCAATTATTGTGCTCACAGTATTATTCGATGCGATCTTGTCTCTAGGAGTATTTCCGAATGATTGGAAAAGGATTTGACATTGGCATCATCCTACAGACCTATTAGCTTATTGCCTTGTTTGTCTAAACTATTTGAGAGAATAATCCAAGGGAAAATTTTAACATTCTTAAATAGTCAAAACATGATGCCAGATCATCAATTCGGATTCCGTAAACATCACGGAACAATTGAGCAAATTAACCGCCTAACTGGAGAGATATGAAAATCTTTCGAACTAAAAAAGTACTGTTCGGCAATATTTCTAGATGTTGCCCAGGCTTTTGACAAGGTATGGCATAAAGGTCTAATACACACGATTAAATGCCTGTTGCCTTCTAGTACTCACAAAATACTAGAGTCTTACCAATCGGATCGCTTGTTTAGGATAAAATGCGGCGATTATGTGACAAGCGACTATGCGATCAATGCGTGTGTACCTCAGGGAAGTGTTCTAGGACCAACCCTGTACTTATTATACACCTCAGACTTGGCCGAGTCCGAAGAATTAACCATTTCCTCCTATGCAGATGACACTGCAATTCTTAGTTCTCATGTGGACTTAAATGTAGCATCTAGAATCTTTGATAATTATCTCAGGCACGTGGAGACGTGGTTAAAAAAATTGGAGAATACAAGTGAACGAAATCAAAAGCAAGCATATAACGTTTTCACTTAGGAGAGGAAATTTTACATACCTTGGCATTCATTTAGATAGACGTCTTACTTGGCGTCGGCACATAGAAGCGCATCCACATGAAACTAAAAACTTCTAATTTACACTGGCTCCACCACCACGAATCGAAATTAAGCATTAACTGCAAAGTCATCCTGTATAAGACAGTCTTAAAACCAATTTAGACATACGGAATCCAATTATGGGTAACAGCAAGCAATACCAGTATAGATCTTATACAGAGGGCACAATCCAAAATTCTTAGAACCATGACGGGAGCTCCATGCTACATAAGAAACGAGAACATCCACAGAGACTTAGATGTACCCTTGGTCAAGGATGAATTCAGAAAAACTCGTAAAGCTTATTTATCAAACTTACATCATCATCCGAACCCGCTCGCAAGGCTACTTAAAGTAACTCAAGACAGCTCAAGGCTACGTAGAGCTGATTTACCACTCATCTAATTTTTCAAATATGATTCTCCACTGAGAGAAAAATAATTGTTTAGTTTAAAGATTTAATTACATATTGTAAGGCCTAGAAATTAAAGGCAGGAATAATATTATAATAAAGGTAATAAAAAAAAATTAAAATGATTTTCGGAAGTGGGCTTTTAATGGGAGCCATGATTAATTATGGACCGATCGTTATAAAATTTAGTGATATGACTTTTGAATATAAATAAATTATTTGTATTGAATTTTATTTGAATACCACATTTTTATGCTAGTTAAAGTGATTTTCGGAAGTGGGACTATATGCAACTATGACTAATTGTGGACCGATCATCACAAAATTTGTTGAGGCGAGTTCAGCTTATATAAAACTTATTTCTGCTTAATTTGGTTTGGATATAACTTGGAGATTTATGAGATATTAACTATTTTATGGGACTAAGAGAAATAATGGACTAAAATTCTAACCAAATTTAATAGACTTCGTCCTTGAGGGTAAGAGAAGAGCTCGTACAGAATTTTGTTCAATTATCTTTGAAATTGCTTAATCGACTCAGCAAGTGATCTTGAGCAGATTGGTATATTTTAAAGTGGGTATTGGGACAATATTTTTACACGTTACAAACATCAGCACTAACCCAATATACCCTCACCATAGTTTTTCTCCAATAGTTTTTCCGTACATGCGATTTAAATTTTGAAATTTTCGAGAAAAACAAATCAGTTGGCCATTTTTTGGCGAATGAGGTCTAATTCCTTACTGTTGTGAATTTTAAGTATAACCTATTCAGAATATTATAGTCATAAAATGGCCAAATAATTGGTTTTTCTCGAAAATTTCAAAATTTAAACCGCAGCACAGTGGGTTTAATGGTACCTAAAGTGGCGATTAATTCATAGAAGCCGTAGTTTTAAAATATTACATTTTTTATTGATGAGTTATTATAAGCACATAAAAACACAATATTTTAGAAAAAAAATGTTAAAATTTTTTTTTAACCCTTTAAGCGCATTATTGTTTTATGGAATGGAAAGCGATAAATTAATGATTTATTATATGTATTTACATTAGTATAAATTTAATTTAAAATCTAATATTTGTTTTTCACAAAATTTTATAAATGTACAAATTTTTTCAAAAAACTAACAAAAGAGAATATTCTAATTTTTTTGTAATGAATAATCATAAATTCATATATTTTTTTTATATTACGGAAAAACTATAAGAGATATTTTCATATTTATATTCCCTATTATATTGTCAATTAATCCCAATGAGATGATCAGAAAATTCTGAAATTTATTTAACAATATTTTTAAAAAATTGGAAAAGAAGTTTTGAAACTGCCGTTAAAAAAAAATTTTTTTTTGGTCATACCTAACGGTATCCTACGAAGACAAAAACTCATATACAAGTAAATATGGATATTTTTTTTAGTAAAAATGAGCTTTTATTTTAATATTTATCAATATATTGGCGCATATTCATAAACGATCACCAAGTGTTGACTTTTTTAAGTACCTATTTAAGCTATTCACAATTGCTTACTTTCAGCACAATTAGTTAGCACTTAATCATGGGTAAAGTTGTAACTAAATGCCAACTAACTAATACATTAAAAAAAAGCTGATTGATTTCATTTTAATACATGTATACAAAAAGAAAATAATAAAACATGTCAAAGCAGTAACTAAGCTAGTTATGAATTGTGAATAAGATCTACAACTATCTATGAACTATTTTTTAGTTTCTGTTTTACTAGTTCCGACTTTAGATATGATTTATGAATATGCGCCATTGTTACGAAATTGTACTTGAATTCAAATATAACGATTTAAAAGGCTGATTTAAAAGTAGCCTAATGCTTTCAAATAACAGTGATGTAATAGCAAACTGTAACATATCTGTGGGAATTATTAACATTGAATAAAAGCTTTCAGTTGACCGTATATTCGAATTCGAATATTCAGTTAAAGAACATTGTAGAAAGTACACCACAGATGGCGTATGTATTAGAAACCTCTAGACAGTTAAAGAGAAATCTAGAGTGCAGATGGCAGTGTTATAAATAGTGGCAGAGGTTGCAGTCGTTAGTTAGTTTATCAGAGACGCTTTTCGAATAAACATCAACTGAGTGCCTTAAAGTATGCTGTATTTTTCAAGTGAATTCGTGTACATTATAAAGTGTCTGTATTTCTGAGAATTTATAAACGTGTATAAAAAAAACATTGAGTGACTATTTAATTCTGTTGTTGTACATTTTCAAATAAATAAAGAGTTGTTACAATTTTCAAACTACTAAACGGCTTTTATTTGCAATCAAAAGTATCAGGTTTATTTAAAGGAAATAAACCAAACGTTTTGAAAAGGTTAAAACGTAACAATTGGTGTCAGAAGTGGGATTGCAAATTAATAAGCACGAAGTTTGAAGAACTAAAAGTTGAACAACTCAAGAAAGAACTGAGTAAGTTGGAGCTACTAACTGCAGGTAACAAAGCAGAGTTGCAGAAGAGGCTCATAGATGAATTCAAGCGTCGAGATATTGACATCGGAGCCTACGAATTTGAGTATAAAGAAGAAATGGAAGTTTCTACTCGTGCAACAAGCAGCATGGATTTATCCACAATGTTTGCTGCTATGATGGAGAAATTTAAAGAAGCCAATGAAACTTCTAGAGCTAATAACGAGAAACTTCTAGCTGAAGTCAAAGCTGAAGTTCAAGAAACTTCTAAAGTAAACAACGAGAAACTTCTTGCTGAAGTTAAAGAAGAAAATAAAATAAAATAATGGAAATGAAATTTGAAGAAACTTCTAGAGCGACAGACGAGAAGCTTCAGCAAATATCGGAAGTTATAAACAACAGAGTGGATGGCATTGAGAAAAAGGTGTCCGACTTAGAAAGCTGTTTAGAAATACAAGCCATAGACGTCAATAAAAAACTCTCCGATTTAGAGATTGGTGTCGACAATAAACTGCACGATCTGCAAATAAAAGTTAATAATCTTCAATGCCAAGATGGACCGGTTCGTCTTATTTCAGAAGCATCTAGCAGAATAAAGGCCCCTGGTTTTGATGGCAGCACACCATTTAATGTTTTCAAGTTCCAGTTTGATACAGTTGCCATTAGAAACATGTGGAACAATGAAGAAAAAGCTATAGAATTGATATAGGCCTTAAAAGGGAATGCAGCAGTAGTTCTTGAAAGCGTGTCAGAAAACAACAGAAATTGTTATGATGACATAATGGAGGCGCTACAACGTAAGTACGGTGGCGATCATAAAAAAGAATTATACCGAATGGAATTGCGTGGTAGAGTGCAGAAACCCAATGAGACGCTACAAGATTTTGCGTTGGAAATCGAGCGTTTGCTACAGCTCACTTATCCAGGGGAAAACAATCCATTTTTGGACCATATCAAGATAGAGGCATTCGTCAATGGCATTCGCAGTTTGTGCTACACCTAAACCATCATTTGCTGGAACAGTCTCATTTGCACTGGCGCAAGAAACGGCGAAAATAATTTCAAAGCCGCAAATATGCAAGGTGCGCAATATCGAGGTTATTGCTGAAGACGAGAGAAATATAGTCGACGAATTAAAAAAGGTCTTGCAGGCGTTTAATGATAAGCATAGCAAAGCCAGAGTAAAATGTTATAATTGCGGTAAATCTGGTCATATTCAGCGAAACTGCAAAGCACCGAGAAAACGAACCAGATCTGTTTCGCCTCCAAGAAACAACCAGCCGTCAAATCACCAATCGTCACAAGAATCACCTTAAACGGTCAGAAGCACATTTTTACTATAGACACAGGAGCGTCGCAGTCCATCGTCAAGCCCGATTTTGTGAAGAACTCAATTGAACCATTACGTGGGGTAATTCTGCGCACAGCTACTGGGGAGCCAGCCACTGTCTATGGTAAAGTAAATGTGAAATTAACCATTGCCAATGTTAGCGTCAATCATGTATTTATTGTTGCCGATATTGTGGACGAAGTAATCATTGGTGCTGATTTCATGATTACTCACGGCATTACTTTGGATATGGGACAAAAAGTTATGATTTGGCGAAATGTGGAAATACCCCTTGACGTCGGATATGAAAATAGGACTCAAGTAAGAAAGCCAGTTACCGTCGAGCATCATAGACTACCACCACAGTCAAAAACTTTAGTATGGGCCTGTATGGAGTGAGATTGTGAGGACAACGGTTTGTGGGTGGTAGAACCAGCAGAAATAAAAAGTGATCTTATAACAGCAAAAGCCCTCGTTAAACCCTGCAACGACAAAATGGTTCCTGTAAGAGTGCTTAACCTGTCCAGCTCTGAAAAAGTCGTTAAGCCAAATTCCGAAATAGGTCGATGCACAAGGAACACGAGCTACTAGCGGAATATGTGAGGAAATGGGTAGGAGGATTAGCACCGCCCGACAGAAATAAGGCCAAACAGCTTCTGAAGAAACATACCACGGTCTTCGCCTTAAAAAGTCAAAGCCAAGGTAAAGCATCAAATAAATACTGGCGAAGCGAGGCCCATAAAGCAGGCGCCCAGAAGTATTCCTATAGCAAAACGAAGTAAGGTGAAGGAGCTGGTTAACGAAATGGAGCGGGATGGAGTAATCGAACTATCTTCAAGTCCTTGGAGCTCACCTGTTGTGTTAGTTAAAAAGAAAGACGGCAGTACTAGGTTTTGCGTCGATTATAAAAAGCTGAACGACGTTACCAAGAAAGACAGCTACTCGCTACCAAGAATTGACGACACCCTGGACACATTAGCTGGAAGAAAATGGTTCTCCACATTGGACTTGCAAAGTGGTTATTGGCAGGTAGAGATTGCAGAAAAAGACAAAGAGAAAACTGCGTTTAGTGCTAGTGACGGATTATGGCAGTTTAATGTGATGCCCTTTGGACTCTGCAATGCTCCAGCCACATTCGAGCGTAGGAACATGTGTTGAAAGGACTTCACTGGAAGACATGCTTGGTGTACCTCGATGACATAATTGTCATGGGGAAGTCTTAAACGAATAGCTGCGGCTGGACTAAATCTTAGCGTAAAGAAATGTGCATTGTTCCAGAAAGAAGTTAAGTATTTAGAGCATCGCGTAACAGCAGACGGCATATCAACAGATGACGATAAAATAAGAGCAGAATTGCGCAGTTTTCTAGGCCTTTGCACGTACTACCGACGATTTGTATCGAATTTTGCCAGTGTTGCCGCAAGCCTACATAAGCTAACGCAGAAGTCGCGAGCGTTTCTGTGGAGTGAATCTCAAGAACATGCATTCCTTCAGTTAAAGGAAGTTTGTGCTAGACAGCGATGCGAGTGGATATGGAATAGGCGGTGTGCTTTCGCAGGTGATCAACGGGACGGAAAAGGTCATAGGCTAATACAGCCGAATACTTTCCAAGCCTGAGAGAAATTACTGCGTAACGCGACGTGAACTCCGGGCAGTATTAGAGTGTGTGAAGCATTTCCACAAGTATTTGTATGGTCAGCACTTTCAACTGAGAACCGATCATTCTGCCCTCAGGTGGTTGTTGCAATTTAAACAACCTGAAGGGCAACTGGCTCGTTGGATTGAGCGGCTTCAGAGCTATGACTTTAGCATCGAGCACCGGAAGGGTTTGAAACATGGCAATGCGGACGCGCTCTCAAGACGGCCTTGCAACGTGGAATGCAAGCATTGCGCAAAAACCGAGAGAAAGGAATGTGTCATTGACGTTCGACTAATGCATATAGAGTCCAGTGCAGATTGGTCTGTATCGCATAGAAATGACTCAATACTGTCAAAAATAATATCGGCAAAAGAAGGCAGAAGGCCAGCCCGCAATGAAATATCGGCCGAAAGTACACTGATGAAATCATATTGGGCCCTATGGAATAGTCTACAATTGTTAAATGGCTGCTTAGACCGTATATGGGAAAGTGCTGACGGTAAAAAAGTGACAAATCTAATTGTTGTACCATCCTCTAAAATAAACGAAGTAATGAAAGAGTTTCATGACGGTACCAGTGGTGGTCATCTTGGTGTGACAAAAACCTTAGAGAAGCTAAAACAACGTTTTTATTGGGTGGGTTGTCAGCAAGCAGTAGCCGATTTGGTAGCCAATTGTCCACAATGCATAGCAGCGAAGGGCCCAGTAAGAAGAAGTCGTGGACAACTTCAGCAGTATAACTCAGGTGCGCCATTCGAGCGGATTGCGATCAATGTAGCAGGCGCTTTCCCTGTCAGTAATGCTGGAAAGCGTTATGTTTTAGTGGTTATGGATTATTTCAGCAAATGGCCATAGGTATATGCAATACCCAATCAGGAAGCTAAAACGGTTGTAAGCGTATTTGTGAACAACTGGGTGTGTCGCTATGGTGTTCCACTGGAGTTGCACTCGGATCAGGGTAGAAATTTTGAATCCGCCGTATTCAAGGAAATGTGCGATTTATACGGAATAAGAAAAACCACAACAACGCCACTGCATCCTCAATCTGATGACATGCTCGAAAGATTCAATCACACCCTGGAGGAATATTTAAGAAAAGTGGTCAGTGCACACCAGAAGGACTGGGATGAACACATACCAAAATTTCTATTGGCATACAGGTCAGCTGTTCATGACTCGACCTCTCGAACACCTGCAAAAATTGTCTTCGGGACAGAACTCAAGTTGCCTGGTGATTTAGAATTCGGTATTAAGCCCTCATCAAATAATGAAAACACTTCCCAAGAGCAAGATGACCTTAACGAACTTCACGAATTCGTACGCAGACGAATAAAAATGACCAGCGACAAAATGAAAGCCAGATACGATCGAGCAGCGAATTCTGAGGGATTTAATGAAGGCCAACTTATACTGCTGTATTAAGAAATTAAACGACGTGGTGTACAGAATACAGAAAGATAAGAGCCCGAGATCTAAAATGAAAGTCGTACATCTAGAACAGGGACAAGGGACGAACAGGCTGAAGCGGGGGGCAGTGTTACGAAATTGTACTTGAATTCAAATATAACGATTTTAAAGGCTGATTTAAAAGTAGCCTAATGCTTTCAAATAGCAGTGCTGTAATAGCAAACTGTAACATATCTGTGGGCATTATTAACATTGAATAAAAGCTTTCAGTTGACCATTGATCGTAAATTGGCAACGCTGTTTGCTGCGGCCGTATATTCGAATTCGAATATTCAGTTAAAGAACATTGTAGAAAGTACACCACAGATGGCGTATGTATTAGAAACCTCTAGACAGTTAAAGAGAAATCTAGAGTGCAGATGGCAATGTTATAAATAGTGGCAGAGGTTGCAGTCGTTAGTTAGTTTATCAGATACTACGTTTATACGCACGGCTTATTCGCAAATAAAAATATTGCATTTAGAAAAATTTGCCGCATAAACAGTGAATTAATTTTTTATTTGCGAATAACTAACTCACGAAAACAATTCCTGATTAACGACACTATTTGCAAATAAGATTTTAAGCATTGCCATATGTTTTAACATTTTTAGTTTATTAAGACTTTTTTTAAATATTTCATTGTGTTTTTGCATTAATTGTATTGTTAGACAAAAATGAATTTTAGATTCTATCATTTTAGATTCTATCATTTTTGCATTTAAAAAATGAAAAATTTATCATATTTTGTTCAAAAACATTACTACCAATTTATTAAAGTTTACCATCCGGCATCACATAAAAACATAAATTTTCCGACTTATAAACAGTGAGTTAGTTAATTGCAAATAATTTTTATTTGCGAATAGGCTACGTATAAACGTAGTAAGAGACGCTTTTCGAATAAACATCAACTGAGTGCCTTAAAGTGTGCTGTATTTTTCAAGTGAATTCGAGTACATTATAAAGTGTCTGTATTTCTGAGAATTTATAAACGTGTATAAAAAAACATTGAGTGACTATTTAATTCTGTTGTACATTTTTAAATAAATAAAGAGTTGTTACAATTTTCAAACTACTAAACGGCTTTTATTTGCAATCAAAAGTATCCGGTTTTGAAAAGGTTCAAACATAACAATATGTTAATTTTGTTCATACATTTCTTGTTCCAGTGGCCTGAGACCGTTAATGGCCTGGGGAATTTTTAATAATTTTAAGATTTTTTTTACCAATTTCTGTTTTTAATGTCTCATTGGAACGACAATTACGTACAAATTTCAATTCTTTTAAAATAAATTGTAAAGGTATTTTTTTAATGGAAAGATTTTTCCAAAAACTGAAAATAATGCATTTTTCCCCTTGTAAATGCATCTCAAAACTTCACAGGGCTTGCGGCACGTCTTAACCCCAACCGATTAACCTAAAAATGTTTTAGGATGATTTTTTTACCAATGTTTATTAAGGGCCAACTTTCGTTAATTAAGGGTACAATGGTAACAAAATTAAACAGATATTCAATTATAACTATTTTCTTTATATGATTCTATAATATATAGCGGATTCCGACCAATTTCAGCCGACCAATTCCAGTCAGAGGTTATCCTGGTCCTTATATCTAAGCCATTTGTGGACCGATTTTGTCGATTTTAAATAGCAACCGAGCCGGAAGAATTCCTTCTAACGAAGGTGAAGGGTAGATATTTGATAATATCTATTTTGTACCACTTTTTATTTTATTTATTATACAAATTTTTTTCGAAATCTTAGTTACCCAGACTGTACTTTGTATGGGACGTGACTCACTCTTGTTCCGACCCTCCCCATTTTTAGTTAAACCTCATGTAGTGATAAGAAATTGAATCATGTAAAGTTTGATGACTTTAACAATAAAAGTTCTCCAGATATTTGAAATAATTATTTATTTTGTATGTGAGAGCCACAAAACTCCGTACAGTAATAAGAAATTGATTCGTAAAAAGTTTAACTATACTACAATAGTTTGTTATGATACCTTTTCTTTTGGATGTTTGTGATGCCGCCATGACAAGCTCAGGAGACCTACGGCGTGCGTTCTCAACCCGCATTCACAAACGATTGACCACAACAATAAAAAAACAGAAACTAACACACTAAATTGCAAAACTAGATCTAACCACAAAGACATAAAATACCAGGGAACGATGTATTTACCCTGTTTGCGTCACCCTTTCCCAACTTTTGCCATCAATTTAAACATCTTTGATGACCCCTTCTACAACCAAATACTTATTTTATTCTCACTTTTACTCACAACATCTTTTCAACGGGTGGGGGTAAATATACTTAACGCGAGTTGTAATGAAGACCACATAGAATAATAATTTAATTGCATTCAAATAGTGGGGTAAATAACTTATTTCGATTAAAGAGATAAGTGCAAAAAGTGCATAAAATTTTAAGAATTGAAATTATCTGTAATTGCGACTTCATTGCATCTAATGTCGATGTTGCAAATAAGGTTTAAACTTGCAATAAGAGCCCTCCCAACCATGATCATCAATAATGCATAATCCAATGTTATTTATTGCTGGATGATCCCTACTATATTCCATTCTATTCAACTCTACTTTGCCTTTAGAATTAAAACGTTTAAAATTTATAGATTCATGATTTCAGTTTTTATTTTAGAATAATTAACAAATATACTTGTATAAGTTAAGAAAACAAAAATTAGTTTTACAATCACTAAAATAATTAAATGTTCATTTACTTACCTTTTCCGCGAATTATCAAATTACTTTTACTTACCTTTAAAATTATAAAATTTCTGATAAATCGTTACCTCAAAATACGATTGTCGTGAAATTTTTCGATTTTGAGATTATTACAAATTTATAATACACTTCGCAAGCTCTTTCTAATGGTGCCAAGATATTCAACATGCATTTCATCGTAAAGCTAGGTACTCTGTTCAAAATTTCGTGCGAAATGCTGTCAAACTACATATAAAATATTTGGAATGAAATATATGCGAAATAATTTCGCAAAAGCAGTACTCTGTTTTTATTGTGGAAAACATGTGAAATACATCTGGCAACCTTATTTTTCCACACGAAATAACATACGCAGCACTTCTTTCGCATGAACAGCTAGCTGTCAAACAGCATGTAAAATTTTTTGCATGAAAAAACCAGTTTTTCGCAAATATGAACAGAGTACTAGGCTTAAGTCACAAAATTTTATCTTCCTGAGCATGTATTTTGTCGTATGTACATACCACATTTTTTGTATGCAAAATTATGATTTTTCATATTAAGTGTGTTCGCTTACTTTCCAGTAAAAATTATCCAGTAACTTTAATTTAGAGCATAAAAATACATTTACTCTCAGTGAAAAAAAATATCCAAAAAAGTACGCGAACAACAATTTGTAAAAATAAGATGTATTTTATTATAAATCAATTTAAAACGTTTGTTTTGTTTTATTTTACTTCTTTTCTTTGAAAGACTTGTAAATTGTGTTAATTAAGATTATCTTCAAGCTACGACAATCTGTTTGGATGATTGCTACAGAAACCTATTGATTTCGTCGATATATTCACCTCCAAGGTTTTCGATTACTGAAAACAAATATGAACATTTTTACGAATCACTAGGACCCCGATTCCTGACACCTGGCGATTATAATGCTAAGGATACTCACTGGGGATCAAACTTGTAACCCCGAAAGGTCGCGCTTTGTTTAATACAATTTCTAAATTGATTTCTAACATACTGGCCTACTGACCCAAGCAAAATACCCGATGTCATTGATTTTGCAGTTACAAAAAATTTACCAATGGAACTAATGCAGGTTAAATCTTCATTCAGAATTATCCTCGGATCACTCATCCACCTTCGTTACTCTATTGAACCCCCTAGAAATAGTATCCCCGACTGGTCACTCTGCAATATCAAGCACGAAAATAAATTGGTTGAAATATAGAAAATATATTAGCACACACAGTACAGAAAATATATCGCTAAGAACACCAGAAGATATCGATATCTCACTCAAACATTTTGAACAAAACTTAAAACTTGCTGTTGAACACGCCACTCAAATAACCCAACAAATAAGATATAATAGACTATTCTGCAGACATTGAACAGTTATTAGCTGAAAAAAGAAGAGTTCGTCGAGAGTGGCAACTCTATAGATCCCCTCAACATAAAACGGAGCTTAGAAAATGTCGCAAACGCCTCAGTATGCTTCTTCACAAACGCAAAACTGACTCAATTAAAAAATATCTGGAGAACTTAGATGCCACCCAGTACTCAAATTACTCTCTATGGCGAGCTACAAAAAAATTAAAAAGACCTGTTATGAGCAGACCTCCTCTACGTAATTCTAGTGGAGGCTGGGCGAGAAACGATACTGAAAAAGGAAACCTGTTTGTTAGTCATCTAAAGAATGTATTTTCCCCAAACGAGTCAAACGACATAATAGAGTTACCATCTACTTTACCCCATATTACTGCAGCTGAACCACTTCGTTTTGAGATTTCAGAGATTGTCAAGGCTATTGTTGATTTAAACTCCAAAAAATCACCTAGTATTGATAAAATCAATAACAAGATGCTCCTCGAGCTACCCCAAATTGCATTAAGAATAATCCTATTTATTTTTAATGCTATATTACGCCTTGAATATTATCCACCAGAATGGAAGGTTTCTTTAGTTACAATGATACCTAAGCCGGGAAAAGAACACAGTAAAGTAGAATCATATAGACCCATTAGCCTATTGTCAAATATATCAAAGCTATTCGAAAAACTGTTAATGCACAAGTTAAAGCCGATAGTGAATCATTTTGATTGTATTCCAACTCATCAATTCGGATTTCGAGAAAAATATAACACCATAGAACAAACTCACAGGTTGGTAGAAATCATATCCAATACATTTGAAGGACAAACTATTGTTCAGCACTCTTCATCGACGTTTCGCAAGCCTTCAACAAAGTATGGCATGAAGGATTATCGATAAAATTAAAACAATTGCTGAATTCAAAAACCCCTTGTATCATTGTATCGAGTGTATTATTGAATTCAAATACAATAGTGTAAGCTTGTTGTTGGAAATTTTCATACAAAAATTAAATACACTTATACACTTTTATTTTGTATGTTTTTAAAAAGTTGTATTGGTTTACAGCTATAAATTTCTATGAGCACACATATACGGGTATATGTGAGAGAGTAATTTGAAAAAAATGAGAGTCGGTCTACTTGTTATACATACTACGCTTTCAAAAACATTCATACAATATACAATGCGTGTTCACAAACTAATAAACAAAAATTGTATTTAATACAAGATACACGATACAAATTGTTGTGAATTCAGCAAATATTTACCAGTGAACACACACAAGCTTCTAGAAAGTTATTTAAGTCATCGAAAGTTCGTTCTTAAAGAGGGAGACTTCATAAGTTCACCACAGCCTATTGAAGCAGGCGTACCCCAAGGAAGTATACTGGGTCCCTCCTATATTTGCTATATACTTGTGATATGCCTACAAACAGTCGAACCCACATATCTACTTTTGCTGATGACACAGATATACTAGCCATTCACGAAAACCCCCCATGAAGCATCTGTACTTTTACAAGACCATATACTCGACATAGAAAGGTGATTAAAACAATGGTTAAAAAAAGAATAAAAGTAAACGAGCAAAAATGTATACATTCACATTCACATTGCGTAGAGAATCGTGCCCTTCAATCCTAATAAATAATCATATAATACCTCAACAAACTGAAGTTAAATGTCTAGCTCTTACCTGGAAAAAGCATATAGATACGAAATTGACTCAAATAAAGTTAAAATTACTACAAATTTACTGGCTAATTGGTAAAAACTCGAGATTAGATTGCAAACTTTTGCTGTACAGCTCAATAATAAAACCCATATGGTGCTATGGAATTCAATTATGGGGCACGGTCTCAGCTTCTAATATTGAAAAAATTCAAAGATTCCAAATTAAAATATTACGAATGACATTTAATTAACATTCATAAGGTATCTCCCTGGTGAAAAATTAAATTAAAAAAACAAGCGGAGTCATATTTGAAAAAGTTAGAAGTTCACCCAAACCCACTTGCACGAACATTAATGAGAAGTAATGGCTACATCCGACTAAGAAGAAGGAATCCAACAGACCTGCGCTGATGATAGGATCTATAAATTAAACATAATTTTTCGTCCAACTGTGGTGGGACGTAAATATAAAATAATATTTAGATTTAAGATTTGAACAAATTATTGATAGTTCACATTATTTTGTGAAGATACAATAAATAAAATATGAAATAAAAAAAAAAATTTCTAACAATAGTAATGTTCGCGTACTTGATAATTTGTACAAATTATCACTGGAAGTTACTTTCGTTTACTTTTAAAAACTTGTAACGAGAGAGCAAGAAAGTGTTAAAAGTGACAGTTCGTAGATAGAGAACATGATATTTTTTACTGGACATTTTTTCTCCAGTATAAAATATCAACATAAAAAATATGTTTAAAACATATGGTTGCAAACAAAGTATACCAAATAGTCCGACTCTCAATTTTTTAAAATTACTCTCACAAATACGGGTAACGTGTGAGTTCAGAGAAATGTTAACCCATGAAATGTCTTGAAATTTTAACTATTAAATTTTGATAAAAATAAAGTTTTTTACACATTATTACACATATTATATAACACATATTATTCATTATTTTTTTAAAGCACTTTTTGCACACTTTCATTGTTAAAACGTTTCAATTTTGCACAAATCAAGAAAACATATTTTTGGAATTTCTGACATGTAATTTTTTGTTATTGTAGAATTTAAATTATAGGACAGAGTTCCAATTTTTGGTATTGAAAATTCATACAAATTAAAATTTAAAACATTTTTATAGAACTCTGTTGCCTGGAGAAAATTTAAAAGGTACCAACACATGTGTAATTTTGTTACTAACACATGTATAGGGTTAAGTACTTTTTCACAAATCCATGCTTATAGTTAGGTACTGCTGTTAAAGAGTTGGACTACTTGTTATACTTTGGTTGCAAATATAAACAAAAAAAAAGTTCAAAATTATTACAATTTACAAGTTTGCAAAGAAAAGATGAAAAATAACACAAATCAAACGTTTTGAATTGATTTGTAGTAAAATACAACTTATTTTTACAAATTGTTGTTCGCGTACTTTTTTTTTGTAATTTTTCAGATTGAGAGTAATTTATTTTTACTCTCTCAAATAAAGTTACTGGATATTTTTTACTGGAAAGTACGCATGTTCTCTATATACGAACTGTCACTTTTAACACTCTCTTGCTCTCTCGTTACAAGTTTTTAAAAGTAAACGAACGGAATCCCGTAACTTCCAGTAATAATTTGTACAAATTATTACTAATTATTAAGTACGCGAACACAACTATTGAATATTAAATTGTTGTGCGTCATACCATTTTATTATTTTTTTTAATGAAAAATTAAAGAAAATAACTGATAAAGAAAATAATAATACAGGAAGCAACTGTTTAGTTTGATAAAAGATGTATTTAAAAGATTTAGAAATCCCAAGTCAAACGGCATTGGAACATATGGATAGATATGATTTCAAATTTTTCGATAAAGGCAGACACAAAGAATTTTAAATGCATTCCCTTCAGTAAAATAAAATATATTGAATATAATAATACAACCTTTTATCAAGTCGCACAGTGGTCCAAATGCTCAATCTAGCCGGAAAAAATAAATTTTTTTAAATGTTTCAAAAAATTTATTTGTCCATAGTACATAACGGCATATTTTTTCTTCTTTAAATAGCTACACTAGCATTGGTACATTGCTTCAAAAACAAGTAATTGCTACTTTGTTAAAAAATTAATATCTCAAGCGACATTTAACAGTGCAAGTGGAATTGTCGTCAAAAAATAATAAGAACAATTAAAAAAAATTTGTTGGTGTAATTAATATAATAATAATAAAATATTGTTACGAAATTGTACTTGAATTCAAATATAACGATTTTAAGGGCTGATTTAAAAGTAGCATAATGCTTTCAAAAAACAATGCTGTAATAGCAAACTGTAACATATCTGTGGGCATTATTAAATAAAAGCTTTCAGTTGACCATTGCACAGTGGTTTAGAAACTTTTTTTTTTGGAAATAATTCGGTATCTCGGGAACTATTGGAGATATTATTACAAAATTTCACATGGTTAGAGCTGAGGTGTTTTTGAGTTGAATTACGGGCCAGTTTGTGCCCCCTCAAAGTTGGTCACCTCGGGTCACAACATTTTTAAAAAAATCCCCAAAAATTCATTTATGATCCGAATGAGCCGAAATTTAAAATATAAATAGTCCTTGAGAAGATCTACAAAAAATACGCGTACATGTGTAGGTTATCTCCTTCAGTTGAAGAGATATTTAGGTTTATTTATTTTTTTTTTTTAATTTTGCTCGATTTTTGTTTGTTTTTTAGATATGGCGGCCCTACGGAGGGTCGAATTTTTTTTTCAAAATATCAGCTATATTGACAATAAAATTCTAAATAAAATAAAAAAAACTTGGTAACAGTTATCTCGTCCGTGTAAAAAGTTACACGCATCCAAAGTTGGAACATGTAAAATGGGCCTAATTTTTTACGATTTTTCCTAAAAAAGTCCCTATATTTTTTCTTTTGTAGAAACAAATTTTCTTTGGGACTATATACAATTTTATATGTTCCGGAAAGAAAACTTAATGCCAAAGCATGTAAAGTAAAATTGGGCTCACTTAAGCGGACACAGTATCCCCCAGACCTATCGAAACTTGGACAATTTAAAAAAAAATATTTAGGTTTCAGTAAAAAATTCTAAAAAGGCAAAGCACCGATCCTCGAAAATGTTCCGTGCTTGTATAACCCTATATGTTGTTTAAATACTTAGAAAGTTGTTTTACTATCACACGGTAAATAGCGTCACAGTAGGCACTTTTCTAAAAAAACTCAGTTTTTGGAACACATTTTCCCCGTTTTAGGAATTTCGGTATTTGAAAATAAAAAATGTCAAAAATTATAATGTCATTAATTTAAGGACATTTGGATCTAAATTAGTTCCCAATTTTGTTATGATATCTTTAACCGTTAAAATTTTACATTAAATCAAATTTTATATTTTTATTCGTGGAAAATCACCATATGAAAGTTTTTTTAGTTTTTAAGGTAAATGAAGTCCCAAAATTTTATAAAATTATTTAATTTTACTAAAATATCAATCCTCAGGTCATAATGTTTTCAACAGTATCAAATACTTATATAAAAAGCCTTTATTTACTCCTCAGAAGTTCCACAAACCTTGCCCGCTTTGACAAATTTGTACATTTTTAATGGCGCCCAACGTGGGGCTTCAACATTGCACACCATACCAGTTATTATATGTATCTGTGAGAATTGTGTAAAATACAAACTTAGATCTTGGTGTTGAGGTTCCTTCTACTTCTTATCTATCATTTCTCTTTTATTTTTCATCTCTTGTTTTATTTTTTTTACGTTATTAGTCCATTTTCAATTTATTTCGAGTTTTTGTGATTCTGTCATGATGGAAACATTACGAATTTATTAATTTTGGATAACTTAAATTTTGTTTTGTTATTATTATTCTTTAAGGTTATAATATTTATTTGAGAATTTTGGATCATGGAAAACTCTGTGACCATACTCATAAATAATGCATTTTCTACTTTATTTTCCATTTATTTTTTTTGTATGGGTATAATATTTAATTGAGAATTTTAGATCATGGAATGCTCTGTGTCTATACTCATAAATAATACATTTATAATTCTTTTCTTTCTCTCTATACTTCATATTTCTTTTTAATTTCTTTGAATATTTTCATGTAGGTGAATTTTGTTTTTGTTTTAAAACGAAAACATACACTCATGAAAATATTATAATTATTATTATTTCTGGTTATTGTGATAACTTTATTAACTGAAGTTAGTTTATCCACCAATTCATACTGAGTAGTGTTGATATATTTATAATCTGTCAATTCCATATTACTTGTGTTTATTTGATTTTAATTCATATTTAGATTTGGTTGTTTGGTACAATTTGATTAATTTTAATTTGTTTTAGTTTTATTGTAATTAATAGTTTTAACGATAGTTGTGAATTACCCATGCCACTTGTACGTAGTATAGAGGATTTAACCGCAGATAGTACCGATGGTGCGGCTAATACCTCATTTTTTGTTAATATCGGAAATTCGGCGAATCCTAATTTGACCGGTCCAATTACTAGATCTATGGCAAGAGCATTAGAATCGAATCGTGATATTCGAGACCCTAATGATGATGGTCAAATTTTTCAAATTATTTCACAATCTCTGCAAAGTTTTAGAAGTGAGATAACGAGCGAAATAATTTCAATGTTAGGAAATTTAAATTTGCCCTCACACACTGGATCTAGGCATAATTCTTTTCCTGAAGCGCAGAATTCATTAGCTGAAAATCGACAATTTGAAGCTCAAAGGGAGCCCAATCGGCCATCCAATCGTGAAACGTTTTCAGTTAATGAAAATTCGGAAAAGGTTTTAAATATAATTAGAAATTGGCGTATCAAATTTAGTGCTCGTCCTGATGACATTGACGTAGATGAGTTCATTTATAGGGTTAATATTTTGGCTTCAAACACATTGAATGGAAATTATAGAATATTGTGTGAGCATGTTTATATTCTATTTGAGGGAAAAGCATTAGATTGGTTTTGGCGATATCACCGTCAAAACAATAATATAGATTGGATTTCTTTAACTAATGCCTTGCGAAGACAATATAAATCAGATTATACCGATTTTGACATTCGCGAGGATATAAGAAAGAGAAGACAAAGACCAAACGAAGTGTTTGATGATTACTTAGATGTAATATTGAGTTTGTATGATAAGTTGAATTCACCCATGTCTGACAATGAACTATGCGAAACCATATTGCGCAATCTTAAGCCAGAAATTAGACATGAGTTATTACACGTTAATATAACTCAAATATCACAATTAAGACGAGAGGTACGAAAACATGAAAGGTTTATGAACGATATAAAATTGAATAATAATATGAGAAATTCTAATTCTAAACGACAAGTAGCTGAAATAGATTTTGATTCAGAACAATCAAATTTCGTTGAGGAAACCAACTCAGATATTTGTGCGTTAAATAAACCATTAACCTGTTGGAATTGTGATGAAATAGATCACAGTTATAAAAATTGTTTGAAGGAAAGGAAGATTTTTTGTTATGGGTGCGGATTGAAGGATACTTACCGGCCTAGTTGTCCGAATTGTAAGATTCAGGGAAACTTGAAAAAGGATGTCCCTCATCAAAAGAGAGGACATCCCAATCTTCTTCGGAAAAATTAGATTCATCTATTGAGCACAAAAATATAGACCATGAAAATACATTTACTTTACCGGATGTAACAACTAACCAGCTACTACTAACTCATACGGATATAATATCGAATACAGATAAGAAATTTAGGCAAAGTACTGTTAGAATGAGGAATTTTTGGAAGAGGTTAAAGATATTTAGAAAATACAAAATTTCTGCCATTTTTAGAAAGGACGGTGAAAATAGGCCTTTTGTAAATTTGATTATTAATGATAAATTATATTTTGCATTGTTAGATAGCGGTGCAAACAAAAGTGTTTTTGGTGGCAAACTTGCAAATGAGATTCAGAAACATACTGATTTTAAGAGTTGTCATGGTAATGTCAGGACAGCTGATGGACATAGACAAGCCATTGCAGGAACTGTTAATTTAAACGTGACTTTTCGAAATCGAACAGAACAATTTGAGTTTTTGGTAATACCTTCAATAAAACAGGAAATTATTTGCGGAATAGATTTTTGGCACAAATTTGATATAAAAATTTCAACTTCAGAGGATATTAATGAAATTGTGTGTAGTGAAATGGAATCTGATAAAATACCTCTCACGGAAATACAGAAATGTAAGCTAGATCTAATAATTAAATCCTTTCCAAATTCTGAAAAAGATGGACTTGGTTGTACAACTTTAATTCAACATAAAATAGATACTGGTAATGCCATTCCCATAAAACAACGTTATTACCCTATATCACCGGCGAGAGAGAAAATTTTATGCAAGGAAATTGATCGAATGTTAAGTTTAGGGGTTATAGAAGAGTGTCCAAGTTCTCCATGGTCATCACCTGGAGTATTGATTGTCAAACCTGAAAAGGTACGATTTTGCGTGGACTGTAGAAAATTGAACTCTGTTACTATAAAGGACGCTTATCCTATACCCAATATCGATGGACTGATTTCGAGACTTCCTCCAGTTTATTTCATATCCAAAGTTGATTTAAAAGATGCCTTTTGGCAAATAAAACTGGAGGAATCCTCTAGGCCAAAGACAGCTTTCACAATTCCAAACCGGCCATTATACCAAATCACTAGGATGCCGTTTGGATTGTGCAATGCACCTCAGACTATGTGCAGGCTTATGGACATCGTTATTCCATATGACTTGAAATACCTTGATGATTTGCTTATCGTTTCGAAGGACTTTGACCAACATTTAGACCATTTAAATAAAGTAGCAACACAACTTAGGAAATCAGGTTTAACAATCAATATTAAGAAGAGTAGTTTTGCCATAAAACAGGTTCAATACTTAGGTTATGTTGTTTGAGGTGGGTCGCTAAGTGTTGATCCTGGAAAGGTAAAAGCTATATCTGAATTTCCTATACCAAAGTCTATTCGCCAATTGAGACAGTTCTTAGGAATGGCCGGTTGGTATAGGCGGTTCATTGACGATTATGCGACGATAACATTTCACTTAACAGAACTACTTTCGAAAAAGAAATCGTTTAAGTGGACAGATGAGGCACAAAAGGCGTTTGAGACTCTTAAAACTAAATTGACTACAGCTCCTATATTAGTTCATGCTAATTTTGATTTACCCTTTATATTGCAATGTGATGCAAGTACTTATGGCGTAGGTGCAGTACTTGCACAAGTGGACGATGATGGGAATGAGAGGCCTATAGCTTTTATGTCCCAAAAGCTTAACAAAGCGCAGCGTAACTATACAGTTACAGAACTTGAATGTTTTACCGTTGTTCTAGCGATAAAGAAATTTAGGGCCTACATTGAGGGACATGAATTCAAGGTCATAACGGACCATGCAAGCCTTAAATGGCTTATGCGCCAAAAGGATTTATCGGGACGATTGGCAAGATGGGCACTTAAGCTACAGGGATTTCATTTCACAATAGAGCATAGAAAGGGTAAGGACAACGTTGTGCCAGATGCTTTATCTAGGGCATTTGATCAAGATGACAATGCTTTAGCGGAAGTAGAATTGGAAATATTGCCATCCATTAATATGGACTCAGAAGCTTTTGATGGACCTGAATATTCTCGATTAAGAGATCAATTTTCAAAATCTGACTTTCCAGATTTTAAGATATTAGGAAAATATATTTATAAGAAAACTGAATTTTCAACATTTGATACTGTAGAGACAGATTCGTGGAAGTTATTAGTTCCCTCCGAGTTGAGAAATGATGTCTTATATACGGCTCATAATATTCCGAATCAGCACATTTTGGCATTGCCAAAACTTTGGAGCGTATACGTCGATATTTCTATTGGCCAGGACTTACTGTTGATGTGAAAAATTTTATTGGTAGTTGTGATAAATGCAAAACTTCTAAAACACCGACTATGATTTTAAGGCCACCTTTGGGACAAATGGCAGAAACAGACAGACCTTTTCAACGGTGGTATATAGATCTCATAGGACCATTACCCCGTTCCAAGAAAGGAAATATCGGAATATTTATTTTGTTAGATCACTTTTCAAAATTTACTTGTTTAAAACCATTACGTAAGTTTACATCTACTAGTATCATCGAATATTTAAAAACGGAAATTTTTGATACATATGGTGTACCAGAAGTAATTGTATCTGATAACGGCTCCCAATTCCGAAGTAAGGATTTCGAAAAATTTCTTCAGAAATTTGGTGTTAAGCATACAACAACTGCTGTCCATAGCCCAGAAGCTAATGCCAGCGAAAGGGTTAACCGTTCAGTAAATGAGGCATTACGGTCATATGTACGTGACAATCACCAGAACTGGGATTTATTTATTAGTAGTATAAATTGTGCCTTAAGGAATAGTATACACCAGTCCATTGCAAAAACACTATATCAAATTGTTTTGGGTCAAACAATGATTACACATGGTGATGACTACAAATTATTAAGAAATACTAATTTATTAAAAGAGTCAGTAAACAGCATGTTACGACAAGATGAATTTTCTATTCTCAGAGATTCAATTCAAGAACGGTTGAGAAAGGCTTACAAAAAGAATGAAAGAATTTATAATCTGAGAGCTAGAAAAAGAGATTTCGAAATCGGAGAAGAAGTCATCCATAGGAATTTTGTTCAAAGTTCTTTAGCAAAAAAATTTAGTGGTAAACTAGCACCAACAGGAGTGAGATCGAAAGTTTTAAGAAAGGTTGGACATGTTTATTACGAGCTTGAGGATTTAGAGGGAAAGAACGTGTCAATTTACCATTTGAAGGATATATGGAAATGACTGTAGATTTAGTTTGAAAATCTATGAATTATATAAATCTCCTTTTTCAGATTTAGTTCTTTTGATGGACAACGAACTAAATCTGCTTTGTGAGTTCGATTTATTGACCCTGTATTTGGAATACAATTTGTTAATTAAAAGCTTTGATTTATAGCATTGCTTGTTATTTCAAAATTTTTCTTGAAAAATTTCATTGTATAATATTTTTTTAAACAAACAACACGTTCAATTTGTTATCAAAAAAATATAATTTATATAAGGAATACATTTTCATTTGCACACAAATTGTATTACAAATTGGGATTTCAAAACTAGGATTTTATGAATTTTCCACTATTCGTGATTTTGGGAAGTCGTATAGCTGTTATTATTGTCGACAGAATTGCTGTGGGTATTGAAGATACCCACAGCTACTTCCGATCAATCTCATATCTCTCAATTCCAATAATTTGCTATTTGTATTACTTATATATCTACGTTTGGAGAATTTGGAAACAAAAACCCGAATAAATTACATCATATTTCGAGGGAACGATATATATTTCAAATTTGAAATTTTCCAACAAACGAGTTAAAATCAAATTAAAAACCAATATTCCAACGAGTTAAAATCAAATTAAAAACCAATATTCCAACGAATTAAACTCAACTTAAAAACCAATATTACAACAAAATAAAATCAACTTAAAGACCAAATTACAACAAATTAAAACCTTGAAAACCAACAATTTAAAACCAAAGTTATTCTTAAAACTAACTTAACACTATAAATCAAACCCTAAAATCTTAATCAATTTCATAATTAATTTAAAAATGTAAACTTAATTCTTCTAATATCTTAATTGTCATTTTTCCTCTATTATTTAAATTTATATTAATTTTGTTGTTTTTAAATAATCTTAAATTCAGATTTTTGCTAAATGTCATAATTTATATTTTTCAATATGAGTAATATCATTTTCTAATTCATTCATCAAAATTCTTTGTTTGTTTTAAAAAAAAAAAAATATCATTATTTTGAATTTGTAAAATATTTATTAATGAAATTATAAAAATTTAAATCTAAAGTTCACCACAACTCACCATACCATAACGCATACATAATACACATTTAACTTTTGAAGCAAAATTCCTGTCAACAAGCGCTTGCCGACGTTGGAGTTGTAAATGTGAGTACAAAAATTATTAATTTCTAAAAATAATACAAATTTTAAAATACTTTACATATTTCTGTTGACAAAATGTTTAAATTTTGAATTTTCATCATAGTCACTTTTTGTCAACAAAAACAACCAATAATATTTAAACATTTGAATTTTCAATATAACAATATATGAAAAGTGGATAAACTATGTTCGGGACAACAACAATTAATATCATAGCTGTCATAGGAGGGTGGGAAAAGAAGTGACTGAACGACATCTACAGTCAAATAATTATCACAATGGTTCTATATTTTTTTTATTTCCGTTTCCTATTTTTTCTTCTGTTAATCTTAATATAAGAGCTATCTTAAAAATTTTACTTTTATGTGATAATCCTTTATCTGTTTTTGTTGGAAAAAGACCACCCCAAGACTGAGCACGGCTGGAGCCAGAAGATAGCCAATTTCCATACAAAGACAGGGCCTATGGGTGGGATTCGTACAAAATGTTATTAACATATCAAATGTAAATTTTGAATTCAAACACATACTGACTTAACAGAAATTTTAGTGTAACAGATTTTTGCACGCATTATATGAAAAAACGTACAAATTTGTCAAAGCGGGCAAGGTTTGTGGAACTTCTGAGGAGTAAATAAAGGCTTTTTATATAAGTATTTGATACTGTTGAAAACATTATGACCTGAGGATTGATATTTTAGTAACATTAAATAATTTTATAAAATTTTGGGACTTCATTTACCTTAAAAACTAAAAAAATTTCATATGGTGATTTTCCACGAATAAAAATATAAAATTTGATTTAATGTAAAATTTTAACGGTTAAAGATATCATAACAGAATTGGGAACTAATTTAGATCCAAATGTCCTTAAATTAATGACATTATAATTTTTGACATTTTTTATTTTCAAATACCGAAATTCCTAAAACGGGGAAAATGTGTTCCAAAAACTGAGTTTTTTTAGAAAAGTGCCTACTGTGACGCTATTTACCGTGTGATAGTAAAACAACTTTCTAAGTATTTAAACAACATATAGGGTTATACAAGCACGGAACATTTTCGAGGATCGGTGCTTTGCCTTTTTAGAATTTTTTACTGAAACCTAAATATTTTTTTTAAAATTGTCCAAGTTTGGTTAGGTCTGGGGGATACTGTGTCCGCTTAAGTGAGCCCAATTTTACTTTACATGCTTTTGCATTAAGTTTTCTTTCCGGAACATATAAAATTGTATATAGTCCCAAAGAAAATTTGTTTCTACAAAAGAAAAAATATAGGGACTTTTTTAGGAAAAATCCTAAAAAATTAGGCCCATTTTACATGTTCCAAATTTGGATGCGTGTAACTTTTTACACGGACGAGATAACTGTTACCAAGTTTTTTTTATTTTATTTAGAATTTTATTGCCAATATAGCTGATATTTTAAAAAAAAAATTCGACCCTCCGTAGGGCCGCCATATCTAAAAAACAAACAAAAATCGAGCAAAATTAAAAAAAAAATAAATAAACCTAAATATCTCTTCAACTGAGATAACCTACACATGTAAGCGTATTTTTTGTAGATCTTCTCATGGACTATTTATATATTAAATTTCAGTTCATTCGGATCATAAATGAATTTTTGGGGATTTTTTTAAAAATTTTGAGACCCGAGGTGACTAACTTTGAGGGGGCACAAACTGGCCCGTATTACCCCTAGGAAGCTGAACAAATGTAATTCAACTCAAACCTCAAACCTCAGCTCTAACCATGTGAAATTTTGTAATAATATCTCCAATAGTTCCCGAGATACCGAATTATTTCCAAAAAAAAAAAGTTTCTAAACCACTGTGCATTGATCGTAAGTTGGCAACGCTGTTTGCTGCGACCGTATATTCGAATTCGAATATTCAGTTAAAGAACATTGTAGAAATAGAGCTTTCTAGATGGTAATGCAGTGTTATAAATATTGGCAGAGGTTGCAGTCGTTAGTCAGTTTATCAGAGACGCTTTTCGAATAAACATCAACTAAGTGCCTTAAAGTGTGTTGTATTTTTCAAGTGAATTCGTGTACATTATAAAGTGTGTCTCAGGGATGTTAAATGAAGTTTCCAATTTTGTACCACCCTCCAAAAAAAAATTGTACTGTTTGGACCTTCGCGGTACCATTTTTTTTTTTAATTTATTAAAATATCAAAAAAGTGCATAAAAATTTAATTGTACACAAAAAAACAAAACTTAACAAATAAATTAAATTAGCTACTACCGACCAAAAATTTTGCTTTTTTAGATGTTTCTCGACATAAGTAATGATAACTCTAAAACGGTTACTCCGATATTATCAAAATAAACTTAGAAAAATTTAAATATACATAACCTATATTCCGTTTAATCGGCTCAGTAGTTTCGGATTTATAATAACAAATCGAAACAAAAAATATATTTTTTACGTGAAAAATCTAAAACGGCAGAAATTGTTCAAATTTAATGCTTTATCACAAAGCCACTTATAATAGCAACAAAATTTTAGTTTTTTGTTTGATATACATAAAATTGAGCAGTTAATATTCTTCTTTCGATTGATTGAATTTTGAAATAATTTTCCCCATGCTATGTACAAATTTTAAGATATATATTGTGTTTCAATCGGCTCAGTAGTTTCGAAGTTATAATAACAAATTGAAGCAAAAATAATTTTTTTACGTGAAAATAGTAACAAAACACATGTAAAATTTCCACTCAAAGTTTAAATTTTTTTAAAACAAACAAATTTGCTATTTCACGTAAAAAATAAATTGTTTGCTTCAATTTGTAAATCTAACATTTTCTGAGTTTATTTTAATAATACCGGACTAACTGTTTTTGAGTTATCATTAAGTATGTGTGGAAATGTCTAACAAAATTTTGTAATTTTACTTAAAAATTTAAAAAAAATCTCTCCATAGAATTGAAATATTTGACCATTTTTGTACTTAGGTAGCTATGGTGCATCAAATCTATATAGTGGTTATTCACGCCTTTTTTTGCTGTTGATCTGTGTTATTGATTGAATCAAAATTTGCAATTCCCATTCGGGAATATTTTTACTAGTAGAGGTATAATACTACTTGAAATAACATTTGAAGGAGTAAATTTAAGGAACCACATTAACACTTTTTAAGGTTGACTTTAGTTCTCAAAACTCAAAATTTTATATAAAATTGTTTGTCATTTTCTTTAATTTCTTTGACAATATCAATATTGATATTATGTTTACAAATTGCTTGTGGTTTTTGTAAAAGTTGTTTATACAAAACATTTCTAAATTGTACCAAATGAGTCGCGGTAGTACCACGGTACTTTAGAAGGTCAAAATGTACCAAAAAAAGTACAATTGTACCAACTTTAACATCCCTGGTGTGTCTGTATTTCTGCGAATTTATAAACGTGTATAAAAAACATTGAGTGAATATTGTTACAGTTGTTACAATTTTCAAACTACTAAACGGCTTTTATTTGCAATCAAAAGTATCCGGTTTATTTAAAGGAAATAAACAAACGTTTTGAAAAGGTTTAGAAAAAAAATGCAATTATGTACATGTGTGTTTTAAATGTGAAATTTTTGTTCAATGTCCAAATTCTATTAGAATTTCAAATGGTAATTTAACATAGTTAAGCTTTAGTTTTTATGTTGTCGTCATCTATATATGTATATGTAGCTTTTTAATGTGTAAAAAATTAGCTGCCACTTTTTGCCTCAACGATTTTTATTTCATTTAGAGTTTAACATGTCAATTACAAGGAAGGAGCTATATTTTTATTTTTAAGGTTGGCGTAGCATTTCGCCCATTTCAATTTTTTAAATGAATCCCAGCGGCGAAATTTTTGAGGCCTTCAGCTATAAGGCCTTCTGTAAGACCTTCCTGGACCTTTTTTTAGATTCTGTACTCATGCTCGCTTGCCTTCTCAGGAAGACCTTATGGAAGGCCTACCTGCTCCCTTCTTTTTGTTGCTACAAACGTAGTACAAGCAGAAAATACCGTTAAAAACTCACATTCCAAAGACAAAACTACAAATACAAAAAAATGCAAAAAGTGAAGAGAAAAAAAGAAGTAAACTTAAAATAGTTTTGCTTTAATTCTTGAACAAAGCGGTTGTGAGAATTTTTTACTTGGTCATTATTGGATTTTATTATAAAAAAATTAAAATAAATAAGATATCGCTTAGGCCGGGTAAGTTATTAAATTTTAAACATAGTTTAGCCTTAATCAAAGATACAATTTATTTAACAAAATTTATTTACAAAAGGCCTGAAAACAAGCCTGTGAAGAAGGCCTGCTGCCAGGCCTGTTGAAGAAGGCCTTCTATCAGGCCTGTTGAAGAAGGCCTTGGCTGGCTAGGACATCGTGTGTAAAAAATATATGAGTATGGAATGGAGCAATGAGGCCTTGTGTCTGATAAATAAGGCCTTCCAGAAGGCCTGCTTACTACTTCTTTTCGCCGCTGGGATGGTATCCTTTAATTCCTTCCACACATACAGAAAGACGGTGTGAAAATTTCAGAAAAATCGGTCCAGCTGTTTCGCCGTTTATAGGCTTCAAACAAACCCACAAAGAAAAAATGTACATACAAAAACACACATTCATGCCCAAACAAATTTTTTTTTCTCAGATTGTTTATACTGATGAAATATATATGGAAACGTGCAAAGTTTCATGTCGATACGGCTTTTCAAAAGACTTTTTTCCGGCTAGATTGAACATTTGGACCACTGTGATTCGACTATAGACTGATGCTTGGTAAGGATGAATTGATTTCTAAAACTGTTAAAAAAGTAAATTTGCTAAGCATAACAGTAGTGCGATTCACTAACTTTTATAACGATAATCGTATCGTTAAAATAAATATAACGAAAATTTATCGAATTTGCTATTCAGTAACATTTTTAACGACATTCGCTGTCGATTGAAGTCAGCTGTTACTTAAAGCAGTTTTTTTTTCGTTATGTTAGCGACAATAATTTAAATTGTGTTTATTTAATCGATAAAGTGTATTTGCAATTTTTTCTTGGTCATCTTCATCTTTTGTAGCTGGAACTATCGTAAAAATAATGGAAACACAATTTAGTTTACTTAACTTATTAATATTTACAATAAAATATAAAATAATAAGCTGATAAATAGGGGAATTTGAAGATTATACTACTAATTATTCACCTGGAAGAAGTACTTATTTTTGTTCGCGATGTCCCAAAAGTAATCCTTTACATTTTGGACGAAAATAAGTTGTTTTGCTAATAGAATTATTTATAAAATTATGTATTTACTAAAAAAAATAAATAAAAAAAGTAAGTCGCAGCCAAGTGTCGAACCAACAACCTTCCGATTGCTAGTCAACGTTGTACTCACTACACCACTGGTTAATTATTTCATTGTGTGTCAAATGATGGTTTTCTACTTTTCGCTTATTTTGATATTTTGTAGACAGAGATGTCATATCTTAAACAATCGTTAAAAATAAATTACTGAATCACACTATCGTTACTGCAAGCGATTATTTATGTCGATAAACATTACGATTGTCGGTTCGTTAAAAGTTAGTGAATCGCACTACAGGATAACATATTTGAAATAAAATTAACAATATTAAAAACCAAAAAACTTGATGTCAACAAAGTAAATGATTTAAAAAGCATGATGTGCTATATTTCCGCAGAGAGTGGTCGGAATTTTTTTTGAAGAATTATTATGGTTCACAAGATCATCTATCATGTCAAATTGTCATAATGTTCTAATATTTCACGACTCGGAGGCTCGGCTTAACCGACTCTTTTCGTTCGGCGCAGATCTATGGTATTACGATAACACAATAAACATACATAGCGTACAGAGTAGTATTATTTTAGGACATTTTTTGCTTGAAAAGCAAATGACATGATAGGAGACCTTGTTAATTGACCAATATATAATATTATTCACATTCATTGGTTTTCATTAAGATTTTATGGTTTTTATTTAGATTTTATTACGAAATTTTAAATTTGACTCTATCAAATTATGTATTTCCAGTGGGATTTTTGTCGTATTCAAAGAAAATAACTTGTTGTGAAAAAATGTAACATACGCTAAATGTATTCTGAAGCAAACAAGCTAATAATATAATTACAATAAATTTGACTTAGGATTATGAAAATTAAATACTCCAGTTATATTCAATCCAAAACTGGAGAGAATACAATAATATTTTGAAGAAATTTAATGTTAAACATTCAAAACCGTCTGTTGAAAAGTTAACTTTTGCTACATTCGTATTTTAAGGTAACGAAATGTCTGCAATCGAAATTTTGTTTAATTTAAGATTCACTAATAAGCTAATAAAACAAAATTCAAATTAGGATATGTCAGTTTAGAAGAATATAAAAAGAAAGGAAATGTGAAAGATCAGCAGACTAACAGAGTTGTAGACCAAAAAAAAAATAAAGGGTTAATACTTAGAGACAGTTTTTGACTTCGTATTTAAATATGAATTATATTGAAGGTCTATTTAAAAACGAAAATGAGTTTCTCAGTGCTTTTTTAAATGATACTTAAATGGCCAACGTTGCACAGTGGTATGAGAATAAAAAAAGAGGGAAATAAATCTGTAACTTCTAAACCCTTAGAACCCTTTGAATGAAATTTCACATGCGCAAAGAGGAAGTGTAGTCGAGTTTAAGTTTTGAAATTGGACCTCATGACCCCACCAGGAGCGGGACCAGGGGTTCCCAAAGTAGGACACCTCGGGTATGTTCAATTTTTAAAATGATCCTATTTCTTCGTTTGTGAATTATTATGGTTCACAAGATCATCTATCATGTCAAATTGTCATAATGTTCTAATATTTCACGACTCGGAGGCTCGGCTTAACCGACTCTTTTCGTTCGGCGCAGATCTATGGTATTACGATAACACAATAAACATACATAGCGTACAGAGTAGTATTATTTTAGGACATTTTTTGCTTGAAAAGCAAATGACATGATAGGAGACCTTGTTAATTGACCAATATATAATATTATTCACATTCATTGGTTTTCATTAAGATTTTATGGTTTTTATTTAGATTTTATTACGAAATTTTAAATTTGACTCTATCAAATTATGTATTTCCAGTGGGATTTTTGTCGTATTCAAAGAAAATAACTTGTTGTGAAAAAATGTAACATACGCTAAATGTATTCTGAAGCAAACAAGCTAATAATATAATTACAATAAATTTGACTTAGGATTATGAAAATTAAATACTCCAGTTATATTCAATCCAAAACTGGAGAGAATACAATAATATTTTGAAGAAATTTAATGTTAAACATTCAAAACCGTCTGTTGAAAAGTTAACTTTTGCTACATTCGTATTTTAAGGTAACGAAATGTCTGCAATCGAAATTTTGTTTAATTTAAGATTCACTAATAAGCTAATAAAACAAAATTCAAATTAGGATATGTCAGTTTAGAAGAATATAAAAAGAAAGGAAATGTGAAAGATCAGCAGACTAACAGAGTTGTAGACCAAAAAAAAAATAAAGGGTTAATACTTAGAGACAGTTTTTGACTTCGTATTTAAATATGAATTATATTGAAGGTCTATTTAAAAACGAAAATGAGTTTCTCAGTGCTTTTTTAAATGATACTTAAATGGCCAACGTTGCACAGTGGTATGAGAATAAAAAAAGAGGGAAATAAATCTGTAACTTCTAAACCCTTAGAACCCTTTGAATGAAATTTCACATGCGCAAAGAGGAAGTGTAGTCGAGTTTAAGTTTTGAAATTGGACCTCATGACCCCACCAGGAGCGGGACCAGGGGTTCCCAAAGTAGGACACCTCGGGTATGTTCAATTTTTAAAATGATCCTATTTCTTCGTTTGTGAATTATTATGGTTCACAAGATCATCTATCATGTCAAATTGTCATAATGTTCTAATATTTCACGACTCGGAGGCTCGGCTTAACCGACTCTTTTCGTTCGGCGCAGATCTATGGTATTACGATAACACAATAAACATACATAGCGTACAGAGTAGTATTATTTTAGGACATTTTTTGCTTGAAAAGCAAATGACATGATAGGAGACCTTGTTAATTGACCAATATATAATATTATTCACATTCATTGGTTTTCATTAAGATTTTATGGTTTTTATTTAGATTTTATTACGAAATTTTAAATTTGACTCTATCAAATTATGTATTTCCAGTGGGATTTTTGTCGTATTCAAAGAAAATAACTTGTTGTGAAAAAATGTAACATACGCTAAATGTATTCTGAAGCAAACAAGCTAATAATATAATTACAATAAATTTGACTTAGGATTATGAAAATTAAATACTCCAGTTATATTCAATCCAAAACTGGAGAGAATACAATAATATTTTGAAGAAATTTAATGTTAAACATTCAAAACCGTCTGTTGAAAAGTTAACTTTTGCTACATTCGTATTTTAAGGTAACGAAATGTCTGCAATCGAAATTTTGTTTAATTTAAGATTCACTAATAAGCTAATAAAACAAAATTCAAATTAGGATATGTCAGTTTAGAAGAATATAAAAAGAAAGGAAATGTGAAAGATCAGCAGACTAACAGAGTTGTAGACCAAAAAAAAAATAAAGGGTTAATACTTAGAGACAGTTTTTGACTTCGTATTTAAATATGAATTATATTGAAGGTCTATTTAAAAACGAAAATGAGTTTCTCAGTGCTTTTTTAAATGATACTTAAATGGCCAACGTTGCACAGTGGTATGAGAATAAAAAAAGAGGGAAATAAATCTGTAACTTCTAAACCCTTAGAACCCTTTGAATGAAATTTCACATGCGCAAAGAGGAAGTGTAGTCGAGTTTAAGTTTTGAAATTGGACCTCATGACCCCACCAGGAGCGGGACCAGGGGTTCCCAAAGTAGGACACCTCGGGTATGTTCAATTTTTAAAATGATCCTATTTCTTCGTTTGTGTTCCGATTTAAAAAAATCTCTACAGAATCTCCTCGTCGAGCACTACATAAAACCAATTATCTCTTATATCTTAGGAGATATTCGCATTTGAAAATTTAATTTTCAACATTTTTACCCACCCTACACCAGTTTTGGTGACCGCGGTTCTTTTATAGGATTAACAATAGATCTATATATCAAATAAAGAAAGAAGTGTTTAAAAATCATGACTGAGTCCAAAGTTACATGCATTTGAATATAAAAAAATTAAAAAAGGCGATTTTTCGCAATTTTTTTGGGAAAAAAGTACTTTTATTCTTTTTAAGTTATCTAAAAAATTTCTAAGACGATGTATAATGAATTTGTACTTTTTGAAAAGCTAACTTTACGCCAAATATTTTAAATGAAAAAAACATTTATAATTTTTGATACCGACGGGATCAGGTCATTCAAAAAATGCCTATTTTTTATGTAAAATTCAACTTTAGGGCAAAAATTCTCAAATCGCATACTCGATATCAAAATATAGTAACCTATTTTAGATGGCCCAATAAGTTCTTAATTATCTTGTAAAGGGTTCCGATAACCCAGCACCTATTATGGATATTATAGCCAAAAAACAAAAAAATCCCATTTTTGGAACTTTTCAATACTTTTTTGGGAATTCCGGGATTCCTTATTACAAATTTCAAAATTTGTTTTAATTTTTCCATTTTAAATAAAAAAATCTATAGAAGTGTAAAATTTCATTACAAAATATTCATAAATAAAAATTTTATTTCAATTTGAAAAATTTTTATCTATGCAAAATTCAATAAAAAGCATTTTTTGTCATATTTTTCAAAAAAGTATTCCATGAATTTTTTAAATGTCAAAAGCTATATACATTTTTGAAAAGTAGACAAAATCCTCTATCTATTGATATATAACATGTCAACCTCATGTTTTTTACGTGTCAAATAAATTAGGGAAAACTTAACAACTCGCTGAGAATTTACCTAGCACTGTTATTTACATTCATAAAAATGTTATTATGTAGGCAACATGCTTTTTTATGAATTTCTATGTTAGGTAAATTCTCAGCCAATTCTTTGCCATTTAAATTCTATTTAAGTTTCATAAAACTACCATATGTTTTTGACAGCTTACTTATTTTGGAAAAAAAAAAATTATAATAGCAATAAATAGTGTTTTTCATGTTTTATATACAAAATAAATTAAAATAAATAACTTCTTCTCAAAAAAATCAAAATTAGTTTAGTAGTTGTAAGCTTTTCATTATTTGTATAATAATTGTGACTACGTACATACAATATAATTTCTGTGGACATTTGACAAAACGGCTTCTTTCTAAAACGTCAACTTTTCAGGAGAGCGAAAAAACTGTAAAAACTACTAACAAAAGTTTTTGTGTAGAAAATTAAAGAAATGTTATATATAAACATTATAGACAAATATCCAATAAACAATTAACGCTTTTTCTTTTGTTTGAAAAATCAATAGTTTTCTTTAAAACAGCAACAAAAAATGTTAAGCTTTTTTGTCAAATGTATTTTTAGCAAACAAATTAGCTTGTATCATATAAGTCGTTTTGTCAAAATTGTTTTAATTAAATTAGAGTAGGCTTATGTAAAAACAAGTTGTTTTGTGAAATTGAAATATAAAAAAAGTCGAAAGAAGTTGATTTGACAAAATATATTTCGGTATTATTAAAAAAAAATTATTCAACTTTTTCGGTACAATACACTGTAGGAAATTTTCCCCATTTCTTGGCCAAAATGTAAAATTTAAATTTTTGAAAAATACATTTTTTATGCTTTAGTATAAATAAAAATATAACAAAGTAAACATATATTTTTAAATTTTGCAAAAAAGTTGATTATTTGTCACTTAATCAGTTGTTTTATGTTCGATTTCTAAATAAGTTTTCATATAACGATTGAGTGCAGCAAATTTTGATACAATTTCTAATAAAAATTTTCATAATAAATATATAGAGTTTTTAAAAATTAAAAAATGGAAAATAATGTTGAAAGTGAGTACTTTATTAATATATAGAGAAATCTTGGTGAACTCGGCTATTAGACCGATTAAATTGGAAAAATTAGAGTGACCTTACGATGAAATAATAAAATTATGAAACTGAATTTTATTTGGACTTACAAAAAAATGTTAGCACTAAACTACAATTCTACAAGTTTACAAGTTACAATTACAAGTCTAATTCTTACAATTGCTGATGAATTGTGTTTCATTAAAATTTTCACAACACTTGTAGCTTTTTGCACTTGTAAACTACAATTTCTACAATTACAAGTTCTTGTACCTATATATTGTGATATTAATTTTACAATTCTTATTTCTTATTATTACTCAAAATGCTGAAATATCCTATAAAAGCGCAATATAACATATTTCAATAATATTTCTTATATAAACAAGTAAGAAAGTATGGTCGGTCAAGCCCGACCATATAATACCCTACACTAAGTAAAAGAGAAAATAAATGTTCTTTTAAAATTTCAATAATTTATATTTTTGAGTGATTTTCGGAAGTGGACCTTATATGGGAGCTATGACCAATATGGACCGATTAGGTCGTGTGATTAATGTCTATATTAAAGTTAACTGTGTTGAATTTTGTGTGTTTACCAACATTTTTAAGCGATTTATGCGCGTTAAAGTGATTTTCGGAAGCGGGTATATATGGTAGCTATGACTAATTATGGACCGATCGTAACAAAATTTGGTGACATGAATTTTGTGTATATACATGTATAAATTAAACATTTATGACCGATAAAGTCCAATTTCGGGAGGACATTTGTATGGGGGCTAGGTGAAATAATGGACCGATTTCAGCCAGTTTCAATAGGCTTGGTCCTTGAAAAAATAATATGTATCAAATTTCATCGAAATATCTTCAAAATTGCGACCTGTACTCTGCGCACAAGTTTACATGGACAGCCAGCCAGCCGACCAGACGGACAGACGGACATCGCTTAATCGACTCAGAAAGTGATTCTAATTCGATCGGTATACTTTAAGGTGGGTGTTAGACTAATATTTTTGGGCGTTACAAACATCTGCACAAACGCATAATACCCTCCCCACTATGGTGGTGTAGGGTATAAAAATATTTTTTAACCCGAATTTTTATTTTTCACCAAAAAAAAAATAAAAAACCAAAAAAATTTTTTAAAATTTAAAAAAAACAAAAATTTTAAAATTTAAAAAAAAAATTCGAAAAATATTTTTTTACAAAAAATTAAAAAAACAACAAATTTTGTTTACTTAAATATATTTAAAATTTGTATTTTGAAGTATAATTTGGTGAAGGGTATATAAGATTCGGCACAGCCAAATATATCTCTCTTGTTTATACCCAATCTATCGGAAAATGTGCGGGGTCTGATAAAAAATAAATACTTTTGCAATTTTGCGTACTAATTTAGAATTGTCTATATATGTTTTTAGATTTCCAAAGTGGCTATTCCCAAATGCAAAAAAAAATAAGAAAGTATAGTCGTTGAAGCCCGACCATATGATACCCTACTTCAATCGCCTTAAAATTAGGTGGCATAACTTCTATTTACAAATAAATAAATCGTTACTTTAATATATAAAGGCCCTAACTCGTGTTTTTTATAAGCCCAGATTTTTGATTCTTTCGATAAATATCATATATCATATTTAGCATAAAAATTTCGACTTAAAAAAACACGAGTTAGGGTCTTTCTATATTAAGGTAACCAAATGCTAATTAATATTAAAATTTTTAGATTTTGTGTTTATTTTAACTAATTTTTATTAAAAAATAGTTAAAAATAAAATTTTATTTCAATTTATAATTCACTTGTAACTTGTAAAAAATTGTCTGAGGGTCGTCGACCCTAAGCTTTTTTTCTACAATTCTACAAGTTTACAAGTGCAAATTTAGTTTAGTGAAACAAAACCACTTGTAGAAGTATGACTTGTAGACTTGTGACTTGTAAAATTCACTTGTAGCTACAAACTTGTAATTGTATTTTGATGAAACACAATTATTCACAAGTTCACAATTTTACAGGCAAAAACACTTGTAATTGTGAACTTGTAGCTTAGTGAAATAGGCCCCAGTTCTTTAGAACAGTCAATTGCCTACTGAATTTTTCATATTTCAGCTGCATATATTTGCATACTTTTTCAAAAAACGCATTTTTTCAGGTAAATACAGTGTGAAAAACTCAGAATTATTTAATGTATGACATGAGAAATATGGTGAAAATTAAAAAAGAGCTGCTATATATGCATATTTCTTGTCACATATTGATGAAAGTGATTGTTCAGAAAATCCAAATCAATGTTTAGAGGAGCAGTCACGAATGGCTTGTGCATTCAAGGCAAATTATTGAATCAACTGTGCTTCCCGTTGGATGCTTCGGTGAAGACGCCTCTGAATCGCGTCATAAAATATATAAATCTGATAGATTGTTGCATGCACGAAAAAGTAGCCGCGTGAATAATTTGACCGACGTTTTTAATAGAGCATTGGATACATCTGATCCTTTCATTTCCACTATTTCCCTGAACAAACGGATTAAAAAACAGAAGAAATTTAAGCTTCCTACAGAAGTAATCAATATGCTGAAATCTTATCCCATTTCTTTAGAAAATTACGAAACAGATGAAGAGCAATCGGAAAGTGAAGATGAAGAAATAGAATCGAGCGGTCTTATGGTTGATAATTTAGAATTAGAAAATTAAATTGATGAATAAATTAAAATTTTAAACATAACTAAGTTTGTTTTATTATCAAAAGTTAGTTTACACTCAAAAAACAAAATAGAAGAAAAGAGTTTAGGCAAATACCTAAGAGTTACAGGTATGGACTGGATCCAGGAAGATACAACCCGGTAAACACAGTTGGGAAGAAATTTTTAGTTAATTTTATTTTTATATTTGAAATTTTTTTTCAGTGTATGGAAAAGTTTTAAGACTTAGACTTTTAAGAGTCTTCAAAAATTCGAATCCTAAAAAATTATTTAAATCGGTCCAGCCGTTTGGCTGTAATTAATTATGGCCAAAAAATGGGGAAAATTTCCTATAGTGCAATAGCCAAATAATTAATCAAATATAAAAACAGTAAATATTTGATTAGGTTGAATTTTAATATAAAAATTAACTTTTAAATAAAATAATACTATTATCTTATTATAAGAAGAAAACAGTAAAAAATCATATTTTGCGATTTACTTTGTGAAACTTTATTGAGTTTCTTCTTCGTCAAGATCCAGATAAATTTTAAACGACCTTTATGCTTAAAAAAATGTGTAGAAGGGTATTTATCAGTGGCAGCATATCCATCTGTTTTTCTGTTTCTGTTATGTGATACGACTAATGGAAACATGTAAGTTCGACCAATTGTGGAATCGGCATCTTTAGACGACGAGGGTTGATGTCTAGCAGCTTAAAGCCTATCCTGGGTCTAGTGATGATTTGTACTGCAAAACTCCAGGTTTACTTTACACGTACCGCATCCATCGAACCTATTTTCACTAAAATTGTTCACCTGAAAAAGATTATGTATGTAAGTAGTAAAAAATTAATATATAATGTATAAATAAAATTATCTTTATAAATACCTGAAATGTTGCATTTAGGTTAGGTTACGTGGGTTGCTCGCAATTTAGCGAGTTCACTCGGAGGTCTCTAGACTGGCCTGAGGGGTAGAATTCATAGAGCCAGTAATTGCGTTGGAAACCGCTCGTTATAAGGTAGTAATGAATTTGCTAATCGCCCATTTACTCGTAAAAGACAAGTGGTATCAAGAAATGGATTAAGTGTGACCAAAGAGCTATCTCTGGGAAGAGATGGATGTTTAGAGAGCTAATCTTTGTACGTGTTTAGAATAGAAAGGTGAGTCTTAGTATCTACCAATCTCCACCAAACACGAGCCCCATAGGTCAAAATAGGTCTTATGACCGCGGTGTACATCCAGTGTACAATGTATGTTTTAAGACCCCATCTATTCCCAAAGGTTTTCTTACATATATAGAAGGCACATAAAGCCTTTGTATTTATTAATCTTGCTCGATTAATAAATAATATTTATAATTCCTCAGGATTGAGAAAATATAAATAAGTTTTGGAATTGGGAAAAAGAAATAAAATAAGATCACAAGGAATTAGTGTTTGAATGAATAAAAGGGGATTTTATTTAATAATGCTCACCGTTTGCTTGTTGGAAGTAAAGTGAGTTTTATTTTTGGTTTCAATGCCATCAAGGCTTTTTTAGAACAACGTTATAACGATTAACTTAAGTGTTTCGTTAAGTTACAAAAAAGGGTTTACAAATGTGGATTAATTCAAATGTACACTTAACAAAATTACTCAGAAATATAATTAATTTTTATAAATTGGAATATAATAATAATAATAATAATAATACATAATAAAATTCAGGCGTAATAATCTTAATAATAGTAACAATAAATTCAATAATTAATTCAATAATAAATTAACTTTATATTAATTTGGACATGGCGCCCCTCGTTGCACTTGTGCAAACTAATTGTTTGGGGAAGTAGCGCACAGGACTACTGCTAGCGACCGGATTGCCTCGGAGAGAATTCGCTGATTGGGTGTAGCTGGTTGGGGACGATTGCTACTGGTGCGTATTTGGTTGGAGTTGATGTTGTTGCTGCGTCTGTGATGGATGATACGTGGTGTGGTGCGAGTGCTGGTGGTACGATGACGATGAGTATCGGTATTGCTGGTGCGTTGACGAGGACCATTTGTTTTGCTGGTGCGTTGACGGTGGTTGGATCTTGGCCTAGTGTGAGGTTGGCTACGATGGAGGACCAAGCGGCGTTCACCAAGCCGATCGTGCACGTTGGGCCGTGTTGTTGAAACCCGTGAACGCCGGTTTGGGTGAAGGAGCGTGTGATGTAACTGTCCGCAGTACATACACGTATCGGGACTGTCACAGCTGAACACATTGTGTGTTCGGGCTAAGCAATTAACGCAATAATTATGTCTTCTTGCTACTCTATTGCGCTCGGTAGAATTCATAGCCACAAACCGTCTACAAAACCGTAGGTAATGGTACCTGTGGCACTGGTGGATGGATGGGTCCCGTGGCTTCCCAAAGGCCTAAGGGAGCCTTTGCCGGAATAAAAGACCACTCGAAGACGTGAGTGATGTATTTTTGGGCAATGTCTTGCGAAACTGAGCTTATGAAGTTATTGAATTCTCTACGTAATGCTCTATTTGCACCCACGAAATTTCGACCATTATCAGAAACTAGTTTATGTGGAAGACAACGACGGCCAATAAATCGTGCAAATGTGGCCTGGAAGGCGGGGCTGAAAGACTTGAGCAGGGTTCTAAGTCAACCGCTTTCGTTGCAAAGCATACAAATACGCATGCGTACCCTTTTATAATAGATGCTTTCCGTAATGTAGAACTTTTGAGTTCAAAGGGATCTGCAAAGTCAACACCTGAGATATGGAAAGGAAACGACAGTGTACAACGGTCGGTTGGTAGAGCCGCCATTATTTGAGAGCAAGGTTGTTTTTTATGTATTATACATGGTTTGCAATATCAACTTTTTAACCCGGAGTTTAAGACGAAGAATATAAAACTCAGTTTGTATCATGCAACACATCAATGTGCATTCCCCATGGGCTAACATTTCATGCAAGTGAGATAGATACAAATTACAAAAGAGAGAATCGCGTTGGAAACCGCTCGTTATAAGGTAGTAATGAATTTGCTAATCGCCCATTTACTCGTAAAAGACAAGTGGTATCAAGAAATGGATTAAGTGTGACCAAAGAGCTATCTCTGGGAAGAGATGGATGTTTAGAGAGCATTTCATTTTCACGTTTATACGATCGTTGCTGAGCTAGCATAATTAATCTAATCTTTACAGAATTGACTTCCTGCTGACTAAGTTGAATATCGTTATGAGGTAAGAGATTTGTTGAATTAGCGAAAGTCGGTTTAAAGCGTCGTATATATCGAAAAACATATGCTAGAACCCTTAATGCTCTGGTATATGATGAAAATCTTTGGAGAACATCCACCGAATTTACCGTGGTTTGAACGCAACTGATGGGAACAGTTTGAGAACAGTTCGGGATTTCTGATTGATTTATCATTTTAATTTCGGGTGATTTAAATGAGTTTAACGGATTACTTTGTGGCCATTCAGAAGGTGGATTAATAAGCCACGTGGGGCCATGCCACCACAAAGCGTTATTTGTTAAGTCTTGAGGTCTACAACCTCTGGAGCCGAGATCTGCAGGATTAAAATGGGTGGGAACATGTCGCCATTTTGCCTTGGGAAGTAGTTTATGAATTTGGCCAATGCGGTTAGAAACATAAATTTCCTTCCATGTTGCTGGTGGTTTAGCTAACCATCCTAAAACGATAGATGAGTCACACCATAGAACTATTTCACAATTATTTAGGTTGAGTGATGATACGGTATGTTGTACTAACTTAGCGAGCAGGACTGCACCTGAAAGTTCTAATCGAGGTAACGTTGTAGATGCTAATGGGCAAATGAGAAAATACTATGGAAGTAGGTGTTTGTATTCGAATATATACTGCTGCACAATAGGCCATTTTCGAGGCATCACAAAATCCGTGAATTTGAATCGTGTCAACGGGAGTGAACTGAATCCAGCGTGGGATTTGGATTTCTTTAATTTGCGAGAGATCGCTTATGATTTCGTTCCAGATTCGGAGAGAATCGGTGCTGACAAAATTATCCCAATCAATATGTTCTAACCATAGTTGTTGAATGAGAATTTTACCTTTGATAACTACGGGCGATATCCAACCCGCTGGATCGAATAACTTTGCTACCGATGATACTATTTGGCGCTTAGTTATTTTTGTTCCCTGGTGAAAAATGAAATAAAAAAACAAGTCATATTTGAAAAAGTTAGAAGTTCACCCAAACCCACTTGCACGAACATTAATGAGAAGTAATGGCTACATCCGACTAAGAAGTAGGAATCCAACAGACCTGCGCTGATGATAGGATCTATAAATTAAACATTATTTTTCGTCCAACTGTGGTGGGACGTAAATAAAAAATAATATTTAGATTTAAGATTTGAACAAATTATTGATAGTTCACATTATTTTGTGAAGATACAATAAATAAAATATGAAATAAAAAAAAGTTATTTTTGTTTCTTGAGATATAGGTTCAAAATCATATGTGAAAGAATCAGTAAGTGCGTTCCAACGAATGCCGAGAGTTTTCGTTGCACTTGTGTCATGGAATTTGAGAAAATTCGAATCGTAAAGATCTTCTTTGGGAAAAGAAGCTAACAAACGGGAGTTGTTAGATGTTACTTTTTTTAATGGAAACCCGGCTGATTCGAGAGTTTGAACTAGCTCTTGTTGGGATTCGAGAGCATCTTCGATTGAATGACCTCCAGTGAGAATATCATCTACATAAGTTTCTTTGCGTAATATGTTCGATGCTTTTGGGAATTTATTTTCGGAATCAGATGCTGTTTTGAGCTCGTAATCTTTAACGGCCTCCCGGGGGGATTTTTGGAACACAATTCATTGAAAAGGCCTGTCTTTGGAATGTACTAATATCTGACGATACATTTTTTGAATATCACCACCAAAAATCAAATTTATAGAATCTCCAATTTAAAATGATTGTCATTAAATCAGATTGAAGTGTGGGACCAGTATGTAGTAAGTCGTTTAGTGAAAATCCTGACTTGGTTTTGCGGGAAGCGTTGAAAACCACTCTGACTTTCGTTGATTTACTTTCTGGTCGTATGACCGCATGGTGAGGAAGATAAAATGAATGAATGAATTTGTTTTCTGCGAAGTATTCACGAGAAGTTGTTTCTTCCAAATGATCGAGAGTCATGTATTCAGAGAGAACGTCGTTGTATTGGGTACTTAATGACGGATTTTTTGCTAAGGTTTGTTCCATTCGAGCATATTGACTTAGTGCCACAAATCTTGATGGACCGAGAAATCTAGATTCAGGGAAATCCTGTCTAAATGGTAATCTGACCATATATCGCCCATTTGGTAAGCGCTTTGTGGTCTGTTCATAAAACTTTTCGCAGTATTCATCCTCAGGCGAGAATTGCCGGGCTGACGGAATTTCTTCCTGTTCCCAGAACTTTCGAACTAATTCATCCAAACTGAAGTTTTCAGGGGAATTAACGGATGTGGAAAAGGAATATATTGGTTGCGTTTTAACAGGACCACTCAGAACCCAACCGAAAACGGTTTTATACGCAGAAGCTGAGCCGCAAACGTCTCGCTTAATTCCATCAAGATTTATGTAACGTTCGCTATCATTGCCTAGTATTAAATCAATTGAGGATGAGATATTCAAATTTGGATCAGCTAGGTTAATATCTGGTTCGGAATTTTAAAAGAAACAGAGGAAATTTTGTTCGTAACTTTAGGTAAAACTATTACAGTTATGGGTAATCGAAAATTGGTTTTTCGCGCTACTAAAGTCAAATCACATTCTTTCTCAGATACTTGACTTTGACCGACTACACCTACGATTTCGAAGTATGACTTCCTCGGTGGGATGTTCAAACGATTTCGAATCTTTTCAGATATGAAAGTTCTCTCAGAACCTGGGTCAATAAGAGCTCTTATTGAAAAAAATTCTCTTCTACTTTATATTTGAACCATTGCGGTTCGGAGTAAGACTTTAGTATTGTTCGTGGCGTAATTTGCATGAACTTGGGAATTTTTTTGAAAATTTGATGTCGATGGTCTTATTTCAGCTTCATTTAACTCAAATGTTCTGGGATTTTGTGTTTGTGCTTCAGAATTTGTGTTTCGATTTTGTTGTGCATTCTCATTTGGAAACGTTTGATTTGTATTATTTCGGGTTTATTTATGGAGCGCATATGAAGCAAAGTGTGATGTTTTTTACCACAATTAAGACAAGAATTTTTGCTCGAACAATTTTTCTTAGTGTGGAATTGTAATAAACAATTGTTGCAAAATTGGTTCTTGAATACGAAATCAACCCGTTCTTGAATCGAGAGTTTACGAAATTGTGAACAGATTCTTAAACTGTGATCTTCATCACACATTTTGCATTTGTAGTGGAGTTTCTCCACTTTCATACATTTGAATTCGAGGTTGAGTTTCAGTTTAACTATGAAAAGCGGATTTGTTAAATTTGATAGTAGAAATTCGTTCTACTACTTCACATCTTTTTAGAAGGAAATCACTTAACTGAGACCATTTTGGTAACTCTCTACTGGCATTTAATGACTGTTCCCATTGAGCTAATGTTCCGTGGGGTAATTTTGAATAAACTAAATTGACTAAACCTTTTACAGAAATATCCATTGTCCAGCATAGCTAAACAGTCAGTAACTGCACTATGAATTCTTTGTAAAGACTCGTTATCTTCTACAAGAGCAATAGGAACAGAGTTTAAAATTACTACTATATTAGTCAAAAAATTGCAAAAAAATTCATAATTTTACATGAAAACTGCAACAAATATTTAACAAGATAATATTTCATTGTATACATACTAAAAATATAAATACTATTTACGAATTCCATATATGCACAAGCTTCATGGTAGAAATATTTGTCGCAGTTTTCCCAAAAATATTTTGCCTTACAAAATATTTTACGTTGCAGCTACAAGACAAAATTAAAAGTTTTCATTTTTAAAACTTTTGCTGCCTAAATATATGTATATTTTTGGTTAGCAAAAACAAATGAAATTGCTTGTGTATAATATACAAAAAAATTACTACAAAAACATCATACATGCAAACAAATTGCAGCGTGAAAACCATAAACTGCAAACGATATGCGCAGTGAAAAATTCAAACAATGAAAATATGGAAGATGCTAAAAGTAGACTGCCAAACCATACGAAGTTGAAAAATGTAAAATACGAAATTGTGCAAAGTTAAAAATGTTTAAAGCGAAAATGTTTATTTTTAAAATATTTCCGCCGCATATATGGTTTTGTTTTGCCGCATATAGTCATTGAGTAGAAAAATGTGAAAAAAACTATGAAGTTGATTTGGGTGTACAAAATAAAAAATTGTATTGAAATGTGTGTTAATAAAGAATTTTAGTGCAATAAAATAGAAGTTTTATTTTTTGAGGTATGTAATTGTATGTATTGTGAAAGATAAATTAAATTAAATAAGAGGATAGCTAGCGGAGGATATTATTATTGAATTTTTTGATTGATTGGCTATTTTAATACGAATTCAAATGTATTCATGCTGGTGGTAATAGGAGTCCAGAAAAATTAGTAAGAAAAAAAATAATTTTGTATGTAAAGCGGTTAAAAAAGGATATATAATGCAACAACAAAATGTGACAACAACAGCCAAATACCATAAATAACAGGATCATTCATTTTATGAATAAAATCTATCATAATAAAGTGTTGTACATTCAAATGTTTCCTTTCGTAAAATTTGTAACAGGAGAACAAACAAAAAAATAAGCAGCATAGAAAATAATTGTGGAAGAACAATTTTATGTGTAAGAAATTAACTGCAACAACATCAACTTATACACACAAGTAGGTAATTATGATATAAAATTGTTGTATGTGTGTACATACAACAACAATTTATGCAAAAATCATAAACAAATACATAAATAGGTTCAATCGTGATCGTGAGTGATTTTGTAGCAGGAGAAAAAAGGATAAAGAGGAATGATAGAAAATGTAAGCATCAACAAAAGAAAGGAAAAGAGTTAAAAAGGGATAGAAAATGCAACAACCAGATTATGGAAGGACACATGCATGAAAACAAGAATAATTTATCACTACAAATGAATACAAAGAGGTTATAAATAACAGGAGATACGAAATGTAAGAAAGGTCCTGAAAATATAATTCTGCAATGAAGAAAATTTTACTGTATACAAATATCAAATGAGAGCGTAAATGATCGACTTTGTTTGTGTTTTTAAATGCTCATTCATATGTATTCATTCGTAGTATTTCTAACAGGAGAACAAAAAAACAAATAAGCAACAGAGAACAAATTATGCAACGAAGGCACAACAAATTTTTTACATAGGCACGAGTGCAGCGGGAGAAAAAGGAAATACAACTACTTAACTACTACATCAAGTAATTTTGAAATGCAACTGTTGTATGTGTGTCCTCTAGCTGCATAAAGCAACAACAACACATTCAAAAAATAGGAACAAATACAAAGCAAAGGAATTTCTAGACATGTGGTGGAGTACCGTTGCAATTAATTGCATTTTGTTGTTTCTTTACTGTTAATGTAGAAAATTAAAAAGTCAACAACAACTTGTGCAATCTGAAATGCAAATGAGTATGATTGGCTGAGCGTTTGTAACAGGAGTAAAATAAAAAAAGTATAGAATGCTAAAAAAAAATATGTATGTGAAGGATAGGAATGCAGTGAAAATACATTCAAGAAGGTTATGAGCAAAGGATAGCGGATGATATTATTATTGCATTGTTTGTGTAGAACTGATTTTTGTTGAATACCGTTACAGATAATTTTTTATTACACATTTTGGTTTATTTTTAGATCGAGGAATGTGCACTGAGTTGTTGTTTTTTGTAAAGGATTTTTGTGCGTATTTGTTTTTTATTACCAATCAATCAAAAAATTCAATAATAATATCCTCCGTTAGCTATCCTTTGTCCAGAATCTTATTTAATTTATCTTTCACAATACATACAATTACATACCTCAAAAAATAAAACTTCTATTTTATTGCACTAAAATTCTTTATTAACACACATTTCAATACAATTTTTTATTTTGTACACCCAAATCAACTTCATAGTTTTTTTCACATTTTTCTACTCAATGACTATATGCGGCAAAACAAAACCATATACGCGGCGGAAATATTTTAAAAATAAACATTTTCGATTTAAACATTTTTAACTTTGCACAATTACGTATTTTACATTTTTCAACTTCGTATGGTTTGGCAGTCTACTTTTAGCATCTTCCATATTTTCATTGTTTGAATTTTTCACTGCGCATATCGTTTGCAGTTTATGGTTTTCACGCTGCAATTTGTTTGCATGTATGATGTTTTTGTAGTAATTTTTTTGTATATTATACACAAGCAATTTCATTTGTTTTTGCTAACCAAAAATATACAGTGATTCACAAAACTCTTGGTACCCACCAACTTTAAATAGTTTTTGCATGAATTTGTTCATATATTAGACGAAACCATTTAAGTAATCTTTGTTAATTATTTCTTTGTATGTCCTTTATTAGATTATATACTCAAAAGATAATTTTTTTTCAAAAACTTAATAAATAAGCAAAAGATATTTTTTTTTCAAAAACTTAATAAATAAGCAAAAAAAAGTTAAAGATACTCCAAATGATCGCCGCAAAACTCATAGTACCTTTTACTAATATATACATCTCTGCCAAGAATACATCTCTGATTCGTACCGAATTGAACCGTTATCATACGCTTACATCATGATACATTGAGGCGAAGTCTTTTATTAAGTTAAAAAGTTAATTAACAGTATTTGTGAGAATAATCTTTAAACAAATATACTAAAGCTAACCTAGAAAAGAACTATTGAACAACGTGAGATAATAATAAATAGTCACAAACAGGGTAAATCTTATAATGATTGGAAGATCTAAATCAACTATTCAGAAAGTAATAAACCGATTCAAAAACGAGAAGAGAGTTGAGAATAAGCCCAGAAGTGGACGTCCTGCAAAACTAACTGAAAAAGAAAAACGGGCAGTTACTTCAATTATTAAGAAAAATCCAATTGAAAGGGCAACTAAAATAGCGTTGGATATTGAAAAGTCGTTCAACAAAAAGGTTCTGCCGAAACAGTTCGCAGGACTATTAAAAGTGCTGGATATCAATCACGAGTAGCTCGTAAAAAACCCCTTGTAAACGAAAAAATCGAAAAAAAACGTTTACATTTTGCAAAAATGTATGTAAATAAAGAAATAGATTTTTGGGACAGCGTTATATTTTCAGATGAGTCAAAATACAATATATTTGGCTCTGATGGAAAGCCACGTGTATGGAGAAAAGCAGGGGATGAACTCAATCCGAAGAATACATGCAAGACTGTGAAACATGGAGGCGGATGCGTGATGGTATGGGGTTGTATGTCATCTGCTGGTGTAGGCAACTTAGTTATAATCGATGAAATTATGACTAAAGAAGTTTATTTGGACATACTGAAAAATAATTTACACCAAAGTGCAGAAAAACTGGGACTGCTTGACCGATTTTACTTTCAACAGGACAATGATCCCAAACACACTGCTGGTATCGTCAAAATGTGGATCATTTACAATACTCCCCATATTCTTCAAACCCCTCCCCAAAGTCCTGATCACAATTCCATAGAACATCTATGGGACTATCTAGAAAAACAGATTAGAAAACATCAAAGTAACAAATCTGACTTGAAGGCAGCTCTTATTCAAGAAAATTTCACCTGATTTGACCAGAAAGCTTGTTCATTCCATGCCAGACCGGTTAAAAGCAACAATACAACTAAAAGGAAACCCTACAAAATATTAAACAAGTAAAAGTTTCAATATTTGGTAAAACAAATTTGTGTTACTTGTTTAAAGTTTTAGAAAGGTACCATGACTTTTGAGACTGAATTTTTGAAGTTATTTTAAGTTTGATATAATGTTTATATATTTTTGTTAATACTATTGAATTTTTTGTGTTTTTATTTTGCATAATAGAAGAATGAATAAATATGTTAAGTTATTTTGTTTATTTGACCCAATTATTTTATATTTTAACAAGTTTTTAAATAAAAATTTGTGAGTCACTGTACATATATTTAGGCAGCAAAAGTTTTAAAAATGAAAAATTTTCATTTTGTCTTCTAGCTGCAACGTAAAATATTTTGTAAAGCAAAATATTTTTGGAAAAACTGCGACAAATATTTCTACCATGAAGCTTGTGCATATATGGCATTGGTTTATAGTTTGTATATTTTCAGTATTTGTGCACATTAATATGAAAACGATTCATATTTATTGCGCAGTCGGTAGTCAAATGTAAAAAACGTTTAACTAATTTTAAACCCTGCCTGAAAATACAAAAAAAAAAGAACATAAGATCAAAAATAAAATTTCAAAAATTGTTTTATGTGACCCTCAAAAAAAGAAAAAGGTTTTGTTAAAAGAATACAAATCTCATAACGGGACCCAAATTCTTTGGATCAGTAGCAGCAAAATCAGCAGACACAAAACAGCAATAACAACGCAAGCAAGCATCTCAAGTAAGTGAACATAAAGTTACTGCAGCAAAAAAAAACAAGAAGAAAATAAAAACAACATTTAAATAACAAAAGAGAAAATTTAAGAGATTTGTCATTTTCTACTTGTATGTTTGCTTGATTCTTTTGCATAAAATATCCGTGACATCACTATTCACAGACATAAAAACTGAGTTACCGTTGTGTTAATATTTTTAAAAATTAACCGGGAAGATTAAAACAATATTTGACTCAAATTTTTTATGACACAAATTGTTTATCGCTAGTTATTATTCTGACTCTTTTTCAACTTAAAAAAAAAAAAATCCCTGAACAAATTCGTAAACTGCACAATCGATTTAGTCGATTTTGAGAAAATTCAAGCAGAAGCGCGCGCTGAAGATAATGTACACGCGCTGGAAATTATTCGAGTAGAATTAGACTCCATATGGACACAAGTAAAAAGGTAGTACGAAGAATGTAGGGACTTAGATCAGGATAATGATAACCCAATTGACAAAAATAAATTACGGGAGCGATACCAAAAGGCCATAATGGCATATAAAAATTGCCTTTCGTCAGTCAATGCTGAAATTCAAGCGCTTACGGACACAACCATTGAACAAGTTGAACGCCAGTCAAATACTCCGTTAGAAGGAGAGGTTTCATCAATAAGACTCCCTACTTGCGACACCGACACCTTTTTTGGCGATTATTAATTATGGCCCAGTTTTCGTGACTTGTTCACAGCCATATACGTTAGAAATCCTAAAATTAGCAACGTTGAAAGACTTTTTTGTCTGACCCAAAAAACCGGGGAGAGGCCAGAGATGCAATTTCACACGTCCCTTTAACGAACGATGGATTTATCATAGCTTGGACAAATTTAGTTTACCGGTATGAAAATGGATGCAGGCTAACGAGCAATATAAAATTATTTTGGATCTGCCTCTATAGACTCTGGAGCCTCAATTAAAAAATTACATAGGACAATACACGATTGTAGGCAGACATTAGGCATACTAGGAATTGACACTTCAACATGGGAATCGTTTTTAATTTATATTTGCTCACAAAAACTTCCCAGGGCACTTGTTCGTGAATTTGAAAATTCTCGTGACGATTGCGCCGAAGTTCCCAAATGGCAAGAATTTGATAAATTTTTGACCCACAAATTTAAGACCCTAGAATCAGTAAGCAATATTAAATCGGCAAAGGATTGTGAATTCATTCCAAACAAACATTTCGAAAACAGAGAGTCACAGTCATAACAAAAATAAGACCGACAAAAGTTTTATTAATAACCCTATAACGTGTCAACATTGTAAAGAGTCACATACCCTACGATCATGCCCCACATTTTTAGAAAAAAATGTAAGCGATCGAATCCATATTGTAAAAGTCACAAATTCATGTTACAACTGTCTGTCGATTAGTCATAGCGTCAGAGAGTGCCCTAGCAAATATAGCTGTAGGCTGTGTAAACAAAAACACAATACTTTGTTGCACAAGGCAACGGTGACCCAGCCTACAAGCTTGCCACAAAACAACGCTGACGAGCAACCAACCACAAGTGCCGCAGCGCAAGCCCAAAACATACAGTCCACTACAAGATCAGGTATTCCAAACCTCACGTCCCTGACCCTACGCAAAAATAGCCAATCGTCGATAAATCGTACAGAACAAAAAACGTTGCTTTTCACTGCCATTGTAGAAATAGAAACTAGAGGTTAAAGATACCCTTCAAGAGCTATCATCGACCCTGGATCACAATCAACATTTGTATCAGACGAACTAAAAAATCGATTGAAACTACCCACAAAAAGAAATGTAGTTCACGTTACTGGTTAGAGTCAAACAGTTTCCGAAACCTCAACCAAAGCATGTTTGCTTAACCTTTGCTCACGGGTGGACACATCGTTTAAGTTAGAAGTTTGGGCCCCAGTTCTTAAGACCATTCCCTCTAATTTACCACCTCAAACGTTAGACATGCAAAACTTCAGTGAGACTGCAAAATTGCAAATTGCAGGACCAACTCCAAAAACTACTCAAGCCAGAACAACAATTTCGTTATTAAATACATCGTCCCTTGACAAAATCCTCACACGCTTTTGGGAGGTGGAGGAAACCCCAAAACAGATTTTGAGGTCAGAAGAGGACACTATTGTGGAACACAATTTCAAACAAACAATACGTAGAAATGACACGGGAAGGTATATAGGGTACCGTGAAATAACTCCCAAATGAAATAACTCCACACGAAAAGATGAAATAACACCCAACAAATTTTTCATACAACTTAGGACTTATTTCATTATGAAACAACTCCTAACGAATAGGAAGTTATTTCATAATTTTTTGTTGGGAGTTATTTCATAATGCAATAACTCCCAATGAAACAACTCCCAATGAATTTTTTGTTGGGTTTTATTTCATTTTATTTTGGGAATTTGGAGTTATTTCACCGATTTGGGAGTTATTTCATTTTTGTTGGGTTCTACTTTGCAAAATCAGAACCCATAAATATCAAAAACTGGCTTCACTCAGAAAAGTTTTTTGCATTGCAGGCCTTCGGCCGGGTGCTAAGGTTTTCTCCTCTGGGGTGTATCAAAAACCGGCTTCGCTCAGAAAAGATTCTTTTTACATCGTCGGCCTTTGTCAGGTTGCAACGATTTCTTAATCTGGTGTGAAATGAAAATCAGCTTTCTGAAATATTATAAAACCTTTCTGCAATGAAATAAATCTTTTCTGAGCGAAGCCAGATTTTGATACACCCCGGAGGAGAAAACCTTAGCGTCCGGCCGAAGGGCGGCAATGCAAACAAATTTTCAGAGCGAAGTAGTTTTGATACACCCCAGAGGAGAAAACCTTAGCGCCCGGCCGAAGGCCGGCAATGCAAAATACTTTTCTGAGTGAAGCCAGTTTTTGACACATCCCAGAGGAGTAAAACTTTGCGCTACGCCATATGCCCGCAAAGCAAAAAATGTTTGGTAAGCGAAGAATAATTGCACTTCTGAAGTTCCTTATTTTAGATTACCTAAATAAATTGCTTCAGATTGGGAATTATTTCATTTCTATTGGGATTTATTTCATTGGGAGTTATTTCGCTTTTTTGGGACTAATATTTTTAAAATTCTGAAACCGCCGATTATTGGAAGTAATTTCATTTTACCCTTTGGTAGTTATTTCATTTTTCAAGTTTGGGAATTATTTCATTTTTGATGGGAATTATTTCATAGGGAGTTATTTCATTGGGAGTTATTTCATTTGGGAGCTATTTCACGGTACCGGTATATAGTCACCCTGCCCTTCAAAAAAACAGAAGAAATAGGCTCTTCACGCAATATTGCTATGGCTCAGAATGAATGGAACGCATGAATGAAAAACCCGAAATAAAGCAATTATATGACAAAGTTATTTTAGAATATCTTGAGTTAGGACACATGAGAAAAATCGAATCCTCGGATATAGATAAAGCTCCAAATAATTATCTGCGACATCACGCAATAATAAAACCAGAAAGATTGACCACTAAACTTAGAGTGGTTTTCAATGCCTCTAGCCCAACGTCAAATAAGAATAATCTTAATGACATTTTATATCCAGGACCCATTCTTCAGCAAGATCTTGTTCTTCTGATAGCAAAATGGAGATTTTTCCGCTTTGTATTTAACGCAGACATTACAAAATGTATTTAACGCAGACATTACAAACAAAGTTTCAACGAATCTTATTCAGAAAATCCACAAATGACCCCATCGAAGATTACGAGCTTCTCACAGTCACATTTGGAGTTAATTGTGCTCCATTTCTAGCCATAAGAACGCTTTTGCAGTTAGCTGAAGAGGTGCAAATGACTCATCCCTCATCTTAAACAAAATATGTATGTGGATGATGTCTTAGCAGGGGGCCATACAATAGAAGAAGCTATTAAAACAAGAAAAGAATTAGCTGCTGTCTTAAAATCAGCCGGTTTTGATCTAATGAAATGGAACTCTAATGAGCCAAAAGTCATTCAGGATTTACCTAGTGAGACTCTACTATCACTCGACTGGTTAAATCTATCCAAAAATGACGGACCCAAGACTCTAGGGATCAAATGGAACATTTCGTCAGACTCATTCACATTCACTGCCCCAAACGTAGAATTAAAAGAAACTTACACAAAAAAAAAATATATCTACCACGTTTGGAACTTTGTGGATCCTTCTTACTGGCAAATTTAGCCTCAGGAATTCTGCCAAATCTACAAGTTACAAAAATCTACACTTACTTTTGGACCGACTCCACAATAGTACTGGCCTGGTTAAGAAAACCGCCGTGCTCCTGGAATACCTTCGTAGAGAATCGCGTTTCAGAAATCGTAGATAAATTTGGCAATCGTCAATGGCAACATGTAGAATCAAAAGAGAACCCTTCAGACATAGCCAGTCGGGGATGTACGCCCAAAGAAATAGAAACTCACAACTTATGGTGGTCTGCACCTTCATGGCTAAAATTGCCCAAAGATAAATGGCCAAATCCAGAAGTCCAGATGACACACATTTAGAACCAAGAAAAAAACAACACTTTCCTGACGAATATAAGCAGTTGAAACTCAAACAAAGGATTTATTCTACTAGCAGTATTTTAACACTCAATCCGTTCATGGATCAATTAGGTGTCATCCGAGCCAACGGACGTCTGGTTCAATCACCAGCGCTCACATACAATGAACGACATCCAATTTTGTTGCCACACAACTCTACGTTTTCCAGATTGTTGACCGAATTCACACACAAAATAACGATTCACGGTGGAAACCAACTTATGCTCCGAGTACTTCGCACAGAATTTTGGATTTTTCGTTTAAAGCTCTTAATAAAAACGGTTATAAATAACTGAAAAACATGTGTACTTTATAAAAAAACATACTCAAAGTCAGATCATGGCTTCCCTGCCACCTGAGCGAACAACAATATCGAGATCCTTTACAGTTACAGGTGTTGATTACGCTGGACCCTTTGATATACGAAATTTCACGGGTCGAGCCTGCCTCATCACAAAGGGTTATGTCTGCCTCTTTATTTGCTTTGCTACTAAAGCCGTACATTTAGAGGCTGTAAGCGGCCTAACAACTCAAGCCTTTTTGGCGGCATTTGCTCGCTTTATAGGTCGCCGAGGATGTCCGGCAGTCATGTACTCAGATAATGGGAAAAACTTTGTCGGAGCAGCATAACTTTTAAAGAAAGATCGTTTAGAATTCCAAAAGACTCTTCAGAATCAACTCATTCAACAATATAGCCATCAAAACATCAAATGGAAATTTATTCCTCCCGGGGCTCCACACATGGGTGGACTCTGGGAAGCAGGCGTAAAGTCCTTTAAAACGCACTTGAAAAAATTATTGCCTAATATAAAAGTCAAGTTTGAAGATTTATCTACAATTTTAGCCCGTATAGAATCTTGAATGAATTCTAGACCCCTAAGCCCTGCTAGCGATGACCATAACGACATGACAACTGGACACTTCCTCATTGGTACTCCATTACTGACCCCAGCTGAACTTGATGTAAGCAGCGGAAACTTGACTCTTGTCAACCGCTGGAAACGCCTTAAAATTATCTATCATTCCTTTTGCCAAAGATGGAAAACTGAATACCTTGGCGAACTTCATAGAAGGTATAAGTGGAAGCTTCCACAGGAAAATGTCAAAGTGAATGATCTAGTCGTTATCAAAGACAACAATTTACCGCCCAATGAATGGAAATTAGGTCGCGTAACGAATACTTACTCCGGATTGGATCACAACATTAGGGTTGCTCACATTCGAACTGCAAACGGAACATGTACACTAGGGTGGCCCTTAATAAACGAAAGTTGGATTTTGGCCATTCTCATCCCCCAGTTTGGTGAACATTAGTAAAAAAATCATCCTGAAAAAATTTTAGGTAAATCGGTTGGGGTTAAGACGTGCCGCAAGCCCTCTGAAATTTCGAGATGCATTTACAAGAGGAAAAAAATAATTTTTTTGAGTTTTTTAAAAATTTTGCCATTAAAAAATTACTTTTGCAATTTAATTTAAAAGAATAGAAATGTGTACGTAATTGTCGTTCTAATGAGACATAAAAAACAGAAGTTGGGCAAAAAAATTTAAAGTTATTAAAAATTAGCCAGGCTATTAACGTGTCTCAGGCAACTAGAACAAGAAATGTTGGAACAAAATTAACATATTTTGATAAATTTTAAAATAAAAGCTCATTTTTACTTAATATTTATCCATATTTACTTGCATATGAGTTTTTGTCTGCGTAGGTTATCGTTAACCTATTCGCAGGTATGAACAAAAAAATAAAAATTTTTTAACGGCAGTTTCAAAACTCCATTTTCAAATTTTTAAAAATTTTGTTAAACAAATTTCAGAATTTTTTGATCATCTCATTTATTGAGAACATAATAGGGAATCAAAATGTGAAAAAATTATGAAAATGTCTCTTATAGGTTTTCCGTACCTGCGATTTAAATTTTGAAATTTTTGCGAGAAAAAACAAATATTTGGCCATTTTTTGCGAATGAGCTCTATTTCCTTACTGTTGTGAATTTTAAGTAAAACCTATTCAGAATATTATATTCCAGATAATTCTAAATATACTCTGAAAGTTTTACTAAAATTGGAAAGGTTAAACCTTAAATCGTGAAGGTCAAAGTTCAAATTTTCCGATATTTGGAATTTCTAATTTAAAGATAGCGAAATGTTGTATATTTTTGGTCCGATTTTGATGAAACTTAACAAAAATATTACATAAACTAGTATTTACAGAAACAGCAGATAAATTAAAATTAACCCTATATAGCACTTGGGGATAAAATGACCCTAAACATCTAAAACCGTAAAAAAAATTATGGTTTTAAAAGTTTGGGATAATTTTAACCCCAAGTGTCATTAAGATTTAATTTCCATTCGTGTGCTGTTATTATAAACCTTAGAGTTTATAGTATATTTTTCTTAAGTTTCATCAAAATCGACCCAAAAATAAATAACATTTCTATAACTTTAAATTAGAAATGCCAAATATTGAAAAATTTTCCATTTGACCTTCACGATTTAAGGTTTAACGTTTTCTGATTGTAGTAAAACTTTCAGAGTACATTTAGAATTATCTAGACTATAATATTCTGAATAGGTTTTATTTATAATTCATACACACAAAAAATTCTATAGGTTATATTGCCTAAAAATATAGTATAAATTTAACTAAGAGCAAGGGTAGAATGGCATTTACAAAGTTATTTAGTAAATATGCCTAAAATTTTTGTTGATTTCCTTGTTCGAAAAATCAACAAAAATTTTTGTTAAATTTTCTTATAAACTTTTCAAAATTACAAATGATAGCAAAGCTAATTTATACTTTTATTTTTAGTAAATTATCTATGTAATATAATATCTGTTTAGTTAAATTAACTATTTTTTCTATGCTATTACTACTAATGACAATGAAATTGATTTTTTATTTAATTTATCTTTATTTATTGATAAAATGAAAACTTAATGGAGTAAAACATTACAAATAAAATTGATTTTGGAAACAATTAATATCTAACCTTATGAATGTAAATGTTACTATGTGGAATGTCTGTCCATCTCTATATTTTGATCTGTTCCAGTATTAGTCAGATTTAAAGGTTTTGTTTTATTAATAATAAACTTAAACAGCAAAAACTTTACTTACAAATAAGCCGAAAAATATGGGGAATTTGACGATTCAACTACTTATTTTTCTACTGTAAGAAGTCATTATTTTTGTTCGCGATGTCCCAAAAGTAATCCTTTATATTTTGGCAGGAAATAAGTTGTTTTGTTAGTAGAGTTATTTATAGAATTTTTATTTACACAAAAAAATAAAAATAAAAAAAATAAGTCGCAGACCCGATTCGAACCTGCAACCTTCTGTTTGGTAGTCTGCCGTTGTGCTCACTACACCACTGCTTAGTTATTTCATTGTACATCAAATAATGGTTTTCACACAGTAATGCAATATTCTTTTCTGTTTTTCTAAAAATAAACATGGAATAAAAAAAAATGGGCAAATTGCAAAAAAGTAACAGTTTTTTTGTTTTGTTTGTTTATTTTGTTTTTTTAGACTTTACTACTTAAAAAGTAAGTTATTAAAAAATACATTATTAAAAAGACATCCATTCTCAGCGAGTTGTTTAGTTTTCCCTAATTTATTTGACACGTAAAAAACATAAGGTAGACAGACATGTTATATATCAATGGATAGAGGATTTTGTCTATTTTTCAAAAATGTATATAACTTTTGACAATTAAAAAATTCATGGAATACTTTTTTGAAAAATATGACAAAAAATGCTTTTTATTGAATTTTGCATAGATACAAATTTTTCAAATTGAAATTAAATTTTTATTTATGAATATTTTTTAATGAAATTTCACAGTTATGTAGATTTTTCTATTTAAAATGCAAAAATGAAAACACATTTTGAAATTTGTTATCAAGTATCCCAAAAATGGGATTTTTTCGTGTTTTGGCTATAATATCCATACCAGGGGCGGGGTTATCGGAACCCTTCACAAAATAATTAAGAACTTATTGGGCCATCTAAAATAGGTTACTATATTTTGATATCGAATATGCGATTTGAGAATTTTTGCCCTAAAGTTGAATTTTACATAAAAAATAGGCATTTTTTGAATGGACCTGCTCCCGTCGGTATCAAAAATTATAAATGTTTTTTTTCATTTAAAATATTTGGCGTAAAGTAAGCTTTTCAAAAAGTACAAATTCATTATACATCCTGTTAGAAATTTTTTAGATAACTTAAAAAGAATAAAAGTACTTTTTTCCCAAAAAAAATTGCGAAAAATCGCCTTTATTAATTTTTTTTAAATTCAAATGAATATAACTTTGGACTCATCCATGATTTTTAAACATTAATTCTTTATTTGATATATAGATCTATTGTTAATTCTATAAAAGAAAAATGGATAAAATCGGGGAATATTTGGAACCGCGGTCACCAAAAAACTGGAGTAGGGTGGGTAAAAATTAAATTTTCAAATGCGAATATCTCCTAAGCTATAAGAGATAATTGATAGCTACGAGGAGATTACACAGATATATGTGTAATTTTTTTTAAATCGTAACACATACGAAGAAATAGGATCATTTTAAAAATTGAACATACCCGAGGTGTCCTACTTTGGGAACCACTGGTCCCGCTCCTGGTGGGCTCATGAGGTCCAAGTTCAAAACTCGACTACACTTCCTCTTTGCGCATGTGATATTTCATTCAAATCGGCGTAAGAAGTTAGAAGTTACAGATTTATTTCCCTCTTTTTCTATTCTCATACCACTGTGCAACATGAATAACACTTTTACTTCATTCTATACATGTCGCGTGTCTCCACGCGTTTGATTATATTGCTAAAAATATAATTTATTTAAATTTTCATATTTTTAAAGTTAATTTAATATATACATACCCTTTTGCACCAAAAATATTTTCAATTGACAATTAAATAAACAAAAAACTTCGTACAAATAAATTCGAAGATGTTACTAATTCCAATAGTTATATTAACATAGTTCATTAGGTAAAGAGTATTGTTTGAATTACCTATTGGCATAGATATAATAAAACTTAGTTTTTCATTTTCATATCAAAAGAAATTAACTATGCAAGCTTAGTTAATATAGCCTCGATTATTTTTTTGTGTGTAACAGTAAGGAAATAGAGCTCATTCGCAAAAAAATTGCCAAATAATTGGTTTTTCTCGAAAATTTCAAAATTTAAATCGCAGGTACGGAAAAACTATAAGAGATATTTTCATAATTTGTTCCCTATTATGTTCTCAATAAATCCCAATGAGATGATCAAAAAATTCTGAAATTTGTTTCACAAAATTTTTAAAAATTTGAAAATGGAGTTTTGAAACTGCCGTTAAAAAAATAAATAAATTAATTTTTGGTCATGCCTGCGAATAGGTTAACGGTATCCTACGAAGACAAAAACTCATACACAAGTATATATGGATATATTTTAAGTAAAAATGAGCTTTTATTTTAATATTTTTAAAATATGTTAATTTTGTACCTACATTTATTGTTCTAGTTGCCTAAAACACGCTAATGGCCTGGCGAATTTTTAATAACTTTAAAATTGTTTGACCAATTGTAACGGACTGGTTGGTATTAAAGCGGTGGCACTTTTAGTATTTTTTTTGTTTGTTTGCGGCTAAGCTTGCCGGAAATGGAGGATTTTTTTCCGCTTAAATCCGCTGACATTAAATTGTTATTGTGCCTGGTGTTCTTAATATTCATTTAGTGTTAATTATATGTATGTTTTTTTGAACGGATGGACACCAAGAAGAATTTCTTTTCAGCATATATATATGGATTAGGTGAAATGAATCAGGTGTATTGATTCCATAGGTGACCCTCCCGCTATATGACCTTTAGTCAAATAACCATTAAGAGTTTAAATCCTAAAATTTTTGAAAACTCTCCCTTACTAAATCATCCTTAGTACTGAGGTTACATTCTCAACCTTAAATAAAGTTTAGCACAATAGATACATTATTATTTCCTTTGATTTCCATTCAAATTTATACATTATTTGAATGGAAATCAAATGTCAAACTTCATATATAAAAAATATTCGCACGTACGCCCGTATGTCAAACTCTATATATAAAAAATAAGTGAATTCGCCTGTATTTATTTCAATTCGCCACTGCTGTCACCTTGTTAAATACGCCTTGATTTCAATGTTGGTAGCAAGGCGTATTAACAAGGTGAGTGCGTCCCGGCAACAAATACAACAATGCAAAAACAACAGGCAAATTGTTTTTGTTAAAATGTACGATAAATGTCAAAATCAAGGCGAATTAAAATATTACTATGTTATTTACAATAACAAATGTAAACATAAACAAAGTTTGACATATAGTGTACATAAAACCACAGCGAATTAAGAAACAGTGTTGCAGATTTTCTCATGAAAATATTAAAAACATAATTTTAAATTTAACGGAAAACATTGTTACATAATATTAAAATATTCTAAACTTTTATTCTCTACATTCATATTTTATACATGTTGAGGTAGTCCAGAAGCAATTCTTGTTTGGTGTCTCACCGCTGTGTCATGTACGTGGCCGAGAGTTGTGTGATGTTTTAATTTTGTTTGGTTTATTACAGGTTTTGTTTTAGTTGTTTATATTATGTTGAATTATTATTTGTTTAAAACTTGTTTTCTTTAATGTTCGTTGTTCTTGATGTTTTATATAGTTGGATGTATTTTGTATTGTTTGTTTTTTTTGTGTTGATTTAAATTAAATGTTAATGAAAAATAAATTGTTTACTATAAAAGTCCAATGCCTGTTTTGTTTATACTGAAATGTCAAAAATAAAATGTGGATTGTATGTAGTACAGAGTTGTATGTATAATATTAGTGGTACCAAAGCTTGAAAAGATGCTAGACTAAAACTGAAGAGAAAGATTAAAAAAATTTTGATTGAAAATTTCTCTTCCAAATTACAAAAATAAAAATTTTTCAAGGCTAAGGCCAAAAGTACATTGACACTATTGTGTACAAGTCTATGTTGTTTTATGTACGTTATGTTTTTTTATATATAGTTTTTTTTGTTTGTTAAGAGAAAAAAAACTGCTGTTAGTTTTGAACGTTACATTTAGGCAGAGGATATTTAAGAAAGTTAAAAGAAGTTTAGTTTGAATTTGGCTAGCAATAAAAACACTATGAAAAACAGAATATAAAAAAAAGAAAAACATAAGAAAACAGTTTCAAATGAAAGAAATTAAAGGAGCATAGGAAGGATCAAATGTTCCAAACACCCTAAAATAATCAGACGATCCGAAGAATTAAATTCATGGACGCGAAGAAGATTGCCAGTGGATGAAAAAGAAACTGAAGGAAGATAAATCCTAAGATCCCCAAAATAAAGGCCAACTGGTAATTTAAAATATTAGAAACAACAGTCATAACACCAGAAGCAACACCGTGTATGCAACAGAAGGTAACACCGTGTAGGCCTATTAATACAGTGGCAACATCATAAATAAATAAAGGTATGGAATGCCATCTATAGTCTATATAAAGAGTCTCAGGATCCACTAGGAATCTAAGTTATAAACCAATATTTGTCTTATATGATAATAGTCAAGCCAAATTAGACGAGATAACAAAACAAAACAATAGGGTAGTATAAGTTAGTATAGATTATGTGTAGTATTATGTTTGATATTTAAAATTGATAGTATAATAAGTTTAATGTTGTTAAAGTATTATATGTAAAAGGTTACAACTAAATTAGTCAAAATATAGTAAAGAAACGGGTAAAAAAAGGCGCTAATGTGAAAAGGAAATAAGCCAAATAGACAAATACAAAAGATAAAATTCTTCAGGGAGCTCCTTTAGGAATTGATAGATATAAGATTAAAACGAAATAGTTGAAAGGGAGTACATTACATTGAATAAATAAATACCTACAATATTGAATTTAGTTGTTATTTTTTTTTTTGGTGAAATCATGTATAGAGTTTAAGATATGTGTTAGTATAAGTTTTATTTAATTTTATTGTGTTTAAAGTTAGTGTTAAGTATTATTAAGGTTAAGGAAATTTGATAGTGACTAAATGATTAAATAGATTCAATGATATTAAAGTTTTATCGGTATAACCAAATATTCATTGTTTCAAAAAGAAAGAAAAATCGAATCTTGAAGAAAGAAATTGAAAATATACAAAAATAAGAAAGACAGAATTTTTAAACCAAATAAGCAAAACAAGAGGAAATATAATAAGTGGTTAATAACCTATCGATTAAAGTAAATATAATTACTAAATTCAAATTCGTTTATATACATTAATAATTAACATTTTACCGGATATTGATTTTTTTTAGTATATAAGATAGAAGATGAAACAGACAATTTAGATTAAGTTATATGTTTTGTTTAGTTTTTAGTAATTTTATTGTAATAAATGTTTTGAAAACAATATGTGTTTCTAAAGTTATGTTTTTAGTTACAGGATAGTTGTACGAAATGGTGAAGTATTAATGTTATGGTGAGTAGTTGGCACATAAATGAAAGGGGTCTTCATATATGAATGACTATGGTAGGGTGGGCAACGCTGAAATGGGTATGACATCTAACCCATATAATCGATGTTCGAAGTTGAAAATCATCATGGTAGTTTTTATTTTTGTTGTTTGTTTAGAAAGTGTAGATGAGATAGGTTTTGTTGTAACGAACCATGGGTATTGTGTATGCGGGTTGAGTTCCCACGCCGGTGCAGAGCTAGTTGAGGCGGCATCACAATTCCCAATCACGAACGGAAAAGGTTACGTAACAATAAATGGCGCCCAATGTAAAGCAGAAGAGAATCTTTTTGTTTGGTAATCGAATAGAAATCGTCCTAAAGTTGAAAGAACTTTAGTTTGCGTATTTCTATTAGATTATCTGATTGCAGATGTCCTAACAAAGGAAAGTATTGTTAGATTGCATATGCTAATCAAATCATGGATGTAGGGAACATTAGAATCATGTAGGAAAAATCTAAATTAGATAAGTAAATGTCAAATCGAAATTGTCCTCGCATTGTGTATATGTTAGTTTGCATATTTTGATTTGATATTATATCCTAATTTCTTTTTATTATCGAGTGTAACTCTTATATTTTCAAGTTTTTTTTTTTTTTTTTTATCAATATTAGTTGAATTGTCCTAAGTACAATTATAAAGTACTTAGTTTGCAAATTCAGAATAATGTAATATGGATATTTCAATTTAAAAAGAACATCGTTTATTATAGGAAAGCGTTAAAAAGATAAATTTAATATGCCAACTACTACCATAAACTTTCACCATTAAATCGGAAAACTACTATTCCTGTAACTTTTATATGTTTATTGTGATTTGTGAAAATTGTATTCTGTATTGAATGTGTTGTATTTAGTTATATGTTGGTTAATTTAGTTCACGTATTTGCTTATTTTAAATCTAGATTTTATATAATTGTTTAATTGATTTACATAGATACAATTTTTTTAAATATTTTTTTTTTGTTTGAAATTGAAGAACATAAATCTATTCAATATGCCATTACCTAGAACTCCAACTAACACTGAAAGGGAAACAGATAATATTATAGACATGTCTGAGACTATTAACACGCCAAATACTTACTTACCAAATCAGAAATCATCTAACAGTGTAGCTACGGGACAATCAACTGGTGCCATTCCAAAGTTAGGTAATCCATTACCTGGTATAAATTATAATGTACCACCACCTCCAATTCCACAATTACACAAGGGAATGTCAATTGGACAAAGCCCCCGGGCGTATTCTGGGTTGATTAGGGATCTGATTAGGGAATCTCACAGGGAATACAAAAGTGAACTGGAAAGTCACATGGACCGAAAAATCCAAGAGGGCCTACAGGAAGGTTTCGCTGAAATATTAAGGGAAATAAGGAAAATTAATCTAAATGAGAAAACTTCAGAGGGAATGAATTCATTAGCTAGTGAAGAAAGTGAATCATTGATAACAGATCTAACTAGGGCTCCAGAAAAGAAGCGAATGGAACTTCATCATAACCCACAAAGAAGATTAGATTTTCAGCAGATGTCTTCAAATAGTGATATAAACTTATCAACAAATATCTTACCAGAACAGGAGTGGAGAAATAATTCGGTCGACAGAAATAACGCTCAGCAGAGACATTATCCACATTATGATTCATGTAGAGTGGACAAATGGGATGTTTGCTTCGACGAAACTACTGAACGTTTATATATTGAAGATTTTATTTTTCGTGTAGAATACTTACAAAAATACCATGCTTGTCCGTGGAAAGAGTTACGTGGCGAATTCCACAAACTTCTAAAGGGTGATGCTAAGGACTGGTACTGGTTATTAGTTCAACAAAAATCGATAGATACTTGGGAAGATTTGAAAAAAGCTTTGAGGTTACAATATGGCTCAAATCGTAGTGAGTATGAGTTTATGCGTGATTTTGAAGAACGAAGGCAGAAACCAGGCGAGTCTATAGATTCTTATTTTCAGGCAATGCGAAAACTTAGATCGCGTTTGAGAACACGATTGCCAGAATATGAAGTTATAAGAATCATAAAAAGAAATTTAAGACAGAATGTTTCTCAAATAGTATACCCCATGCAAATATTTTCTGTAGAGCATCTAAGGGATGAGTGCAAGGAAATAGAGAGAAACTATTGTAGAAGGGAATCAGGCGCTACACTTCAACAACCAATGAGATACAACCAGAGAAGACAAGTAGATGAGATGGTAGTTGAAGATCAAGAGGAAGTAATTTTGGAGGAAGTATATCCTAAGAATAAACCGAAATTAGGAATGGAAAATACATTGATGAAGGAAAAGATTAGCTGTGTGTGTTGGAACTGTCACTTACCCGGTCATTTGTTTAAAGAATGTAACTCGATGCAACGGAACTTGTTCTGTTACAAATGTGGTTTATCTGGAGCCATAACAACAACATGTCCAATATGTTCGGAAAACCGCGAAAGGAGTGTGATAAAGTCGGCGGAATCGCGCTCGACACAAACATCCGCCACATATGCAAGGAATTCAGACAAGTAGGAGTACAAACTGAAAATGTGATAGAATAACTATTTTGAGAAGAGAATTAAATAAAGTTGATGAAAAGGGAAAGAAAATACTAGATAATAGTTCATATAAAGAGAGACAAAATAATTATAGAGAAGTAAGGAAAAGAATATTTGGACCTGAACTTAACTTACATAGACTAGAAGAAATTAGACGAACTAGGGACAGATTTAAAAAGAAGAAATTATTATTTAAGAACATAAATGAGTCCGTCCGTAAATGTTGTGCAATTACCAATAGTAACTATTTTGATCCTAGGGCATTTGCGAATATTAGAGTAGGTGACATAGTTTTGAAAGGACTGCTAGATAGCGGAGCTTCTATTAGCATACTAGGTAAAAATTGTTTAGAATTAGTTGATGCAATGAAGGTGAAAGTTATTCCAGTTGTGACGGAAGTCAAAACAGCTGGTGGAAAAAATTATAATGTTTTAGGAAAGACACGGTTATTAATTGAATATAGGAACCAATCTAAGGAAATCGAGTTTTATTTATGTCCAGATTTATTGCAAGAAATATATTTAGGAATAAATTTTTGGAAGCAATTTCAAATAGCACCTGAAATATTTAAGATAGAAGAGATAGAACCAGATATATTAATGCAAAACTTTCCATTGAACTTGGATAAAGTCCAGCAACATAATCTCTCGGCAGAACAACAGGAACGATTAGAAAAAGTCAAGGAATCATTTAGTACGTATGAGAAAAATGGCTTAGGGAGGACACAAATGGAAGTTCACGAAATCATTCTCGTTGAAGGCACTACCCCAAGTAAGGATAGATATTAGCCTGTTTCACCAGCTGTTCAGGAGCTTATATATGCAGAGGTTGACGAGATGTTAAAATTGGGAGTTATAGAACTAAGTCAAAGCCCTTGGAGCAATAGGTGCACATTAGTGAGGAAACCAGGTAAAAACAGGTTGTGTTTAGATGCCCGTAAACTTAATGAAAAGACAATCAAAGATGCTTACCCCATCCAAAACATAGAAGGTATACTCAGTCGATTGGACGAGACACACTATATAAGTAGTGTAGATTTAAAATTTGCGTTTTGGCAAATTGAGCTTGAGAAAAAGTCCAGAGCGTACACAGCCTTCACAATACCTGGGCGGCCGTTGTACCAATATGTGGTGATGCCTTTCGGATTGTGCAACGCTGCACAAAGGCTGTGTAGGCTAATGGACAGAGTAATTCCTGAAGAATTAAAATCAAATGTATTCGTCTATCTTGACGATCTATTGGTAATTTCGTCAAATTTTGATAAACACCTAAAAATATTGCAGAATGTTGCAGATTGTCTTAAGAAGGCCAATCTAACTATAGGGTTGAAGAAATCGAAGTTTTGTTTTAAAGAACTACAATATCTAGGATTCATAGTAGGAGGAGGCTGCATGAAAACGGACCCAAATAAAATTGAAGCTATTCAAAATATACCATTACCCAAATCAGTAAGAGAAGTAAGAAGTTTTATTGGTACTGCGGGATGGTATCGCCGTTTCATCCAAAACTTCTCAACTCTTACAGCTCCTCTAACTAATCTGATACGAAAAGGTACTAAATTTCTAATGACTGATGAAGCTATAGATAGTTTCCAAAAACTTAAACATGCACTAACTACTGCACCAGTCCTAGCACATCCAAACTTTAAAAAAAGTTTCTTTATTCAGTGTGATGCATCCAATTATGGTATCGGTGCGGTTTTATTTCAGAAAGATGATGAAGATAATGAGAAACCAATTTCATTTTTTTCTCAGAAATTAAACCCCGCACAAATGAATTACAGCGTCACCGAAAAAGAATGTTTGGCGGCAGTGATGGCAATCAAGAGATTTAGACAGTACGTAGAGTTAATGCCATTTACAGTAATTACAGACCATGCTAGCCTGAAATGGCTCATGTCATTAAGAGACTTAAATGGTAGATTAGCCAGATGGGCGTTAAAACTGCAATCATTCGATTTCGATATAGAACACAGAAAAGGAGCTCAAAATGTAGTTGCAGATACCCTATCTAGAATGATTGAGGAAATACAATTAGAGAGAGACGATATTTTAGGTTTTGAAACAACAGAATTCGAATCCGATGAATACAAAGACTTAGTTAAGACAATATCTAAAAACGAGGATAAACTGCCGGATATTAAAGTAGTCGATGGATTAGTTTATAAGAGAAATAAATTGATTTCTGACTTAGAACTAGATGAATTCCAATGGAAACTATGGGTACCCAGTTCACTGACCGATGCTTTAATAAGAGAAGCTCATGAACCTGAGGATAAATCACATGGAGGTATTAAAAAGACATTACACCGTTTGCGTATAAAATATTATTGGCCTAATATGATCATACATGTTCGAAATTTTGTCAACAATTGTAGGGTATGCAAAGAATCTAAACCAACTAATAAAAATCTAATGCCTGAAATAGGAAAGGAAGTTGTGACAGTGCGGCCATTTCAAAAAGTTTATATAGACTTTTTAGGGAAATACACACGTTCGAAGAAAGGAAATTCTTATATATTCATTACAGTAGATCACATGACAAAATTTGTGTTTTTGAAGGCTATGAAAGAGGCAACGGCTTCTAATGTAATAAAATTTCTTGTAGAACAGGTTTTCCATGAGTTTGGTGTTCCGGAAGTCATACATTCGGACAACGGAAAACAGTTCATTTCTAAGGAATTCAAAAAAATGATTGACTTGTATAATATCGAACATCTAAGGACAGCAGTATACTCTCCACAATCAAACGCTTCAGAGAGAGTGAATCAAAGCGTTCTGGCTGCTATAAGATCGTATATGGAAAATGACCACAGAGACTGGGATATAAACTTGCCATCTATAGAGTTAGCCTTACGTACTAGCATACACTCAGCTACAGGAGTTAGTCCATTTTTTGCTCTGTTCGGACATAACATGTTTACCTGTGGAGCTGATTATAAACTGGCAAAAAAATTAAAAGCACTAGAGGACAATGAAATCGATATGGAGAGATCTGATAAAATTAGATTAATCAGAGAAAAAATCAAGGAAAATCTCCATAATGTATACACAAGAAGTGCGTTAAGGTACAACAGAGGAGCACGAACAGTGAGATTCATTCCTGGCCAAGAGGTTTATAAAAGAAATTTCATACTTAGCGATTTTAAGAAAAATATTAATTAATTAAAATTTGTGCAATATTAGGTTAAGTTGATCGTCTTTTGGCGTAAATATTTGAATTTTCAGTTCATTAATTATACATTTGTTTTAGCTGTTGTTTTGGTATGTCCTTAGTATCCACACGTACCTGAAAAGAAAAGAAAATTTTGACAAAAGTATCAATTCGAACGCATATAAAATAAATTATATTTCCCTAATAATATTAAAGTTGATTGCCCGGCTAACTCACTGGATGTTTCTGATGAGGTAAAGTGGGTGTAGCCTACGTTGGGCGCTGCACTAATATCTGAGAAGATTGTAAAAGCATTGGCATAGTAGGTACCTCACACTGTCGTTCCTGCAACAAGTTTGGTTACGCCAGAGTTTTGTTGAGGTAGTCCAGAAGCAATTCTTGTTTGGTGTCTCACCGCTGTGTCATGTACGTGGCCGAGAGTTGTGTGATGTTTTAATTTTGTTTGGTTTATTACAGGTTTTGTTTTAGTTGTTTATATTATGTTGAATTATTATTTGTTTAAAACTTGTTTTCTTTAATGTTCGTTGTTCTTGATGTTTTATATAGTTGGATGTATTTTGTATTGTTTGTTTTTTTTGTGTTGATTTAAATTAAATGTTAATGAAAAATAAATTGTTTACTATAAAAGTCCAATGCCTGTTTTGTTTATACTGAAATGTCAAAAATAAAATGTGGATTGTATGTAGTACAGAGTTGTATGTATAATATTAGTGGTACCAAAGCTTGAAAAGATGCTAGACTAAAACTGAAGAGAAAGATTAAAAAAATTTTGATTGAAAATTTCTCTTCCAAATTACAAAAATAAAAATTTTTCAAGGCTAAGGCCAAAAGTACATTGACACTATTGTGTACAAGTCTATGTTGTTTTATGTACGTTATGTTTTTTTATATATAGTTTTTTTTGTTTGTTAAGAGAAAAAAAACTGCTGTTAGTTTTGAACGTTACATTTAGGCAGAGGATATTTAAGAAAGTTAAAAGAAGTTTAGTTTGAATTTGGCTAGCAATAAAAACACTATGAAAAACAGAATATAAAAAAAAGAAAAACATAAGAAAACAGTTTCAAATGAAAGAAATTAAAGGAGCATAGGAAGGATCAAATGTTCCAAACACCCTAAAATAATCAGACGATCCGAAGAATTAAATTCATGGACGCGAAGAAGATTGCCAGTGGATGAAAAAGAAACTGAAGGAAGATAAATCCTAAGATCCCCAAAATAAAGGCCAACTGGTAATTTAAAATATTAGAAACAACAGTCATAACACCAGAAGCAACACCGTGTATGCAACAGAAGGTAACACCGTGTAGGCCTATTAATACAGTGGCAACATCATAAATAAATAAAGGTATGGAATGCCATCTATAGTCTATATAAAGAGTCTCAGGATCCACTAGGAATCTAAGTTATAAACCAATATTTGTCTTATATGATAATAGTCAAGCCAAATTAGACGAGATAACAAAACAAAACAATAGGGTAGTATAAGTTAGTATAGATTATGTGTAGTATTATGTTTGTTATTTAAAATTGATAGTATAATAAGTTTAATGTTGTTAAAGTATTATATGTAAAAGGTTACAACTAAATTAGTCAAAATATAGTGAAGAAACGGGTAAAAAAAGGCGCTAATGTGAAAAGGAAATAAGCCAAATACAAAAGATAAAATTCTTCAGGGAGCTCCTTTAGGAATTGATAGATATAAGATTAAAACGAAATAGTTGAAAGGGAGTACATTACATTGAATAAATAAATACCTACAATATTGAATTTAGTTGTTATTTTTTTTTTTTGGTGAAATCATGTATAGAGTTTAAGATATGTGTTAGTATAAGTTTTATTTAATTTTATTGTGTTTAAAGTTAGTGTTAAGTATTATTAAGGTTAAGGAAATTTGATAGTGACTAAATGATTAAATAGATTCAATGATATTAAAGTTTTATCGGTATAACCAAATATTCATTGTTTCAAAAAGAAAGAAAAATCGAATCTTGAAGAAAGAAATTGAAAATATACAAAAATAAGAAAGACAGAATTTTTAAACCAAATAAGCAAAACAAGAGGAAATATAATAAGTGGTTAATAACTAAATTCAAATTCGTTTATATACATTAATAATTAACATTTTACCGGATATTGATTTTTTTTAGTATATAAGATAGAAGATGAAACAGACAATTTAGATTAAGTTATATGTTTTGTTTAGTTTTTAGTAATTTTATTGTAATAAATGTTTTGAAAACAATATGTGTTTCTAAAGTTATGTTTTTAGTTACAGGATAGTTGTACGAAATGGTGAAGTATTAATGTTATGGTGAGTAGTTGGCACATAAATGAAAGGGGTCTTCATATATGAATGACTATGGTAGGGTGGGCAACGCTGAAATGGGTATGACATCTAACCCATATAATCGATGTTCGAAGTTGAAAATCATCATGGTAGTTTTTATTTTTGTTGTTTGTTTAGAAAGTGTAGATGAGATAGGTTTTGTTGTAACGAACCATGGGTATTGTGTATGCGGGTTGAGTTCCCACGCCGGTGCAGAGCTAGTTGAGGCGGCATCACAATTCCCAATCACGAACGGAAAAGGTTACGTAACATACACAATATTAATCTAGCTATGCAAAAAAATATTTTTATTTAAGTAAAGTTTATAAAATTTACATGAAAAACTTCAAAATGATTCCAACAAATAAAATTTTTTAATATTAATTATTTAAACAAAATTTCAGCTCATTAATTCTTACCAAAAGTTGTTTTGGTTATCCATTGTAGTTGTTGATACATTTAGGCGTTTGCGAAAATAATTCCCAAATATGGAAAATACAACAAACACTATTCGTTTTCATGTTTCCAAAAAAAAGAATAAAAGAGAAAAAATCGTTTGAACAAAATTTCATTCATAATGAAAATTACTATATTTCCAGTTTTCCCAAATATTTATGTTGGAATTAAAATAATTACATAAATGAGCATTAAACAAGTAAGAGTGCTATATTCGGCTATGCCGAATCTTATATACCCTTCACCTTTGTTGTGGATGCATTATTATTTTTTATAATTAGTATATATGTATGTACATTGCCCACTTTCAGCGTACAGCATCAAATTTATCAAGAACACAAAAAACAACAACAACGCCAAACGAAACAAAACACCAAAAGAAAAAACAAAAACAAAATACGCAAGCCAATGAAACCAACACACATCCAAACATACGTTTAATTGTATAAAAAACAACAACGCCAAAAGAAACAAAACACAAAAGAAAAACATCCAAACATACGATTTGTTGCTTTTTTGTCAAAAAAACCAACACACAACCAAACAAACGTTAGTTGTATAAAAAACAACAACAACGCCAAAAGAAACAAAACACAAAAAAAAACAAAATACGCAAAGCATGCACATCCAAAAACATACGTTTTGTTGCATTTTTGTCAAAGCATGCAATACATTGTGTTTTTTGATGAAATTTTCAGAGGTTGTCTTGGGTTTTTGGCTCATATCTCCGTTATTTATGGACGGATTTTGCTGATTTTAAATAGCAAAATTCTCGAAAGCATGTCTGACAGAATTGTTGAAGATTTGGATCCCGGAGATATCTGGGGCCTTCAGAAAATTGATTTCAACAGACAGACGGACAGACAGACAGACAGACAGACAGACAGACAGACAGACAGACAGTCAGACAGACAGACAGACAGACAGACAGACAGACAGACAGACAGACAGACAGACAGACAGACAGACAGACAGACAGACAGACAGACAGACAGACAGACAGACAGACAGACAGACAGACAGACAGACAGACAGACAGACAGACAGACAGACAGACAGACAGACAGACAGACAGACAGACAGACAGACAGACAGACAGACAGACAGACAGACAGACAGACAGACAGACAGACAGACAGACAGACAGACAGACAGACAGACAGACAGACAGACAGACAGACAGACAGACAGACAGACAGACAGACAGACAGACAGACAGACAGACAGACAGACAGACAGACAGACAGACAGACAGACAGACAGACAGACAGACAGACAGACAGACAGACAGACAGACAGACAGACAGACAGACAGACAGACAGACAGACAGACAGACGGACATGGCTTAATCGACTCCGCTATCTATAAGGATTAGGGATGCCAAACGGGACTGGGTTTTACAAATCCCGGGATTCGGGATTTTAGAAATGTAAATCCCGGGATCCCGGGATTTTTCGGGACCCCGGGATTTTTCGGGATCCCGGGATTTTTCGGGATTTCGGGATTTTTCGGGACTTCGGGATTTTAATTAAATGTCAAAAAACATCAAGTTCAACAATAAAAACTATTTATTTCGTTAATACACTAAGTAGAAATATAACAAAGCAAAAACTAATGGATTGAATTAAAATATATATAAAGTATTGAGGAAACCGGGCTACATTTGTCCCTAGTCCCCATACATGGTCCCCTTCAGAAAATGACTTTAACATTCATAGTTGTCTTATAATAATTAATATAGTGATAAAATTGAATAAACAAGTTGCATATGAAAATTAATCTTTCTACCAACTCTTGTGAGGGCCAGTCCATAATAATATAACCTCTATATCAGAAAATATTTTATTGTCAATAAATAATTTATATATAATGATATTAACATAAATTTCATTCATTCATTCATAAATACTGATTCAAGTCCCCATAGAAGACCAAAACTACATATTGATGGTAGGTATAAAAGATGAATATACCACTCTTAGTTGTTTTATATTAGTATTATAAGTATGCTGAAATTTAGCTTTCTAGGTTTCATCCTAAAATATTAAAAAATCTCGCAAAATCCCGGGATTGTTTTTCACAAATCCCGGGATTTCGGGATTGGCATCCCTAATAAGGATCCAGAATATATATACTTTATAGGGTCGGAAATGAAAAATGTAGAAATTACAAACGGAATGACAAACTTATATATACCCTTGAAGGTGAAGGGTATAATTAGTGTCAAAAATCATATTTTAAATCTAATGTCAGCAATCATTGACATCAATGAAATGACAAAAGAGACACATTTTATTGCCACGACTGTGAGATATTTACAGCATTACACACTTTTTTTTTCAATTATGTTTCATGAACGTTTCATTCAATTACGTCTCCTCCACTGCCTTATAGCTTATAACTAATAAGAATATGTACAATTTTAATGGCGTGTAAATTTTGATTTTCTTTTTCATCTGACTCTCACATCGATAAGATTGCCTATTAATATATAAATTTGAAGATAACCTAACTTTTATATAATCAATAATCTCTTATTAAATGAGATTGGTTAATTATTTGATAAATTAAGTTCAAGCTAATTTGTCATTAATTCTTTTTTTATATTTGTGGAAAAAAACCCAGAATCTGGTAAGCATTTATAGTTACAAATTTTGTTGGAGATAGATAAAACTATTTTAAGTTATACACTTTTTATAGGGTTTTAATAATTGTCATACAATTAGTTGGACAACATTTCTTTAAAAAAACAAAATTCGGTAAAATCTGTGAAATCAGCCTGAAAATGTGGTCCGAAACTAATGATCATTAAGACGAATGTACAATTCAACTTGATGTAATTAAAACCTCAACATCAGCAACCTTATGTACAATAACTCCTTGATATGGTGGAATTATTTACAACCTGTAAACTATTTCAATAATAGTTCTTAATCTTTTACCAAAAGATTTTTTTTTAAAGTTTACATGCAATACATCGTTTACATAACTCATGGACACAATTATACAATCAATTTACTCTACCAAAATCATCATGCAATTATTGCAATAAAAATGTTTGCTGTCATACAAAAATTTAATTTGTACATTTGCTAATGTGTCACACTGTAGTTAAGAAACAACTTGAAATATATATTATGCTGTGACGTCATCAACCAATAATGATATTGGAAACTCAACGTTAAGTACTCCTATTACTAACATGATAATAAATAATATTTAACATAGCAATTAACATTAAATTAATTAACATTAAATTCATCTCTGCTAAAAAAATTTTTTAGCTTTGGATCTCTTTAAAATTATCTCTTTTATTGTTACAAGTAATTTACAGATAAATTAAGTAACATTAAATTTATCACTGCTAAATGAATTTGTTAAGTTTTGGTTCTCTTTAAAGTTTTCTCTTTTATTGTTACAAGTAATTTATAAATATAAAGAGTTAACCAATGTTTACATTAATTACATGTTTTGTTTTTTTTGGAAAATATCTGTAAAATATTGAACAATAATGAATGTGAAAACATTATTTGATATATTTTGTATACATTTTTAAACATTGATTTAAATTATATACATATTATTAATTTAGCATGTTTAAATTATTGTATATTATTTTTTTTTTGAACAATATTAATCGCCATTCTGAATTACAGATCATACTATATGAAGTGGATGCATTTGAGCTCAAATCGTCGCTATAGATTAAGTAACCAAATGAAAATATGGGTAAACAATTGTAAACAAAACCGTAAGTCAGTAATATACAATATAATATTAAACATGCAATCGATTTATTTATATATATAAAATTAATTTAGTTAATTTTGTTTTAAGAAGGATCATTTGAAATTTTTTTAAAGAAAGTTCAATTTTATAAATTTAAACTAAATTTCAATTAATTATAAATATTTTATTAATATTAAATCCCAATGAAATTTCGATTATTCATAGATTTAGATTTTATTATAGAAAATTGTTGAGAATAAAACAAGAATTGTGAAAATGAATAAGTTTGAGTAAAAGAATTATTGGGAAATGTTGACGACAGTATTTATAAACCGGATGGTAGGTTAAATAACTAAATTTTTATAAGGGAAGATATAAAACAATCCTTTTTATGAACACTGATGTATCTGAGTGATAGATGGGCGGGTTTTGTATTATGTATAGTGTTCATAGTGGTATTAACATCGATCACTTAATTAGATATAGTATACATTTTAATCAACAGCATGTCCTTTATTAACGCACATAGCGAGGCAAATCTTGGAATGAATTATTTTAGTTTCTGTTGTGTTGCAAAGTGGTGTTTGGGATGATCAAAAACCCTCCCCGTTCCGACGAGCTAAGTCTATTCAAGCATTCCAAGTGCGATCATACCCTTACAGTTACAAATCATTTTTATGCCAAAAGTTTGTTTTCAAAACACGAAAGAATTGCAACAACAGCTGATTTTATGCACTCACCTTGTTAATACGCCTTGGTTGGTAGCTTATATATATATTTCGCAATGAGTATTGATATACGTGAAGATGTCAATCATTTAACTACTTTTTAAATGTCGTAAGCAATAACATAAAGTGAGACATAGTTGTAGTAAAATCTAGGTGGCAATAAATGATATAACTGGATGTCATGTAATGAACCAAATCAAATTTGTGACCAAATTGTAACTAAATCTAACGAGTGTCCGTTACACAATTTCTGTTTTTATGTGTCATTAGAACGACAATTACGTACACATTTCTTTTTTAATGCAAAATTTTTACAAAAACTGAAAAAAAATGTATTTTTTCCTCTTGTAAATGCATCTCAAAACTTCAGAGGGCTTGCGGCACGTCTTAACCCCAACCGATTGATCTAAAATTTTTTTCAGGATGATTTTTTTACTAATGTTCACCAAACCGGGGGGGGGGGGGTGAAAATGGCCAAAATCCAACTTTCGTTTATTATGGGCAACCCTAATGTACACGACCCATTACAAAACTCGTTGTATTTGCTGAATTCACAAAACCCCTTGTATCATTGTATCGAGTGTATTATTGAATTCAAATACAATAGTTTAAGCTTGTTGTTGGAAATTTTCATACAAAAATTAAATACACTTATACACTTTTATTTTGTGTGTTTTTAAGAAGTTGTATTGGTTTACAGCTATAAATTTCTCTGAGCACACATATACGTGAGAGAGTAATTTGAAAAAATGAGAGTCGGTCTACTTGTTATACATACTACGCTTTCAAAAACATTCATACAATATACAATGGGTGTTCACAAACTAATAAACAAAAATTGTATTTAATACAAGATACACGACACAAATTGTTGTAAATTCAGCAATTGATTCATAATTAATCATTCATTAACAAAATTCAAAATTTATCGTCTTTTACTCCCTAGTTATGTCATCTATAATTCAATCCAGAGACCCAGAATGGAAATGGTCAAGTGGTCTATGCAAGGAAGATCATGCACTAAGAACATGCAAACGTTTTCTACAGGATATGACGTAGTCATGTTTCAACGGTATTGCTTAAACTGTCTCGCCCGTTCCCATGACTTGAAGAACTGCCCAAATGAATATGGATGTCGAGTTTGCACAAAACGTCACAACACCCTATTGCACGATGCTCCACAACTAAGAAAGTCCTACGATCTTAAGCAGCCTCAACCCACACCCATTTACAAAAAATCGGAGATCAAACGAGTAACCTCCACCACAACCAAACCGCAAATGACCCAAACAACATCAATTGACCCCGTGACCTGGCCCAACATGTTTTTACCAACTGCTACCGTACGAATCGCCCCCAAAGAAAAGTCGGACAACTGGTCATCTGTAAGAGCTTTGCTCACCCAGTCACTCGGCATTTCACGAATTGCTGTATCTACAGTGAAAAGACTCAACCTGTCGTCAATTGATAAGAACGGAACTCGATTCGCTCAATTTCATATGAAAGCTCATAATAACCGGTCAAAATTTTATAAAAAGATACTAGCTCTCATTACAGAAGATTTGCCCCGTCGACCCTATTCAGCTCCTATCAAGGACAATCCATATGAAGAATTTACAGAAGACACCCTTGCTGACATGGACCCTCGAGCCAACAGCCAAATTGAATTGGAATTGGGCTGTGATGTGTTCCCGTTTATACGCCGCGATGGAGCCATTGAATTGGAAATAGGAAACGTGGTTGCTACGAAGACGGCTTTAGGTTACACCTTTGCAGGACCCACCAGCACTGAAGGTTAGCATCACTGGACCAACGGTTTTTATAATTTCTTTTCATTGTTTTATTCTCCTTTTCTTTTATTAAATTATTTTTGTTTCTTAATAAAACTAAGACTCACTCTAGTTTGAACTGTGTAATACTAAACATCAAAAAACATTAACCAAAAACATTGTACTACATAAAACAGTGAATTAAACAAAATAAAACAAAACTTGAATTTCAATAACACAAATATTACAAATTAAGGTCCTAATTTTATAAAACGCAACGCCTCCATTTTCTTTGCGTTGCATTAAATTACAGTTTGCAAATCACTGCGTTCAAGCAAGTGACTGCTCGCGTTGTAATATCTGATTCTTACGTTATTGTGATTGCAGTTGTTTGAAATTGTACATTTTAGAGAACGCAACGCTTACTTTTTTTGTCACTTTGATTGTCAAATTTAACGCTTTAATTTTCTTCGCGTTAAGCTAGGTACTCTGTTCAAAATTTCGTGCGAAATGCTGTCAAACTACATATAAAATATTTGGAATGAAATATATGCGAAATAATTTCGCAAAAGTTGTACTCTGTTTTTATTGTGGAAAACATGTGAAATACATCTGGCAACCTTATTTTTCCACACGAAATAACATACGCAGCACTTCTTTCGCACGAAATTAAAAGCAACAGCTGGCTGTCAAACAGCATATAAAATTTTTCGCATGAAAAAACCATGATTTTTCGCAAATATGAACAGAGTACTAGGCTTTAGTTTAAAAAGTGGTCAAATATTCTTAAAAAAAATAACAAATATTTAAACATTTTTAAATATAATTGTTTCTGAAATAAACATACTTAGTAACTACTTTAGGTTTGGACTAGCATCAAATGTCTGCCCAGTACCGCAATTCTGTAAGTTTTTATATATTCCTACCGATGTCGTTAAGTAACGCAAAATATCGGTTGCTCTAACGAATTTAATATTCAGTATTTCAAGTTAACGATTTCTCTCGGTAATACATGTGGCATCACTGTTTTACTACCCAGTACCAAACCGGTAGCTGGTACAATGTTAGTGTTTTCAGCAACACTAACTAAAATAATAACCATTATTACATTATTACTTTTTCTATTCCAATTTATCCTCCAAAAGACAACACACGTCTTAAAATCCTTTTTTTATTTAAATTAAATTAAATAAATATAAGTTTTTTATTAAATTAAACGATCGACTTATTTTTTAATTGGTAACGACAACAATTTACCAAACTGGTGACCCCGAGACGTGCAAATTGAGGATTTTTTTAGCTAATTGGAATTTCGAGCTGGTGTTCCGCCATTTTGCACGGCAATCAACAGGCGTCACTTGCCGCCATCTTTTTTGGGCAAATTGCTCAACAATTTTTTAATAAATTTTGTTCACTAAAACAAAATGGAAGACGGTGGCACACCAGATGCAGCCACCACATTAGCCGGCACGGATAGGTGCATTTCAGCATCACCTATTGGAAATGTTTCGGTGGTGTATGCCAGATTGTCTGTGTACAGATGTTCAATACCAACATTGAAGCGTGGTTTACAACAATGGATTTTTGGTTCACGGCATCCGGCATTGTGACAGACAAGCAAAAAACGGCCACTATACTTGCAGCGTTGGACCCAAATGTGATCTCGCAACTGGCGGAGGTAATCGCAACGCTTCCACAAAACGACAGGTACGAGTACGTGAACAGCGTCGGCTGAACCGCCTTTTATCCGACCTCCCTCTCGGTGACAAAAAACCATCCGAATTATATTTCGAGATGAAACGTGTCGCTGGCAACACGCTTCCGTAATCGAATTAGGCAAAAATTTCGACCAGCTTTCAACGCGCTCACGCTCACGTAGACCAACGACGACACGTAATCGTTCGCAATCTCGCCCTGCCTACTCCAGCAACGCAACAGGTGACGAATGCTGGTACCACAAAAAATATGGTCGCAACGCAAAAAAATGTCGAAGCCCCTGTCGCCATAAGAAGCGTCACGTCCACGTGGTTGCTTCTGACACTTCATCGTCCAGCCAGTGACTTGATGGGCAGGTGAAGGATTCCTGCGAAGATTCCTCCACCCGATGCCAAATTTTTCGCTTGCAAGTTAGAGATAAGTATACAAATAAATTTTTTTTGGTAGACAGCGGCGCCGACGTTTCCGTCTTGCCACTGACTTCGAAGTCTTTTGATGTCCGTCCTACTGCCGTCATGCTGTACGCCGCAAATGGTTCACCAATTAAGGTAATAGGGGAGAAGCGTATAAAACTTGACCTTGGCCTGCGCCGTGATTTCCACTGGTCATTTGTGATAGCAGACGTTACGTCACCGATCATCGGCTCCGATTTTATAAAATTTTACGATTTGCTTATCGACTTACGACGCAACCGTCTTATCGACAACATCACTGGTCTTATATCCCAGCTTACGTCATCAACATTTTCGGCCGCAGCTGTAATCAGAACATTCGATTCGACAGAACCTTTCGCCGACATTTTGAAAAATTTTGCTGACGTCACCCGACTTTCGCCATATGGTTCAACGACAAAATCAACGATTTCCCATCGAATGGAAACGACTGGCCAGCCTGTTTTCTGTCGTCCTCGACGTCTTTCGCCAGAAAAGCTAGCCGCTGCGAAAAAATAATTAGATTTTTTATTAAAAGCCGGTATTTGTCAGTCATCTAAAAGCAACTGGTCCAGTCCGTTGCACTTAGTTAAGAAAAGTGACGGTACTTGGAGGCCATGCAGCGATTATCGTGCCTTGAATGCCCAGACTTTACCGGATCGTTATCCGTTGCCGATTTCACGACAAATTTGCGAGGTAAGACAATTTTTTCAAAAATTGACCTGCAGAAAGCCTTCCACCAGGTGCCAATTCATCCCGATGATGTCCCGAAAACGGCCATTAGCACTCCATTCGGTCTATACGAATTTAAATTCATGACGTTCGGGCTTTGCAATGCAGCCCAAACGTTTCAGAGGCTTATTAACGAGGTGTTACGTGGGCTAGATTTTGTTTTCCCATAAATCGACGACATTTGTGTTGCATCGTCTTCAATAGAACAACATCGTCAAGATTTGGCTGAAGTTTTTCGTCGCCTCCTAGCCATCAACCTAAAAAAGTGCGAATTTGGCAAAACCGAAATTAAATTTCTTGGTCATCTGGTCAACGCCGATGGAATTCGTCCCTTACCTGAAAAAGTAGCCGTTATTCAAGATTTTCCGAAGCCAAAAGTGGCTCAAGAACTTAAAAGATTTATCGCCATGATAAACTTTTATAGAAAGTTCTTGCCACATGCAATTTCGTATCAAACTCAGTTACAACAGCTTATAGTCGGCAACAAAAAGAATGCTCGAACACCGCTTGTGTGGTCTCCTTCAACAGAAGCTGCATTCAACCGATGTAAAAACGAGCTAGCAAATGCAACGCTTTTAGCACATCCTGCTGCTGAAGCCGATTTGGCGATTTATGTCGATGCATCCGATACTGCTGTGGGGGCAGCCCTACATCAACAAGTCAACGGCGATTTACAACCTCTCGGATTTTACTCCAAAAAATTCACCAATACGCAACAAAAATATTCTACATATGATCGAGAGCTAGCAGCAATGTACCAAGCTGTTTGCCATTTTCGATATATGATTGAACGCCGATCGTGTTATATCGTCACCGACCATCGTCCGCTTATCTTCGCATTTCAACAAAAACTTGAAAAAGCTTCGCCACGCAGAATACGTCAACTTGATTTCATCAGATAATTCACAACCGATATTCGCCATACGCCTGGTTTAGAAAACGCAACAGCCTATGCACTTTCTCGTATCGAATCGATCAACACCGTTGTGGACTACTCTCGCATAGCAGCAGCACAACAAAATGATGAAGAGCTTCAACAATTCCTTCAAAATTCAGGTATGCAAATGAATTCGCTGAAATTAAAATATTTTTCAATCACAGGATGCAACGACCAACTGGTTTGTGACACAACGACGACGTTCGTCCCTATATTCCGAAAGATTTTCGAAAACAAATCCTTTCAACAATCCATAATTTGTCGCATCCAGGCGTTCGAGCTACCACAAAGCTGCTCACCGTCAGATTTTGTTGGCCCGGAATGCGAAGGAGGATCGTATTTGACTCCCGTCAAATACGATCCTCCAAAAGAGCGCTTTGAGCATATTAACATCGACATCGTTGGTCCGTTTCCATTATACAACGATACTGTCTTATCATGATAGACCGTTTTACAAGATGGCCGGAAGCCGTTCCTATCCCTGACATGTCAGCGGATACCATCGTTAAAGCCCTTTTGTCTCAATGGATTTCTAGGTTTGGCGTACCGTCACGAATAACATCGGATCGTGGACGTCAATTCGAATCGTCAGTTTTTGCAGAATTGGTCAGAACAATTGGTGCTACGCATTTACGTACCACTCCTTACCATCCACAATCGAATGGGATTATTGAGAGGTGGCACCGAACATTTAAAGCAGCAATCTTGTGTCATAATCCAGCAAAATGGGTACACCATTTACCAACAATTTTACTTGGATTGCGAGTTGCTTTTAAACCCGACATTAATGCGTCGCCAGCCGAATTAGTTTATGGTTCAACCCTAGCAATTCCTGGAGAATTTGTTCAACAAACAACAACGAATAGCACCAGCGATAGACCAACTGATACAGTTCATCATTCTTTACCTCAAACATTCATCTCGAAGAATCTTCAAGCATCTTCACACGTATTCGTCCGGAACAATTCAATCAGACCTTCACTTACACATCCGTATGATGGTCCATATTTGGTGATTAAAAAATTCGACAAATATTTTACAATTTCAATACGAGGTCGTCATGGCAACGTCAGTATTGATCGTTTAAAACCTGCTTTTGTGTCAAATTCTGATCTCAATGAGTTACCTACCTCAGTTTCCCAACACAACACACCTGATATTGCTACAACCTTACCTAATAGTAATCAACAAGTTCCTGAAAATGATCTCAACTCTAGTTTTGCTTCAACATATCCTAGCCCTGCTGTCAACTCGTCACCTGAAATGCTACAGCCCCAAACGACTACAAGTGGTAGACGGGTCACGCTACCTCTAAGGTTCAGGTGAGCTCCCTCCGGCCGGGGGAATGTTGTGGCATCACTGTTTTACTACCCAGTACCTAGTTGGTACCAAACCGGTAGCTGGTACAATGTTAGTGTTTTCAGCAACACTAACTAAAACAATAACCATTATTACATTATTACTTTTTCTATTCCAATTTATCCTCCAAAAGACAACACACGTCTTAAAATCCTTTTTGTATTTAAATTAAATTAAATAAATATAAGTTTTTTATTAAATTAAACGATCGACTTATTTTTTAATTGGTGACGACAACAATTTACCAAATACATATTAACGTCGAATATAGTTAAAAATATAAATTTCAATATTTTTAAAATTAAAAAATAATTGTTATTTATTAAAATGTTCAATGTATTTTCGTGTTGGTAGATAAAATTGTAGTCGTGTGAATAAATAATCGCATTTATATTTAAAAATCAAACACCAGCTCCCCCAAATACATATATTCGTGAAACCTACTGAAAACAGAAGAACAAGAGTTTTTTTTTCTAAAAATCAAAGTAACCCAGTGTAATCCATATGTGTATGCCACCACAAGTTATCATTGATTCAGAATTTAGATATTTGTTGTTATATGGACCGTCGAAAAATTCGGATGAATTTCCTTCTAAGAAAACGGTCTTAAAAACGATTTTTTAGCTTTAATATAAGTTTATACTCGTATCACATCGCTAAATAAATTGCTCACTAGGAAATATGAATATAGGGATAAACAATATACACTCCAGAAATGTGTTAAATAAGGATATTATGCCCCATATAAAAGTTGCTCTTAAAATTCGAATACTATTTTTTAAAAGCAAATGATAATTAAGGCAAGTTAATTTGTATATTTTTTAAACTCAAATCAGTCTGTATCTATCGAACACAAAAAGGTTGACCAATCGTACTTTCAAAGAACGGCTTATTTCAAATATTATGTTACAAAACTAACTTCTTAACAATTATCGTTATGGCTTAACTAGAACATTTTATTTGTTGTTAACCTGACAAATGTCGTTATTTACCGACTATTTTTAACGAAAATAATGCGTATAATTCAATTCGGAGTATCTCTTAACGATAAGTATTGTTAACTTATGAATTTTGATAACTTAACGACAAAATTTTGTCGTTAAAAAGTTACAGAATTCCGGTACTGAGCTTCCACAAGTATCGTTCTCTACCCCAGCAGAAAACTTCACTTTTATGTTTTTAATATTTATTTTGTTATTTTTTTGTGTCTTCTTTGAACAAATATTTTATGCATTCAAAAGTAAATAAATGCCATACAGCTGTTTGGCTTACAGCATTGCCAACACGATATAAGTACATCTTTTTGTATGTTTTTATTTTAAATTTTAGTATCAACTTATACAATGGCAACCACGGCTACGTAGAGATTTGACAATAGAAGTGACATCGTAATATTTTGGAGTTGACTATACGCAATGCCAGCGTAGGTGAAGCGTTTAATGCAAATGAATTACACAATTAGGGCCTAAAACTAAACAAACAAAAAAAGTGTTTCATTTAAAACAACAACAAAAAAACAAATAATAAAAGAAACAGACCTACAAACACAAACACTTTATAGGGGAAGCCTTTCCCCGTCATCGAATTGCCTCCCTCTCCGTGAGAGTGTAATACGGGAAGCCTTTCCCGTCATCTTCGTGCCTGTCTCCGCGACAGTATATACGGGAAGCCTTTCCCCGTCATCGCCGTGCCTCTCTCTCCGCGAGAGTATATACGGGAAGCCTTTCCCCGTCATCACCGTGCCTCTCTCCGTAACAGTGTACTACGGGTCGCTCTATTTTCCGTCTGTCGGTGGCTAGCGTCGTAATATAGTGTTGTAAGAAAATAAAGTACGATTTATAACGTTGTAAGAAAAGAAACTGTCTTTTAATCCCCTGGCTTAAAAATAAATTTTTGTAACGAACCTGGGAGCCGCAATGTTTTAGTAAAACATTGTTTGTAAAAATTAAACTGTACGAGCTGTGAAATAAACTGTGTGTGAGGATTATATAATCCGAGAAAAAATAAATAAAAGTGCGTAGTGATGTGAAAAACCTCATGGGCCTACTCCCTTAAACGGGATGAATTAGCAGCTTACTTAAGTGAATTTCAACTTTATCCAGCCGGTACTGTAGATGAGCTTCGAAAACGATGGCTAAGTTCATTAGTGGAGAACAACAAAGATGAAATGCCTGATAGAAATTCAAACGAAACATGAAACACTAGCAGTTTCTCCCGCTGCAAAGTCATTAAAACCGCCGGTTTTAGTCAGACAGCACACAGTGGGGGATCTGAAAAAAAAGTGGAAATAAATCTGTAACTTCTAAACGAATAGCCCGATATTAATAAAAATTTCCCATGGCTATAGAGGAGGTGTCGATAAGTTTAAGTTTTGAATTTGGGCTTAAACAACCAAGGGGGGCCGAGCCACAATGCCAAATTTTTGTTTGCGATCCGATTTGAAAGATTTTTATATATATGGAATGTACTAGAAGAGATCTACAAAAAACATTGCTTTAGCCATATATTATCTCTTATAGTTTACGAGTTATTCGCATTTGAAAAGTAAAATTTTATTTTTGTTTGCCTACCTTGGTCTGCCATTTTGCTAATAACGGATCCAATTCTTTCCCGATTTTCTTGAAGTATCATTTTTTTGAATTAACAACAAATTTATTAATAATCTTAAGAAAGAATTGTTAAAAAATATTTACTGAGTTTTCGCCATTTTTTTTTTTCGAAAAAAGTACCTACATTAATTTTAAATTATACAGAAAATGAGAAAAAAATAAATGTGTTTATATTTTTCTGAAAGATAACATTTCGGGAAATATTATAAAAGCAAAATAATATCAAAATTCGTATTATTGCGTGGTCCAGAGCCTTCCGAAGTAGACCTATTTTTTATGTAAATTTCAACTTTAGACAACATATTCTAAAATCGCATAGCTGCTTTCAAAAAACTAAGACCAGTTTTGTATGTCCCAATCTGTTCTTCAATATCATGCAAAGGGATTTCATAGCCCCGAGCTTGGTACCTTCAATAGAAAAGTTTTTTTGGGAATTGTGGGATTCTCAATAACAAATCTAAATCCAAATTTTCACTTTTGCATTCCGACAAAAAATGTCTATATAATTGTAAAACGTAATTAAAAAATATTCATAAACCAAAAAGTTATAGCAGTTTAAAAATTTAAATTTTCAACAAAAAATAAAAAAAAAATTATCTTTTTTTTGCAAAAACTCTTCTATGAAGTTTTTAATTTTCAATATATTTAAACATTTCTGAAAAAAGATCCACGTGTCACAGTAATGAACGAATGATTATAATGTCTAGTGAAATTTCATCACCAAGTTATTTTCTTCCATAACAACTTCAATGTTAGGTACTTATATAATACATAAGTACAAACATTAAGCGATTGCAACTCTTTTTTAACAGTGAATCCCAGGTATAATATGAAATACCTGGGATATCCCTAAAACATATTTCATACATAATTAGACTTGCCAACCGTCCCGTTTTCGACGGGACAGACCAGTTTTAGAGTCGAATGTCCCGTGTCCCGGCGATACTCTGAACGGGACGCCATTTGCCCCGTTTAAAAAAAAAACATAACTTTTTCATTAATTACCACAAAAAATATAAAAAAATCAAAAATTGGAAATACCGATAAACAAGGATGCTTTATTTTCTGAAATATAGTATTTTCTAAAAACTGAATATCACTATTTAACAATATACATAGGTACTTAGTGCATTAACTTCTATGAGTTTCAATAAACTCATTAGTAAACATTATTTAACTTTCATGAAAAATAAATGGCACGATACTCGCTCTAGGATGCTTGTACCTTTAGTTAAAGGTGAGTTGTTGGTCCATTGAAATGGACTGAGTTTGTTGAATTTATTACTTCAAATAATAATAAAAATTATCAGCGATTAAAAATATAAATTTTAAATTATGGACTGAAATAGGTAAACTTTATTAAATAACCCCCTGCGCTTCGTTACTCCTACGTAGTAAAATAAAATTTTTTTTAAAGATTTTATAAACTATTTTTTTAATGAGGTAAATTAGGTAAAAATATAAAAAAAAAATTTTCAGACTAAGTTTGAAGAATCTCGCAATTTTAATTATACAGATATTCAAAATTTACTATGTACTTTGAATGGAAAGTTTCACACCCACTGTTCCGATCTAGACTATTTTAGCTAAACTCTGTACAGTGATAAGAATTTGATTCATACAAAATTTAAATACATTACAATTATAGTACTCCAGATATTCGAAATTAACTATATACTTTGTATGGGGGTGTCACTCCCACTAATCCAATCCCGACCATTTTACAGCCAAACTATGTAAAATGATAAGTGGGCTATCGGACAAGTTTGAGAATCTCGCAATTATAGTTCTGAAAATATTTATTTTCCTTTGTGTGGTAGGTGACTTAAACCTTGTTCCGATTCTTCCCAATTTGGTTAAACTTCATGTCGTGATATGAAATTGATTCATATAAAGTTTGAAGAATTTCACAATTATAGTACTCCAGATATTTGAAAATAACTATTTACTTTAAAAAATTTAGTCTCGCCAATTTTCAGCTAATCTCCGTATAGTGACAAGAATTTGATTCATACAAAGTTTAAATACTTCACAATTATAGTACTCCAGATATTCGAAATTAACTATTTACTTTGTATGAGAGATGCCACGCCCACTAACACAATAACATTTTCACCCAAAAAATGTAGATATTAGGGCAAAATTTTAAGACTTCCACAATTATAGTTCTCCAGATATTCGAAAATAACTATTTACTCCTGTATAAAGTTCAAAGACTTTCACAGTAATAGTTCTCCAGATTTCACACAATTAAAATTAATGTGTTATTGTTGATTTTAATAAATAAAATATGTAGGATAATAACACTGCTTCAAAATAACACTTTTTGTCAGAACTTGAAAAGCGACCTAATGGAGGTTGTATGCCTAGGTGAGGATATGCTAAAACCGTTTTCAAAGATTTTGAACACCCTCAAAATTTTGAGTTATTTTGAAACAAGTGTTTTAGGGTAGGTACAGTGCACAGTGCTTTAAAGACAATTTTATATAGACAAAAAGGATATATTACTTATTAAAATCGGTTTATATATTTGCAAAAGTTATTAAACTTTTTCGAAAAAGGTTTTTTTTACATTTATATGCGCTGGGGGAGAAATACTCAAAAAGGTATTAATGAAAAGTTGAATAACTTTTACAGTTTTCATCCGATTTGAAAAATTAAAACCATGTTTTATTAACAACTTTTCTTTATACATTGATATAAATTTTTATAAGCTTTCACTTATAACTTACAAATGTATCAATAAATGCATGTCATTTTGAAGCGTAATAAGTTTTCTTTCCCAACACGTTAAAAAAATAAAAATTGAACAAAAACTGACTGAGTTACAAATCGATAAGTTGAAAAATATCACTGTAAACGGTTTTTTCAGAATAACTTCTGAATTTGAAGGTGTTTCTGAAATTTTTTGACACAATTTGTAATGTACTCAGCAAGTCCTATAACCCACGCTAGGTCATTTTCCATCGTTCTCTGATCATTTAGTGGTGTCCCGTTTTGGAAATTTCAAAAGGTGGCAAGTCTATACATAATACTATTTTTTACTACAGGTAATAGAACAGGTAAATTTCCAAATATACCTTCACTAATATAAACGTTGACTACAGGTAACCTATTATATGAAACTCATGAAGAATAATTAATATATAATCATACTCAATCCACAATTGACATCAGTTATAATTAGCTAAAGATGACGATCACATTAAAAAAAACTTTGTCCTCCATTTTACTTAAACATAAAACTGATCGATTTCAAGATAAAGTCAACCTCATATTGAAATTTATCGAACGTACGCATAATAATAAAGTGGATAAAACGGAATTATGTAAAATCGAAAAGTTTGTTAAATCCTTTGACATAAAATGGAAAACCGTAAAATTTTCTGCTACGAAATTTGAATCCAAATATTGTGATTGGTTGGATGAAAATATAGAATTTTATGTGTCCACGTCTGCCTTTGGTGCTCCCCGTAAGGAATACATGGAATTGTGCCCAAAATCCAAGAAAAAGCGGTTATCGGATTCACTATCAACCCTGTCTACTGAGGAAGTTTCGGATACATTTAAGGCTATGTTAAAGCAAGAAAAACAGCCTTTGGAAGCTGTTTTTCCGCTGATCTTCTTCCGAATGCATCGCCTAGACGATTAAAACTAATTGTTAAGAGCATACCTACACCATCATCTAATACTGCTTTTACCGAAGAAGAGGCTATTGCGCTTATGTTGCAGCTGGGACTAAGCCGTGATAATTATATAACTTTAAGAAAGGCATTGTTGGGAAAAGGAGTTGAAGTGTTACCATCATATGGCTCAATTCAGGAAAAGAAAAAGAGTATTATACCATCACCTATTGAAGTTACTGATCGGAAAGCTAGAATTGGACTCTCCACTCTACTCGAAAATACAGCATTAAGGATTGCTTGCGACTTTTCTACAGAACAGCTAAACAAAATAAATACTTATGATCTGCAACTAATCTGTAAGTGGGGATGTGATGGCTTATCATCACTTTCGGAATATAAGCAAACTACATCGAGTCAAACATCATCAGAGTATAAAAGTGTATTTATGTCATCATTGGTTCCATTAAGAATTCGGACGTATGCTGCCAGTGATTCTCCATCAACTAGTTTTGAGGATATATGGATTAATTCAACTCCTGGATCGAAAGCCTTTTGTAGGCCAATATGTTTCGAATATACAAAAGAAACAAAGATTACGACACAAGATTTGATCAACTTAATTGAATCTGAAATTAAAGACTTGGTACCGGTTACAATCCAAATAGCTCAATATTCCTTCAACGTTTCTTTTAATATGAAACTAACGATGATCGATGGAAAAGTCAGCAACGCCATAACAGGAACATCATCTACTTGGAACTGTTCCATATGTGGTGAAAAAAAATCGGAATTTTCGAATATATTCAAGGAAAGAAAAATTAACGAGGAAGTGCTCAAATTCGGAATATCTCCTCTACATGCCCGTATAAGATTTCTTGAACATTTTCTACATCTGGCATATGATTTAAAATATAGAAGCATACCAGAAAATATCAATAAATCAGTAAATAAAAATGAAGAACTGATGAAAATGAGAGCCACGGAGAAAAGAAGAATTCAAGAAGAATTCAAAAAGCAGATTGGATTAAACATTGATAAACCACTCGTAGGATATGGAAGCACAAATGATGGAAACACAGCTAGACGATTTTTCAAAGATTTTGAAACAACCTCAGATATAACCGGAATTAATATGGAGTTACTGAAAAAAGTCAATATTATTTTAATGGCAATAAATAGTAAGCACAAAGTGAATGCAACAAAATTTGGCGAGTATTCCACAGAAATTTCAAAACTTCTATTATCGTTGTACCCTTGGAAAGAAATGACACCAACAATACATAAAGTATTATGTCATGGAAAAATCGTAATTGAACATAATATTTTGTCCTTAGGAGAACTTACAGAAGAACCCCAAGAATCGAGAAATAGGGACTTCAAGTATGTTCAGCAGTTCAGCTCCAGAAAGTGTTCTCGACAATCTCAAAATGAAGACATTTTGAATAATCTAATTTTATCATCAGATCCAGTCTTATCATCTATGAGGAAACGTTGGATTTGCTACAGAAGTTTGACGTTTGAAAATAGTCATGACTTTAAAGATTTGCTTTATCTTTTAGATATGGATTGCTCTGTTTCTGATTATTTTACTAAATTAAGCTAATTATAAATTTAAAAATAAAAAATATTTTCCCAAAAAAACTTACTTGTTTCTTTAGTATTTTGCTTATTTATCAAATATTTCACATGAAATGTATGCTATGAAATCTACCTGTTCTATTACCTGTAGTAAAAAAATAGTATTATGTATGAAATATGTTTTAGGGATATCCCAGGTATTTCATATTATACCTGTGATTCATTGTTAAAAAAGAGTTGCAATCGCTTAATCCCAGTATGCAACATTTCGAGTCAGTTCTTTATATCGAACTTATTTCGAATTAAAATCGAAAATATGAATTTATTATGATGCTCTATCCAATCTACATTTTTTAGAATATCGTATTTTAATATTTTATAGAAATGGCGAATAATGTTCGAGTTTTTTTTTAATGTCAAATTTTATTTTTGCACATATTGACAAATTCATATACATACATATTATTCTTTTATCAATTTGTGAGAAAATAAAATTTTATTTCTTATCCTATCAATAACATATTCATAAAAATATAGTTTAATACGAAAAATGGATCAAAGACGTCTTAAAAGAAAAGCGCAGCCAATTATTGATGTTGTTTTTGACAATTCGAATCCCATAATCAGCAAACATCGGAAATATGTGCAGAGTTTATTGCATTTGAAAATGAAAACACATCTAACGCAACATTATTGGATAATAATAAAGGTATTGAATATGCATTATTTCAAGACGAAATTGCTCGATGGTATAAAGTATACGAAATTGTTCATATATTTAATCGAAATCGAATCAATTTAGAACATTTTTAATACCGAAAAAGGTATAGTATATCGATAAAAATTAGAATCAGAATAATAAATAATTTTCGACTCTTTATCGCCCTGCACTCTACTTAGGAAAACACGCACATTCTCGACATTATATCGAAGTCGATATCGATTAAATTTTACGAAAAAATGATTCATTTTCGACATAACTTCGAATCATTTTGCATACTGGGATGTTTGTACTTATGTATTATATAAGTACCTAACATTGAAGTTGTTATGGAAGAAAATAACTTGGTGATGAAATTTCACTAGACATTATATTTCGTTCATTACTGTGACACGTGGACAAAATAAGGTAGACATATTATACATCAATATTTTGGAAATTACATCTTCTTTTCAAAAATGTTTAAATAGATTGAAAATTAAAAACTTCATAGAAGAGTTTTTGCAAAAAAAAAGATAATTTTTTTTTTTTAATTTTTTGTTGAAAATTTAAATTTTTAAACTGCTATAACTTTTTGGTTTATGAATATTTTTTAATTAAATTTTACAATTATATAGACATTTTTTGTCGGAATGCAAAAGTGAAAATTTGGATTTAGATTTGTTATTGAGAATCCCACAATTCCCAAAAAACTTTTCAAAAATCCCAAAATTGGGATTTTTTTGATTTTTGGATCTATTGAAGGTACCAAGCTCGGGGCTATGAAATCCCTTTGCATGATATTGAAGAACAGATTGGGACATACAAAACTGGTCTTAATTTTTTGAAAGCAGCTATGCGATTTTAGAATGTGTTGTCTAAAGTTGAAATTCACATAAAAAATAGGTCTACTTCGGAAGGCTCTGGACCACGCAATAATACGAATTTTGATATTATTTTGCTTTTATAATATTTCCCGAAATGTTATCTTTCAGAAAAATATAAACACATTATTTATTTTTTTCTCATTTTCTGTATAATTTAAAATTAATGTAGGTACTTTTTTCGAAAAAAAAAATGGCAAAAAAACGACTTTTTTATTTTTTTTAAGTTTGAATGCACATAACTTTTGACTCAGTAGATATTTTTTAAAAATCGGGAAAGAATTGGATCCGTTATTAGCAAAAAGGCAGACCAAGGTAGGCAAAAAAAATAAAATTTTACTTTTCAAGTGCGAATAACTCGTAAACTATAAGAGATAATATATGGCTCATTTTTAATTTTTGATATAGCCGAGGTGCCCCACTTTGGGGCATTGTGGCTCCGCCCCCCTTGGTTGTTTAAGCCCAAATTCGAAACTTAAACTTATCGACACCTCCTCTATAGCCATGGGACATTTTATTAAAATCGGGTTATTCGTTTAGAAGTTACAGATTTATTTCCACTTTTTTTTCAGATCCCCCACTGTGCAGCAGTCGGAACCACGAAATCGGAGTGCAGAATGGAAGTAATGGAAAATATAAGGAAGTGGGGTATACATTTCGATGGAACTCGTGATCCATTAGAATTCATTGAACGTGCAGAAGAACTCAAGTGTATATACTAGGGTATTCGAATTATTCAATTTTTCTCTTGTTCGAATAAAACGAATAATTCGAACAAGAGATTTTATCTTGTTCGAATAATTCGATCACACGTTTAAAATTAATCGAATTATTCGAATAATTTAAATTTTTTTAATAAAGTAAAGAATGAAGTTTTGATGTCGGTTTTTTAATATTTTATTGTTAAAGAATAACAAAAAATAACGTTAAAGTTAACAATTCAAGTATTGATAATGTTAAACAAGTAAGAGTACTATTTTTTCGGCCGTGCCGAATCTTAAATACCCTCCACCTAAATATGATGGTATAAAAACTGAAATAATATAACAATTGTTAGAAAGACTAGTTTACGTAGAAGATATTTTATTTCATATGTACAAAAAATTCTATCTAATTCAGCAATTTATAACTGAAATTCCTATTAGAACGTATGAAATTTAACAATTTATATAATTAATAATTAGTTAATACGTTTGGATCAACATTTTTCCCTTTTAACCTCAAGTGAAGAAACAGAGTATAAAATATATTTAGACAAATTTCAAAATATTTGGTTGTGCAACTTATGTGGAAGCTATGACCTATTATGATTCGATTGTCATAAAATATTTTTATGTGATTTTGATGTATTTATATGAGAGCTGTGGCCAATTATGGACCAATATTCACAAAATTCAGTATTATGATTTCAGAATACAAATTACTGATCTGTGTACTATTTTGGTTTAATATATGGCTGCTATGACCTATTATGATCCTAAGTATTTAAGGGCTATTTTTGTAGAATTCAATATAAACAAGGCTATTAACAAGAGTGGACCTTATATGGGAGCTATGCCGAACTATAGACCAATATTTAAAAAATCTAGTACGATCCATGGATACAAATTACTGATCCGTGTAAAATGTTCGTTCAGTATACATTTTTATGGATATTTGTGCAAGTTAATGTGTTTTCCTGAAGTGGTTCTTATATGGAGTTTATGACCAATTATGGGCCTACCATCATAAAATTTGGTACATCGATTTTAGTATATATTGAATAAATTTGTTTTGAATTTCAACCTGATAACTATATTTGTAAGAAATTTATGAGGATTTTAGTGATTTTCGGGAGTGGACCTTATATGGGAGCTATGGTTAAATATGGACCGATATTCACAAAATCCAAAAGTATGATTACTGGATACAAATTACTGATCTGTGCATAATTTCATTTTGATATCGATATGTTTTTAATATTTTTTAAGGTTAATATCTTTTATCGGAAATGGGCCTTATAGGGGAGCTATGACCAATTACCGGCCAATCTGCATAAAATTTGATACAGTGATATCTATGTATAGGAGTATAATTTTTGTCGAATTTTAGCATGATAAATGTATTTGTAAGAGATTTATGAGTACTTAACTGATTTTTGGAAGTGGACCTTATATGGGAGCTATGGTCAAATATGGACCGATATTCACAAAATCCAGTAGTATGATTTCTAAATATATACTACGGATGTGTGTGAAATTTTGTTTTGATATTGATATTTTTTTAGATATTTATGTAGGTTATTGTGTTTTTCGGAAGGGTCCTTATATGGGAGCTATAACCAATTATCGGCCGATCTTCATAGAATTAGGTACAGCGATTTTGGTATATATTGGGATTATTCATGTCGAATTTCAACTTGATAGCCATATTTATAAGACATTTATGCTTATTTAAGAGATTTTCGGAAGTGTACTTTATATGGGGGCTATGGTCAAATATGGGCCGATCCACGAAAAATTTTGCAATATAATTTCTTTTACCACGAAACTTATTTTTGCTGAATTTTATGTGGATATTCCTATTCTGTAGGCATTTATAGACCATAGAACCATATTTCGGGAAGAAATTTGTATGGGGGCTAGGAGAAATCATGAACCGATTCTTATAATTTTCACCAGAGTTACTCCTTTTATCATAAAAGTAACGAGTGCAAAATTTTATGATATTAGCTGCAATATATTTACAAAAACTGTCCAAAAATATGTGAAAATTATAAATTTTTTTGAGGTTGTCCCACATTTTCATTCATAACTTTGGTTCCACTGTACCGATTTCGCTGATTTTCAATACCAAACTGCTTAGGACAATAATAAACATTTTGCTTGCAACTCTACTAAGTTTGTTTGCGTATTTTGGACGTGAGCGTGTTTTACACAGACGGACAGACGGACAGACAGACGGTCATTGCTCAATCGACTTAGAATTTCAAAAGGATTAATAATATATATACTTTGTTGGGTCTCAGATGAATATTTCTCAATGTTACACACGGAATGACAAACTTATATATACCCTCATTCACCACTTATGGTGGTGGAGGGTATAAAAACAATCGAAAACAAAGTCCATCATTAAATTTTCAACAGAAATATTCTGATCAGATTTACTCCGAACAATCTACAAAAAATTTACTAGCAAACCCTTTAGTTTCCGTTTTGGAGCTATGCTTTAAAAAAATTGAGCTAGTTGGACATGATCCTGAATTCAAATACAATATAAACGTACTAAGAACTTTTTTATGTCGTTCATTAATTCGGGTTTTAAATTGAGTAACTAATTCTTTAGTAAATTCATTATTCACTATTTCTAAATTATTTTTAACATATTGTACACATCAAGCTCTATCAAGGTTGCGGAATCTTTGTTTAATAAAGTGGTTTTGGGGAATTACACATTAAAGGGAATCTGTCCAAAGTTTAATATCATTCTCAGTGAACGTGGCTAATTTGAAGTCAGGCAGTGCATGATTGACGCATTTACAAATACGCAAAAAGTCTACTACCATGTTTGACAAACGATGTTCAAAATCATGTATAAGACAAACTCCATGTTTTTTTTTGTGTTTATCATTCGATTTATTAAATATTTTGCAACACTTACGTACGCGGTTAATAACATCACTTATATACATATATTTTAAGATCATGGCCTGCCTTCATCTATTTCAATGTAATCATTATAAATGTCATCCTCAATATCACTTTCGACGACCGTTTCAAATCTAAGTTAAAATTTTGATTATTAATTGCAATTCTTTTAATATTTCGCCAGCTAAATAACAATTATTTTATTCCGTATCTTTTATTTTCATTGGTTCAAGTCCTTAGTTAAAAATTTTGAAAGATTTGTTTTTAGAATTGTAACTTCTTGCAGTAATATTTATATATTTATAGAAGGAGCTATCGGAACACTCATCTACAGTGATCGAAAGTCCCTTTGTCTTTAGTTATTTGTTGAATTTCAGAAACAATACAATTTTTGTGAGTCATTATTACTTATTTAAATTGGAAATTATGAAAAATTTTAAGCAATTTAATAAGTTTAAATATATATGAACATTTATTCGTTTTATTCGATTATTCTACATAAAATTGTTCGAATTATTCGTTATTCGAAAATGGCCATTTTTAAATTGTTCGAATAATTATTCGTAAGAAATTATTCGATTAATCGAACGATCATTAGTCGAATGAATACCCTAGTATATACGGTGTGACCTTGGACATATTGCCGAAATTAATGCCTGAATTCTTGCGAGATCGTGCCCTTATCTGGTTCCGAAATAATAACAAATCTTGGGATAGTTGGAATGATTTTAAACTCGATTTTAGCCAATTTTTTCTCCCACCAAGATATTACGAGAAATTAGAAGATGAGATTCAAAGTCGCACACAACGACGAAACGAAAAATTTAAGGACAATCTTCTGTCCCTACAAAATCGTATGAGGCACTCTAAGCTCAGAAATTGGAGAGGGTATTTAAAAATTGCCATCCAGATTACCAATTATATATTAAAAGGAAAGATTTTTCATCCCTACCGGAACTCACAACGCTAGCCGGTTAAATGCAGCTGCTTCCAGCAGACAACAACGTCCTAGATGCCAAGCTTGCGGAGCTAATGGTCACGACATTGGAAGATGTCCCAACAATGGTAGTAATTCGGAAAACTCTTTCGGAGGGCGACGGAACTGAGGCGCAACGTCCCTCCAAAGCACCCCACCTCAGTAAATAAAACAGCACTACGCTGCGAAGAGTACCGTATTATAGTGACAATCTTGATACAAAACAAATTGATAACCTCTACAATAGATAAACTTTATAAAGAGCCGACTTTTTAAGCCAATTTGAAGGTGACCTCAAGAAGGTAAACGAAGAGCTGGAAGTAATATTGGCAGACGGAATACGAAAGCAAATTTCGGAAGGCGTACAAGTTAGTGTCACCTTCGGGAATACAACAAAAATGTACATTTTTTATATAATGCCAGACTTTTTGAAGAAATGATATTAGGCCTAGAGTTTCTACGAACCTTTAATACTACGATAAATTGTGCTGGATTGAGCTTGAACTGTGAGTTTAGAAGTACCTCAACGGAACCCTCTGACAGCGGAGAACAGCCGCTTGAACTCATTACCCATTCCGAAAATGGAGGATATCGTACTATTCCAGAACATAGTCCTGAGGAGCAGCAAGTTATTAAATCTTTTCTGGAAACCGAGCAGCCGAAATTCAGTACACTTTCTGGGCTGTCAAATATAGCAACACACAAAATAATTATGAAAGATGATCGCCCGATAAAAATCAGACATGCCCAAAGAAATCCTGCTATGCAAGCTATCATAGATGCGGAAGTAAATATGTTGATTGCCAAAGGATGTATAGAACCTTACACCAGCACCTATAGTTTCCCTATAACCCTTGCTAAGAAGAATGGTAACTGGAGAATATGCATGGACTTCCGTCAACTAAATTTAAGGTCAGTACCCGATGCTTATCCATTACCTATAATATATACAATTTTAAACCGACTTAGAAATGCAAACTACGTTAGTAGTCTAGACCTAAAAGATGGTTACTGGCAAATTCCTTTGGAAGCCAATAGTAAGAACTCCGCGAAATATAAAAGAAATCCGACGTTTCCTGGGAGTTGCCTCCTGGTATGGAAGATTTGTGCCAAACTTCGCCAAGATCTCTCACCGTCTCACACAATTATTAAAAAACGAAAAACACTGGAAGTGGGGAGAAGCCCAGCAGACAGCGTTCGATCTACTGAAGGAGAAACTAACAACTGCACCGGTATTAGCATGTTCGGACTTTAATCAAACATTCACCCTCCAGACAGATGCATATTTGCGATTATGGAATCGGAGCTGTCCTTCTACAAGAGCTGGACGGAGCTGAAAGAGTCATTGCATATGCTAGCCGCCACCAGAATAAAGCAGAAAATAATTATTCTGCCACTGAAAAGGAGTGTCTTGCCATAATATGGGGTGTAAGGAAAATGAGATCCTACCTAGATGGTTATAAATTCATTATCATAACAGATCATTTGTCTTTAAAGTGGCTGAATTCAATCGAGAGTCCTACTGGACGACTAGCTCGATGGACAGTCGAATTCAAACAATTTAATTTTACCGTGCAGTATCGTAAGGGGAAACAAAATGTCGTTGCCGATGCCCTATCTCGTCAACCCTGAATGTTACAAACACTGACCCAATCTCGAATACGTGCCCTTGGCTCGAAAAACGAAAGAAAGAAGTGGCGAAATCACCAAAAAATGACTCTGATTATAGTATTATTAATGGTCAACTGTATCGTCATTTTCCACGTAGTATCAACGATGATGATCCTAACCCATGAAAACTTTGTGTTGCGAGTCCTCTAAGAAGCCGTGTACTACAAGAAAACCATGACAATAGGATTTGTGGGTATTTATTTTATGTTAAATAATCAGAATTAATGGTCCATAATCATAGTCAAACACTAATGTCGGTTCTTTTTAAAAACAACTTTAAAATAAAAACCTACTTTTTATTAATTTGCAACCATAGTCAAAATTAAAGTAGTTTTAAATTGAACCGACTTTAACTGGGTGCCATCGCAAATGTAGAAAATGTTTTCATACAATATACAACAAAAAACAGACAAGTGGCAACGCTGAACAGCTGACATACAAAATTTAAAAAAAAAATCAAAAAAACGTAAACAATAAAAGTAACCGGGACATCTAAAGAAAGAAAGTTTTTTGTTGTGGAAAAATGGAAAAGATAAGACTAATATCATAATTACGATATTTTGGTACTAATTTTATTGATAACTGTTCAATAATTGCAAAATCTCTACAAATATCTTGTAACTTAAACATTTTTTACTTTGTGGCGAACTTTTTTACTCGGCGAAGAACAGCAGATGCTGTTGTTAAACGAGTTAAAAACAACTTCAGCTAGTTTTATATTAGTCGACTTCAGCGTCAGAAGTATACTTTAACTTGTCTATGATAGACCTAAAGTCCACTCTTAAGTAAAGTCGAGTTTAATTCTCTTAAAATGTACTTTATTTTTGATTATGATTATGGGCCAATATTTTTAATGTTGTATCATTGAGAAATAGTTTCGAATGAAAATTTTACAAATTCATAACCTCAGTGAGTAATAAATTAAATGAAAGAAAGTTTATAATAATAATATGAAATATATATAAAGATCTACTACAATACTCCCCCTTCGGAAAGATTAATGTTTAATAAATTGAATGTTACTCTCTTTTTAGTTCTATTTTGAGTTTTTTCTGTATTTGGGTTTTCAATGTAAGCAGGTTTTAATTTACCGATAGAAATCGTTCTGATTTTTCCGTCCATATCTAACTTGAAATTTTTTTATCTTTTTCAATTTCAAAAAAGGATCTTTTTTGGTCTACACGTACAAATACATATTTGCAAGTTAAGAGATCTTTCGGGATATAAACATCTGAATTATTGTTTAAATTATTTAAAAAATTATGTTTTGACCGTACACCATTTCGGCGGAAGTTGCTTTTAAATCCTCTTTGAAAACTGATCGAAGACCGAGCAAATGTATCGATGATTACGGGATGGAGGTAGTGGACCAACTATATCAAGGTGTATATGTTCGAATCTGCCTTTAGGAATGTTTATTTTCATATTAGGTGATTTAGTATATCTATGTTCTTTAGATTTTTGACAACTGACACATTGTTTAGATCACAGATTGATATCTTTATTCATATTGGGCCAAAAATAACGATGTGAAATCAGTCTACGAGTAGCCCTACTGCCTGAATGGGCAATTGAATGTAATTTCTCAAAAATTATTTTTCGTAGAATATTAGGCAAGAAAGGTCTATGTCTCTCATAAGAAATTTCACACCACAAATTTGAATTAAATAATGAAATATTTACAAGTTTCAAATTAAGATGTTTGTCATTGTCTTCCAAAATCTCCTTAAGTTCAGCATCTTTCTGTTGTTCGGTATGTAAAAGTTTAAAATTTATATCTGAATGTGGAAATGCATCTAACTCAAAAGCTCTAGACAATGTATCTGCTACTATATTCCAAGTGTCTGGTTTGTCTTGGACTTCTTTCTGTTTTCGAATTTAGAGCAAAAACTAGTGGTTTGTGGTCTGTGTAAACTGCAAATGAGTCTGTGTAAACTGTAAATGACCTTCCTTCTAAGATATGTCTAAAATGTTTAATATTTAAATAAATTACTAAGAGTTCACGATCAAAAGTGCTATATTTAGTCTCGGGTGGAGATAATTTCTTCGAAAAGAAAGATAATGGTTTCGGAAATCCATTATGGATTTGTTGTAGAACTCTACCAATTGCTATATTAGAAGCATCAACAGTTAAAGTCAATTTAGCTTCGTTATTAAAATGAAGCGAATTGATCTTTAATACTTTCAAAAGCCTTACAACTCTCATTGTCCCATTCTACTAATTTAGTTTTTAATGCATGTGTAATCATTGTGTGGATTGGACTAGATAATTCTGCTAACTTTGGAATATATCTATGATAATAATTTACCATTCCTATAAACTTTTGCATTTGTTTAACAGTCTTTGGTCGTTCAAAATTCCGTATTGCGGATATTTTTTCTTCTGATGGTTTAACCCCTTCTCTAGATATATTGTGACCAAGAAAATCTATATTTGGTGCTCCGAAAGTGCACTTTCCCGGTTTAATATTTAAACCATATTCGTCTAAACTATCGAAAACTAATTTTAAATGATCTATATGTTCATCTCCGTTTTCGCTAGCGATCAGTACATCGTCAATATAAACGAAAACAAAGTCGAGTCCATTAAAAACTTCATTGATAAATCTCTGGAAAGTTTGAGCTGAGTTTCTTAAACCAAATGGCATCCGTATAAATTCAAATAAGCCGAATGGAAATATCTTCATCCGCCATCGTAATCTGATGGTAAGCTCGTGCTAAATCAATTTTTGAAAAAATGTTTTTATTAGTCATGTTTATATTGAGGTCATATATGTGTGGTAATGGATATCTGTCAGGAACCGTAATACAATTTAATCGTCTGAAGTCACCACAAGGTCGCAAATCATTAGGGTCTTTTTTGGGAACTAAATGCAATGCAGATGCTACACATGAGTTAGAAGGTCGACAGATTTAACCAGAAAATCAAATTCTTGGTTTGTTATATGTTAGCGGGCCATTAGTTGTCAATCTATGTACTGTTGAGTGTTTTGCATGGAACACATTGAAGACAGCAGGCTACCAACTGCAATCTGTCAAAATTAGAACACACACGTTTATATGAAGACGATTCTTTTGACGACAGCACAGCTACACGACCACACGATTGCTTTTGCCGCTGTAGCCGAATTAAACTAATTTCTATTTCTGTCAACTACAAAGCAGAAATAGTGTTGCTAATATAATAAAAAAAATGTAAATCAAATGAGTGCTTAAAAAAAATATTTTGTTTTAACTTAATTAAGAGAAGTTTTTGATAACCATATTGATGTAAATTAATAACAGGTACATAATTAATTATAACCATATGGGGCATTTCACGTCAAGTGAACCAACTTTTGAAATCGATGTCTTCCGATCGCGATGAAATTTGCACCAATGTTAGTTCTATTGAATAGTAATTCGGACACCATTTTTCAACAAGATCGGTCAAGAACTCTCTGAGTTATTGAGAGTTTTGACATTTTGGCCAAACAGGTGTTTTTTTTATCCATATAACTTATTACCTATTGTTCTTAGCAAAATGTGTCCCAAATAGTTAGGTCTTTTCCTAAGCGACCTATATGGTCGCTTAGTGGGATGCGAGTGGGATATCTATCAAAAAAAAAATTTTGTAACTCAATATTTAAAATTTTTGAATTTTTTTGCAAAATCAAAAACTTTGTTGACTTTTTTTAAAAAAATGGACCCATTTTTTAATTTTTTTTTTTCTCAAAAGAAAGCTTAGGTCTTTTCCTTTAAAACCTTTTTGGTCGCTTAGTGGGATGCATGATCCACAAATTTTCAATCGTTTTGACAGCGTAGGGAATTTTTTTAATAAGCCGTCGGAAATATTTCGCATATCTGATGATCTGTGCTTCATTTTGTTAAAGGGATTAAAACAAAAAGACGAATAAATCTCATTTTCAACCTTAACATTTTTAGAAGTCGTAGACATTTTGAATTTTGTAAGTATTTATGTAAATAACACACGTCTTAACTTTAACGCTGTTTCTAAAAAACTGATTTCCGTATGTCTTCAGAATGACAATAAATAGTTTTTTAAGATCATATAGGTAGTACGTTTTAATGAATGAGTCTAAAATATTTTATTAGGGTCAAGAAGGGCTTACATACTAAAGTACCTAGTTTAACCAAATGTTACAAATAATAATAAAAATAAACCACCATATAAATAACCTACCTGTCAACTTCTACCTCTCCACCCACTTCTTAAAGTCAAATGTCATAAAATAATAAATAAACTGGTACTTCGGAGAAATAAATTTCCACTTGATTCCAAAAATTTGTTTCTGGGGCACCTGATATTTTAACAATGAAAATCACGTGCGCTGAAAACTACCTCTAGGATTGACTAAAAAAGCCGCAAGATACAAAACTCAGATAAATTTTGGGGGTGGAAAATTAATAGCGGTCGGCCTCCTCGCATCCCACTAAGCGACCAAAAAGGTTTTAAAGGAAAAGACCTAAGCTTTCTTTTGAGAAAAAAAAATTAATAAAAAAAGAGTCCATTTTGGAAAAAAAAAGTCAAAAAGGTTTTTGATTTTTCAAAAAAAAGTAAAAAATTGTATGTCTTGAGTTACAAAACATTTTTTTTATAGATATCCCACTCGCATCCCACTAAGCGACAAAAAGGGTGTTAAAGGAAAACACATAAGCTTTCTTCTGAGCAAAAAAAAAAATTAAAAAATGGGTCCATTTTTTTAAAAAAAGTCAACAAAGTTTTTGATTTTGCAAAAAAATTCAAAAATTTTAAATCTTGAGTTACAAAATATTTTTTTTGATAGATATCCCACTCGCATCCCACTAAGCGACCATATAGGTCGCTTAGGAAAAGACCTAAGCTTTCTTAAAAAAAATAAAAAAAAGGGACCATTTTGAAAAAAAAAGTCAAAAATATTTTTGATTTAAAAAAAAAAATCAAAAATATTTTATTAAATTTTTTTAATTTTTTTTTCGAAAGATTGCATAAATAGCTATCTAAACTATTTGGGACACATTTTGCTAAGAACAATAGGTAATAAGTTATATGGATAAAAAAAACACCTGTTTGGCCAAAATGTCAAATTTTGACCTCCTATAACTCAGAGAGTTCTTGACCGATCTTGTTGAAAAATGGTGTCCGAATTACTATCCAATAGAACTAACATTGGTGCAAATTTCATCGCGATCGGAAGACATCGATTTCAAAAGTTGGTTCACTTGACGTGAAATGCCCCATATATATATGTTTACTCAAAATAATTGTTTAAATCTTAATTACTTTGGAATTTTGTACGGTTATTTTTTATTAAAGTGGCACCACTGAATTATAAATCAACTGTTTACTTTGTAGCTGTCGTCTTTAAAATAATTCAGTAGCTGCCACACGACTACAACTCCAGCCAGCAGAATTTGTGTTCGTGTAGTCGTGTAGCCTGCTGTCTTCAATGTGTTCAATGCATTTAACTGGTTTTGTGTAATCAAGTTCAGATATTAATGAAGGGTAGTTTTTAAGTAAATTAGTGTACTGATCATCAACAGTAAAAATTTATGGCAAAGAAATTTTGCAGTAATGTGACAAGGTGTTAATAGACAATTTTGTTAAGGGATCAATTAATGTTTTGTTCTTTATGTCTATTAAAAGTCCATATTTGTGTAAAAAGTCCGCACCAATTATAGGTTTCTCAATATTAGCAATGATAAATTTTTATTGCTTTTGTCGTATACAAATGGGCGACGTGTTGATAAGTCCAAATTCCCACGCTCCGATAATGGGACTTATTAGTTTGTTGAATCATCTTTTTGTTTGAAGTAAGAGCAAGGTTGTTCACACTTTCTTGCTTCACTTCCGTATCTATAATGAAATCTACAAACCCAGTCTTTGTTATTAGATCTAGAACGAGATCGACTTCTACTTCTACTAAAACGTGTATTTGAATGTCTATACTGTTGTCCATCTAACCTGTTCTTAATTGAGGCGATATCTAATGAAAGGTTATTGAAGCTATTACAAATATTGGTAGTAGCTTGTACCAGATTCTCAACTACTTCTTCTATGTTCGATGAATTGGATTGTGTTGGAGTAGCGTCTCTAACACAAGTAATTTTATTACTATGCAATACTTCCCATATATTATCAGCTAAACGTGTTAGTTCGTTATTATCTGTCAAATTCGAACCAGTCAAGGCAACATTTCAACTTTTTGGTAATTTTCTTAACCACAGTTTCTTCAGAACATCTGAACTAAAATTTGAATTTGCAAGTAAGGTTAAATATCGATAGAATTCAGATGGCTTACGATCTCCGATCTCAGAATCAGATAAGATTTTATCTAATTTTCTAGTTTCGCTCATGGAATGACGATCAATAAGAATTTTCTTTAAATGTTCGTAACGGTCACCTGAAGGAGGATTTTGAATTATATCAAGTACAGTTATGATAACATCCTGAGGTAACGCAGTAATAATATATTCGTATTTAGTTAAATCTTGTGTTACTCTTTTAGTTGCAAATTGCATTTCAGCGTGAATAAACCACGCTTCTGGACAATTTGTCCAAAATTGGGGAAGTTTAATAGTGGTTGCACAAACTTCAACGTTAGATTGAGGACATGTCAAAAAAGGACGATTGTTAATTTCAGATGGGGTCCTAGTTTCGGTATTAACATTATATGAATTATTGTTTTCTATGTCGGGTTGTGTTGTAGAATTATGACGAGATGAACTTGGTGATTTCCGAAGAAAAAGTTTACAAATAATAAAAATCAACAAACAAGTAACAATAAAAAATATTTTAAGCGATTTTTTTTAGTAGTATATTTTAATAATGATGTTAACGGAATTATGGAAAGTATACTTATTTTGATATATTTTCTTTTGATGATAAATATTTGATTTATTAAAAGGATTATGAAAGATGATCGCCCGATAAAAATCAGACATGCCCAAAGAAATCCTGCTATGCAAGCTATCATAGATGCGGAAGTAAATATGTTGATTGCCAAAGGATGTATAGAACCTTACACCAGCACCTATAGTTTCCCTATAACCCTTGCTAAGAAGAATGGTAACTGGAGAATATGCATGGACTTCCGTCAACTAAATTTAAGGTCAGTACCCGATGCTTATCCATTACCTATAATATATACAATTTTAAACCGACTTAGAAATGCAAACTACGTTAGTAGTCTAGACCTAAAAGATGGTTACTGGCAAATTCCTTTGGAAGCCAATAGTAAGAACTCCGCGAAATATAAAAGAAATCCGACGTTTCCTGGGAGTTGCCTCCTGGTATGGAAGATTTGTGCCAAACTTCGCCAAGATCTCTCACCGTCTCACACAATTATTAAAAAACGAAAAACACTGGAAGTGGGGAGAAGCCCAGCAGACAGCGTTCGATCTACTGAAGGAGAAACTAACAACTGCACCGGTATTAGCATGTTCGGACTTTAATCAAACATTCACCCTCCAGACAGATGCATATTTGCGATTATGGAATCGGAGCTGTCCTTCTACAAGAGCTGGACGGAGCTGAAAGAGTCATTGCATATGCTAGCCGCCACCAGAATAAAGCAGAAAATAATTATTCTGCCACTGAAAAGGAGTGTCTTGCCATAATATGGGGTGTAAGGAAAATGAGATCCTACCTAGATGGTTATAAATTCATTATCATAACAGATCATTTGTCTTTAAAGTGGCTGAATTCAATCGAGAGTCCTACTGGACGACTAGCTCGATGGACAGTCGAATTCCAACAATTTAATTTTACCGTGCAGTATCGTAAGGGGAAACAAAATGTCGTTGCCGATGCCCTATCTCGTCAACCCTGAATGTTACAAACACTGACCCAATCTCGAATACGTGCCCTTGGCTCGAAAAACGAAAGAAAGAAGTGGCGAAATCACCAAAAAATGACTCTGATTATAGTATTATTAATGGTCAACTGTATCGTCATTTTCCACGTAGTATCAACGATGATGATCCTAACCCATGAAAACTTTGTGTTTCGAGTCCTCTAAGAAGCCGTGTACTACAAGAAAACCATGACAATAGGATTTGTGGGTATTTATTTTATGTTAAATAATCAGAATTAATGGTCCATAATCATAGTCAAACACTAATGTCGGTTCTTTTTAAAAACAACTTTAAAATAAAAACCTACTTTTTATTAATTTGCAACCATAGTCAAAATTAAAGTAGTTTTAAATTGAACCGACTTTAACTGGGTGCCATCGCAAATGTAGAAAATGTTTTCATACAATATACAACAAAAAACAGACAAGTGGCAACGCTGAACAGCTGACATACAAAATTTAAAAAAAAAATCAAAAAAACGTAAACAATAAAAGTAACCGGGACATCTAAAGAAAGAAAGTTTTTTGTTGTGGAAAAATGGAAAAGATAAGACTAATATCATAATTACGATATTTTGGTACTAATTTTATTGATAACTGTTCAATAATTGCAAAATCTCTACCAATATCTTGTAACTTAAACATTTTTTACTTTGTGGCGAACTTTTTTACTCGGCGAAGAACAGCAGATGCTGTTGTTAAACGAGTTAAAAACAACTTCAGCTAGTTTTATATTAGTCGACTTCAGCGTCAGAAGTATACTTTAACTTGTCTATGATAGACCTAAAGTCCACTCTTAAGTAAAGTCGAGTTTAATTCTCTTAAAATGTACTTTATTTTTGATTATGATTATGGGCCAATATTTTTAATGTTGTATCATTGAGAAATAGTTTCGAATGAAAATTTTACAAATTCATAACCTCAGTGAGTAATAAATTAAATGAAAGAAAGTTTATAATAATAATATGAAATATATATAAAGATCTACTACAATACTCCCCCTTCGGAAAGATTAATGTTTAATAAATTGAATGTTACTCTCTTTTTAGTTCTATTTTGAGTTTTTTCTGTATTTGGGTTTTCAATGTAAGCAGGTTTTAATTTACCGATAGAAATCGTTCTGATTTTTCCGTCCATATCTAACTTGAAATTTTTTTATCTTTTTCAATTTCAAAAAAGGATCTTTTTTGGTCTACACGTACAAATACATATTTGCAAGTTAAGAGATCTTTCGGGATATAAACATCTGAATTATTGTTTAAATTATTTAAAAAATTATGTTTTGACCGTACACCATTTCGGCGGAAGTTGCTTTTAAATCCTCTTTGAAAACTGATCGAAGACCGAGCAAATGTATCGATGATTACGGGATGGAGGTAGTGGACCAACTATATCAAGGTGTATATGTTCGAATCTGCCTTTAGGAATGTTTATTTTCATATTAGGTGATTTAGTATATCTATGTTCTTTAGATTTTTGACAACTGACACATTGTTTAGATCACAGATTGATATCTTTATTCATATTGGGCCAAAAATAACGATGTGAAATCAGTCTACGAGTAGCCCTACTGCCTGAATGGGCAATTGAATGTAATTTCTCAAAAATTATTTTTCGTAGAATATTAGGCAAGAAAGGTCTATGTCTCTCATAAGAAATTTCACACCACAAATTTGAATTAAATAATGAAATATTTACAAGTTTCAAATTAAGATGTTTGTCATTGTCTTCCAAAATCTCCTTAAGTTCAGCATCTTTCTGTTGTTCGGTATGTAAAAGTTTAAAATTTATATCTGAATGTGGAAATGCATCTAACTCAAAAGCTCTAGACAATGTATCTGCTACTATATTCCAAGTGTCTGGTTTGTCTTGGACTTCTTTCTGTTTTCGAATTTAGAGCAAAAACTAGTGGTTTGTGGTCTGTGTAAACTGCAAATGAGTCTGTGTAAACTGTAAATGACCTTCCTTCTAAGATATGTCTAAAATGTTTAATATTTAAATAAATTACTAAGAGTTCACGATCAAAAGTGCTATATTTAGTCTCGGGTGGAGATAATTTCTTCGAAAAGAAAGATAATGGTTTCGGAAATCCATTATGGATTTGTTGTAGAACACCACCAATTGCTATATTAGAAGCATCAACAGTTAAAGTCAATTTAGCTTCGTTATTAAAATGAAGCGAATTGATCTTTAATACTTTCAAAAGCCTTACAACTCTCATTGTCCCATTCTACTAATTTAGTTTTTAATGCATGTGTAATCATTGTGTGGATTGGACTAGATAATTCTGCTAACTTTGGAATATATCTATGATAATAATTTACCATTCCTATAAACTTTTGCATTTGTTTAACAGTCTTTGGTCGTTCAAAATTCCGTATTGCGGATATTTTTTCTTCTGATGGTTTAACCCCTTCTCTAGATATATTGTGACCAAGAAAATCTATATTTGGTGCTCCGAAAGTGCACTTTCCCGGTTTAATATTTAAACCATATTCGTCTAAACTATCGAAAACTAATTTTAAATGATCTATATGTTCATCTCCGTTTTCGCTAGCGATCAGTACATCGTCAATATAAACGAAAACAAAGTCGAGTCCATTAAAAACTTCATTGATAAATCTCTGGAAAGTTTGAGCTGAGTTTCTTAAACCAAATGGCATCCGTATAAATTCAAATAAGCCGAATGGAAATATCTTCATCCGCCATCGTAATCTGATGGTAAGCTCGTGCTAAATCAATTTTTGAAAAAATGTTTTTATTAGTCATGTTTATATTGAGGTCATATATGTGTGGTAATGGATATCTGTCAGGAACCGTAATACAATTTAATCGTCTGAAGTCACCACAAGGTCGCAAATCATTAGGGTCTTTTTTGGGAACTAAATGCAATGCAGATGCTACACATGAGTTAGAAGGTCGACAGATTTAACCAGAAAATCAAATTCTTGGTTTGTTATATGTTAGCGGGCCATTAGTTGTCAATCTATGTACTGTTGAGTGTTTTGCATGGAACACATTGAAGACAGCAGGCTACCAACTGCAATCTGTCAAAATTAGAACACACACGTTTATATGAAGACGATTCTTTTGACGACAGCACAGCTACACGACCACACGATTGCTTTTGCCGCTGTAGCCGAATTAAACTAATTTCTATTTCTGTCAACTACAAAGCAGAAATAGTGTTGCTAATATAATAAAAAAAATGTAAATCAAATGAGTGCTTAAAAAAAATATTTTGTTTTAACTTAATTAAGAGAAGTTTTTGATAACCATATTGATGTAAATTAATAACAGGTACATAATTAATTATAACCATATGGGGCATTTCACGTCAAGTGAACCAACTTTTGAAATCGATGTCTTCCGATCGCGATGAAATTTGCACCAATGTTAGTTCTATTGAATAGTAATTCGGACACCATTTTTCAACAAGATCGGTCAAGAACTCTCTGAGTTATTGAGAGTTTTGAAACAAACAGGTGTTTTTTTTATCCATATAACTTATTACCTATTGTTCTTAGCAAAATGTGTCCCAAATAGTTAGGTCTTTTCCTAAGCGACCTATATGGTCGCTTAGTGGGATGCGAGTGGGATATCTATCAAAAAAAAAATTTTGTAACTCAATATTTAAAATTTTTGAATTTTTTTGCAAAATCAAAAACTTTGTTGACTTTTTTTAAAAAAAATGGACCCATTTTTTAATTTTTTTTTTCTCAAAAGAAAGCTTAGGTCTTTTCCTTTAAAACCTTTTTGGTCGCTTAGTGGGATGCATGATCCACAAATTTTCAATCGTTTTGACAGCGTAGGGAATTTTTTTAATAAGCCGTCGGAAATATTTCGCATATCTGATGATCTGTGCTTCATTTTGTTAAAGGGATTAAAACAAAAAGACGAATAAATCTCATTTTCAACCTTAACATTTTTAGAAGTCGTAGACATTTTGAATTTTGTAAGTATTTATGTAAATAACACACGTCTTAACTTTAACGCTGTTTCTAAAAAACTGATTTCCGTATGTCTTCAGAATGACAATAAATAGTTTTTTAAGATCATATAGGTAGTACGTTTTAATGAATGAGTCTAAAATATTTTATTAGGGTCAAGAAGGGCTTACATACTAAAGTACCTAGTTTAACCAAATGTTACAAATAATAATAAAAATAAACCACCATATAAATAACCTACCTGTCAACTTCTACCTCTCCACCCACTTCTTAAAGTCAAATGTCATAAAATAATAAATAAACTGGTACTTCGGAGAAATAAATTTCCACTTGATTCCAAAAATTTGTTTCTGGGGCACCTGATATTTTAACAATGAAAATCACGTGCGCTGAAAACTACCTCTAGGATTGACTAAAAAAGCCGCAAGATACAAAACTCAGACAAATTTTGGGGGTGGAAAATTAATAGCGGTCGGCCTCCTCGCATCCCACTAAGCGACCAAAAAGGTTTTAAAGGAAAAGACCTAAGCTTTCTTTTGAGAAAAAAAAATTAATAAAAAAAGAGTCCATTTTGGAAAAAAAAAGTCAAAAAGGTTTTTGATTTTTCAAAAAAAAGTAAAAAATTGTATGTCTTGAGTTACAAAACATTTTTTTTATAGATATCCCACTCGCATCCCACTAAGCGACAAAAAGGGTGTTAAAGGAAAACACATAAGCTTTCTTCTGAGCAAAAAAAAAAATTAAAAAATGGGTCCATTTTTTTAAAAAAAGTCAACAAAGTTTTTGATTTTGCAAAAAAATTCAAAAATTTTAAATCTTGAGTTACAAAATATTTTTTTTGATAGATATCCCACTCGCATCCCACTAAGCGACCATATAGGTCGCTTAGGAAAAGACCTAAGCTTTCTTAAAAAAAATAAAAAAAAGGGCCCATTTTGAAAAAAAAAGTCAAAAATATTTTTGATTTAAAAAAAAAAATCAAAAATATTTTATTAAATTTTTTTAATTTTTTTTTCGAAAGATTGCATAAATAGCTATCTAAACTATTTGGGACACATTTTGCTAAGAACAATAGGTAATAAGTTATATGGATAAAAAAAACACCTGTTTGGCCAAAATGTCAAATTTTGACCTCCTATAACTCAGAGAGTTCTTGACCGATCTTGTTGAAAAATGGTGTCCGAATTACTATCCAATAGAACTAACATTGGTGCAAATTTCATCGCGATCGGAAGACATCGATTTCAAAAGTTGGTTCACTTGACGTGAAATGCCCCATATATATATGTTTACTCAAAATAATTGTTTAAATCTTAATTACTTTGGAATTTTGTACGGTTATTTTTTATTAAAGTGGCACCACTGAATTATAAATCAACTGTTTACTTTGTAGCTGTCGTCTTTAAAATAATTCAGTAGCTGCCACACGACTACAACTCCAGCCAGCAGAATTTGTGTTCGTGTAGTCGTGTAGCCTGCTGTCTTCAATGTGTTCAATGCATTTAACTGGTTTTGTGTAATCAAGTTCAGATATTAATGAAGGGTAGTTTTTAAGTAAATTAGTGTACTGATCATCAACAGTAAAAATTTATGGCAAAGAAATTTTGCAGTAATGTGACAAGGTGTTAATAGACAATTTTGTTAAGGGATCAATTAATGTTTTGTTCTTTATGTCTATTAAAAGTCCATATTTGTGTAAAAAGTCCGCACCAATTATAGGTTTCTCAATATTAGCAATGATAAATTTTTATTGCTTTTGTCGTATACAAATGGGCGATGTGTTGATAAGTCCAAATTCCCACGCTCCGATAATGGGACTTATTAGTTTGTTGAATCATCTTTTTGTTTGAAGTAAGAGCAAGGTTGTTCACACTTTCTTGCTTCACTTCCGTATCTATAATGAAATCTACAAACCCAGTCTTTGTTATTAGATCTAGAACGAGATCGACTTCTACTTCTACTAAAACGTGTATTTGAATGTCTATACTGTTGTCCATCTAACCTGTTCTTAATTGAGGCGATATCTAATGAAAGGTTATTGAAGCTATTACAAATATTGGTAGTAGCTTGTACCAGATTCTCAACTACTTTTTCTATGTTCGATGAATTGGATTGTGTTGGAGTAGCGTCTCTAACACAAGTAATTTTATTACTGTGCAATACTTCCCATATATTATCAGCTAAACGTGTTAGTTCGTTATTATCTGTCAAATTCGAACCAGTCAAGGCAACATTTCAACTTTTTGGTAATTTTCTTAACCACAGTTTCTTCAGAACATCTGAACTAAAATTTGAATTTGCAAGTAAGGTTAAATATCGATAGAATTCAGATGGCTTACGATCTCCGATCTCAGAATCAGATAAGATTTTATCTAATTTTCTAGTTTCGCTCATGGAATGACGATCAATAAGAATTTTCTTTAAATGTTCGTAACGGTCACCTGAAGGAGGATTTTGAATTATATCAAGTACAGTTATGATAACATCCTGAGGTAACGCAGTAATAATATATTCGTATTTAGTTAAATCTTGTGTTACTCTTTTAGTTGCAAATTGCATTTCAGCGTGAATAAACCACGCTTCTGGACAATTTGTCCAAAATTGGGGAAGTTTAATAGTGGTTGCACAAACTTCAACGTTAGATTGAGGACATGTCAAAAAAGGACGATTGTTAATTTCAGATGGGGTCCTAGTTTCGGTATTAACATTATATGAATTATTGTTTTCTATGTCGGGTTGTGTTGTAGAATTATGACGAGATGAACTTGGTGATTTCCGAAGAAAAAGTTTACAAATAATAAAAATCAACAAACAAGTAACAATAAAAAATATTTTAAGCGATTTTTTTTAGTAGTATATTTTAATAATGATGCTAACGGAATTATGGAAAGTATACTTATTTTGATATATTTTCTTTTGATGATAAATATTTGATTTATTAAAAGGATATTTGAGGCAGGGAAATTGGTTTCTGGATCTTGACTTTGTCTTCTTGAAAATTGCTTTTAAAATTCGTTATCTTGACGAATAAAATATTTTACGATATTGATTGACGAAATATTGATTGGTGAAATATTGATTGATGAAATATCCAGGATGATGATTTCTTTTTAAATATATACATATTTTGGTAAGAAGAGAATTGATGAGCCAAATCCAGCAAAAGTAGTTTGTTTCTTATTTAAAACTTTTTATATTCTCAAAGAGCAGGATCGCCAATTGTGGGTATTTATTTTATGTTAAATAATCAGAATTATTTTAATTTTTTATAAATAATATTTTTAATGTTGTATCATTGAGAAATAGTTTCAAATGAAAATTTTACATATTTTATATGACAATTAAATAATTAACAAAATTCATAATCTCAGTGAGTAATAAATTAAATGAAACAAAGTTTATAATAATAATATGAAATATATATAAAGATGGTCATTATTACCGACAACGGTACGCAGTTCACATCACACATTTTCCGGAAATGTTTAGCTGAATATGGTGTGACAGAGCAATGTACTGCCCCTTACAGCCCTCAGGAAAACCTCACGGAACGTGTAAATCGAACCATAAAAACAATGCCCGAAATAATGTTGGCGATGATCACCAGCACATCGGAGGCTACGGGTTATTCTCCAGCATACCTTACCCAAGGACCAGAACCCCGATTACCAAAAGCTCTCTACGACGAAGTTACGGTATGAACCGGTGCCCCTAACCCACACCACGATGTACGGGACGAGGGAATGAAAGAAATCTTCGAAATAGTGGTGCGACAACATCCCTTGTTTAAAGCTTGTGAAAATTTCGCAGCCAAGTTGGCCCCGAAATTTGGAGCTCCATACCTCATTAAAGGATTTGTATCCCCCGTAATAGTAGAATTAGAGAATTGTAAAGATAGAGAACCTCGTAGGACACACGTTAGCGAATCAAAACCTTATACAATTTGAACTTATATGTTATTTACTTAATGTAGTACCTACTGATTAAATCAATTAATAGTTTTTTCTCTCTATTATCAATTTGATTCAAATCTAGTCATGTCGGACAAGTTCGAAGAAACCCGCAAGAAGTTTCGCAAATTCTGGGAACGGGAACAAGGTAAAATAAGACATACCATTTTCTTAGAAGACGACGATATTCCATCCACTAGCAAGCGACAAAATAACGTTCGTAAGGCAGCGTCTAAACCCACGCCCGTATATAGAATGAGTGAGGGGAGTTTCAATCACCAAAGGAATGTTCCACAGCCTAGTTGCCGGCCGAAACACCAAGGCTTCAAGCACAGCAGGCCCGCAAAGTCAATCCGAAGGAGACGACACGGATAGCGAGGTCGAATTCGTAGGTATGACCTTCCATAGCCCAGGTATCCGAAGACATCAGGACAGGTACTCCTCGGGCCACAGTGAACCTGAGAAAGCAGATAGCCCCACCCTGTCGGAATACGACGATTATCTCCAGTCAATGGGATTCGAAAGCGGTATGGGGGAGGAACTGCGACGCACATTTTTTGGTCGTTTCGACCAGACAATTGAAAAGTATCCTCCATCTCCTCCGTCACCATTGCCACCAAGGTCACCACCGTCGTTAGACTCTGAGGATGAGTGTTACGATCCACCCAAGCCACCGAAAAGGAAGGGTTTCTGTTATGTGCAGGAGAATGAGCAGAAGTACCAACGCGCAGGGTTTCTGTGTCATGAGAAAACAGTGCGGGTAAGAGTTTTAGTCCCCATGCCAAAAAACATTTAAAATAAGGCCACAGATTAAAGGAACTCCTGAGGTTTCTGAAGTCCAACCGCCAACACTCGCATTCGGAGATCGTTCACCTCTAAAGGAGTGTGAAAGAGAGACGATGTGACGAGCTGAAGTCGTAGGCACTTGTTTTTGCTTCACATTAACATAAGAAATAAATGAATTACATTTTTTTATTTGTATTATTCAAATTTGTCGAAACGTTTGTTTTTTATTTGTTATTATTCAAATTCGTTTAAAACGTTATTTGTAGTTAGTTTAAGTAACGCCACCTAGTAGTAAGTAGGGAAAACAAAACAAATATCAGTACACTTAGTTTGCAACCATGGGACAGTTACACTGCTGTGTTATTAGTTATTGTGTATGTATGCATGGTTGATCTGCTATAAAAGAAGGGCATTTGTTAATAAACAGTCAGTCAGCCAGCAGCCGGCGAAGAGGTAAGATCTGATTTAGATGTGTACCTCTGGCAAATAAATAATATCTCAAACTCAGAGAATAGATGTTATACCCACTCTCTTAGTTTGCCTTTTTTCTGGTAAAGGTTTCTATTATACCTCTGTCACCTAATAAAACTGTGATAATTGAGTATTGGTGGGATTCTGTGGTTATACCCGTTCCCAGCTTACTCAATCAACTCCCTCTTGGTGCCGCGGTCGACGGAGAGAATCCCTGCGACTTAAGGCTTGTAGAGAGTATATACCGGAAGTCTTTCCCCGTCATCGAATTGCCTCCCTCTCCGTGAGAGTGAAATACGGAAAGCCTATCACCGTGCCTCTCTCCGTAACAGTGTAGTACGGGTCGCTCCATTTTCCGTCTGTAGGTGGCTAGCGTCATAATAAAGTGTTGTAAGAAAATAAAGTACGATTTATAACGTTGTAAGAAAATAAACTGTCTTTTAATCCCCTAGCCATAATATGGGGTGTAAGGAAAATGAGATCCCACCTAGAAGGTTATAAACTCATTATCATAACAGATCATTTGTCTTTAAAGTGGCTGAATTCAATCGAGAGTCCTACTGGACGACTAGCTCGGTGAGCAATCTAATTACAACAATTTAATTTTACCGTGCAGTATCGTAAGGGGAAACAAAATGTCGTTGCCGATGCCCTATGTCATTTAGTGTGATACCCTGAATGTTATAAACACTGACCCAATCTCGAATACGTGCCCTTGGCTCGAAAAACGAAAGAAAGAAGTGGCGAAATCACCATCGTCATTTTAAACGTAATATCAACGATGATGACCCTAACCCATGAAAACTTTGTGTTGCGAGTCCTCTAAGAAGCCGTGTACTACAAGAAACCCATGACAATAAGATTTGTGGGTATTTATTTCATGTTAAATAATCAGAATTAATTATTTTAATTTTTTATAAATAATATTTTTAATGTTGTATCATTGAGAAATAGTTTCGAATGAAAATTTTACATATTTTATATGACAATTAAATAATTAACAAAATTCATAATCTCAGTGAGTAATAAATTAAATGAAAGAAAGTTTATAATAATATGAAATATATATAAAGACCTACTACAATACTCCCCCTTCGCAAAGATTAATGTTTAATAAATTGAATGTTACTCTCTTTTTAGTTCTATTTTGAGTCTTTTCTGTATTTGGGTTTTCAATGTAAGCAGGTTTTAATTTATCGATAGAAATCGTTCTGATTTTTCCGTCCATATCTAACTTGAATTTTTTTTATCTTTTTCAATTACTTTGTACGGTCGTTCAAATGGTTGTTGTAAGGATCTTTTTTGGTCTACGCTTACAAATACATATTTGCAAGTTAAGAGATCTTTCGGGATATAACATCTGAATTATTGTTTTTGTAATGTTATAAATTAGAACGAACATTTCTAAAATATTCTTTTAAATTATTTAAAAAATTAAATGATGTTACTTCCATGTTCGAAACTACAACTTCTAAAGGTAGTCTTATGTTTTGACCGTACACCATTTCGGCGGAAGTTGCTTTTAAATCCTATTTGAAAACCGTTCAACATACTCCCGGGGCAGAATGAGTTTTACACCGACAACCATTCCAACTACCTTGAATGACGTATCCAAATATAGTTTTCTGTGCTCTAGGTATATCTGTACCGCAATTCTGTAACTTTTTAACGACAAAATTTTGTCGTTAAGTAATCAAAATTCGTTAGTTAACAATATTTATCGTTAAGAGATATTCCGAATTAAATTTTACCGATTATTTTCGTTAAAAATAGTGGGTAGATAATAGGGTATTCAATTAATCGGGTTTCTGGTTTAATCGGTTAATCGAGCAAATAATTAATCGAGGTTTAGATTTAATCGGTTAATAATCGGTTAATTTGAAATTATTCGATTAACCGAATAATTTATATTTTCATTTCAAATTGAAAATACAACAACGAATTTTGTATACAAAAACATAAAAAATGGCAAATAAGGTATTTGAGATCATTTTTGTAAACATATCGCCTATTTGCTGCAACAACGTCATTACTCAAAATCCGTGTTTATTGAACTGAGTAATACAAAATATGCGCTGTTCTTTAATCTTTCATATAGTTTTAACAGTTTTCAAAAAATAAATTATTTTTTGTGTGAGGGTGTTTTGTTGTTGTAAACATTGTAAAAATTCATGTTTTCTCGTATATTTGATAAGTAAAAATTTGGGTTAAATACAGGTTAGAAAGATATTAAGATCTCCTATTTAAATTTCTGAAATCGCATGACTTGTTGAAAATTTATTTAAGAAATAGTAAAATGTCATAAAATATTCAAAGATGTTTTTCTCGAAACGACTTTTTTTGAATTATGACGTTGTTGCAGCAAATGAGCGATGTGTGAGTTTTTTATAGTTTTAGTGAGATCTTCTGAAATAATCTTTTATAAAAAGAATATAATTTAAACGATTTTTTTCTTTAGATTTTATAAAACTTTTCTTGGAAAAAACTCTCTCGCTGATTGCATATTTTGGAGAAATCAAGAATATTCCTTTTTGGATATTGATTAACATAGAATAAACACATAGAACGGAAGGAGAGAGTAATATATATGGAAAAATTACTCTCTTTTCACACATACGGGTGATACAATAACAAAATACATGCAATACATTCTCAAGAATTAGGTTTTTGACAAAAGACTTAGGTTTTTGACTATCAGTTACCTATCTAGTTGTTGTCTATGTTGATTAATTTAATAGTTTCGTTCAGTTATGATAAAAGACTCATTTAAAAAAAAAGTTTCGTCTATACATGTAAATACAAACAAAGTTTCAAATACATGTAAATTAAATATGTCAGTTGTTATACATACTCACTAAACATGTTTATTGGATGTTCAAAAAATATCTAATTTTAATTTGAAATTTGTATTTGAATTGAAATGGAAAAATAAATACAAAAAAAAATTTAATGTGCAAAAAAAAAAGAATTTCGGTAATCGGTTAATCGACACAAATTAATCGGTTTATTTGTTATTTGAAAATCGGCAATTTCAAATTATTCGAACAGTTAACCGTCCAAAATTAATCGGTTAACCGATTAACGGTTAATCGATTGAATACCCTAGTAGATAACGAAATTTGTCGGTAGGTTAACGACAAATAAATTGTTCTAGTTAAGCCATAACGATAATTGTTTAGGAGTTAGTTTTGTAACATAAATATTCGAAATAAGTTGTTTTTTGAAAGTACGGTTGGTCAACTTTTTTGTGTTTGTTTGATACGGACTGATTTGGGTTTTTAATATAAAAATTAACATGCTTTAATTATATTTTTAAGATAAATTTGGACATATATTTGGTCAATTCACCAGGTCTCTTATCAGTCATATTGTCATAATGTCCTAACATATCTCGTCTCGGCGGCTCGGCTTAACCGACTCTTAGGCATTCGGCGCAGGTCTCTGCTGACTGGTTACGATAACACAATAAACATAGCATACATAGTAGTATTATTTTAGGACTTTTTTAGCTTGAAAAGCAATAAAAACCACTGTGAAATATTAGGACATTATGAGACCTTGTGAATTGACCAATTATATTTATTTTGGAAAGCAATACAAACCACTGTGAAATATTAGGACTATATGACATGATAAGATACGTTGTGAATTGACCAATTATATTAATTTTAGAAAATAATATTCGAATTTTAAGAGCAACTTTTATTTGCGGCATAATATCCATAATTAACACATGTCTGGAGTGTATAATGTTTATCCCTATATTCAAATTCCATTTTTGGCGATGTGATACGATTATAAACTTATATAAAAGTTATAAAATCGTTTTAAAGACAGTATTCTAAGAAGGAAATTCATCTGAATTTGTCGACTGTCCTTATAACAACACATATCTAAATTCTGAATTAATGATCACTTGTGGTGGCATAGACATATGTATTACACTGGGTTACTTTTATTTTTAGAAAAAAATTCTTGTTCTTTTGTTTTCGGTTTCGCGAACATATTTGGGTAAGCTGATGCTTGATTTTTATATATAAATGCGATTATTTATTCACATGACTACGAATTTATCTGCAAACACGAAAAAATAGTAAATATTTTTATGATTTTTCAATTTTAAAAATATTGACATTTATATTTTTAACTATATTCGTCGTTAAAATTTATTACCGAGAGATATCGTTAACTTCAAATAGTGAATATTAAATTCGTTAAAGCAACCGATAGTTTTCGTTACTTAACGACATCGGTAGGAAAGTATAAAAAGTTACAGAATTGCGGTACTGGATAGGGCTGAATTATTTCATTTTCTAGTATGATTTCTATTGTAGATTTTCCTAGAACTCCATATACTACACGGCATGGACTAAAGAACGGGTGAGCTAGCGGCTTAATGGGTCGGAAGTGTTCTCGTAACAATGGATCATCAACGGGTACAGGCAGGTTGAATAGAAAATCGTCTACAATTTTTAGTTTCCATATTCCAACAATTGGATGAAGCTTGTCGGAAATGTAAGTGGCACTGTCATCAACAATTGCATAATCATATCCGTCCATGGTCATCACTTTCTTGAAATTTGGGAAAGTTTGAGCTACCTCGATTTTTTGATTCACACCAATAAATATCGTGTGATATGGCCAAACAATTCAAACAATACCCTTTTCGAAGAATGAACCCGTTTCGTTCTGTAGGTGTCATGTTCATGAATATCCGACAGTACTTCACTAGCTGATTGTTGAAACATAGTTGACAACGTGGCTTTCTGATCATGATGAAGCTAAAGGATAAAAGAAAGAAAAGAATGATATATGTAAAGTGAAATCAGCATTTATTGTGGCAAAGTTATTTTTTGGGTTTTTCTTAATCTGGTAGATGATTGTGGATCAAAATCATTAAGTTTTATATTATAAAAAATCATTAAGTTTTATATTATATTTTTCGGATTTCCATTTTGATCTGCGTTGTAATTCAGTGATGAATTAATTTTTCCATATACGTGCAAACATGTGCTGAACAAATTTCAAACGCTCCCAGTGCTTTATCAAGTTTATATTTTTTAGCGGTAGTTCTTCCAGTACCTCTGGAGGAGCGATGAGTGATGCGCCACGAAGAAAGTGTACTGGAGTCAAAGGGAGCAGTTCAGTGGGATTTTGAGTCATTGGTGACATGGGTCTTGAATTCAAAATGGCTTCTATTTTGACTAGAAGTGTTGTAAATTCTTCAAAAGTGAAATTGAGGTTACTTGCGAGCTTTTTTAAATGGCTTTTCATGCTTTTAACTACGGCCTCCCAGAGCCCACCCATGTGGGGTGCATATGGTGGAATAAATGACCAGTTAAATCCATGTATGCTATATTTTTCAACTAAGGCCTTTTCAGCAGATTGCAGAAATTCGTTATGCAATTTCAATAGTTAATAACTTACTCCTACAAAGTTGCGACCATTATCGGTAAATACGGTTTTTGGAAGGCCCCTACGCCCCACAAATCTAGCGAAACATGCCAGAAACGCTTCTGTTGAGAAGTCGGAACATGTTTCCAAATGAACTGCTCTGGTGGAGAAACATATGAATACCGCAGCATATCCTTTTATGAGTTTCGCATTGCTCAAAATAGATGATTTTATTAAGAAAGGACCCGCGAAGTCCACACCAGTGTATGTAAATGGCAACGAAAATTTAATTCGCTCTGGGGAAGAGAAGCCATAATTTGTTGTTGTGTCTTGTGTTTATAGATGGTGCAAGTTTCACAATTTCTGATACATTTACGTATAATTTTTGAGACCCTTGGTATGTGAAAGCCTTGCCTTACAGCACGCAGCATTATGTGATGTTCAGCATGGAGCAGAATGCGATGAGAATATTCAACAAAAAGATTCGAAAATCTAGATTTATCCGGTATTATTATAGGATGCTTTTCGTCATAGCTTAACTCTGCATTGGCTAATCTACCTCCGACACGTAGTAAGCCTTTTTGGTCAATAAAAGGGTTAAGTGTGAGAAGTCTACTATTCCGATTTATCGGTATTTTTTCTTGCAGATGTACGTATTCTTTTGGAAAGTGTATTTTTTGTGCTATCAAAATCAATCTGACCTTTACAATGCTTATTTCTGGTGCAGTAATGAAGTTCTCGGTGCAGAATGGTCGTTTTAAAATTCGGTTTATAAAACGAAATCGATTGGTAATAACTCGTAGAGCTTTATCTAATGTTGAAAATTCTTCTAGAATATCTACTGGCAGTAAATCTGATTTATTAGTTTGGTTTTGTTTTGATTCCTCTTGATTCTCCTGCAAATGAAAATTTGCAGTTACTTCAGATTCTGTGTTCCTTTTACTATTTTCTTCATCATTAGTTGGATCGATAGTTCTAGGTTTGGGCCAGTTTTCGACAGGCTGAATTAGCCAAGATGGACCATGCCACCAAAATTTGCTATCGATTAGTTCCTGGGGGGAGCAACCGCGACTACCAAGGTCTGCGGGATTTTCCTCAGATTTGATGTGCTTCCAATGCATGGGACTGACTGTGCATACAATTTCCTTTACACGATTAGAGGCAAATGTTTTTAAAGTTTCCGGTGATTTTTGAAGCCAGCCAAGAACAATCGAAGAATCAGTCCACATGAATATTTCATACTCGAATTTAAAGTTAGCGATAAGATTTTTAAATATTTTTATCAATAACACTGCTCCACATAATTCCAACTTGGGGATGGTTATTTTTTTGAGCGGAGCGACTTTTGTTTTTGCCACTAGAAAATTACAATGGCCCATAATCATAGTCAAACACTAAAGTCGGTTCTTTTTAAAATCAACTTTAAAATAAAAACCTGCTTTTTATTAATTTACAACCATAGTCAAAATTAAAGTATGTTTTAAATTGAACCGACTTTAACTGGGTGCCACCGCAAATGTAGAAAATGTTTTCATACAATATACAACAAAAAACAGACAAGTGGCAACGCTGAACAGCTGACATATACAATTAAAAAAGAAACCAAAAAACGTAAACAATAAAAGTAACAGGGACATCTAAAGAAAGAAAGTTGTTTGTGGTGGAAAAATGGAAAAAAAAAGATTAATATCATATTTAGGATATTTTGCTAGTAATATTATTGATCTGTTAAATAATTGCAAAATCTTTGCACATATCTTGTAACATAAACATTTTTTACTTTTTGACGAACTTTTTTACTCGTCGAAGAACAGCTGATGCTGTTGTTAAACGTGTTAAAAACAACTTTAGCTAGTGTTATATTTAAAGTCGAGTTCAGCGTCAGAAGTATACTTTAACTTGTCTATGATAGACCTAAAGTCCACTCTTAAGTAATGTCGTGTTTAATTCTCTTAAAATGTACTTTATTTTTGACTATGATTATGGGCCAATAAGTTTGTCCATTGGGTGATATCGTACGCATATATACGGAGCCACAGTAGGCTTTTTCAGATGAATCACAAAATCCGTGAAGTTCTATCAAGTATTGCGGAGAAAAATTTATCCATCTTGGTATGTTTATTGCTGCAATATCTGGAAGATTTGTCAGAAAAGTATTCCATCGAATTAATAAATGCGGTACAATTGGTCCCAACCTGCCTATGGGATCAAATAATTTGGCAATTATGTTGAAGTTTTTATGGGATATACAACATAGTAAAATGTGTTTGCATTCCAAAATGTGTGTGCATTGCAAATGTTTTTATTGTACTGGAGGTATCGATTTTCAAAAATTCTTCATCAAGAAGATCTTCCCGGGGCACATTTTCAATAAGACATTTATGATTGGCAGTTATTTTTTTCATATTTTAATGCTGATTTTAATGCTTCAAGTACTTGCATTTGTTTAATTTTAGCCTCTTCTAGAGAATGTCCGCCAGACAAAATATCATCTATATAAATTTCATCTTTTAAAATAGCTGAAGCTAGTGGAAACGTGTTTTTACAATCTTTACTTAATTCTTGGAGAGTTCTTACCGCCAAGTAGGGGGCGCAATTCATGCCAAACGTGACAGTTTAAAGTTGGTATGTTTTTAAGGGTTCGTCGTCCTCACTGCGAAACAAAATGTACTGATAAGAACGGTTTTCTTCATGAATTAATATTTGGCGGTACATCTTCTCAATGTCGTGTGACGGTAACGTCTCCTCTTTAAAAATATAGAGCAATTTAACACTTTTACCATTAAAAAGATTTTTTTTCAAAACTTTTAGTTTTATATTTTCATTTGTCAAAGTAAACAAATAAACAAGAATCAGCTGTGTATGTAACTCTACACAAATGTTGACATTTTTATTGAGACCTATACAAAAGGTTAATGACGTACAGAGGGCAGTGGCGTTTTATGACAAAGTAAAAAGTGTCATTCACAATAATGAACCTGACATAAAATGACCTGGAATGACCTTAAAGTGATATTGAAAAACAGGAAAATGAAAAGCTAGAGGGGAGTTAGGGGAATTGTGCGTATACCTAGGCTTATACACGCACTTTCCAAAATTACATAGATCATTACACCATTAAGTAGCGAAGTGTGTGCTTGCCCAAGTATAATATAAAAACCGTATAGAAACAAACATATTGTGTTACTTACATTAGTTACAATTTTACTTTATTTAAATTAAAAGTTATAATATTAACTTTAACTTAATGTTGATTAAATAAATCATAATACTTTTAATTAAGTGATTAAATAAGTGAAATATTTAGATAAGGTAAGAAAGAATTTGAAATTTTTTTTAAGTTCCATTTTTGTATGATGTAATAATACATGTTCATTACAATTTTATACAACTGAACAATGTTTTTTTTTAATATAATTATTTCAATAATTATATGTTAAATATTATATTGTGACATTTGTATAAAATCAAATTATCCAATCGAAACAAAAAAATATGAAATATTGATAAATTTTGTTGTTTCCTATGAAGGTAATTTGCCAATGTCACAGTGCCATCTACTGTTAGGTTACCAAGGAGAAATAGCCAAGACAAAAACACATATAGAAGCGATTGAATTCACCACACAGCACAGACAACACCAAACAAATCCAAGGCTGGGGAAAACGTGATCAACAACGTTATATGTTAACTGTAGTGTAAATTAATTTTTTCGCCTTTCAATAAAAACAGGATAATTGTTCAGTTTATTATCTTCTTTATTTTTCAGTTTATGATCTTATTAATTACACCTTTTATAAAACAGTTTGTATCTTTTTATTAACAGTTGTAAGCATTTAATTCTAAATTATTATAAACAAATTAATTTTTTCACTTTTCAATATTAAACAGGATTTTGGTTCAGTTTATTATCTTAGTTGTAAGTATTTAATTGTAAATTATAATAAACAGTTTGTATCTTTTTATTAACACTTGTAAGTATTTAATTGTAATTAATTATAAACAGTTTGTATCTTTTTATTAAGAGTTGTAAGTATTTAACTGTAATTTATTATAAACAGTTTGTATCTTTTTTATTTATAAATCTTTAGTAGTTGAAAACGAGCTTTTTACGCCAACACCACTATGTGGGTCTGGATTTTTCAATATAAAACAGGATATTGGTTCAGTTTATTATCTTAGTTGTAAGTATTTAATTGTAAATTATAATAAACAGTTTGTATCTTTTTATTAACACTTGTAAGTATTTAATTGTAATTAATTATAAACAGTTTGTATCTTTTTATTAAGAGTTGTAAGTATTTAACTGTAATTTATTATAAACAGTTTGTATCTTTTTTATTTATAAATCTTTAGTAGTTGAAAACGAGCTTTTTACGCCGACACCACTATGTGGGTCTGAATCTGATCTTAGACTGACTTAAAATTTTGATTACTTAAAAAAAGACCCAAAACGTTTTGCCGAGTCTGCAAAATATCGCACACAAAAATATTGCTAAACCAACCAATCACATTAAAGCACACAATGAGGAGATCTGTAACAAGACTCCCGAAATTAATGTACAGAATTTATGCAAATGCAGTACTTCCAATGTGTGAATTTTGTGCAATAAATGCAGAACTATAAATGTGTGAATTTTAAATTTAAATTTAGAGACGAACGTGTGCCCAATGCACAGCGTACGTTAACTACTCCCACCCTAAGATACAGACGTCCCCGTCTGTTCGATCTCGCGAATTACGTTAGTGATCTCAACTGCCTTCCGTCTTTTGGCTATCAAAAGCAAAACACAGATTGCGATCACCAGCGCGAAAAGTGAGGCAGATGTGTAAAAGGATCCTCTGACCCCAGAGTGCAGACGTGAAATCTCGTTTCTGTTTTCAATGTTCAATTCCTTAAGATATGGAAGCGATAAAACTGACAAATGTTCTGAAAAATTAACCGTATATGCAATAGGTGATTCTGGTTTTAAGTAAGTTATTTTTCGGTTATTTCTGAATTTTGATGCATTAACAATGACTTCTTCCTCGAATGTAATGAGGTATGTGCCTTTAGAAAGGGTTTTATTTTCCCTTTGAATATTTATGCGTGAAGGTTGATCATTTATAATGACTATACCATCATCAACCGTTACAAGATATGGTATTTCATGCGCAGAAATTGTTTTGCATGAAGATGTGTTATTATTTAGCAAACCCTTGAGACATGAATTTTCTTCATCCTCTAATATCTGACAAAATGACGCAATGGATCTCTTTTTACAATTCTTCAACATAAAATGTACGTTTTCGCACTTAGCGATGTTGGTTGTCTCAAATAATAGGACCTTGTTCTGGTGAACAACTGGATATATTCTCTGTAATTTACAATGCAATCTAATGACAGGAAACTTAATCAAAAAAACTATAATATCCTTATTTTGGACCACTTTCAACTTCGAGTTCGCAACAATATCACTTATACTTACATCAGAGACTACTTCGGATTTCAATACAAACTCGACATCTTTGCTATCCAACAACACGGGATTTATTATCTGAGCCTTGGCTAGTACCACCGACAACGCCACATTGTCCAGTTCCCTAATAATGGCTCTATTTCGAATACTCAATAAATCGTAAAGATGACCTGAATCTATTTCACGGGCTTTATAATCCTTTAGTAAGGAGTTCACAGTCCGTGTCAAGTTATTAATTTGAGACTGAATTTCAGTGTTTATTATTGATTGTTTATTATTTGCCAAGATCAATTTCTCCTGAGTGTTACTGAACTCGCTAAAGTCATCATAGTCAGGAGTTCCAGCAATGTATTTCAGTGCTTTCCCAATTAAGTTTATGCTGCGTGCATGCCTGTGGTGAACGGTAAGTGTGTGCATCATTTTCACAATCTGGTCAAGGTCAGTCTCCAACAATTTCTTCATGTGAGACTTAGGGAATAAATCCAAAAGTCTTCTTGTATCCGTCGTCAGTTCACCAAATGAGGTCAAATTTGTTATGTGAGCCAAAACCCCAAAGTCATTAAAGATGGCAACATCCCCATCTTGTAAAGGAATGTAATCGGAAGCCGTGTAGTTGTGCATCATTTTCACAATCTGGTCAAGGTCAGTCTCCAACAATTTCTTCATGTGAGACTTAGGGAATAAATCCAAAAGTCTTCTTGTATCCGTCGTCAGTTCACCAAATGAGGTCAAATTTGTTATGTGAGCCAAAACCCCAAAGTCATTAAAGATGGCAACATCCCCATCTTGTAAAGGAATGTAATCGGAAGCCGTGTAGTTGAGGATGGTGGACGCTCGACAAGTCGTCAGGAATGTCATCAAACTGCAACAAGAAATTTAATATTGTCTTTATGAACTATCCTATTATCAATTTTCAGTGTAGTTCCCAAATCCTGCTGAACCACTTTTTCTACGAAGGCTTTGCTAAATTTATTGCCTAATCGTTTGTTGGCCTTAACATAGACCTTATCGCCTGGATTATATGTTCTAGAAACTGTCTTTTTATTGTGATAAGTCAAATCAGATTCCTGTTTGTTTGTGATTCTCAAGCGAATTGTTTCCCTCAGATCCTCTGGTATTGTATGAACCACATCAATTGGTTTCATTCCGGTAGTGGAATGGATCGACCTATTGTATTTTGAGGTGGCGAGCAACACCAGATCAACTGCATCAATAGCGATTTCGTCTATTTTCAGGCACCTCGCGATTTCCGTCAATGTGCTGTGGAAACGTTCTATTTGTCCATTAGATGTGCTATGGAGTGGTGGGATCGCATAAATATCAGTACCGAAACTATTCTTGGCGAGTGATTTTATTGTTTCGGAATTTAGAGATTTTTCATTATCACATACCAACATTTTGGTGTTCTTAAAAAAATTCAATATTCCCAGAAGGGCAGGTTTTATGTCAATAATTGCCCTTGATGCGACGGGCATGACAATAGCGAATTTTGAAAATTTGTCTATACATGTCAAAAAAAACTTTTTATCCGTGGTGTAGATGTCTATGTGCAATATCTCTCCAACAGAACATGGTATTGGTGTTTCAGATATTCGTTGCTTCTGGGGGTGTCTCGAGTATTTCGCCTCTCGACATGTTTTGCAACTAGCTATTACTTGCTTTAATTGTTTTCTCATATCAGGAAAAAAATAATCCTGAAGGATTTGAGTGATATTCTCTTTGATGGATCGGTGTGCCCTATTATGTTCAGTGACAAGTATATCCAACTGGTCACTGGGATTAAAAACGTCAGTGACGTATTTGGTAGTGTAACGGAACTTAACTGATGGATAATTGGATATCAAAAAATGTTGAATTTGCGCCAAAGTGTGCAGGTCACAATATATTGCATTCACGACTCGTGGATTAATTGCGGATTCGATTGAATGAAGCAGATCCTCAATAGTTTGATATGAAATGCGATGCCGGATGCGATCCCTAAAAATTATCCTAGTTTTCTTTTCCACACCATTCTCTTGCACCAGAATAATTTGGTTCTTGAAAGCATTGATCGGATTTTCAACAGTTGGGATAACCTCAGTTAGCGAAAGCTCACTAGCGCAGGCTTGAATAGAATCAGAGGACGATGAGTCTGTGGTTACATGTAGAAACTGTCTCGATAATGCGTCTGCAACGACGTTATCTTTTCCTGGCTTGTAAAAAAATGAGGGTGAATACTCTTCTATGAATGCTTTCCAGCGTTTTATTTTTGAGTTAGGATTTCTTTCGGAAACAGAAAAAGTTAGGGGCTGGTGGTCTGTAAAGATATTAAGATTTGTGACCCCATACAGATAGTGTCTGAGAGTTTTAAGTGCCCATACAATGGCTAATAATTCCCGCTCATTGGTAGCATAGTTTTCTTCTGCGGGGGTCAATGTTCTTGAAATCATTGTTATTGGACGCCCGTTTTGCGAAAGAACGGCGCCAATTGCATGAGAAGATGCATCCGCAGTAAGATCGAACGGTTTTTCGAAGTTAGGATACAAAAGAAGAATATCTTCAGAAGCAAGGAGCTTCTTCAACTTCTCAAAAGCGGCCAAAGCCTCTTCATCGAGTTGAATTTTCACCAATTTAGATTGTCGGGTGCTCACATGTCCATTTTCTCCACGCAAATACCTAGTCAGCGGCTTCGCGATGGCTGCGTAGTCCTTCACGAATCGTCTGTAGTAACCTGCAAGTCCTAAAAAGGATCTTAGACCCCTTAAGGTTGAAGGAGTCTCGTATTTTACTATTGCCTCTATTTTACTTGGACATGTTTTAATGCCCTTAGTTGAAACAACGAATCCCAAATACTCGACGGAGGTCCTAAAAAATTTAGATTTTTCGAGTGACACTCGCATATTCGCATGAAGCAACTTCCTCAAAACCCTGTCAACGTCCTCAATATGTTTCTGCGCAGAGTCGGAGAACACAATAATGTCGTCTATATAGACGTGGCAAGAATTCCCTATCTCGTCGCGCAATATATCATCTATTGCTCGTTGAAAAATACTAGGCGCATTCCTCAAACCGAATGGCAAGCGACAAAATTCGTATTTGCCATTATTAATGCTAAATGCTGTCTTTTCTCGATCTCGCTCTCTTAAATTAATCTGATGGAAGCCACTTTTCAAATCAAGTGTTGTGAAATAACGTGCCTTCCCGAGGTTTGACAGAATTACGGATGGATCTGGTATAGGATATTTATCGCAAATAGTTTTTGAGTTCAATTTAGTGAAATCAATCACAAGACGCTTATTTTGGTTTCCATTTTCATCTACTCCCTTCTTATCCACCACCCAGACTGGGCTGTTGTAAGGGGATCGCGATGGCCTAATTATACCATCCCCTAAAAGTTTTTTTACTTCCTTGTTGACAAAGTCAATCATGCTGATAGGATATGATTGGTACCTAGAGTAGATAGGTTCCTCATCTTTCGTTCGGATTGTGGCAGAAATATTAGTTGTGTAAGGAAGAGCTTCATTTGGATTAGCAAAAACAGCTGAATTTGCATGAATAATATCATAAAACCTGTTTTCAACCTCCCTAGGGATGGCCTCAACTGTCAGATTATTAATTGCATTCAAATTTAAATACTTTAACCTTTCATGTCCTCCCTCGTAATGAAGTATGTCTTGTTCCGTGTCGATTATACCTTTAATGGATTTTATGAAGTTAAAACCGATAATGCCATCGAATAATTTCAGGTCTTGAAGTAAGAAAAACGTTTCAGTTTTGTTGAAAACGTTTACCAGAGTCGCGTGTTCGACTCTGCTGGCACCATGCAGAGATTTAGCAAGGAATGGTTTTGAAACTTTCTTTATACCTTTCAGATTCTGGAAATTTCTTATGTAACTTCTAGTGGCTCCAGTATCCACCAAAAGTTTTATGGTTCTGTCACCTATTGTTCGTTCGATGTAGGGGAGAATTGAGCCACCCCTAAAAAATTAATTTCGTCTTCAAAGGGTATATTTTCCGAAGTATGGTCCTCTTGTAAAAGATCATTATTGGTGGCGTCAAGGTCCTGTTCTTCGTGGTCAAGTTGGTTTATTCTCTGCGCTTCACGAACATTTTGCCTGTCCGATCTAGTATCCCCTCTCAAGTCGCGGGATCTCTGAAAGTTGGATCTGACCGTACGCATACTGACATCTGCATCGACCATTTGGGTGTTAGGTTGGAAACCAAAACCTTGAGTACCTGATGGTTGAACATTTACCCGGGAGAACGGACGAGGCTGTGGGTAGAATCGTTGTGTCTGGTTGGAGGGTTGCTGCATTTGATTATTAAAAGGCGAATTTGGTGTTACTTGTCTTGGATAATTGCCAGACGGCTGGTTATTGGGAAATGCAGTTTTGCGAGTAGTGAATCTCGGATGCGTTTGCGAGGTATAGTTTGGCTGAACTTTGCCAAGTCCGTTATTATAAACTGTAGCAAAATTGTACCTATTCTGGTTTGTTTCTAATTCCTGTGCCAACGCCAAAGCAGACGGTAAGTCAGTTGGCTTACAGGAGAAAAGGGTGTCACAAAGAGGTTTTCTAAGCCCCGATATGAACACGCGCAATGCATCCATTCTATACTTTTGATTCAGAGATTTAATCAATGCAGCATCTCCTTCATGAGACATTATGACTTTGTTAATAATTAGGGTCAATTTACGCTCGACGTCGTCATAAAAGTTAATGATTGGCCTTTGGCCCTGCCTTAGAGTAGAGAGTTCCTGTTCCAACGTATATATCGATGTCCTATCGGAGTATGCAAAATCTAACCTGGCGAGAATGGCATAAAAATTTAAAACTGTATTGTATGTGCTCAAAACAGAGTCAGCACTCCCTACGATTTTATTTCTAAGTATGGCAACCGCCTGATAATACCCAGAACTGCCCTGGTACGGTTCAAATAATTTGTGGGCCGTAACAGCCGCTTGACGCCAAGAGACATACATAGAAGTGTCACCTTTAAACTCGGGAACGGACTTAACTATGTCAAGCGATTCCTCGCATGAAACCCCCTGAACAATTTCTATATCCCTATATTCCTCCACGGCAGGAGCAACCTGGAGAGCATCAATTTTCCGATTAAGCTCTTCGACCATTCCCTGAAACTGACCGCGGGTTTGTTCTGTCGCCATCCTAACCGCAGCGGCAAGAAGTGTCTGTAGGGTATTAGCATCCATTGTGCCACTGTTTCTACTTTCAATGCTAAGATTTCCTAGTCGATCAATGAGGTCCTCCGCTTCCCTAATAGATTCCTCAATAGAAATCATAAACGAGTCAAGACAAACTGTATTCGGTAGGTTAAAAACTAGCTTCACAAGGCAGATAATCGAGTCAACATTCAAATCCGATTACAAAAAAAATGTCACACTTCATAAGCTAATTCAATTGATATTTGGCTCTTTTCTATTCAATTATCGTTAATAATTACTTAATTTATAATTAGTTTCACTTAATTTATTGTTAATGTTAGAAGCGTATTAAAAGATAAATAACAGGATACATTTAAAACGGCAAGAATCGCTTACATGACCAACTGCATACTTTGCTGCGACATCTTAAGGACCACTTCGTTCACTTTCTCAGCTTTCTTCTTCTATGAGGACTTCTTTTTAAATTATTCTTTTTTTACGTTGGGCGCCAATTAATTTTTTCGCCTTTCAATAAAAACAGGATAATTGTTCAGTTTATTATCTTCTTTATTTTTCAGTTTATGATCTTATTAATTACACCTTTTATAAAACAGTTTGTATCTTTTTATTAACAGTTGTAAGCATTTAATTCTAAATTATTATAAACAAATTAATTTTTTCACTTTTCAATATTAAACAGGATTTTGGTTCAGTTTATTATCTTAGTTGTAAGTATTTAATTGTAAATTATAATAAACAGTTTGTATCTTTTTATTAACACTTGTAAGTATTTAATTGTAATTAATTATAAACAGTTTGTATCTTTTTATTAAGAGTTGTAAGTATTTAACTGTAATTTATTATAAACAGTTTGTATCTTTTTTATTTATAAATCTTTAGTAGTTGAAAACGAGCTTTTTACGCCAACACCACTATGTGGGTCTGGATTTTTCAATATAAAACAGGATATTGGTTCAGTTTATTATCTTAGTTGTAAGTATTTAATTGTAAATTATAATAAACAGTTTGTATCTTTTTATTAACACTTGTAAGTATTTAATTGTAATTAATTATAAACAGTTTGTATCTTTTTATTAAGAGTTGTAAGTATTTAACTGTAATTTATTATAAACAGTTTGTATCTTTTTTATTTATAAATCTTTAGTAGTTGAAAACGAGCTTTTTACGCCGACACCACTATGTGGGTCTGAATCTGATCTTAGACTGACTTAAAATTTTGATTACTTAAAAAAAGACCCAAAACGTTTTGCCGAGTCTGCAAAATATCGCACACAAAAATATTGCTAAACCAACCAATCACATTAAAGCACACAATGAGGAGATCTGTAACAAGACTCCCGAAATTAATGTACAGAATTTATGCAAATGCAGTACTTCCAATGTGTGAATTTTGTGCAATAAATGCAGAACTATAAATGTGTGAATTTTAAATTTAAATTTAGAGACGAACGTGTGCCCAATGCACAGCGTACGTTAACTTGTATGTGTAGTGTGATATTTGTACGTATACAACCTAAATATAAAATTATTAGTATTTTAAACTAATATTTATTAATTATTATTAAAAAAAGAGAATTATATTCGTCATAATTAAATTATATTTCTACAAAAAAAAAATGTTATTTAAAATTTATATGGGGTATAAATTTTAAATAACATTGGCGCTTAAGCTGTCAATCAGCTTAAGTGCCATTACAGTTTGTAAAAACCACCGGCAGCATCAGCAGCAACAAACCAACCCCTATTTGCAAAATAAACTTTTATAACGTTTGAGAAAACATAAATCTTTTATTTTTCCTACTTACGTTAAACCAATACACCAAGTAAGTGCATCCTGCATTTTTTGTATTCCCAAAGTTATTTATATATGTACATACATACACACGTATAAATAACTTTGGTTTCTATTTCTTTCAACCCCGTTGAAAGACAACAGCAAAAACAAAACCCAACAAATTTCCAAGCATAAAGCTAGAAATTTGTTTATGGCCCTTTTAAACCTTTATTGTACCAGTGATACAATAATTTTAGAACACATATAAACATTTTTATATTTCTTTTTTTGTAAATATCAAAATTTTAACTATAAATTTATACAAATCACAAATAAATATTAATAAGTATTGTTGTTTTATTAGTTGCATATTATAGTAACAAAACAAGACAAAAACAGTACGGTTTCATGCAACTCTGTGTGAAAATTGTCAGCAAGTGAAAAGAACAATCTAAATAAAATTTTATAACATATATTGTTTAATGCGGTTGATTTGCGAAAGTGAATAAAAATATTTTATTTAATTTATTATTTTCCTTACCTATAATTTCCGCGCATTCTCACTGCTAGCGGTTAATATAAACAAATTAAACAATTCATATTTATTTGTGATTTCCGCGCAATTTATTAAATTGTCAGCGGTATAATAACAAACTTGGTTCACATTACGTGAAATTATTAATAATTTATAATATAATATACTTATAAAAAGTAATTTCCGCGCATTTAAGGTGCCAGCGGTTTATTTATAAATTTAAAAGGAAAAATAAAATATTAAAGTTCACATTACGTGAATTTAATTCCATAATTTTTTAGTTTACTAAAAATAAGAATTGCTATTAAATTGCATTTATTTAGTAGTGAGTAATTACACTTTTTTGTTTACAAAACATTGCTTTATTGTTACTATTTGTGGCAATTACAAGCTATCTCAGCCAGCTAACATTTCAAAATCTTTAGCAATAATATTATCAAAAATTCCGCTTTGTAACGCAATTGCGGTTATATATCATTTAAAATATTGTATTATCGCATTAATAACATAATACATCAATATGGGTAGTCAAGCTCATTCGAAATTTGTCATCGAAACAGATAACTTGTTTGATGAATGCGAAAACTTCGCGAAATTGAATGTTGAGGATTTGACAGAATCCTTAGTAGAAGCGAAACTGGAATCCTTAGAAGAGGATTGGAAAACCATCCGAATTTCCTATGAGACAATTTATAGTACTTTAGATTCTGTAATATCTCAGGAATTTAAGGAATTGGCACGAACTAGATTCAGGGAATGTAAAGAAAAGTATCAGTGGACGAAGGCAAATATGAACGACCTTCTGAAGGCCGCAAAGGGTTCAGTAAATACACAGAACGGTCCACAGCATTCTTCTATTTTGGGTAACTCCACATTCTTTCCAACAAATACTACATTTGACCTGTCTGAAATTGGTGTCCGAGTACCGGCTTGTGACATGAAGGTTTTTAATGGTAGTTATGAGGAATGGCCATCCTTTAGGGATATGTTTTCAGTACTTTATCATACTAATCCAAGAGTCTCCAAGGTTGAAAAGTTTTTCCATTTACTTAATAAAACTTCTGGAGATGCCTTAGCAATAATACAAAAATATCCCTTAACGGAACAAAATTATTTAGCGGCCTGGAATGCTTTAAAAGCAAGATATGAGAATAAGAAATTTTTGGTTGAAATTCAACTAAAAGCTCTTTTTAACATAGAGCCCGCTACTAATGAAACTAGCAATGATATTAATCGAATAAGGACAACTATATGTGATTGCCTTGCGATGTTAATAGGTCATGGTATTCGTGTTGATCAATGGGATCCAATTTTGGTATATTTGTGTAGTAGTAAATTACCAATACAGACAATTACTGCCTGGGAGGAATCTTTAGAAAGTGATTCCGAAATGCCATCCTGGATTCAGATGGATAATTTCTTAAAAAGTAGACATCGGGTAGTTGAAAGGATAGAGAGAGCACGTGAGCAAATTCATGTGAATGAAAGTAGTCATAAGAGTGATTCGAAACCGGGAACTAGTAGAAATAATACTGGTAAAAATTCGATTCAGCGATCAGGTTCGAATAATCAAAACTCCTGTCGATTATGCAACGAGAATCATAATCTCAGAATATGCAAAAGGTTTTCAGACTTTAATGTCAGACAACGAATTGACTATGTAGAACGGAACAATATATGTAGCAACTGTCTATCACTAACTCACGTCAGCAAGGATTGTAAGAGTATATTCCGCTGTACGCAATGTAAAAATAAACATCACAGCTTATTACATTTGAATCAAAACGATAATAGTGAACAGATTAGAAGAAGTAATCAGGGTGGAAATAGACCGGTAAATTCGTTTCATACGGAATCAACACAACCGATAAATGATATAACATCGGGAAATGTTGATGTTGATTTACAGTGCCCTTCGTGCAGTAATGCAACTCCGACGAATGTCCAAACTCATTTGTCGGTTAATCATGACGATATTTTGCTACCAACTGCTTTGGTGCAAATTAATCATTTGGGTGATAAATTTACGGTTAGAGCACTGATTGACTCTGCATCGAAAAGGTCTTTCTTGACTGAACGAATTCAAAATAGGTTGAATTTGAAAACAGAATCTGCAAATTTCGAGATATGTGGATTAGGAGGTACAATAGTTGCTAATTCGAAGAAACTTTGTAACATAACATTATGTGCAGAGAAACATAATTTTAAGCTTGATACTCAAGCTGTGATTGTTTCAAACTTAACGAGTTTGATGCCATCAGCCTCAATTTCTAATCCTAATCTCACCGAGATTAGTGACTTAAAATTGGCGGATCCAACATTTTATGTTTCTTCTCATATTGACTTGTTATTGGGAAGCGACGTCATACCATATATTTTGCTTGAGGGAATTCGAAAAAATATTTTGGGAAATATGATTGCACAGAACTCAGTTTATGGTTGGTTTATTTATGGCCCATTCAAGATAAACTCGCTTTCACTCGTTGCGGTCGATGTAAGTGAAAAGGCAAAAGAGGAAATCGATATAGGTATTCAGCTTAGGAAATTTTGGGAAACAGAAGAGATTTCCAATAATTCTGTCTTATCCGAAGAAGACAAAATTTGTGAGAAACTTTTTGAGAAAACCACTTTTCGACGAGAAGATGGGCGATATGTGGTAAAATTACCATTCAGGCAAGAGTTTCCTAAATCAATATTTTTGGCTTCATCTCGCTATCAAGCAAGGAAGCAATATATTCATATGGAAATGAATTTGGAAAAAAAATCCTACCTTAATATTTATAATGACATTTTGAGGGAATATATTGATTTGGGTCATATGCAAAAATGTAATTCTGCCGAAATAAATGAAAATGGTAAATATTTCTCGTACTATTTGCCTCATCATGCAGTTTTCCGACCTGAGAGTGCTTCAACGAAAGTCCGAGTAGTTTTTAATGGATCACGTAAAACACAAAGTTCATATTCATTAAATGATATTTTATATAGTGGGCCAACTCTTCAGTCAGATCTTATGACTATAATTTTGAATTGGCGGAAGTATAAGTTTGTTTTCAATGGTGATATTGAAAAAATGTATCGTCAAATAATGATTAATGATAAACCCTATCAGAGAATATTGTTCCGCAATACCAATACAGGCAACATAGAAGATTATGAATTAGCTACGGTAACTTTTGGTATAAATTGTGCACCTTTCTTAGCAATTCGAACACTTCTACAGTTAGCAGATGACACGGAAACTAATAATCCTTTATCGTCAAGAATATTGAGAAATGAGACATATGTAGATGATGTGTTATCAGGGGGACATACTTTGGAAACAGCAGTAGAGTCTCAGAGACAGTTGTGCACCGCACTTAATTCTGCTGGCTTCCCATTGAAGAAAATAACTGCAAATCATCCACTATTATTGGAACACATTCCAAAAGATAATCTTTTGAATGACGATTTCTTAAAATTTAAGGATTCAAGTTCCACAAAGACTCTTGGAATTCGTTGGAACGCTATGAGTGATTCTTTTAGTTACAAAATGGAGGAAATTTGTATAGGAAATACGGTAACGAAACGCCAAATCTTATCTTGCGTGGCGAAATTTTTTGACCCGGCAGGATGGCTAACGCCTATAATTATTCAAGCCAAAATTCTCCTTCAGGAATTATGGCAAGATGGTGTCGAGTGGGACGAGAGTGTTAAGTCACATATTTTTATAAAATGGAACATTTTTATCGAAAATGCCCAATATATTGAAGAAATAAAAATACCACGCTGGGTTAATTTTCAACCTGAAAACTTTATTCAGTTGCATGGTTTTTGTGATGCCTCAGAGAGAGCATACTGTGCCGCTCTTTACATAAGATCTGAGAATCCGAACAATAGAAGCACACATTTATTAGTGGCTAAGAGCAAGGTAGCACCGTTACAAAAACTTAGTCTTCCACGTTTGGAATTGTGTGGCGCTTTACTACTTTCCAAGTTAGTAAGGCATGTCTTATTTAATAACTTGTTCCCAAGTTCATCCGTTCATTTGTGGACTGACTCCACCATTGTTCTTGCATGGCTTCAGAAACATCCATCTTCGTGGAAAACTTTTGTAGCCAATAGAACTTCTAAAATTATTGAAAATGTTGGGGATGCCACATGGAGACACGTATCCACTTCCGAAAATCCGGCCGATCTCGGAACAAGAGGATGCAAGCCACAGGAGTTATTGAATAATCCATTATGGTGGCATGGACCAATTTGGCTTCTTAGTTCTCAAGAACATTGGCCAACTTTTAGCCAACCATTCCAAGAACCCCCAGAACAAAGGAAAAGAATAGAAGTTAATTGCATAACCGATTCAGTCCATTCCTCGCCTTCCAACAATGCTTCAAATGCTCAAAATATATTGACTAATGACAAATCTCCACCTTCAAGGTGTCAGATTACGCGAGCAAAAAGAGAAATTGGTGATGAATTCTATATAATCAACAGTTTCACAAGATATCACCGAGCACTTCGCGTGATAGCCTATGTTTATCGTTTCTGCAGTTTAGCCTCCAACAAGAGTACAAATCGAGCTGAACCTTTAACGCAGAACGAGCTCAATAGATCTAAGATCGCATTAATTCGATTAACTCAAAGAGCTTATTATGCTGACGAATATAAAGATTTGTCCAACTTCAAATCTATCTCAAAAAAAAGCTCGTTAATAACATTAAACCCTTTCCTAGACTCAAACGGACTTCTAAGAGTTAACGGTCGCTTAGTTAATTCATCTTTGAGCTATGAGGAAAAATTCCCAATAATCATTCCATACAAATCAAACTTATCCGAAATGATTCTTGATTTTATGCACAAGAATCTAATGCACGCTGATATCTCTCTTATGATGAGTATGGTGCGATACCAATTCTATATACCCGCCCTAAAGAGAGCAGTTAAAAAATGCGTGAACAAATGCTTGACGTGCGTTCGTTATAAACAGAAAGTCTTATCTCAGATAATGGCAGCCTTACCAGCTGAGAGAACTACGTTCTCCTTACCGTTTACCTTTACTGGTGTAGACTTTGCTGGTCCGTTTCAGATAAAAGCCGGCCATTTGAGAAATTCTCCATACATGAAAGGCTACGCCTGTATATTTGTATGTTTTGCTACTCGGGCTATACACCTAGAACCATGTTCTAATCTTTCATCTGAGGCTTTTCTGGCCACATTTGATAGGTTCGTCGGAAGACGAGGGTTACCGAAACGTTTGATGTCTGACAACGGTACCAACTTCGTAGGCGCAAGTAAAGCATTGCTTGCTGAATATGCGATGTTCTTAGAGAAAGCTTCAAAGGACATATCTGAAAGATATGCTCTCCACGGCTTCGAGTGGAAATTCATTCCCCCTAGTGCACCGCATATGGGAGGCCTGTGGGAAGCTGGAGTTAAAAGCTTCAAGCTTCACTTTAGGAAGGTTGTAGGAAATCAAAAATTTAATTTCGAAGAATTCTCTACTCTTTTAGTTAGAATTGAAGGCGTTCTTAACTCTCGTCCTTTATCTCCGATGACCGAGGACCCTGAGGATTTAAACGTATTAACTCCCGGACACTTTCTACGAGGTGCGCCTATAATGGTTCCACCGGAAATGGCAGAGGATGACTTAAATATTTCCCTTCTTAACCGATGGGAGAAACTAAAGGCTCTTCACCATCGATTTGCGCAAAGATGGAAAGCAGATTATTTACAAGAACTGCACAAACGCTACAAATGGCGTTGTCCAAAGAAGGAATTGATTGTAGGAGATTTCGTCATAATAAAGGATGAACTACTTCCTCCTAGTGACTGGCGTTTGGGTCGCATTGAGAATATTTATCATGGATCTGATAAACGAGTGAGAGTAGCTGATATTCGAACCCAATATGGTTTGGTTACTAGGCCTATTGTAAAACTTTGTTGGTTGCCAATCTCGGATAAGTAGCTTATTTCTCTGTTTTTACTATTATATGTCCTCATATGTAATCACTATTTCAAATATTGTTTACCTAATTTCCTTTTTTTTCTCCTTGGTTTTCCCCTTTTTTTGTGTATTTTCAGATAAAAATGGACCCCATTAGACGCGCGGAAATCTGCTTGATTTGCTTTCAAGCCCATCAACTAGGTTCTTGCAGAATCTTTAAAGGGTTTTCGGTCCGTCAACGTGCGTACAGTGTGAGAGTTCACAGGTACTGTTCCAACTGCCTATCACAAGGCCACCACGTAAGGGACTGTAATTCAACTACCGCATGTGGTCGATGTGGACAGAAACATCACACTCTACTCCACAAGGAACGACGTGTGGAGTCTGATGTAGTTCCCCCAACTCAAAGGCGCTCTGTCCAAGATCGGCTACAGATCCATAATCGTGTAACTTCACCTCAACCACTGCAGAGGTTGCAACGCACTGCGCGTCGAGTAGCTGACGATGAAGTCCACCAGCGCACCCGTGACAACAGTCGAGAGTCGGAGGCCCTTCAAGTTCTAACCTCACGGCAAAGGCGCTCACGAAGGAGGCCTAATATGTTGCAGCGACAATTGGAACAGCAAGCCGTCGGACAGGCCACAACCCACCAGCTGCTTCGTCAAATGGTCGCCACAATGAACCGCCTAAGCGAAGCCATTTTAGTTGCACCCGTGCAAGGGGGCCGGCATGTCGAGGCCCAGGACGAGCCCAGCGATGACGACTTACTTGACATCGATATGGAGCCTCTCCTATAAATAATGTGACCCTCGCTCGCTATGCCTCTGGTTCTTTTGCACTATTGTGAATGGCGCTTAGGAAGATTGACAGTTGACAATTTAAGTCCTGTCAATCAGCTTAAGCGCCATTACAGTTTGTAAAAACCACCGGCAGCATCAGCAGCAACAAACCAACCCCTATTTGCAAAATAAACTTTTATAACGTTTGAGAAAACATAAATCTTTTATTTTTCCTACTTACGTTAAACCAATACACCAAGTAAGTGCATCCTGCATTTTTTGTATTCCCAAAGTTATTTATATATGTACATACATACACACGTATAAATAACTTTGGTTTCTATTTCTTTCAACCCCGTTGAAAGACAACAGCAAAAACAAAACCCAACAAATTTCCAAGCATAAAGCTAGAAATTTGTTTAAAAATATTTAAAGGGATATATCTATAACTTAAGAGTGATACATTAAATATTATTATTTACTAATTTTCGTTTCATTTATCTAATATCAACCATAACTAAATTAATTCATGTAAATTGAAATGGTAAGTTAGTATTAGGGGTTCCTAGCATTTCATGTACGGGTGAACAGGAGCCAAGGTTGACTGCAAAATGTCATACCAGGGGAGGGCAACCCGTGAAGGTCATAACATCTGTTCCTTCAAAGACTCTAAAGATCAGTCAAATGCATAGATTGCCTGTCATTGCTGTCATTTGTCCGTCCGATTAAAAGAATTTCCATTTCCTAAGTGTTCTAGTGAGTGTTATGTGTTTCTATTTAATTTGTTCAATCTGGCACGAACAATTTAAATGTGACCAAACTGTTGTGGAAAGAACCTACCCTATCCGACGAGCTAGCGTCGTGCAACCACCAGCGTGCCATCTCCACACTTAGTAAAGGTTTGTCACATTTTGGCGCACAACGTACGAGCATTTTTTAAAAAATGCTATATTTTACAATATATTAATGTTTATTTAATTAACGCAAGTCCCGGAAGGTGTCATATTTATAACACCATGCCTGTGTTGCGGCGTTTATTTTGTAAGCATTAACATATTGAGGAGCTAATCAAGTCGAATCTAAATGTTTTTGTTAAAGTATGTCGTAAACCATACGACTAAATGTCTAGAGTTTATTTTCGACTCTAATAAATTCCTTTTGATGAGATTTGAAAAGTTTTCTTTCTGTTGTATTGTCCTGTGAAAGTAGTTTATATCCATTTATGACAGCAAAATCTAATAAGAAAACAACACTCATTATCTTTTCAATCTATGCAAACAAAATTTATTTAATTTTCCAAAGGAAAACCCCAATAATATTTATATTTTTTTAAATTATACAGTTTTCATATTATTTAAAAATGTGATAAAAACTGAAACAAAAATTTAAAAATAAACTGATCCCAAGAGTCAAACATAAAAAAACTACCAGTATCATCATCATCGATTTACATCAACCAGTTGCTTTTTGAATTTTTTGGAAAAAAAAAATTTTCGATTGTTATTTAAAATTTTTTTTTTTTTAAATTTAAATTTAAAAAAAAATTTTTTTTTTAAATTTTAAATTTTTTTTTTGTTTTTTCAATTTTTTTAAAAAAAAAAAAAAAATCGGGTTCAAAATTTTTTTTCCCGATTTTGACCCATTGTAGGTCCAACTTACTATGGTCTTATATACGTCGTTGCAAATGTCTTTGAAATATCTATCATTAGATATCCATATTGTCTATATTAATGTCTTAGTAATCCAGATATACAGTGGTGGCCAGGAATTTAAGACAAAAATTGTTTGCTAAATTCCATGTAATTGACAATTATTTTTTCAAATATTTCCACAAATATGTATGCATGAGGACTGTTTTAACACACAAGTGTGTTTTATTCGACTGTGTCAATTCATACATATTCACCATGAACACATAAAATTTGTCTACAACTTGACCAAAAATATTTTTTTTTAAATAAACATATTTTCTCACATGTATATCATTATAATTTTATTATTATAAAATATTCGGACCAAATTTCGTATTTTTAGTTCCAATAGTTTCGGTCATATCATGTTATTAACAGCGGATGTTCGCTGAGGTGGGTCAACGTATTTCCACATATCTTTGTCCATATATGTTGTATCGATTTTTCCAAACATTTTTCAGAAACTAGAAACATTAATAATAAATTTCATACCCTTAGAGGACCTTTTATTTTGGCTCCATCGCACTTAAAATTCAGTTGATGAAAAAAATTCAAGTATTTGTCTTAAATTCGTGGCCACCACTTTAGGTAAAAAAATAGGTAAAAAATCGAGGTTGTCTTGGTTTTTTCCTCATATCTCAGCCATTTGTGGACCGATTTTGCTAAATTCTCGCAAAATTCTCGAAAGCATGTCTGACAGAATTATTGAAGATTTGGATCCCGAAGATATCTGGGGTCTTCAGAAAACTGATTTCAACAGACAGACAGACAGACGGACATGGCTTAATCGACTCCGCTATCTATAAGGATCCAGAATATATATACTTTATAGGGTCGGAAATGAAAAATGTAGAAATTACAAACGGAATGACAAACTTATATATACCCTTCTCACGAAGGTGAAGGGTATAAAAATGAGAAAATTATTCATTTATAAACAATAACACTTATCGAAACTAACATATTATATTGTTATTGAATTATACTAAAACTTTTAAAATTTATTAGTAGATTTTAAAATTACTAAAAAAAAAAAAACTATACGAACGTGACTGAAAAATGATCGTTACACATATTTTATTTTTTTCAAATCTAAATATTCCCTTAATAAGAATTAATGAAAATATTCTTATATAAAATTTTAGAATTTTTTTCCCATTATAATTTATAATTCTTTCCATATCCTAATAATCAAACTTTTTCACACTTGGTCGTTAAGTCTTTTGTTTCATTTGTTTATTTACTAATAGAAGCGTTTAATGCCATGTTTCCACGGCAGTCTGAATTACTTAATTCGCGTTTTGAATTACGATTGCGAATCAACCTGTTTACACAACAACATTCGTAATTCAGCTTGACATTTTATTTATTTCTTCTTGTTTTTTTTTCTTCTGTTTACACGTTTTGTTTTTTTGTTTATTTTGTTTGGTGCGAATTTTAAATTTGTAATTTGGCAATGGATAAAAAAGGTAAGTAAAAACATAAAATTGTAGCATTATTAATTAAAAAAATATAATTTAATTATTATTTTCATTATTAGAAAAAAGAAAAAGTGCAAGTAATTGGGACCAGGGCAGCGAGCGGGCTTTATTACAGGTGTGGGCTGAAAGAATGGCAGAGCTGCTACTTCTACAAATGAATTTAACTTTAATCAGACTTTTTATTTCTTTTAATTTATTTATTTAATACAAAAATATTTTTCTTTATTTTGTTTTGTTTTGACATTTTTGTTTGGATAGCTGATTTTGATACATAAATAATCGATAAAAATTAGAGATGACAGTCATTCGTTTGTAATTCATAAGGTAATTCAAACTGAATTACGTACGAACAAGGTAATTCGCACTTGAAATTTTGTATGGCGAATCATGTAATTCAGTTCGTAATTGGGGGTTGAATGACGAATGAGAGCGTGAATGACGAATAATGCCGTCGTGTGAACATGGTATAATAATACAAGATTTTTTTCTTCGAATTTTTATATTAAATAGTTTTGTTAGATTCATTTTCATATTTTTTCATTTCATTTATTTCTGTAATATTAAGCCTAAATGGCCAAAATAATAAAAAAAAAATTCTGTAGGAAATTAGTTTTTAGATTTTTCTAGAATTTTTTTTGCTGGCACATAGTTAAAATTTTACATCACGTTAAACTCGCTAGAAAACTAAACAGCAACTCCGTGGGTTCGGTCTAGTAAGGGGAGAATCAGATTTTATGATTAAATAAAAGAATACACCAATGTGTAAAGTCTAACCACCAAATTTACGGCAACTAAGTTTAATAACTATTTTTCCCATCTCATTATTTCATTATAATGATAAATAACAATAGTTCTTTTAAAATTCCTAGCATGCTATCAAACAAACAAAATCGAATATGCTAAAACTTAGAAGACCTTATAAATGATTGTATGATTTCAATCAAACTGTAACTAACTTATTATACATCCCATAAAACCAATATTTTACTTTCTACAATTTTGCTTTATCAAATTAGAATTCACTCGATCTTTGAATGGTACAATATTTCGTTAATTCGAATCGATGATAAAGTGAATTAAAATATGTTTTTATTCACCATTATTTTGTTCTTAAACATTTTAAGGCCTTATTCATAAACAATTTTTAAATTTAAACAACGTTTTAAAATCAAATTTTGTATAGACATTTTGCTTTAAAACATTGTTTACGTTTAAGTTTCTTTTTATGAATATGGGGTGACAAAATAAATGAAACAATTTTTTTTTAGATATTTAGATATTTGGTAATTGATTTCAACTAAGGAAAAATTGGACAATTCGAGAAATACAATAACTAATCTAGTACCAATAAAAAAATATCATAGTTTCAAAATAATTAGATCATCTAAACACCCTATTAAACTGAGTAAACAATCTCAATTAACATACATAATTTAAAGCTGAATAAATTTAAACATTATTTATGAACATTTTGGTTTAAAAATTTACTCACCAGTTCATAAAGCTGCTATTAGATTCTATAATGTAAATCGTACGTAGACATCTTATACGAAAATGTGTGGATACCGGTGAAAGATTTTCATTAGTTCAGTAAATATATAAATTTTAAGGAAAAAGTAAGTAAAATAATATATTCATTCGGTACTTTACTCTTATAGATAGACCCAATAAAGTGTTGTCACAAGCCATGTAGTTAGTTGAAGATATGAAAAACATCTATGGAGGGAAAAATTGTTTAGGTATGAGGGACAAATAAATATCAGTTAACATTTCTCAGACTTACCACAACTGTTATTCAACATCTTCCAAGTTCTATTATAACCGTAATAGAAAACCAAAACATACTTTAACGTCCAGTATTGAGTTCAATGACACTGTAAACACATAAAATATTCACATAATTTATTAAAATCAATCGATATTTATATTAGCTATTTACGCATCACCGGCTGTTAGCCTTTTGTTTATTTTCCTTGACGACCTTGAAATAACATAAACACACTTTACATGTACACTAGAGTGACAGCCGATTTTTTTTTTAGATTTCAAAGAGTGCCGGGTGGAATATTGTGACACTAGGCCTAAATATTAAGTGCTGAAAATTTGAGCCAAATCGGACAACGATTTCTGGGCGCGCATCGAGGTCAAAGTTCAGATATATGCAAAATTTTACTGTTAATATGGAATAAATAGGTGAAACTCGTTAACTTTCTGCATTGTTTTCTAGAAATATGTAGATTTATTTATATTAATGAATATTACATAAAAAAAAATTTTGGAAATTAACCCTGTATCTCTTTTGGTTCAAAATGACCCAAAAATTGTATTATCGCCAAAATTAGAGAAAAATGCAAATTTTTCAGTTTTTGAAAAAATGTTGCTACTAAATAAATACTTTTGCAATTGAATGCAAAAGAATCGAAATATGTACGTAATTATCGTTGTAATGAGATATAAATGACAAAATTTGATTAAAAAATTTTAAAGTTATTACAAATTCGGCAGACCATTAACGTGTTTCAGGCCACTTGAACAAAAAATTTAGGAAAACAATTAAGATATTTTGAGAAAAATTAAAATAAAAGCCCATTTTTACTTAAAATATGTCCATATTTACTTGTATATGAGTTTTTGTCTTCGTAGGATACCGTTAACCTATTCGCAGGTATGGCCAAAAAAAATAATTTTTTTTAACGGCATTTTGAAATTTTTAAAAATTTTGTTAAACAAATTTCAGATTTTTGAAATCATCACATTGGGGTATATTGAGATCAAAATAGGGAATAAAAATATGAAAAAATTATGTCAATACCTCTTACAGTTTTTCCGTACCTGCGATTTAAATTTTCCGATTTTCAAGAAAAACTAATTTGTTGTCCATATTTAGGCGAATGAGCCCAATTTCCTCACTGTTATAAATTTTAAGTAAAACTTATTCATAGTATTATAATCCTGGTAATTTTAAATATGGTCTGAAAGTTTTACTAAAATCGGAAAACGTTAACCTTTAAATCGTAAAGGTCAAAGGTCAAATTTTTCAATATTTTGAATTTCTAATGAAAAGATAGCGAAATGTTATATATTTTTGGGACGATTTTAATGCAACTTAAGGAAAATATAACATAAAGTCCAGAATTTAAAATAACAGCACAAAAATGGAAATTAACCCTTAGCAGCACTTGGGGTCCAAATTACCCTCAACTTTTAAAATCACGAAAAACACATCCATTTTGACCCCAAGTCCTCTTAAAGGTTAAAATCCATTTTTTCACTGTTGTTGTAAATGCTATACCCCAATATATATTTTCCTCAAGTTTCATGAAAATCGGCACAAAAATATATATCTTTTCATTAGAAATTCCAAATATTGAAAAATTTGACCTTTGACCTTCACGATTCAAAGGTTATCGTTTTCCGATTTTAGTAAAACTTTCAGAACATATTTAAAATTACAAGGACTATAATATTATGAATAGGTTTTACTTAAAATTTATAACAGTAAGGAAATTGGACTCATTCGCCTAAATATGGACAAAAAATTAGTTTTTCTTGAAAAACGCAAAATTTAAATCGCAGGTACGGAAAAACTGTAAGAGGTATTGACATAATTTTTTCATATTTTTATTCCCTATTTTGATCTCAATAAACCCCAATGTGATGATCGCAAAAATCTGAAATTTGTTTAACAAAATTGTTAAAAATTTCAAAATGCCGTTAAAAAAAATTATTTTTTTTTGGCCATACCTGCGAATAGGTTAACGGTATCCTACGAAGACAAAAACTCATATACTAGTAAATATGGACATATTTTAAGTAAAAATGGGCTTTTATTTTAATTTTTCTCAAAATATCTTAATTGTTTTCCTAAATTTTTTGTTCAAGTGGCCTGAAACACGTTAATGGTATGGCGAATTTGTAATAACTTTAAAATTTTTTAATCAAATTTTGTCATTTATATCTCATTACAACGATAATTACGTACATATTTCGATTCTTTTGCATTCAATTGCAAAAGTATTTATTTAGTAGCAAAATTTTTTCAAAAACTGAAAAATTTGCATTTTTCTCTAATTTTGGCGATAATACAGTATTTGGGTCATTTTGAACCAAAGGAGATACAGGGTTAATTTCCAAAATTTTTTTTAATGTAATATTCATTAATATAAATATATCTACATATTTCTAGAAAACAATGCAGAAAGTTAGCGAGTTTCACCTATTTATTCCATATTAACAGTAAAATTTTGCATATATCTGAACTTTGACCTCGATGCGCGTCCAGAAATCGTTGCCCGATTTGGCTCAAATTTTCAGCACTTAACATTTAGGCCTAGTGTCACAATATTCCACCCGGCACTCTTCAAAATTTTAATAAAAAATTTTTTACATACAACTGATTGTCACTCTAATGTACACAAGCGTTTCAAGTTCAAGGTCTCGTTTTAGTTAACTTCTTTAGTTTAATTTTGTTTACATCCAGTATAATTATGGTACACCAAGACGTTCCCGAACTTCGTCTAGTTCCCAACGTTTGTTTCTCCGCAGGCTGCGAAACAAAAGCAGGCTTTGTGACGGTAACGTCTCCTCTTTAAAAATATAGAGCAATTTAACACTTTTACCATTAAAAAGATTTTTTTTCAAAACTTTTAGTTTTATATTTTCATTTGTCAAAGTAAACAAATAAACAAGAATCAGCGTGTATGTAACTCTACACAAATGTTTACATTTTTATTGAGACCTATACAAAAGGTTAATGACGTACAGAGGGCAGTGGCGTTTTATGACAAAGTAAAAAGTGTCATTCACAATAATGAACCTGACATAAAATGACCTGGAATGACCTTAAAGTGATATTGAAAAACAGGAAAATGAAAAGCTAGAGGGGAGTTAGGGGAATTGTGCGTATACCTAGGCTTAAACACGCACTTTCCAAAATTACATAGATCATTACACCATTAAGTAGCGAAGTGTGTGCTTGCCCAAGTATAATATAAAAATCGTATAGAAACAAACATATTGTGTTACTTACATTAGTTACAATTTTACTTTATTTAAATAAATTCAATTCAATTCTTTATTTATAATAATATTTGTACAAAGGCATATATATATATACAATATTCCATTTTTAAATATAGAGAGTTTAGATATACATATATAAATCTTTTCATCTCTAAAATAGTATTTTGTCTAACTAAAACATAACAGTTTCAATCAAGAGGAAAAATTAAAAAAACACCCATTTAAATGTAAACAAAAAAAATATTTTATAAAGTAAAACTTAAAAACCTAAAGGAGAAATAAAAAAAAAACTAAATTAAAGGTGATATCATATTGTTGATATGCTGATATTGAGAAAACTGACATCTCTGGTCAAAATTGTTTTTAATGCGTTGTAATTTTTCGTCTACCATTTCTTATATTGTGCAGTCTCCAAGTTGAAAAATGCCATGGGAGGCAGAGTAGCAAGCCGTAACGGCGCGACCTGCGGCTAGCCGAGCAGCCGCTAAATTTTCACGAGCCGCGCTGAAACTACCGGCTCATCGGCGGCTTATTTTCTAGCTGATTTCATCGGCTGAGTCGATTTTTAAGTACTTTTATGTAAACGGCTTAACCGATTTGCTTGAAATTTTTACAGTATATTTATGTATGTCTGGAAGGAGCTATAGGCTACTTTTTGTTTTGAAATTTTAAGTGGGCGTGGTACCTCCCATACAAAGTTAATTTTAAAAATCAAATATTTAGGAAACTATAATAGCTATAGTCCTCAAATTTTGCATGAGCAATTCCACTGTTTGTTTAAATATTTGCGGCAAAAATGGGAGTAGTAGCCACAGAGGGCGAGGCACCTCCCATATGATGATTATTTAAAAAATCTAATATATGGGGATACAATAAGAGATAGAATCCGTACATTTTGTACGGATATTCTACCATCAATTTTAATATTTAGGACAAGAATGGGCGGACTAAAATAGTGGGCGTGACACCTTCCAAACAATCTAAATACTAAAATTCATATCTATCTGTATAATTGTAGTATGTAAAGCGTTCAAATTGTGTATGAACTACATATTTACGCCAAAAATGGGCAAAATAGCAACAGTGGGCGTGGCACCTCCCATAGATGTGATGAACAATTATATATAGGGACAGCTATAGCAGCTATCAATATTAATATTTAGTACAGAAATGCGCGGACTACCAAAAATATTAAGTAATTGTTAAAATTTGTATGTATACATTTGAAACCCTTATATACATATATATAAAGTCAATGTGTGTTTGTTTGTATGATTGTTTGCGTATTTGTAATGGCACTCGACTTACAGTAAGGCAATTAATGAACAACAAATTTGCGGACTAAATCTAGAAAATTCATTTTTTTCACATGAACAGAAACTAATTTTAGATAGACTAAATATATTGTAAATCTTTACGGTACGGGTAGCGAAGCACACTGGGTTTTAGCTAGTCATATATAAATAGGCCACACGTTTTTTTGTGGTATACTTTTAAGTATGTTATTGTACACCGATATTGATTAAACATATATGGTTTCAAAGGTTATTTTCTCTAGATGTGCACAATATAATTTTTTTTTAAAAAAAATCTTTTCATAAAAGTGGTAAAAAGCGTTTTAAATTTGCTTGAAAAACAACAACAACATGTTTATACACATCTAAATACACGTGTATTTGTACACAAACGTGAAAAATATTTTTGTGTATACTCAAAAGTAACTGTATATTTTCGTTATTAGTGGTCGAATTTTGACCACCAGGCGATCCTAGTCTTATATATAAATAGGCCACACGTTTTTTTGTGGTACACTTTTAAGTATGTTTTTGTCCACCAATATTGATTAAAAAAGGTTTAAAAGGTTTTTTCTCTAGATGTGCACAATATAAAAAAATATTTAAAAATTCTTTCCATAAAAGTGGTAAAAAGTGTTTTAAAAGTGGTCGAATTTCGGCCACCAGGCGATCCTAGTATCACTAAATACAACTAGTATTAAAATACTAAAATATTTTTTTTTCAATTATTTTAAATTTTACCAGGCTAGAAGAGGAATAATTATATATCCCAGGAAAAAATTATTAGTAGTACACCCGTACCTGGTATATATATTACTGGAAATAATACAATATATATTTTTGGAACAAATTAAAATTCCTATAACACTTTGCATTTTCTCTATTGCCGGGTATCGGAGAAAATATAAAGCAAAAATAAAAATGTTATTATTAAACAGTGAGAAATATATTTTTGAAGATGATTTCTGGATATACTGAATGATTTTAATATTGTTTTATTTTTCAACCGTATTAATATGCAGGATTTAATATTGAATATTTCCTCTGATAAATGTCTCTAAATTTCGGTATATAACCGAATTATATATCGAAAACAATTCCGTTTTATAAAATAGTAAAAAATAGACATTGCTATATAAAAGCAATACATGCTAATTAAAAAAAGTTTCATTAAAGTCGGCGCAGCCGAACAAATATTTAAGCCGGTAAAGACTCGGCGTTAAGCCGATAAGCCGCCGCCGCCGACCATTTCTACCCCTTCAGCCGCCGCCGAAAAAAATAAGACGGCTTGCTTCTCTGATGGGAGGTTGTATATCATTTTGAGTAATTTGTTTTGTGCTATTTGTAGAGTTTTAATATGCGTCTTCGCTATATTTGACCAGACTGGAGCACCGTAGAACATTATTGAGTGAAATATAACTTTAAATATTATAATTTTGTTTTCGCAGCTTAATTTTGATTTTTTGTTAATAAAAGGGTATAATATTCTTGTGGCTATATTGATTTTGTTGATGGTATAAGAAATATGTTCAATTTTGTATCCAATAATACTCCTAAATATTTAACTTTTGGTTCCCATAAGATATCAGATGTTTGAAATTGTATACATCGCTGTGGGGTATAGCATTCCTTTCTTCTCCTTGTGAAATATATGGCCTGAGTTTTTGAGCAGTTTATGGTTATTTTCCATTTAGTTAAATAATTACGCACAATTTCTAATGATGAATTTAGATTGTTAATTATATCCTCGGCTAACTCTCCAGAGCATAATAAGGCAGTATCGTCAGCAAATATGGATGTATTGCAACCATTTAACTCTGGAAAATCTGAAGTGTAGATGTTATATAAAATGGGTGAAAGACAGGAGCCCTGAGGGCAACCAGCAGTAATAGTGAGCTTATTTGAGGAACAATTTCCTAGATGTACGATTTTTAAGAAAACTTTTAATTATTTTAATAAGGTGTGTGGGAAAGTTTGCATTACCCATTTTAAATAGAAGGGCATCGTGCCAAACTGAGTCAAATGCAGCTTTTACATCTAATAATACCATACCCGTTGAAATGCCATTATTAAAGTTTGACTTTACTATGTTCTTGATTCTTAATATTGCATGCAGTGTTGCCACCAAGACAATTATAAACTACACATGCCTCATGCCTAAATTACACATACGAGACAAAATTACACATGTAATTTTCGTGATTTCAAGAGGAGAAATTGTCTAAAATTGTCATGAATATAAGTAGTATAAATATGGGGTTTCTGTCGTGATTTAGAGGAATTTTTTTCCTCTAAACTGGCAGTGAAGAGGAATATTGAAAAATTGTTATGAGGAATTTTTGGCAGAGAAGAGGAATATTGAAAAATTTGATGAGGAATTTTTGGCAGAGAAAAAGGCAGCGAAAATTTGATGACGAGGAATTGTTGGCAGAGAAAAAGGCAGCGAAAATTTGATGACGAGGAATTTTTGGCAGAGAAAAAGACAGCGACAATTTGGAAATTTTTGTTTTCTTGCTTCAGGTAATTTGAGTAATGTATAAAAATGCTTTGTGTGTTGTATTGTGTGGAGTTGATTTGGTTTTTTTATTTCATTAGTTTTGTTGTACTATTGTGTAGAGGCTTTTAATGCAGTTTTAATAGGAGGGTTTATTTTCTTTTAATTAGTCTACATTAGGGTATACAATTTTTAATGGGATAATTTTTTTGTTTTTATTCGCATTTAACATATTCATATCTAGAATACTTTTAAAATTAGTATATGGCTCAATATTTACACAACGAACGTAAATTAACATTCTTCTCAATTTGAAATTACAAAATGAAAATAGAATTTTAAAGCATACGCCACTTAAATTGTACATCATAATGGCAAATATAACCACAAAAATTAAAAATCTCCTCAGTATAACATAAAATCTAAAATCCACGAAAAATCTCTTTATTCAAATAAAAATTTAAATAACTATAACAGGTCTCACTAAGCCTTTAATTCACAAGTCTCCACTAAATATAACTTTAAAACGAAAATAAAATGTTAATAAAAGTCTTTACTTTAAGCAAATTCTAAGAAAAAAATATGAATTACCTACTTAAAACAATATAAAATAAATCCCTACACCAGTTTTACAAATTTCAAACATTTTAATTTCAGAACAAGGTCTCAGATATAAAAATAAATTCACAAAATAAATATTTTAATCCAAATTTCATCCAAAATTTAAGAAACAATTACCAATTATTTAACTGCTACAAATCAATAATAAATTATATTCAAACTTAGTTTTTAGTCTTTATTTGGGAATTGAACTTTCAACCTCCTAATTGATAGATTAGCTCATTACCAAATAGCCTGTCGAGTCATCTCAACTATATAATAATAACTTAATAAAATTCTGGTTATTGAAATTACTTTTTAAACCCTAAACAACAATACTAGATGTATAACAAGGTCTCATTAAAAATAATTACAAGTCTCCACTTATTATAACTCCACTAAAACATAATTTTAACAATCAATGAAATCCCCTATAAAGTAAATAAAATTATCAATTAATGAAATGAAGAATAATAAAAATAGATTAATAATTTTTAATTCAAAATCAAATAAAGATTTCAAAATACAAAAATATAAATTTTAATATTAAACTACCTCAAGAGCATTAATGATCGAAATAATAATAAGGATTCAAAAAGAATTTTCCAGAATTTTCAACACAACATCTATATATATAAAAGAGTAACGTTACTGACTGACTGACTGACTGATTCATCATCGCACAGCCCAAACGGCTGAAGCTAGAATCACGAAATTTTAACTGTGGGTTCCTCCCTCCCCAAAACGATCCGATAAGAAGGGATTTTTGGAAATTCGAACGTTTAGGGGGTAAAAAAGGGTAAAAACGGGTAAATTCGGTAACCTTATATCTCCAAAACTAATAAAGATATAAAAAAACATAAAATATCATGTTACTCCATTTAAAAAATAAGCTGACAGGTGTTTCGTACTTTTTGGAAATTCGAAACTTTTAGGGGAGAAAACGGGTAAAAACTGTATTTTGGTACTTTTTTTGCACCCTATGTATCTTTTAAACCAATAAACATAGAAATAAATTTTAAATCGTATTCTTTAACTAACAAAAAATAAAAAATATAAGTTTGGTACTTTTTGGAAATTCGAACCTTTAAGGGATAAAAATTGTGTTAATTTTTGGTACTTTTTCATAAAATATGTTTTTCTATAATTTGACATAGACATACGAATATTTTATTATGAGCTCCCACCACGTTACAGAAATTTATTTGAATGAAATTGTACCACCTCAATGGGGATAAAAAAGGTACCAAAAAGGGGATAAAATCGGGAAAATACATTATATTTGAAATTATTAAGCCAATTTTGATAATTTTTTTTAATGTTGGTTCCTGGATTCATACAAAAATTAACTAACAGGGTGTTATTTGGAACTCGAGTACCAAGGTGTATATTGGGCCAAATCCGGGTAAACAGTTTGGTACTTTTTTTAAAACATATTTATTCTTGGGCACATTAACACAGATTTTAATATTTTGATACATGCCTGTAGCATAAACAATTTTGGCAAAATGGAATATTTTTAAATTTCAAACTTGAGGGGTGTTCAAGTAAGAAAAGGGAAATTGGTACTTTTCTCCTAATGGTACTTTTTTAAAATTTAAATTATTTCAGTTATCGACATTAAAGTTAGCTGATATGTATTTGAGTGAAGTTAGTGTTAGGAATAGGGGATAATATTTAGGTACCAAAATGTGTGAACTGTACTATAGGTACTTTTTTGTTCATCTAATGGTACTTTTTGAAATTTCTATAATAATGGACTTAGAAACATGAAATTAAACATATATGGTCCTAAGTGAGTGAGAATTCTAGGGGGAGACTTTTTGGTACTTTTTCTTTATTGGAATGGTACTTTTTGTAATTTCTTCACCAATGAACCTAGAAACATGAAATAAAGCTTATATATAAACCGAGTGAGTGGGAAACCACAAGTGTGGGTTTTTTGGTACTTTTTCTATATTCTAATGGTACTTTTTTGAATTTTCTATAACTATGGACTTAGAAACATGAAATTAAGCATATATGGTCCTAAGTAAGTGATAATTCTAGGGGGAGACTTTTTGGTACTTTTTCTTTATTCGAATGGTACTTTTTGTAATTTCTTCACCAATGAACCTAAAAACATGAAATTAAGACCGGAGTGAGTGGGAATCTACAAGTGACTGCTTTTTGGTACTTTTTCTATATTCGAATGGTACTTTTTGAATTTTCTGTAATAATGGACATAGAAATATGAAGTTAAGAATATATGGTCCTAAGTGAGTGAGAATCCTAGGGGGAGACTTTTTGGTACTTTTTGTTTATTCTAATAGTACTTTTTTGAATTTTCTATAACAATGAACTTAGAAACATGAAATTAAGCATATATGGTCCTAAGTAAGTGAAAATTCTATGGGGACACTTTGTGGTACTTTTTCTTTATTCGATTGGTACTTTTTGTAATTTCTTCACCAATGAACCTAGAAACATGAAATAAAGCTTATATGGAACCGAGTGAGTGGGAAACTACAAGTGGGTGCTTTTTGGTACTTTTTCTATATTCTAATGGTACTTTTTGAATTTTCTATAGCAATGGACTTAAAAACATGAAATTAAGCATACATGGTCCTAAGTGAATTAGAATTCTAGGGGGCCACTTTTTGGTACTTTTTCTTTATTCGAATGGTACTTTTTGTAATTTCTTCACCAATGAACCTAGAATCATGAAATAAAGCTTATATGAACCCGAGTGACTGGAAAACCACAAGTGTATACTTTTTAGTACTTTTTCTATATTCTAATGGTACTTTTTGAATTTTCTATAATATAATGGAACTAGAAATATGAAATTAAGCGTATATGGTCCTAAGTGATTGAAAATTCAAGCGGATACCTCATGGTACCTTTTGTTTATTCTAATGCTACTTTTTTTTAATTTTCTATAGCAATGGACTTAAAAACATGAAATTAAGCATACATGGTCCTAAGTGAGTTAGAATTCTAGCGGGAGACTTTTTGGTACTTTTTCTTTATTCGAATGGTGCTTTTTGTAATTTCTTCACCAATGAACCTTGAAATATGAAATAAAGGTTATATGGACCAGAGTGAGTGGGAATCCGCAAGTGGCTGCTTTTTGGTACTTTTTCTATATTCTAATGGTACTTTTTTGAATTTTCTATAACAATGGACTTAGAAACACGAAATTAAACATATATGGTCCTAAGTGAGTGAGAAGTCTAGGGGGAGACTTTTTGGTACTTATTCTTTATTCAAATGGTACTTTTTGTAATTTCTTCACCAATGAACCTAGAAACATTAAATAAAGGTTATACGGACCCGAGTGGGTGAGCAACTACAAGTGGGTGTTTTTTGGTACTTTTTCTATATTCTAATGTTACTTTTTGAATTTTCTATAACATAATGGACCTAGAAATATGAAATTGAGCGTATATGGTCCTAAGTGATTGAAAATTCAAGCGGATACCTCATGGTACCTTTTGTTTAATCTAATGGTACTTTTTTTTAATTTTCTATAGCAATGGACTTAAAACATGAAATTAAGCATACTACATGGTCCTAAGTGAGTTAGAATTCTAGGGGAGACTTTTTGGTACTTTTTCTTTATTCGAATGGTACTTTTTGTAATTTCTACACCAATGAACCTAAAGCCATGAAATTAAGCTTATATGGACCCGAGTGAGTGGGAAACCACAAGTGGGGGATTTTTGGTACTTTTTATATATTCTAATGGTACTTTTTTGAATTTCCTATAATAATGGACCTAGAGTTTCCAAAAAATCGAAGAATTTCAAAACCACGGTTTCGGTTTTAAAAAATTAAAAACCGATCGGTTTCGGTTTTGTGATAATTTATTAAATCTAAGTATTATAGAAACAAAATTAGTTGATAATATAGGAAATGATATACAAATCTAAAATTCAAACTTGACGGGTTATGGTTTAGTGAATGCGAATTTAAAAGTGATAATCAATGGTACTATTTCCTTATTGCAATGGTACTTTTTGAATATTTTATAATAATAAACATAAAAATTTAAAATTAGGAACACATTTTGCATTTTCTATAATAATGGACCCAGAAATATGAAATTAGACATTTACAATTAGATTCACAAACGGAGACTTAATAGTACTATTTCTTTCTTCTAATTGGGGTGGCGAAGCGCACCGGGTCTGCTAGTCTATTATAAAATTCTCCACTCAAACCTAACTTTGTCAAACAAATTTTAATCTCACATTTCTAACACAATATTTTAGATTCAAAAAGCTAATTAAGCAGATAATAAAATTTATCATTTTTAAAACATAAAATTAAATCAACAACAACTTTAACCACAACTTCAAAAATCCAATATTTTCAAAGTTTACATCAAGTCTACATAAAATAATTGGTCTACAAAATATTTCAAACTATAAATATTAAAAATTTCTACAATTGCATAACAACTAATGAATAATATATTCAATTCAAGTTTAAAAATTTTCTACTTTTTACATTTTTACATTTCTACTTTTATAATTTTTTAATTTTCTACTTTTTTACATTTCTACTTTTATAATTTTTTGCTTTTCTACTTTTATAATTTTTACTTTTCTACTTTTCTACTTTTCTATTTTTTACATTTCTACTTTTTTTACTTTTTTACTTTTCTACTTTAAAGTGCATAAATCTGTAAAAAATTATGGTATACATACAAAATTCATGATAAATAACTTTTATATAGACACAAATCACACGACCTAATTTCATGGTGATCAGTCCATAATTGGATTTGTAATCCAGTTATTGAGCAAAAAAGGTGAAAAATTGGTAAAAAAATTTAAAAAAAATGGGCATTTTTGCGATTTTTAAGGCACTGGATGCACCTTTTTCGGGTAGGTATGTTCCGTACTTTTTTTCTACTATTCAATATCTACAACTTTGCTTCAGCCACAAAGGAGATATTCCGTACGGTATACGATATATAACCGTACTAAAATATAGAAAAAGTGATACAAATCTACTAGAGTTGGGTTTATTAGCTCAGTGATGTGACCGCTCTTTTCAGCTCATTGAAATGAACTAGGTAGCTCTTTTAGCTCATTAGCTTAGTATGTTGTATAATGACCATTTCATTTTGAGAATTGCTTGTAGTGAATTAAATCAATTATTTCTGTTGTTAGTTGTAAAAACACACAGTCTTTTGACAATTAGAGATTTATGCGTGAAATAATTGATTAAAATTTTAAAAAATCAAATTGTATTTTATTTAAACTAATATTTTTGCGGAAAAAAGAGTTAATTTTTTATTATTTCTAATTTCAGATGCTAACCAAATGTTTAGGCAATATTTGTTAAGCAGAACATTCTTTTACCACAAAATAATAAAATTACCAAAAAACTGAAGATATTAACTGGAATTTGAAAAAGGAAAAATATGTTGATGATATGATAATTGTGATCCAAAATAAAAATGTGACAATAACTAAACCAAAATGAATATTGTTGCAATTTTTTGGGTGTTTTCCCATTTACATAATGTTAGTTATCAATTGGCAAAATATATATTTTTTACCTGACTTTTACAACTTATATATGATCAACAAAATTTCTACTAAAAATACGAAAGAAAAAATAGTTTTGTGATACAATTTGTATATTTTCAACATTAACTTAATTATTTTATGATTTAACAATATATAAATAGAATTTCTGAATTTAAGGAATAAGATTTTATTGTTTTACGAAATAAAAAATAACTTAAAACTGTCATTCCAAAAAACAGCGTAAAACCCACTATAGGTCGCTCATGACAGCTGACAAATGTTCTGTTGATGTAGAAGTATGTATAGTAAAAAAGTGCATAAGATATATGGTTTCTAAAAAAAGTGATTGAAATAATATTGCTAATTTTATTAAGAATGTCAGTACTTTGTATTTTTTAATTATGTGTTTTGTTAGATATAATCTCACTAATGTATTATTGAAATAGTATTTATACCCTACACCACCATAGTGGGGAGGGTATTCTGCGTTTGTGCAGATGTTTGTAACGCCCAAAAATATTAGTCTAACCTTAAATTATACCGATCGACTTAGAATCACTTTCTGAGTCGATTAAACGATGTCCGTCCGTCCGTCCGTCTGGTTGGTTGGCTGTCCATGTAAACCTTGTGCGCAGAGTACAGGTCGCAATTTTCAAAATATTTCGATCAAATTTGGTACATATTATTTTTTCGGCCCAAGGACCAAGCCTATTGAAACTGGCTGAAATCGGTCCATTATTTCACCTAGTCCCCATACAAATGACCTTCCGAAATTGTACTCTATCGGTCATAAATGTTTAATTTATAAATGTATCTCCACAAATTGAGCTCCAAATAAGTTTTATATATACAAAATTCATGTCACCAAATTTTGTTACGATCGGTCCATAATTCGTCATAGTTCCCATATAGACCCGCTTCCGAAAATCACTTTAACGTGCATAAATCGCAAAATTCAACATAGTAAACTTTCATATAGACACAAATCACACTACCTAATTTTAGGGTGATCGGTCCATAATTGGTCATAGCCCCCATATAAGGCCCAAATCACTCAAAAATATAAATTATTGAAATTTTAAATGAAAAATGTCGGGCTTGACCGACCATATTTTCTTACTTGTTTTTTTACTAATTACATACTTTCAATTACAATTATTATTTTATCAATAACAATTATGTATTTCCCATTTTCATTATTATTTTATGAAATTTACTTAAAAACTGTAGCAATACTCTTTCTTTATTTCATTCTACATCACCATACCATAAATAAATTCACATTCATTCAATAGCACACATATACAAATTCCTTCATGAAAACAAAAACAATTTGAATAACTCTAATAATTCTTGAAACAAAAATATATACGCGGCAGCATACGATCATATACATACATAACAAACCTACATTCGAATGATCGTTTTATTTTTGTAGGACACAATACTCACTCACTTTTCAATGTCAGTGAGCGAAAGAATGTTACAGAATTGACGAGTAAAGTGAAACATTGAAGGTGACAAATGAATGTGCTTGTGCAGCTCTTTCATGAGTACTGAGAGAAACATGAGCATAAAACAAAACCGCTCAGTGCTGAGATGAAAACGCTCAGTATGATGAATGATTCACTTCGCTCAGTTGAGTGAATAGCTCAATTGAACTAGGTCATTCATGAGCTACACTACTCTAAAATCCACCTTGAGGAAAACAATTCGTATGGCCATTAAATTAATACGGCAGCCAACTTGACAAAACTAATGATGCAGAAGTTCTTATTTTTGGGGCTACTTTCACGTGCAATTGTCAGAATTGAGTCCCAAAATCATGTGTTGTACTGTGTAATGCCCACAGTTATGTTACAGTTTGCTATTACAGTACTGTTATTTGAAAGCATTAGGCTACTTTTAAATCAGCCGTTAAAATCGTTATATTTGAATTCAAGTACAATTACGTAACAATATTTTCAAATTCACCACCAGCTACAAAATACATTCTTTGTATCATATGTTTTTACTAGTTACTTCTTATTCTTCTTGTAGGTCGCTCCAATTCTTGTATATTTTCTGATCATATACATATATTGAAATTATTATTATACCGTTTTTTGAGAATAAAGGCTCCATTAGTCTTTGCGTTCTGTAACGTTTCTGTTCTGTGCCGTTCTGAATTCTTTTATATTGTAGTTAGTTTCTCCGTAAGATCGTATCAGCTGTTTTTAAATAATAACCAGTGTTTTTGTATTTAGACCGTCAACATATTATTGTGGTGATTATTTTATTTTTTTTTTCATCATTTATTTATTGTATCTTTTATTATTTAATGAACTAACAATAAGTGGTTCAAATCTTATATCTAATATTATTATTTAATTAGTCCAGCCAGTGCCGGACAAAAAAAATTTGTGTTCATGGTTGTTTTGGTTAAATTGGCATTCTTCCTTCTAGATTAGGTCTGCTGTGTCCCTCCTTCTTAATCGAGTGTGACCACGGTTATCTAATATGTTGCGGGCCAGCGGGTTTGGGTGAACTTCAAGTTTTTTTTAAATATTTTTGTACATTTTTCGAGATTTCAGTTTTTACAATGGGCATCTTTGTGTATATTCGCGTTTTTGATATACCAGGGGGCAACTGTGATCATTCTTAGAAACTTGTTTTGGCGTCTTTGAATCTTTTCTACATTTGACGCTGAGGCCGTGCCCCATAACTGTATGCCATAACACCATATCGGTTTTATGATCATGTTATAAAGTAGAAGTTTACAATCTAAACTAAGCGTGGAGTTTCTGCCAATAAGCCAATTAATTTGAATTGATTTCAATTTCATTTGAGTCAACTTTGCATCTATATGACTTTTCCATGTAAGGCGACGATCGAGATGTATTCCGAGGTATTTCGCTTCCGATTGTTGAATTATTGTTTGGTTATTGATATGAATAGGGGGGCATGATTCTCTACGCAATGTAAATGTTATATGGGTATATTTTTGCTCATTGACTTTAATTTTCCATTGTTTTAACCATTTTTCTAATTCAAATATGTGATTTTGTAAGTAACGAGATGCTTCTTGAGGGTTTTCATGAATGCTTAGAATAGCAGTATCATCAGCAAATGTTGATGTATGAGTACGATTGTTAGTTGGCATATCAGACGAATATATCAAATATAAAAAGGGTCCCAGGATACTGCCTTGTGGGACTCCAGCTTCAATGGGTTGGGGACTACTTAAAAAGTCTCCTTCTTTAACCTTAAATGTTCGACCAGTTAAATAGCTTTCCAATAGCTTATGTGTGTTTGCGGGTAAATTTTGACTAAAATTTTGACTCAAATGCTTGAGAAATGTCAATAAAGAGAGCGGAACAATATTTCTTTTCCTCAAACGCTTTTCTTACAATATTTACAAGTCTATGGGTTTGTTCGATAGTACTGTGTTTTCTTCTAAAACCAAATTGATGATTCGGAATACAATTGTTTTCAATTAACATCGGGTGCAACTTGTTCATAAGTATCTTCTCAAATAGCTTTGATATATTGGACAATAGGCTTATTGGTCTGTATGATTCTACTTTTGTGTGATCTTTTCCCGGCTTAGGTATCATGGTAACCAGTGAAACCTTCCATTCTGGAGGATAATATTCAAGGCGTAATATAGCATTAAAAATAAAAAGAATTATTTTTATTGCTATCCGGGGTAGCTCCATAAGCATCTTGTTACTGATTTTATCAATACCAGGTGCTTTCTTGGAGTTTAAATCAACAATAGCCTTTTCGATCTCTCGAATCTCAAAACGTAGGGGCACGACTGCTCCAAAATGGGGTACAACAGGTGGCAACTCAATTGCTTCATTTGATGTGTTCGGTGTAAATACGTTTTTCAAATGATTAACAAACAGATTCCCTTTTTCAGTATCATTTCTTGCCCAACCACCACTTGAATTTCGCAAGGGGGGCTTACATATGACAGGTCTTTTAAGACTTTTTGTTGCTCGCCATAATGAGTAATCCGATTGCGGGGTTGCGTCCAGGCTTTCTAAATATTTATTCAATGATTCCATTTTTCGAAATTCCAAGAGCTTTTTAAGTCTTTTTATACAATCTTTAAGCTTCGATTTGAGTTGGGGGGATCTGTGCAATTGCCACTCTCTTCGAACTCTTCTTTTTTCATTTAAGAGCCGTTCGACATCTGCAGAATAAATTCTATTATATCTGATTTGTCGGGGGGTTTGGGTAGCATGTTGAGCAGCCAGTTTGAGATTTTTATCGAAATTGATAAGAGAGTGATCGATGTTTTCTGGTGTTCTTAGCGGTATGTTTTCCGAGCAATGTGTACTGAGGTATTTTTTATATTTGAGCCAATCAATTCTTGTGTCTGTCATCGCTAAAGTACCAGTCGGGGATACAATTTCTCGGGGGCTCAATAAAGTAACAATAGTGGGTGAGTGATCTCAAGATAGTTCCATCGAGGATTCAACTTGAATCATTTCTCCAGGGATATTTTTCATCACGCTAAAATCAATAACATCCGCTCGAAATCACATTCAAACCCATTTTAGAAATTGTATCAAACAAAACACGACCTTTAGGGGTAATCAGTCGTGATCCCCAGAATGTGTGCTTAGCATTATAATCGCCAGCAGCCAGGAAAGGGGGCCTAGTGATTTAAAAAATCTATTATATTGACTTTCTGTAATTGAAAATCTAGGGGGTGAGTATATCGATGAAATCACTAAGTTTCGATGAAAATCTTCAAGACAGATTGTAGTAGCTTGAAGATAATCTTCGCAAAGATCACACATTAAGTAGTGTTTGATTCGAGCTTTTATTAAAATTGCCGAGCCTCCGCATGCTCTACCTCTGGGATCTTTGGTATCATATATTACGTATCCATTTATTCGAAATGAACTTCTGGGTTTTGAGCAAAAGTTGGATTCGTTTTTAGAACACTAGCGTATGAACCTTTATTATTCATGGTTTGCGAGATTTGGGGATAATGGGTATCAACTAGGTTCTTTGATTGCACAGGATAAATACCGGGTTTCTGTGTTAATGTTCTTTTAACTATAGAATATACTGGGCATCCTCTGTAATTTGCTGTGTGATTTCCGCCACAATTGCTGCATTTTTTTACTTTTGAGTCGTTTTTGGATTTATCGCATTGGGTAGAACCGTGCAATTCTCCACACACCACGCAAACAGGGGGTAGTTTGCAATATGCCCTAGTATGACCATATTCTTGACAGTTTAAACACTGGACTGGTCCCGATCTCTTATGTGGCTCTTCTATCGTAATTTTACGATGCAATAAATATTTTAAATTGTAAATTGGGTGTGTTTCATTTTTCTTGAGATTAACATCACCTGGTTCTAGTTCAACTCTAAACATTGGTTGGGGAATTTTCTCGCGATTTCTAATGTTGACTACATTTTTTATTTTAAACTTGTTATGTTCCAAAGCAGCCTTTATATCTTCAGGATCTACACAAGAGTCAATACCCTTAATAACAATTTGAAGCCCTTTGCTACTCTTCAATTGGTATGTGTAAAAACTTTGTTTATTGTTTTCAAATTCGGTAACAACCTTACGGAAATCATTTTCATGATTTACCTGTATCTTAGTCTCGCTTAAAAGGTACAACGTAAAAAGAATTTTCTCCGACCAACGAGATTAAATTCTTAATTAGAGCATTCGAATTTTGCTCTCTCAAATAAATACGAGGGGGTTTGGACGACTTGGGTAATGTTGGGTGGTCAGCTGCTTCATCTTGCAAAATAGAAAATCTGTTTTCGGTAGTTTTCCTATCAATTTCCCTATCTTTAGGAATTTTTGCGGTTGATGCGATTTTTGAGGATCTTGGGCTGGGTCCTCGTTTCAGTACGGTAATGTACCTATCAATTCCCACTTGGATTTGTGGTTTTTGTGCACTATATTTGGGCTGAACATTTTTAGGTATTGCTCCCGTACTATGGTTAATTGGGTTTGTACTTACTGTGCAGGTTTTTGTTTTAGGGGGTGAATTATTTAGCATACCTTCAGGCGCTACTAAAAGTTTACTTTTGGTTACCATATTTCCATCAACAGCTGTCAACGGCAAATTTTCTTTTGTTGTACAAACACCTTTCGTAAACAAAGCGGGGGATAATGAACGAGCTCGATCACTTTGTTTGGCGGTCAAATACAAGCTGTCATCAACTCTTGTATTTTTGTTTTCTTTCGAATTTTCTTCAACATTCACAAACACATATGCATTTCTGCCGTTCATGCTAAGCCTGCGCTCACTATGATTACCACTTGAGAAACTCATAAAGAGTATTCTCTGTTTATTTTTTTGCACTTGTGCTCTTTATTGGTGGAAAAAAGAGTGGAGACTTGTGAATTAAAGGCTTAGTGAGACCTGTTATAGTTATTTAAATTTTTATTTGAATAAAGAGATTTTTCGTGGTTATATTTGCTTCTACGAAAATTGTTTAGATTTTATGTTATACTGAGGAGATTTTTAATTTTTGTGGTTATATTTGCCATTATGATGTACAATTTAAGTGGCGTATGCTTTAAAATTCTATTTTCATTTTGTAATTTCAAATTGAGAAGAATGTTAATTTACGTTCGTTGTGTAAATATTGAGCCATATACTAATTTTAAAAGTATTCTAGATATGAATATGTTAAATGCGAATAAAAACAAAAAAATTATCCCATTAAAAATTGTATACCCTAATGTAGACTAATTAAAAGAAAATAAACCCTCCTATTAAAACTGCATTAAAAGCCTCTACACAATAGTACAACAAAACTAATGAAATAAAAAAACCAAATCAATTCCACACAATACAACACACAAAGCATTTTTATACATTACTCAAATTACCTGTAGCAAGAAAACAAAAATTTCCAAATTGTCGCTGTCTTTTTCTCTGCCAAAAATTCCTCGTCATCAAATTTTCGCTGCCTTTTTCTCTGCCAACAATTCCTCGTCATCAAATTTTCGCTGCCTTTTTCTCTGCCAAAAATTCCTCATCAAATTTTTCAATATTCCTCTTCTCTGCCAAAAATTCCTCATAACAATTTTTCAATATTCCTCTTCACTGCCAGTTTAGAGGAAAAAAATTCCTCTAAATCACGCCAGAAACCCCATATTTATACTACTACAGTGCGGGTAAGAGTTTTAGTCCCCATGCCAAAAACGTTTAAAATAAGGCCACAGATTAAAGGAACTCCTGAGGTTTCTGAAGTCCAACCGCCAACACTAGCATTCGGAGATCGTTCACCTCTAAAGAAGTGTCAACTGTCGCCACAATCGACAAACTCAACCTCATACCAATCCAAACCTTCAACACCACGGGCGCACGTCTGGGTAGAGTCACCACCCAAGTTTGTATTGGTAAATACCGAAGCTACACCACCAAGGGTAAGCCATTTTGGAAAAGCGACCACTCCCCTTTCAGCATCCTCATCAAAATCATCATCATCTTCCTTCTCGCCATCGTCAACAAAGTCGTCATCTTCATCATCGTCAACTTCGTCATCATCGTCACCGTCAACAAATAAAGCATCACTGACTCCATCAAGAACGGTTGTACCATCACCAATTACAACGTCTCCTACTCCAACATCGACGATTTCAACATGGCCTTCATCGTCGGGTCTATCAGAAGAAATCCATTGTGTGACGGACTCTAATAAAGGAAGTAACCAGGGCCATCTGGAACTACCAAGTGCGGTGTCACAAGCCATCAAAGAGGCTCTTAATAGACGCAAGCCGAACCAGGCGTTAAAATTTGTTTAGGCGGAAAATGGCGTTGAATATAGAATTATGATAACCAGGGTTGGAAATTATAGCGTCAACATACTGTAATGGTTCATTGGTTTTATTTTTTTGAGAAGAGAGACGATGTGACGAGCTGAAGTCGTAGGCACTTGTTTTTGCTTCACATTAATATATGAAATAAATGAATTAAATTTTTTTTATTTGTATTATTCAAATTTGTCGAAACGTTTGTTTTTTATTTGTTATTATTCAAATTAGTTTAAAACGTTATTTGTAGTTAGTTTAAGTAACGCCACCTAGTAGTAAGTAGGGAAAACAAAACAAATATCAGTACACTTAGTTTGCAACCATAGGACAGTTACACCGCTGTGTTATTAGTTATTGTGTATGTATGCATGGTTGATCTGCTATAAAAGAAGGGCATTTGTTAATAAACAGTCAGGCAGCCAGCAGCCGGCGAAGAGGTAAGATCTTATTTAGATGTGTAGGGGTTATACCTGTGGCAAATAAATAATATCTCAAACTCAGAGAATAGAGGTTATACCCTCTCTCTTAGTTTGCCTTTTTTCTGGTAAAGAGTTACTAAAGGTTTCTATTATACCCGTGCCCAGCTTACTCAATCAACTCCCTCTTGTTGACGCCCGTGGTGGTGCCGCGGTCAACGGAGAGAATCCCTGCGGCTTAAGGCGTGTAGAGTGTATATACGGGAAGCCTTTCCCCGTCATCGAATTGCCTCCCTCTCCGTGAGAGTGTAATACGGGAAGCCTATCACCGTGCCTCTCTCCGTAACAGTGTACTACGGGTCGCTCTATTTTCCGTCTGTAGGTGGCTAGCGTCATAATAAAGTGTTGTAAGAAAATAAAGTACGATTTATAACGTTGTATGAAAAGAAACTATCTTTTAATCCCCTGGCTTAAAAAAAATTTTTGTAACGAACCCTGGGAGCCGCGAGCTCTACCCCAGCATAAGGTGGTAAAACCTGTCGTTATAATATACTGCCAGCAACATGTTTTAAAATACTTTAGCAACATTTATGGTAATTCTAATTTTTTAAAAAAAATAATATTGGGAAATATTTAAATTCATTTTACCATGGAGTTTTAATAAAAAATGACAATAAGATACTTTTTACTGTAAAAGTATATATAAATTGAATTTGAAAAATACGTTTACTGGGCTATTGGTGTTGTGGACGATATTAGGTTCTTCTTATTAAGGTTGATCTGGAAACTTTTATTGTATTTTGCCTCGATTACATATTTAAACAAATTTATGGCAATATTGCTATATTCGGCTATACCAAATCTTATATACACTTCACCTTTGTTGTGGATGCATTATTATTATGCTCTTCGCTACCCCTACCCTAGTAAAATAAAAATATGAATGGATTTCTGATAAAACCTAAGTACACATTAAAATATTGAGAATCCCTCAATTGCAGTTCACTTGATATTCGAAAAAAAACTAACTAATTTGGTATTGGAGATACCACTCCACTGCCCATTTTTAAACCTTTTATGTAAATACCAAGTTTTGCTTTAACTTTCCTTTATAAGGGAGGGGTTATTCCTACTAAGCCGATCATGATTAGCTAAACTTCGAACAGTAATCAGGAATAAATTTTTAGTTTTTAGATAACCTCCGTAGAATGATAATAAATTGATTGATACAGAGTTTAAATACTTTTAGAATTATAGTTCTCCATATATTCAAAATTAATTATTTACTTTGTCCCGACTATTTTCAGTCAATCTATATCAAATGGTAAGAGAGCTATGCAGACAAAGATTGAAGAACCTTGCAATTATTACTTTGTATGGGAGGTGACTCACCTCCTTTTCCGACCCCTTCCATTTTGGTTCCCCAGATATTCGAAATCAATATTTACTTTGTATGGGAGGTGCTACGCTCTCTAATCTAATTCCGTCTATATTCAGCTAAACTCCGCACAGTAATAAGAAATTAATTCGTAAAACAGTTTAAACACTTTTACAATTATAGTTCTCCAAATATTCGAAATTAAATATTTATTTTGTATTGAAGAACCTTGCAATTATTACTTTGTATGGGAGGTGACTCACCTCCTTTTCCGACCCCTACCATTTTGGTTCCCCAGATATTCGAAATCAATATTTACTCTGTATGGGAGGTGCTACGCCCTCTAATCTAATTCCGTCTATATTCAGCTAAACTCCGCACAGTAATAAGAAATTAATTCGTAAAACAGTTTAAACACTTTTACAATTATAGTTCTCCAAATATTCGAAATTAAATATTTACTTTGTATTGGGTGCGCCCACTATTCCAATCCCGAAAATTTTCAGTGAAACTATGCAAAATGATAAAAGAGCTATTTATACAAAATTTGAAAAATCTTGCAATTATATTTCTCAAAATATTTAGAAATAACAATTTACTTTGTATGGGAGGTAACTCACCATTTGTACCCGTCCCATTTTTGATTAAACTTCATGGAGTGATAAGAAATTGATTCATAAGAAGTTTGAAAACCGTCACAATTATAGTTATTTATGTACAATTACATATTTATCCCCATATGCATAAACAGTTTTTAAAGTTGTCAAAGTTTTATAAGAACAATTTTGAATGGAAATTTAGTTTTACAAACCTTTGATAAATTTAAAAATTGCTTATGCATATGGGAGTTATAAAATAAAAAAAAACACCTTCAAAATATATTTTTTTAAGTGACTTTAAATCAGCGAAATGCAAATTCACACCACTACAGTTTTTAGATATTGTATGAGTATTATTCTCTGGCAAAAACAAATAGCTGAAATAAACAAGCATAAGAGCGTAACACAACCTGCTTCTATCAATGTTCATGCGAGACTGACTGTTTTTATACAATGTGTGTGCCAAGGTATATTAATTAAAACCAAAGTAAATTAATAAAGTAGCGACAGTACTACAACAAATACAACATTTACAAAAACCACAAGCAATTTTGTTTTTGGTTTAAGGTCTGAGCTGTCAAAGTTGCCTGTTGTTGTTTTTGCTTTTGGGCTTGTTGTATTTTTCGCCACAACAACCACAAGTGAATTGACAGTTCAGACCAAAGTAAAAAAAATAGTCAGCTGTTCTACTGAGTCTACTTTATTAATTTACTTTGATTAAAACCATGAATGAAATAAAAAAAATTCTTAAAAAATTCTCTTAAGCTCAGTGACGTCAACATTGACTAAAACTGATTGTATTATATGAAAATTGTATGTGATTTATAATGGAAAAGTCAATAATTATATTTAAAAGTTATTTATGTTTAATAAAATAAAATGTATTTTAGGTTTTATGTTATTAGACATATTTTACTTTATTAATTTTCAATATTTTTGCTATATTTTAGTTCACGATTTTGATTTTTTATTATTATATATAAATAGGCCACACTTTTTTTTGTGGTACACTTTTAAGTATGTTATTGTCCACCAATATTAATGAAACATATACGGTTGAAAAGGTTATTTTCTCTAAATTTGCAGAACGTCATATTTTTTTAAATTCTTTCCATAAAAGTGGTAAAAAGCGTTTAAAAGTAGTCGAATTTCGGCCACCGGGCGATCCTAGTTATTATTGCAATTTTTGACTGCACACCACATTTTAATTTTTAATTAATTTTTTTATTTATTTTTCACTATTTGTTTTGCAATTTCATATAAAAAGTAAGTATTTTACATTCAAAACATAAGAAAACAATCATTGCTGACGTCACGAAAAAAGAGTAAAAGAGTACACTAAAATAACGGAATTGTCGATGTCGTAATCTTGTTTTTTTCATTCATGAATTAAAACCATGGTAGGCGTTCATATTGTTCAGGTTACGATGATTTTCGTCAAACAACCCGAATGTGAACAAAAGAGCGTAATAGAGCGTAAAAATACACACAATTCATTCAGTTTCTTGATGTTGTTGATGTTTTTTACCCAAAAGAGCACACAAATTAAATGCCTCTTTTTGCCTACCAATGAATTAAAAGGTAGTGTCATCGGCGAATTCAGAATTGGTTATATTTTTTTATATGTAGTTTGACATTGTGCCTGCATTTAAAGGCGAAAAATGTCAAAAACAGCTCACAAATAAATCAAAGCGAATTTTTGTCAAACAAAAAATGTTTATAAATTTGAATCTGTTTGTAATTTAATTTGATGTTTTTAAAAATAAAACTAATCTCGTGTAGTATTATTATTGTTCTTAAAACATAAACGAATTTAACAGCAAAACAAAGTTTGACATTTACAAAATGTAAACAAAGTTTGACATTTATACTGCACTACGGCGAAAAATGAACATAGTAGCCAAAAACGATCAGCTGTTCTGATAACACTACCTTATAATTAATATACCTTGGTGTGTGCTTTCGTAGTACGAAATTCGTACATGTCAAAACAAAAACAAGAGAGCTCATTTGAGAGCTCACTCGAGGAATATTTAAGGTGGCAGCGTAACGCCAGCTGACTATTTTTTGCTCTACTCGTGTTTTGCTTGTTTACAAACATTTTTAAATTTGTTATAAGATTAAAAAGATTATTTTATATTTAAAAAAGTGAGTATTTGTCACCACTTTATGTGTATAAAATATTTAAAAGTGTTAAAAAAAACTATTTCATTTATAAAAGGGCGTTTTTGTTTGACACTTTACACGGTTTTACACAAACAAAAATGACTATTGTTCTTGTATTATTGTAGTTACGCTGCCACCTTGTTAACACATCTTCAGCTCACTGCTTTAAATCATTGATCAAGGCGAATTCATACAAGGTGGTGTCAGTTCTACAAAAACAACGATTGGTCTTAACAAATGTCAAAAAACCAAAATGAAAAATTAAACAAATAAGTATTTAAACTTAATATAGTGTAGATAATTAAATAGTGAGGGCCAAGGCGTATTTAACAAGGTGACAGCAGTGGCGAATTGAAATAAATACAGGCGAATTCACTTATTTTTTATATATAGAGTTTGACATACGGGCGAACGAGCGGATATTTTTTATATATGTAGTTTGACATTTGTGCGTGCTATTTCTATAATCAGCTGTGCTGCCGATGGCACCTTATTAAATGCACCTTGGTGAGGGCTTTACTTATTTATGTAAACAATAAATATTTTGTTAATAAGCTTAGAATATGTAGATATTTAAATATAAAAACAAGCTTTGACAGTTGTTAAAACCAAAAAAATTATCAGCTGTTTGACTGACTCCACCTTGTATAAATTCGCCTTGTCATTGATGTTCAAAAATAAAAATGAAGATGTATTGGTGAGAGAGCTACCCAGCAAACATAATGTTAAACACTTAAAATAATATCAAAATGAAGAAAGTTTAAATTTAGAATTTTTGTCAAATAAAACCAATTTATTAAATGAATGTAATTTAAATTTTAAGGAAATGAAAAATGTACATTGTAATTCTCTTAAATTTTGACTTTGCTTTATTGTGTTGAGTTGAACTATGCTTCGAACAAAAACAACCAACAACAATGCTTAGTAAATTTCTGAAAAAATTTACGATGGTCCGCCACATGTGTTTTCTTCGCATGCTCAGCGATGAATGAACAAAAGTCTTTAAAAGAGCATAACAAATGTGTGCAAATTTTTAAAACAATTGTTGTATGGCGTGAACATCACTGCCAAGACGAATTTATAGAAGGTGACGACAGAACTACAACAAATACAACATATACAAAAACAACAGGTACTTTGTTTTTCTAAAAAGATAAGTGAACTGTCAAAGTTGCCTGTGGTTGTTTTTGCTTTTGGGTTTGTTGTATTTTTCGCCACAACAAACAAAAGTGAATTGACAGTTCACTTGTCTAAACAACTGAATAAAAAAATAATCAGCTGTTCTTCTGTCGTCACATTTATAGATTCGCCTTTATCACTGCTTTAAATTCAGTGTTGCCAAAACGGTGGTTTTTCAACTAGATCTGGAGGTATTTTTTCGTAGTTAGCGGGTACTTTTCGGAAAAAACCGCTAAGTGGTTTTTCTATCTGCAAAATATTTTCAGTTGGCGGTTTTTAGCTCTTTTTTATATCTTGTATTTACTTAAACGAAACTAAAAAAATAAAATTTTACGAATATTTTTTAAGTGTATGCCGATTTTTCATTGTGTTGCCGATAAATGGTGTTTTGCACATATCTAAAAAATCGAATCGCTTTAATGACTTAACAGAAAGACAGTTCCAAATCGAATGTTTTGAAAATTACATTAAGCCTAATAGTTATTTAGGTTATCAGTTTGAAACTGAAATACGAAAATACAAATGCAATGGAAATATTATGTCTGAAAAGGAATCAGAAATAAGACAACGATGTGTTGTTAATTTTTGTATGTATATCGCTGTTGAAGCAATTGATTCTAAGGTAATTGTTTTTACTTTTTGCTTCTAAAAACCGAGACATTTTGTCAAAAATAGATAGTTTTTCAATAAATAATGTATTTCAATAAAAAAAGATGTTATTCCATATTTGGAACAATTTGAATGTTGTCCAGACAATTTTCAATAACATCTACATTATTAGCTGGACAAATCTTTCAAATACTACATTGTTTTGGTTTAAGCTTTTGCAGTATCAGAATTCCGCAAATTATTTGTATGCCATGGTCAAATGCGGAAGTGGAGCGAGTTATTAGTCAGCTTAATATTGTAAAATCAAACTTCAGAATTTGTTTGCAAAATAGATGTATTTTAATTTAATCAAATTAATTTTTATTAAAAATTGCCTTCGTCGCCATGAAAAGTGTTGCTACGATTATGAAGTCTCAAGAATGTTTTTAAATTTAATTGGTACCTCAGAAATATACTCCAAATGATAATTTCTAATGGATTGGCACACATAACGTTTATGACACACATTTTAATTTAAAATTTAATTATTTTTGTTTTTAAAGCAGTTTTGCTTCATAAATCGTTAAATAAAAATTTAGCGGTTTTAATCAGTGGTTTTATTTAAAGATTTAGTGGTTTCTGGCGTTATTTTAAGTGCAATCTGGTGGGAAATGATCTTAAAGTTTTGGCAACACTTTTTAAATTGCTAAAGTCTTCTTCTTTGTTTTCAATAACAACTCTCACTTAAAACAGAGCGAAATCAATGCGGTTTAATACATAACACATAGATTTGTTTACTTTTTAGCTTAAGGTTCACATGTACACGTTTTTTCATATGAGTTAAAGGGGGTTCAGACGGCATGTATGTCACGAGTAATACACATGTATTTTACATACACAATAATATAATAATAATATTTTTTATTGAGACTTTCGAAAACAGTAAATTAGGCACAATTGTCAAAAACATATGATATTCTTAGAGCTATATTCGTCTTACTCTAACATTTTTTTTAAATGGAAATGCAACTTGCAAAATAAAAAATTAATTTGTATCGATTGTACTATTTGTACTCTTGGGTAAGTTTATAAATAATGTTTGCTCTCGACATTAACAGTATCTTACAGAGTAAATCTGTTAAAAAAGAGACTAAAACTAAATAACACTTAATACTAATTTACATACAATGTTGAACAATGTATAACAATTAAAAACATAACATTTTATCACAGACAGTTAAATATTTATATTTGATTTTAAAGTCGAAATCACATTGCGTGAAAGTTATATATATATTAATCAAAATATGCCTAAAATCTTCAATCAATTTGTTACTTGTAATTTAAATTCCATCATTCGTAATTTAAAATATTTCAATCTATCCTCTTCAAAAACTGGAACTCATCCCCTATGTGTTCCCGGTGTGGATTTTTGATAAAAATCTGGTAACTGCATTGCCTGTAGATCAGGTATATTTCGCTCCATTAGGATACCAACAGGGGAAAGGTAATTGGTTTGTAACCAGCTTCTGTCATTCTCTAATTCAAATATTTCCTTCATCAAAACATTATCGTGGGAATTTAATTTTTCAATGAAGTTTTTCTGTAGTGAGAAGGCATATTGGCAATATGGCACAACTGCAGATTTGTTATATATGTAATTATTGGAATAGCGTTTGGTGTATGTCTCAAAATTCCTATTAATACATCTCCTCAGAACCCCACGCTCAAAAACTTCCAGCTCCTTGGCCACTATTGGGGAAATCGTAAACCAAATCGGGAAACCATACATCAAGACGGATCTGATGGCCACTTTGTATATAAGAAGCTTTGTGTTTTGTGGTAGATAACGGCTGTTCATTAGCCTAGAAAACATGCCTACTATTCTTCGGCATTTAGTCAATACTGCTCTTACGTGATTATTGAATTTCAGAAGTTTATCAAAGGTAATGCCGAGGTATTTTATACTTTGTTTAAATGGTATTTCATTTCCATTAAGGAAGAGTCGTATCCACTTACTTTCTGGAACAACATACCTTGGACACGTGCCAGAGGCATTTCTTATACATATGGCTTCCGATTTAGTGGTATTAATCTGGATACCCCATTTATAATAAAACTCATGGATCGCCTTAAGATGGTTTGAGAATTTATTGAGGGCTGTGATGGGAGATACATCGTGGGTGAAAATAAGGCAGTCATCTGCGTATAAAATGGCCTTTGAATCGCCTATTTCGTGTGGAAAATCGTGTAAGTATAGATTAAAAAAATGGTGCCAAAACGCCAAGCTCCGATGATGACTCATTCAGTTGGATAAAAAATTTACGTTCAGAAAAGTAGCTGATGAATAACTTTACTAAGTACGGATCTATTCCCAAATCAACCAGTTTATACACAATGCCTTTGTGACAAGCTGTATCAAAAGCCTTCTGAATATCCAGCGAAACAGCAACGGTGCATTTTTGGTTTCTCAGACTGCGGGTCACATCTCCATGGAACTTTAACAGGGCGTGCTGAGTTGAATGACCTTGTCTAAAGCCAAATTGGAAGCAGGATACTGGATCAATTGTCAACTCATTTTCAAGTTTCTGTTTTAAAATATGTTCATATAGTTTTCCTCCTCATGATCAGAAACAGGCTTCACGGGAAGTTTTTCGGTGTACATAACTGAATAATGTTGACGAAACAGCTCACATTTTTCATTGTCGTTCACAATCGTTCTATTATCCACACAAAGTTTCTCACAAAATGTGGATTTCTTATTACCAATGATACTGTAGACTTCTCTGAATGCTGATGGGCCTGGTTTAATCTTCTCCAGTCGATGGTTGAATCTGTCAGCCTGTTCCATATTAACAAGTTCCTTTATTAATATTTTTAGTAGTTGAATTTGCTTTGAGAGTAGGATATAATTTGTCCCCAGTCTATTACCAGCTCTGTGATACATTTTCTTTAAGTCTTTCTGCCATCTATACTTTATTCGAAAGAAATTCTTTATTTTTTCTGAAATATAAATTTTATGTTTTCCAAGCGCAATTTTTTCTGAATGTAGGTTTGTGACAGTATTGCAACATGACGTAAATTCTTCTATCAATTTATCAATTTCATTATTTTGTAGATTACGGTTTTCTGGTGGCATTATGCTGACCGTAGCAATTCCCAAATCACGTCGAAAATGCTGCCAGTTGGTTTTTTGGAAGGACGTAAAATATTTTGGAGACCTCAAAACAAAGTCTAGCTCATTAAACTTTAGTTCCAACATGATGGGGAAATGATCCGAAAACGTGGCAAGGCTGGAGATTTTATAATTAGTTGACCATATTCGCACTAATTAAAAAATGATCTAGGTACGAAGAACCATTTGGAAAAGATGGTGTTGTGTCTGTCAGACGTACTACATCGACGCTGTGGTCTTGGAGCCAATTATATAGCAATCTTCCATTGCTATTATGCGTATGGTAACCCCATAATTGGTTTTTTGCATTTAGATCTCCTCCTAGCAACAAGCCATCAAATCCCCTTGACGCATTTAAAATTTTAGACAGACCATTTTCGATTTTTGAGCCACTTAAATTGCATGGAATATAGACTGAGCCCAATAGAATTTTTCTTGGAGTACCATCTACAATAATTTCAATTTGAATTAAGGAACAGTAAAAATCCATATCTTTTATGATAAATTGACTATATGAAATTGATTCTTTTATTGCAACTGCCACGCCAATTGGGGAGTGGTCGTAGATAAAATTGTAGCCATTAAGTTTTATGTTAGTTCTACGCCGAAGATGGCATTCTTGTGCAAACGCTATATCAATTTTATTGTAAAAAAGTGTATTCTGAAAATCTATGCGTCGACTTGTATCAACAAGCGAGCGAACATTAAATGTTAAAAACTTGAGACTTCTACTGGTCATAAGACTTCTGTACTTTTGTTAGTAGCCTCTTAAATTCCGACCTGGCTACATCCATTGACATTTTCGAATAATTTTCAAGAAACTCTTGAATCTCTTGTTCCAATGTCTTCTTTTCAGATTCCAGAAAAACCTTGGCAAGCTCCAAAAACTGCATTATGATTGGCGGCCTATTGCTTGTTTGACTAGGGTCCGATACCGGATTCAAACATTGATGGAAGTGGCTGGCATATGATCTGCCAGGTATTGTTGAAGATTGAATGAGCCTACCTACATTATTAGCGGCTGCATCTTTCCTATCGCGTGCCTCTTTAATCTTCGATTTTTTATTCGCAATGTATTTTTGATATGCTGGGCACCCCCTCCAATTTGCCGGGTGGCCTGATTGTCCGCAATTGACACATATGGGATCAGCTACTGTTTCTTTATCTTTGGTACACTTTCCAGGTTCGTGGTATTTATCACATTTGACGCAGTTAAAAGCTCGATTACAATTTTTGGCCATATGTCCCCATATAGTTGACATCTACGGCATTGAATTTCATTTTCATTTCGCTTGGGTTTCTCCCAAACGATTTTTTGGCTCAGTACATATCTTACGTGTGTAATGTCATTTAATCCCTTTCCAGGTTTTAATGAAACTAGAAACAGTCCCGTTTCAGTTTTATTTTTATATGAATGTTTTGTTTGGAACTTTGTGACTTTTGCAATCACATTTGGCACTGCTGCATCTAAAGCTGCTTTTATTTCATCGGTTTCCGTTTTGTAGTAAAGACCACGTACTACAAAAGACAGTTGTCGTAATTCTTTTGGTGTAAAAGAATAGGAGTTTATTTTGCCTTCTTTCAAGAGGGCCATCATCTCAGTATACACATTAATGTCTGAAATAAAAAGTTTGGTCTTATGCCTATTAATATTCTTTATTTTAAAAAGTATTTTCGGTGTTTTTGCCTCCAATTGATCCACTAAGGTCTTCACGTTCACGTCGTACAAAATAATTGGAGGGCAAAACGAATTGTTTTCCAATCTACCAGTGTTGCTGCCAATATTGTTGTTGCTGTTATTACTACGCCTGTTATTGTTACGACTGCCGTCACCGTCATCACCCTCAATCATTAAGTCTCCAAGTATAGCAAATCTGTTATGGGAATTTGTCGAGGGGATTGATATAGCTCCAGAATTCAACGAGGATACATCCAACCTCGTAGGCGATCCATCAGTTCGCATTCTCTTAGAAAGGTTGTTGTTGTCATTTTCAATATTATTAACAGCCGTTGCTGCATCGTACTTTTCACCATCACACTCCATAGGGCCCATATGCCTAAGACTTCTCCAATTGCAACCGAATTAATTCGAGTCAAATTGGGTTGACAAATATTTATTTTCCTCTATCTTCCTTTAAAATTTTTCCGCTTAAAAAAATACGTCTTCTCATTACAGGAGTTACCAGATTTTCCCTTTACATACACAAAGTTTCATATGGATCACACGGTATGTATATGTTTACATGTGGAAAAAGTCCCAATACATGGCACAAAACACAAGCAATACATGCCGTCTGATCCCCCTTTTAGTAACATCTTTAATAGGGGGGTCAGATGGCATGTATTGCTTGTGTATTGGGATATGTATTCGATACATATGGAATTCCATGTGTATGTCAAAATTCACGCTATACATACGATTCATAATTTCCATGTTCAAACGTACATATGTAATTGCATGTGACATAACCTCTATTAGTTTATATGTTTGTTGTTTTTAACAATGGCCCATAATCATAGTCAAAAATAAAGTACATTTTAAGAGAATTAAACTCGACTTTACTTAAGAGTGGACTTTAGGTCTATCATAGACAAGTTAAAGTATACTTCTGGCGCTGAAGTCGACTTTAAATATAAAACTAACTGAAGTTGTTTTTAACTCGTTTAGCAACAGCATCAGATGTTCTTCGCCGAGTAAAAAAGTTCGTCACAAAGTAAAAAATGTTTAAGTTACAAGATATTGGTAGAGATTTTGCAATTATTGAACAGTTATCAATAAAATTAGTATCACAATATCGTAATTATGATATTAATCTTATCTTTTCCATTTTTTCACAACAAACAACTTTCTTTCTTTAAATGTCCCGGTTACTTTTATTGTTCACGTTTTTTTTATTTTTGTATGTCAGCTGTTCAGCGTTGCCACTTGTCTGTTTTTTGTTGTATATTGTATGAAAACATTTCCTACATTTGCGGTGGCACCCAGTTAAAGACGGTTCAATTTAAAACATACTTTAATTTTGACTATGATTGCAAATTAATAAAAAGCAGGTTTTTATTTTAAAGTTGTTTTTAAAAAGATCCGACTTTAGTGTTTGACTATGATTATGGGCCAATATATTTAAGTAGTATGGAAATGGGGAGGCAGAATTTTTCTGCTTCCCCATTCATTTGAAGCCAGCAAGATGAGTTTGTAGCAGAATTTGTCTGCGTCCCCATTCAATTAAAGCCAGCAAGATGAGTTTGTTGGCAGAGAAAAGGCAGCGACAATTTGTAAATGTTTGTTTTCTTGCTTCAGGTAATTTGACTAATGTAGAAAAAAATGTTTTGTGTGTTGTATTGTGTGGAATTGATTTTGTTTTTTTATTTCATTAGTTTTGTTGTAGTATTGTGTAGAGGCTTTTAATGCAGTTTTAATAGGAGGGTTTATTTTCTTTTAATTAGTCTTCATTAGGGTATACAATTTTAATTATAGGGAAGATTAATTTTCGTGTGACTTGTAAATTTGCAAGATGATTTTTTTCAAGAATTTGTGAGAGAAAATTTAGTTTTGAGTTTCATATTTTTGTAAATTGTGTTGTTTGGTTTGTTTTCCTCTCTTTGAGTGTGAGTTGTTTTAATGTATTAATGTAAAACACCTCCTTGAGTGTTTTTCAAATTAAATATATTTTGGAAAATATTTGAGTAGAAATCATAACTTAAAAATATAAATACACAGTTCAAATATATAAATGTAATCATTCATTCTAAAAACTCCACGAATATGAGCATTGCAAAAGTTACAAATGCCGAGATTATTGCGGCTTTTAATAAATTGAAGACAGAACCATATATATCCACTAAAGATTTACAGTCATCAAAACCACATAAGGTTTTATCATTGTTTCGTCATAGGACCAAATATGGAAACATTGTAATTGCAGAACTTGAAGATGTATTTTTATACCTCCCAAAACAATACAACAATTTGAATGATAGCGTGCTTGAAGGAGTTGCTACTGAAAAATTTATACTAACGAAGAAGTTGGAAAACAACAATAACGTTTTAGAATTGGAAGAGTCAATCCCCGCCGCTGAAAAGGATAAGGATTTCGATGAAACCTTTTTCATTCCTAATTCTCAACCGTTTTTTAGTTGGGAAGCAGCAAAAGTATCTAGAATTAATTAATATTCTAGATGTAAATATATGTAAACAAATTTATATAAATATTCAATTTAAATAAAAAATTTGTTCATTCAATCTAAAAATATTGTAGTAGTTAGTCGAATTCAAAAAAATGTTTAAAAAAATTCTTATATTTTTAAATGATTTTGATGATTTCATTTTTCCTGAGCATAAAAAATTGATAGATGACTTTTTAATTTTGGATAAAAGACGGAATCACGATGAGATGATAAATTCAATGTATGGTGTTCATTATACAAGTTGTCCATGGTCGAGGAATGATGCTACTGAGGGTCCGGATAATTGTAGTTGTATGATGTATAATAAACTAAAATGCAATGTAGAGAATATAATGAACAAATATTATTTGTTATCAAAACGTATATAAAACTTTATAGTTGTATTTATTTTTAAAAAAATTATCTAATAGTTTATGAATATAAGTAAATTTTGAAGAAATGAAATGATTTGAAAATAAATGTTGTATAAAAATCATTAAACTTTGTTTTATTTTTATTACCAACTGATTAAAGCACACAATTTCTTAATATTTTCTTTGAAATGTGAATATCAAACTATTGCAGGTTATTAACTTCTGCTTCTCATAATATTGTAACCTAATGCGACTCACAATTTCCTACAATTTTAAATTTGGATAGGCTCTTCTAAATTTTGAATTTAAGAAATAATTTTAGTAAATAAAAGACAGTCATCAAGAAAAAACATATTCAGAATTATGGATACATCCAACAACTTTAAAATTGGATCAAATTATACCAAATTGAAATTCAAGAAATTTTAATACTGCCACCTATAGACATTCCACTATTCCTTGCATTGCATGACGGCCAGGATAAAATTTTATTGGAAGTTTTACTAAATGTGGAAAAAGAACTTGAAATAAAAACAAAATAATATATATTTTTCTTTCTTTTTATTTTCTATAAAACAAATAAAAATATTTATATAAATTTAAAACTAACATATCATTTTCATGTAAATTAAAATAATTAAAAATATTTAAAATTTTATTAAAAGTTAAATTTTTACATCTTAAATAAATAAAAATACAACAATAAACATCACAAAACATTGAAGTTTCACTTTGAATTCGCATATTATTGTAGACAAATGTTTTAGAATTTCGATTTAAAAATTAAATAAATGGTTTAATTGGAGGTTGACCTGCAGAACAAAAAAATTCAGCTAGTTTATTTACAGGAAAGTAAAAAGCAACCCAGTGTTGTCCAGTTTTATAAGATGGATCAGTATTAGCAATATAGAATGATGGTTTTGTGACTGCTTTCGTTGGTAATTTATTGCATGCAAAAACACCTTTAAATTTGTTTTGAGTTATAATATTTGAATTTAAAGTGTATAAAATATTTGTTGAATTCATAGCGTTTGAATTATATTGCGAGACTTATCAATTTCTATTATACTGTCAAATTCACAATATACTAAGCAGGTAATTGCCTCCGTAATTGGTTTTCCAAAACGTCCTTCTATTCGAATAGTTCCTTGATTTATTAAATTTCCACAATTTGAGTTATTATTATGATCTGGTGTTAAATCGAATGATAGTAAAAAATAACCGTTATCAAAAAGTTCTTTTGTAATTTGATGGCCTTTATCGAAATGATGAATTCCAGTGCCTTTAAATAGAGTTTGATATCCACGAGTGCTTAATATTCCACCGTTGTTGTAATTAAATTCTATTGGCTGTGCGGGAAATTGTACTCCATTAACAACCAAATTAAATCTTTGTAAATTAAAATGTTGAAAGTTATATGGATTTTCTTTTCTATCTCCAGTATATGCTTTGTTAGATACCATTCCAAAAATTAAAAAGTTTGGTAGTTGTCCAAGTATAACGTTATCTAGAGTTAATGAGTGATTTCCTGGATGTAAAGTGAAGGTTTTAATTTCTACTCTCTTATATGGATAAATAGCATTTTTGGTTTGTAATACATTATGATGTGCCATTAATATACTACTATTGATAGTAAGATGATTTATATATAAATTAGCTTCATGTATCCTTAGATGAGATTCATTTTTTTCTCCACTTTCTAAAATATAAAATTCTGGCTTCTCCAAATTTAATGTAACCTTAAGATCAACATTATTAAGCAAATACTTTTGCTGATTAAATACATCTACATGAAGTTTCCCAAAAAGCTCCACCTTTTTTCCATCTTTAAATATTTTTTTTCTTTTATCTAATCCAGGATTTTCTTTCTCGATTAATGAGTTAATTTTATTAACATCAGTAAACCAACCACACGATTCTAGATGTGTAGATGTAGCGTCATTTCCATAGTTTAATAATGTTTCGAAATATGCTCTATAGTGATAATTGTTGTCAGGCTGAGATACATTTTTATTATTAAGATGAACTGTACAATTCCTAAATATGGAATGTAACATGTTATTAACAACACCTCCACTTCCTTTAAATTCAACGACTAATCTGAGATAAATACTATTAAGGTCTCTATATGTTTCACCATTCCCCAATGATACAAATTCAATAGTACTAGAGTTGTCCAATGTAGCAATTGGATTATAACATATTTCTTCTGTTTTAATTACACTAGTTTGAATTGGGGGAGATTCAAATAAATCCAATTCACTTTTCATACATTCTACAAATCCCGACATTTTAAATTTCCAAAAATATCTTTGAACTTCTTTCCTCTACAACGTTTGGATTTATTATGAGGTTTTTGTTTTAAACGTTTAAGTTGTATATGCTTCCCTTTACCTTTTTGCATTGTTTTTATTTTTTCAATAGTAGCTTCTTTAATATTATTCATCATTTTTCTCCCCTGATTAAATAGAATATCTTTCACAGGTTTTGTTCCGATTTCCTCCAACATTTCTTTCCCAATATCTAATGACTTATTTTTTAAATAATTTAATCCTGTCCTCAAGAATGGGTTTAGGTGTGAGAACAGAGATGAAAACAGTGATCCAATACCATGTCCATATTGCACAAACCTTGGTGTATGATATATTTCACCAATATTTTGCACATTATTTCCAGACTGGTTATTATAATAATTTGTATACAACACATCCATGGTTATAATAAAAATGATTTATTATTTTACTGAACATTTATTTTATACATTTTTATTTTTAAAGTGCAGAGTACAATAAACTGGTATGAATTCATCCAAATTTATTGTTCGTGCTTCATCATTACGGATCATTATAGATATATTATTAATGTTATAAGATTCAATAGGAAAATATTCAATTCGATTAAAATGAATATAATTTTTCAATGTTGATGTTGAAAATATTTTTAAACATTTAGTTTTTTTATTACCCACATGTCGTGGTTTAATTATATCAGTGTAAATAAATACAATTTCATTTATATCTGGTGATAAAGCTTTAGTAAAATAATGTGTCATATTATCTGAAAATTTGTTTAAAGAGTTTTGCATAATGTGGCTTGTTGATGTTAAAATTGAATCTTTTTCAACGTTTTCCAATTCATGTCTACTAGTATGTTTATTATCTTTCTTTTCTATTTTAAAATTTGTTTGTGAGGTATCATTCTTTAACTTATTTAAAGAATCTGATTTTGTATCACCTAAATCATTTTTTTCTGTGGATACATTACTTTTTGGAGTAACATTTAATTTATTAAAAATTTTTGTTTTATGATTCAGATTGGGGTTTGCTATCATAAAATCATCAGAGTTTTCTAAGAGTTCATGAAATTTTAACTTAACGCCTTCATATTCATTATTTGCACTATGCTTTGCTATTTTTGATTTTCCATGTACTGTAGGTTGTGTGTCGACATTTGAGGTATTTCGTTTTCTACGTTTGACAATATTTTGATTATTTCTTTCCAGTAACGAAAATGAAATATCTGATAATCCAACTACCCAGTGATCATCCAAATTTAGAGATTGTGTTAGCAAATTTGTAAAAGTGTTTGGAGTATTTTTATAAATATCCATTAAATTATTACTTAATAAAGTAACATAAATATCTTGAAGCCATTTTTAAAAGAAATGATTAATATAGTATGTTGTTTGTTATACATATATTATTTACTAATATCCTTCTGATGAATCCATGAATTATATTCTTTTCCGAAACCAAGCCATTTTACAAATAGTTTTTCTCCTCTTCGCTTTAAAATTTTTTCTATCAAAAAAATTTTTGAAGCTTTTGTTTTTAATAATTCCTCTTCATAAAATCCACCTTTAATTATATTTCCATTAAAATCTACAAGTTTATAGGTTATAGGATTGGTTATTAAAATTTTGTTTATCTTAAAAACCTCTGTAGACCAATTTGGTGTATATCCTTTCTCGAATTGATTTTTATATTTACTAATGCGAACTAAATCATTTAGTTTATATTTTCCTCCCTTGAAAATTTTTAAATTATTGTATACACTATTAAGAAGCTTTTGTTCAATTTTCTTATTAACTGAATTGGGTGTTGTTTTTATTGAACGATGATATGAAGAATTATATTCTTTCACTAATTTATCTAATATATCTATCCATTTATAATTTCCTTGCATACTAAATTGTTTCCACATTTTATTTTTTAAAGTTCTGTTAAACCGTTCAACTATTGATGCTTTCATACTTGAAAAAGTGTGGTAATGGTTAATTTTATATTCTTTCATAAGAGTTCTAAAGTTGATATTATAAAATTCTTTTCCTTGATCAGAATGGATATTTTTGGGAGATTTTCCTTTGTTCAATTTTATAATATGTTTTAATGCTTTCGAAATTTCTATTCCTGTTTTAGTTTTTAATGGTAATGCGTATGCATACTTTGAAAATACATCAATTATAGTAAGCATATATTTAAAACCTTTATTAAATTTTGCATACGGTATCATTTCCACTAAGTCAATCTTCCATGTATCTAAAATACCCTTTTGAATAAATCGTCGACGCTGAAAGTTCTATCTCGCTTGACGATGTAGTTCATTAACAAGAATTTTTTTACTCATATTTATAATTATAGAATGTTAATGCTTCAGTTCATTTAAATGTTGTGTACTAAAGTGTAAACATGTTTCAACAGTTTATATATCCATTCACTATGATGATTTGTGGTCCCTCTGGTTGTGGGAAATCTACATTTATTATGAATTTGATAAAAAATCAACATTTAATATCTAACAAGTAAGAGTGCTATATTCGGCTATGCCGAATCTTATATACCCTTCACCATTGTTGTGGATGCATTATTATTTTTTATAATTAGTATATAGGTATGTATGTACATTGCCCACTTTCAGCGTACAGCATCCTAAATTTATCAAGAACACAAAAAACAACAACAACGCCAACGAAACAGAACACCGAAAGAAAAAACAAAAACAAAATACGCAAGCCAATGAAACCAACACACATCCAAACATACGTTTAATTGAATAAAAAACAACAACAACGCCAAAAGAAACAAAACACAAAAAAAAACAAAATACGCAAAGCTTGCACATCCAAACATACGTTTTGTTGTTTTTTTTGTCAAAAAAACCAACACACAACCAAACAAACGTTTAGTTGTATAAAAAACAACAACAACGCCAAAAGAAACAAAACACAAAAAAAAAGAAAAATACGAAAAGCTGCACATCCAACCATACGTTTTGTTGCTTTTTTGTCAAAGCATGCAATACATTGTGTTTTTTGATGAAATTTTCAGAGGTTGTCTCGGATTTTTGCTCATATCTCCGTTATTTATGGACGGATTTTGCTGATTTTAAATAGCAAAATTCTCGAAAGTATGTCTGACAGAATTGTTGAAGATTTGGATCCCGGAGATATCTGGGGCCTTCAGAAAATTGATTTCAACAGACAGACAGACAGACAGACGGACAGACAGACAGACAGACAGACAGACAGACAGACAGACAGACAGACAGACAGACAGACAGACAGACAGACAGACAGACAGACAGACAGACAGACAGACAGACAGACAGACAGACAGACAGACAGACAGACAGACAGACAGACAGACAGACAGACAGACAGACAGACAGACGGACGGACATGGCTTAATCGACTCCGCTATCTATAAGGATCCAGAATAGGAAATGAAAAATGTAGAAATTACAAACGGAATGACAAACTTATATATACCCTTCTCACGAAGCTGAAGGGTATAAAAACATAGATCGAGTTATTTGGTGTTTTGCTGAAAAAAATTCTCTTCCGAGAATTAACAATGTAGAGTTTATTGAAGGTATTCCAGAGGATTTTGCTACTGCTGAAAATGAATCGGCTTTAATAATATTGGATGATTTAATGCTTGAATCATCTAATAAAAAAGTGTGTGAACTTTTTACTAAGGGATCCCATCATAGAAATTTAGCTGTGATTTTAGTAACACAAAACATTTTTCATAAAGGTGCTTATTCCAGAGATATTTCTTTAAACTCAAAATATATCGTTATGTTTAAAAATCCTAAGGAAAAGTTACAATTTCAATATTTAGCTCGCCAAGTATACCCAGAAAACTCAAAAGCTCTGGTTGATGTATATAATAAGTGTACGCAACAAGCCGATGGTTATTTATTAATTGATCTTACTCAACAAATACACAACGCATTAAGATTCAGAACTGAAATTTTCAATAAAAATCACTATTTAATATTTGCAAATATAAACAATGACCTTGAACCTAAAACTGTTGAAGGAGAACAAACATATTCTTTATGTTCTTAAGAAAGCTGATCCTAAACTACGAAGTGCAATACTTAAACATGTTGATGATGTTGTTATAAAAACAATAAATGAAATACTTTTTAATATAATTAATGAGAACCATAAAATCAATAAATCAGTTCTTGACAAAATAAAACCATATAAAAATACAATTAGAAAAGTTTGTTCACCAGAAACCTCAATGAAACAAAAGAGGAAACATCTAATTCAAAAAGGAGGATTTCTACCAATTATTATTTCATCAGTTTTAAGTGGAGTTATTGGAAAAATTTTAGAAAATGTCAAATAATTTATCCAAATTAATTGTTCTTAATCCATCAACTTACGATTAATTTAAAATTAAATATTCTGATTCTAATTTTCTACATCGAAAACTACTGCCATTATATGCTTCACACACACTAAAAGATATTAATAAATGGTATTACATTAAACAAGAATTAGCTAAATATTTAATTGGAAGCCAAATACCATCTTCTTCTCATCAAACTAAAAGTTCGAAATTGAATAACCTACGTGATAATGAAACTCAAACAAGGAAAATATATAAGAAACATATTGAAACTCAAACAATGCAACCAGAGTCAAGTAGTGTAGCAACACAATCCAATATAAATTTACCTGAGGACATTTATACTAATGATAATTATGATGACATTGATATGGATACAACAGTACAAAAACTGAATCCTACTTCTACCTCTTCAGTAGCTAAACGACTTAAACATTTTTCAAATAATGGAACACCAAAAATAAGAATATTGTCAAAGGACGATAAACACAAAGATTTGAAGCAATCAACTTTACCATACCAATATTCTCCTCGACTAACTAGAAATCGTAAAAAGTTAGATTATGAAATAGAAAATGTACAATGGCAAAACGTTTACAATAAAACACATTTAATAATATTAAAAAATATATAAAAATTGTTTTATTATTATTACTTACATACTAATTATAATTTAATTTTTAAAATCAAACATCTATGTTCATTAAATAATCATCATCAGATGAATATTTTAAAAATTCTACATAATCATTATCTATATTCATGAAAATATCATCGTCCGTAAAAAAGGTGTCAAAATTATGTTGAAGTTTATAATGTCCACGGGCATATGTATTTATTTCGTCGGCCGCAATAATTATTTTGTCATCTGCATAACTCAAAACTACTTTATACAACTTCTGTGTATACAGCTGGTGAAACTTTGATCTAAATGTATTCATTGAATCATAAATAATCTTTTTTTCAAATAATGTTTTTTTATAATCTACAATTGACAAATTTTCCATACAAGACTTTTTTACTCCTTTAGATTTTTTCACCTCTTTTATGCCAACTGTTTTATATGAATACATTTTAGACCGAAGTCCCACAAACTCTTTCATAATTTTTCCATTATTCTCATCTTTCATCATACCAAGGACTTTTTTATTTAATAGAGGAATGTCAAATATGTTATCAGGTTGATACTCAGATGTATCAAACTTTAATGGAATGTCTTCACGGATATCACTATAGAAATCCTCCGTCTTTATGGAGTATATGAATGAGTCCGTGTCCATATAATTCAGAGTTATATTTTTTTGGAATTTTGGTATCATATACTGATAATGGAAATCGTACATTTTCCATTTTGAGAGTTCCAACACAACAAAGCCTAAATAAATAGGTTTATTATATGTTATTTGCATAATTTTGAGTTGGACTGCAAACATATTATCAAAAAATTGGCATATGCTTGAAAAATTTGGCTTTGAAATTAGTGCTCTAGCTCCTAAATGGTTCCGCCTGGTTGTTTCCCAGTCGGTCACAATTTTTACATCTTTCCGTTTGTGTACATTCTCCATGGTTTTTCCATAAACGGAATTATTTAATAATTTGAAAAAATCTTTTTCAAAAGAATTTTTGGCCAATGTTCTATGGTGAATATTAAGGTCTATGTACTCTTTTAGCCATGGGGATTGTCTAAATTTTAAAGCTCTATGGATTTTTTTTAATATTAATCCATTCCTTAAACATTGTTTTAGAACTCTATAATGAATTGGATATTTTGTTTTATATGTTAAGTCTGCTATAAGCTTCTTACATTTAGAATTACCAACAATTTTGTTTTCTGCACAAAATGGAAGATCGTTGTGGGTTTCATGTAACTTTTGAGGATACTCTAAGTCTACCTCCAGGATATATCCAATATTGGAAGTATCTGAAATATTATTCAAATCAAGATATTTTAGCGTGTCCTCATCGTATACCCATTCAAATTCTTCGTATGGGAGATATTCAGACATTGCCCAACCGTAAAGGTTATTAGCATCTAGGTACATTAAGAATTCCGAGGGTTTGGTTTGATCAAAATCGTCCAAGTATTTATTATTTGCCTTGGAATATCGTTTAGAGCATTGGACTAGACCACCTCTGATACCATCTTGTATAAAGTTATACATATTAATATCATTGAATAACTCTAACTCTATTTTCGTGGTCCTAAGCATGGCATCCCACGATAATCCTGGAGCTGTATAGTACTGACATGGATCCAGTTTATAAATACTTTTACAAATTCTTCTAAAATTTTGAAAAATGTCTGTTAGAAGGAGAACATCTGTTTTTAAATATAATTTTGTGTAATCCAACATATTCTTACATTTAAAGGTTTCCCACACAGTTTGAGCATGCTCATAATCTTCATTTGTACATTCCGAATTACTTAAAATATTATAAAATTTATCTTTAGTGGGAAGACTTTGTTCACTAAAACGATTCATTGAATCAATGTAAGAGTATGGAAACACACCTTTTCTTTTAAGTAGATTAAACTCTTGCGTTGTTGTGAAAACTTTTTTTAAAATATGAAAGTCATCATCATTTAAATTATTAGCAAGAGATTCTAAACTCGAGGCCATAAATCTACAAGAGTCTAGAAATCGAATTTCAAAAGACTCCTTTTCTCCAATTGGTATAAACTTTGATAGTGATATATATAATTCTTTGTTGAGGGGAATTACTTTAATATCACCATTAAAGTTTGAGAGTTCTTTCATGAATAAGTGACAGTCATAAGAAGAAAAATTATGAAAGAGTACCGGTATAAATTTAGCTGTTCTATAAAGAAGATTACAAGAGTTATGGGCTGCGCCTCTATATTTACCAGTAAAATGACAATGGTCTCGTACTTTGTCAGTTCCTAAGTTTTTCTCACAAATATGACAATTTGTTGAGGAGTCATATAAATGTTGTTCATCACTGGAAAGTGTTGTCATAGGTGTGTCTTTAGCTAAATAATTTGTATAAATTTCTGTAGTATCGTTAATTAAATTATCAATAAATATAGTAGGAGCATCATCTCCAAACTTATTAAATATATTAAACTTATCTAAACTATCGTCAAAACTACATTTAATATAATAGCTAAACGCACACGCTATATGTTTTTGAAAATTATTAGTTTCGGAATTTTCAATTTTCTCCAAGTAAGCTCCAAGTAAGAGTTGGCAACCCTATAACGTAGAAGTCAAATTTTTTGAGTGCTTAAAGAATATTTTATAAAATCGCATAAATAAATATTTTTAATACATTTTATATCATTTGATAACTTTTTTCTTATAAACTGAACTGTAAGTCATAAGAATAATATCAAATATGGCAGGAACAGGCCGCCGTAGTACAAAAAATACAAAAATGATATGTGGTCGGTGCAGTTTGGAAGTGGAAGAAGATGATAATTACATTCAATGTGATAAATGCGAAAAATTTTTACATGCAGTATGTTCAATGTTGGATAAACCACAATTTGATCGCCTAATGAATAATGATAAAGAAGAATACATTTGTTATATTTGTAACGAAAGTGGTGGAAACCTAAAAAATGAATTAAGTATAATCAACACACAGCTAAAAAAACTTGATCAGCTGGATAGTTTAAAAGAGTCAATGCAATTTATGTCAAAGCAATTTGATGACATTTTGCAAGGTATAGCTGGTAACAAAAAAAAGTTAGAGGAGATACAAAAAGAGAATAGAGTTTTGAAAAATGAAATTAATGATTTAAAAACTTCTGTGAAACATCTGAATGAATATAGAGTGAAAAATGATTGTATCGTCAATGGTATTGAAGTAGATGACAAGTCGGATGCGGTAGAAACTATGGTAGAACTTATGAAAAATGTTGGTGTGGATTTAAAGCCGGACGACATAGACGATGCTTACTTTCTAAAGAAAAGAAATAATTCTACTAAAGAAAATAAAAAACGATCGATGGTCGTAAAGTTTAACAATAAAAAGTCTAAGCAAACGGTTATGTCAGCAAAGCCCAAATTATTAGAAAAGGAGAATACAAAGTCTGTTTATGTAAATGACTTTTTAAGTAAAGAAACACTTACGCTACTAAACTATGCAAGAAGTCTTAAATCAGTTGGGTACAGCAGAGTTTACGCTATGTCTGGTAGAGTTTATGTCAAAAAAGTGAATTGTCAAAACCAAAATTCATTAAAACTGAAGAAGAAGTGGATAACTTATTGCTAGAATCAACTACAAATAGACAACGAAGATCTGTACGACATGGAAATGCTGCTGAAGACATTAATGATGATGAAGCCCGTTCTTCATTTATGACGCCTACTTAAACATACACGTCCAATTATATTTTTGTTTAATTTTTTTATCTTTTTTATATAATGAATCCCAATCAGTATTTTAAATCATTTATATCTTTTGAAAAATATTTAAAAACATTAAAAACTAATTTTCTATGCATTGTATCTTTCAATATTAGAAGTATTTCATCTATTTCAAAGTTTAACAAGTTTAAAACACTAATTACACAATTTCCCAGGATACCCGATATAATCTGCATTCAGGAAACATGGTTTGAAAGCAAATTAGTTCAACTTTATAATATTCCGGGGTATACTTGCATTCATAGTTGTAGAAGTGATAGTTATGGTGGAACGTCTATTTATGTGCGAGGAAATATTATATATTCTGTTGAAAGCTGCAACAGTAATGATTTTATAAATTCAATAGTAATATCATTGCAGAATCAAAAAGTATATGGAAAACCAATTAAATTAGTATCATTTTATAGATCGCAGAAGTGTGAATTTAGCAGATTTTCATCGTTTCTAGAAGATTTCCTAATTCAGTATGCTCAGGGTCCATGTATTTTTGTCGGTGATAGTAATATAGATTTTTTGCAAAACCCTTTGTCACAGGATTTGTCATATCTTCTTGAATGTTATGACTGTAGAAACTGCCATACGCTAGTGACTCGTCCTAGTAGTTCAACGTCAATTGATAATGTTTTCTGTAATCTACAAAATGTTATTGAAATTGATTCAGTTGAATGTAGTTTGTCAGACCATAATCTGATATATTGCAGACTTAATTTGAAAACAACAGCCCAAGATATTACTGAAACAACAAAATATCATTGCAATTATGATATTGTTAAGGATTATCTCAACCATAACATGAATTTATCCACATTAACAGGAGATCCCAACAGTGACGCGTCACATCTTATTGGTTGTATTTCAAACGCAGTTGCTCAATCAACTGTAGAAACAAAAAGAAAACAATTTTTAAAATATGAAATTACACCTTGGATCAACGGTAATTTGATGGCACTTATTGAGTATAAGAAAAAACTTCTTAGAATAAGGAGAAAAAGACGATATAGGGATGATATTGAGCAGATTATTAAGAGAATCAGCAAAATTATTAAAACAGCTTGTAAAGATGCTAGGATAAACTATTTCCATGATAATTTAAGTAAAATGCAACATGAACCAAGAAAATTTTGGAAATTTTTGAATCTTACTCTTGGAAGAAGTTCGAAGTCTACCATTAATTTAAGAAATTCTGATGGTGAAATTATAAATAGTGATTTTGAAAAAGCTGAAGTATTTAATCAGTATTTTATAAACTCAGTTACAAATTTAAAACGGCAAATTCAATCTAGCCCTGAAGATAGTTTCAATTCGCTTAGAACTTTAAGGAATCACCACAAACAATTTAATTTTCTTCTTACCAACAGCGATGAAGTTTATGATTTAATAACACATTTGGAAATGAACAAAAGCCCTGGAAGTGATAACATAACGGCAAAATGTATGCATGTTTGTAAAGATGTTCTTGCACCTGTTTTAGCAGAACTATTAAATTCCTCAATAAGTAATTCTGTTTATCCAAATGAGCTCAAAATTCATAAAATCATTCCAATTCCGAAAGCAATTAATTCTAGTGTTGTTGAAAAGTTTAGGCCAGTAGCCGTTTTGTCTGTAATAGATAAAATTTTTGAAAAAATTTTGCATTCACAACTCTCGAAATATTTGGAAAATGAGTCACTTATATATTCTAATCAATATGGTTTCAGAAAGGGCTGTGGGACTGATGAGGCGGTGATTAATGTTGTGAATTACATATGTGACTCTTTGGACAAAGGTTTTACTTGTGTTGGTGGTATTTTTTACGATTTTACCAAAGCCTTTGATCTTGTAGATCACGGAATCATGATTCAAAAGTTAAGATGTTATGGAATACAGGGTAATGATTTAGCATTATTAAAAAGTTATTTAGAAGGAAGAAAGCAGTATGTTCAAATAAATGCTTGTAAAAGTTCGATGAGTAATGTTGATTATGGTGTGCCGCAAGGAAGTGTTTTAGGCCCTTTATTGTTTTCTATTTATCTAAACGATATAAATAATCTATGTCTTAATGGGAAGATGTTTATGTACGCTGATGATTTGTGCATTTTTTACCCTTACAAAGAGGACTTAATTTTTAAAACTTTTGTTGAACGGGACGCAGCTTTAATTTCAGAGTTTGCTAGGTTGAATAAAATTATATTAAATGCCGATAAAACGAAGCTAATAAGATTCAGGCCGCAGCCAAATAGAAACAACAACAACATTATTTTTATAGATGGTAAGGAAGTTATGGAAGTAGAGACCGTTAAATATTTGGGAGTATATATCCAAAACAATTTAACGTGGCATCATCACATTCAACATCTACAAAGCTAAATATCTCCTGCACTTGGAATTTTATTTAAAATGAAATACACACTCGATGAAAAAACTAAATATATAATATTTCAAACATTAATTCAAAGCCATCTCAATTACTTGATAATGATTTACGGATTTAAAAAGAACACTGAATTAAAGTCTTTGCAAATTCTACAGAATAAAGCTTTAAAAACTGTGTTCAATCTTCCTCGTATGTATCCAACCTTATCACTGTATAAAGATATCGCTCAAAATGTTTTACCTATATATGGAATGTATAAATTGCAATTATTAATGTACGTTTTTAAAGTGCTCCATAAAATTGGTCACCATAGTATTGATTTTTTAAGAAATCAGAATGTTTTCAATACAAGAAATAACTCAAATTTAAGAATTGCTAAATGTCGTTTGGAAACCACCAAACAGAGAGTAGATTATATCGGTTGTCTGGAATTTAATAGTTTACCACAACGACTTAAAGAATGTTTAACTATTTCTTTGTTTAAAAATAGATTAAAGGATTTTTTTTGCAAAATATTGAAACATTTGTAATATAACTTTTTTTTTATTTTATTCTTTACTAATTATTCTAATTACATACATACAAAAATTATTGTTTTTAACAAATAATTGTTAAATTATTTTAAGTTAGATCTATTTGCCAACTTGCCTCAATAATGTCCTAGAGACGCTGAGGCTCAACATTGTATGAAATAATTTGCTGAAATAAATATAAAACTTAAAAAAAAAAAAAAAAGCTTCAAAGTCAGCATAAATAACAAAAGGAACATCCAACTGTTTATGATGATTTTTAAAACGTAATATATTATCATCTACATTAGGCATCTTTGTAACTACTTTCTTGCAATTATTCTCGTGATCCCTTATTATTTTTTCAGTTTGAGAGTATTGAAGACATGCGTTGCAAAGGTATATTCGTCCCTTATGCGAAGTTATGCTACTTCTTACTAATCTAAAATATTTATAAAATAAAATTATATTAATATATTGTATGAAAATTGTATGAGCATTATTATTATTTAAATTACCTTGAAATATCTGTTATTAATACATAGTGGAACCATTCTTCATCACTCAAATGAAGGAGATTTACATGGTGTTCTTTCACTCCGTTTGTAAGATAATATGGCCCCACAATGTTATTCCCTTCACAACCAAACACATTAATACTAATATTGGTGTTGTTTTTTTCAAATTTGCTAATATCTTTTAATTTTAAAGGAAATTCCAGTCCTTCAAAATTAATTAATTGATCTTCTACTTGTATGCAGTTTTCAGCTATATTAATATTATTTATTATATTTAGCTTGTTTCTTGAAAATGAAGCAATAACGCTCCATTTAAAGCAGCAATCATCATCATTTAAAATATTGAAGCATGCTTGTTTTTTAATTAACCATTGAGGTAATGGGATGTATTTTGATCCTCGCATAAAAGAAGCCATATTAATGTTTATTTCAAGCTTCTTTATCCGAATAAGTGACCATCCACTATCCCTTTCTTGAAATTCACTCATTTTGTTGATTATTTTATCATAATGTAATTTAAGAGATTCTTCAACATGGTCACTCAGTGTGAATAGAGACATTTTGGAGCGGTGGGTGATGGAGGTTAATTCTATATCTTCATCTCTTATTTTTATGTACTCGCATTGAAGCTCCATATTATACTTGAATGTAGTATAATTTTTTATAGAATTATTAATAATACATACTAACCCTCCATTTACAATTTCGAAAAACTCTTTCGGCTGTAGTATATCCTCCTGTTTGTTTTCATAGAAGTATGTCTCTATTCTTCCTTTGAATGCTCTTCTACACTTAAAGTTGTTTAAATTGTTAAAATTATTATTATTTATGTTGGATACACTAGCGTGAGATCTCTCATGCTCTTGCAAATGGTTTCTGTTAGAAAACCATTTTCCACATTCAATACAATGAAGGACTTCATGTCCTTTCAACATTTCTTTTTCAGCAAACACGGATTTACAAAACTTGCACTGAAACATAATTTCCTTTTAGTTTTTAATAATGCTTGTACACTTTAAAGTCAGTCTTTGGACTAATGAAAAATATATTTAAATATTTACCAAATGTGTTCACATATATTTTTTTATTTTGTTACATCTTAAGGTTAATAAACTTTGAACATAAACAAAATATGTAAATGTATACTTTGACAAATTTTCATAGTTGAAAGTATGTATGTATAAAATTGCTAACTACAATCATTTTTTATTTTAAATATTAAGGTGTTTTAAATTACATCTTAATTATGGCACGCGACAAAAAACTATACATACACATATATATTTAAATATTAATACTCAAAAATAATATGGGAAAAATAAATTTTGCTTACACCACAATTTGAAATTCATTGTAAATCCATTTAATTTTTTTATTTTCATATAATTTGGAATTGCAAAACAAACAAAAGATATGAAATGAAAAGTGAATTGAATTGAATAAGTGATATGTTCAAGGTTAAATTATTTATTTTTTTTAATATTAAGGTGTTTTAAATTACACTTTAATAATGCACGCGACAAAAAAAAAAATATACAAAACATGTGTTTTTATATAATTTTTAAAAAAAAGTTGAAAAATATATTTTAATATTGACCAAATGCATTTTCCAACCAAAATATTTTTTTAACGGAAATAGTATGTTGCTTCGTTAAGCACTTTTAAATTATCGGGAATTATTGAATGGAAGTAATTATGTTGCTTCGTTAAACACTTTTAAATTATCAGGAATTATTGAATTGAAAGAATAATTCATATTGCAAAGGTGTATTAATAAATAATTGTTAATTTAAAATTACTTTAAAAATGGACAGTCACAAGTTTAGTTGTGAATTTTGTCTGCATAAATCGTTTTCCACAAAATGGAATAAAAAGCGCCACTTTATGGAAGTACACAATTTCCATAGAAAGAATGCGCGAAATTTTGAGGTGGCGAAGGAGACCGTTGGGAATATGGAGAATATAGAGGCCGCAGTAGATACCACTGTCAATAAAATTCCAGTGGAGTATGAAAATCTTATGATAGAAGATGAGGATCTTCTACTGCATTTTGATATATAAAAATGTTTATTAAATAAATAAAAAATAATATAAAATTAAATAAAGACTTTTTAAACAAAACTGTTTTATTTATTATATAATTTTAGCTATAATTAAGTTCAAATATTGCAAGTCCATTTGAAGATTGACGACCTTTGTAAATAATAGTCCAGTTTTTATCATTCACTTGTGATAAATAGGGATCCTCCTTATTTAAAAACTTCACAAATCTTTGCGGAAGATAAAACCATTTATTGTTATCTAAATATATGATAACTTTTGATCTATAATGTGTTTCTTTCCACTCGAATTTTAAAATTTTGAATGGCTGGTATAAGGGAATATCATCAATTTTTGTATACTCCGCCTTAATACCCAGAGCCAATTTAATAATTTGTTCATATATCTGAAAAATAAAAATAAGAAATTTGTAAATATATAAAGACTTAAAAGCATTTTCCAATAGTGATAGCTTACCATTCTGTTAACTATACTTTGAAGTAATATTCAGATCAATGATAACAAATATGCTATGATACCTCTTTTTATACAAATTTAAAATAAAAAAAAAAATGCTTTGTCTTTCCAATTCATCTCCAAAGAATTAGTAATTTCTCTTTAATATTTCAAATTGAGAAAATCTTAATTTAGGTGATATGATATTAAGTATTCTCTATTATATTACCAAGATTAATGATAGAAATATTCTAAAGAATGGCTTTTTATATCAGTTGAGTTAAGAAAACTGTTTCTCTATTAACATATTTAATTTGAAAAACACTCAAGGAGGTGTTTTACATTAATACATTAAAACAATGATGTTCATTTCATTGTGCTTTCGCGCTGAGTAAAAACACACATATTCTTATTCTCTTTAAAAGAGCGTAACAAATGTCTCATTTTTTCAGAAATTCATTAAGCATTGTTGTTGGTTGGATTTTGGACGAAGCATAGCAAACACACGCGTTTCAATTACAATTAAACACAAAACAACAAAGTCAGAAATAAATAAAAAATTTTAGAGAATTTCGGTCGTATAATGTGTATTCTTTTATTTCCTTAAAATTTAAATTACATTCATTTAATAAATTGGTTATATCTAGCAAAAATTCTAAATCTAAACATTCTTAATTTTTTCTTATTTTAAGTGTTTGACATTATGTTTGCTGGGTAGCTCTCTCACCAATACATCTTCATTTTTATTTTTGAACATCACTGCATTAAAACAACTCACACTCAAAGAGAGGAAAACAAACCAAACAACACAATTTACAAAAATATGAAACTCAAAACTAAATTTTCTCTCACAAATTCTTGAAAAAAATCATCTTGCAAATTTACAAGTCACACGAAAATTAATCTTCCCTATAATTAAAATTGTATACCCTAATGTAGACTAATTAAAAGAAAATAAACCCTCCTATTAAAACTGCATTAAAAGCCTCTACACAATACTACAACAAAACTAATGAAATAAAAAAACAAAATCAATTCCACACAATACAACACACAAAGCATTTTTTTCTACATTAGTCAAATTACCTGAAGCAAGAAAACAAAAATTTACAAATTGTCGCTGCCTTTTCTCTGCCAACAAACTCATCTTGCTGGCTTTAATTGAATGGGGACGCAGACAAATTCTGCTACAAACTCTTCTTGCTGGCTTCAAATGAATGGGGAAGCAGAAAAATTCTGCCTCCCCATTTCCATACTACTTATTTATTTAAATCACAATAAATATTTAATGCAATAAACTTATTTTGTTATGATTTTACTCTACTCGTTTGTGTTTTTTTTATTTTGAACTCACACAGTGTTGTATTTCAAAATACAACACTGTTATATAAACGAAAATAGAACATGCTCTAATTGCCAAAAATGTCACGAGTAATACACATGTATTTTACATACACAAAGTTTCATATGGATCACACGGTATGTATATGTTTACATGTGGAAAAATGTCCCAATACATGGCACAAAACACAAGCAATACATGCCGTCTGACCCCCCTTTAAACGCTTACAATTTTCAAATGGACAATTTTCAGTTGCTGTGATTTTAATTTATCCAGGAATTGGATATATGATGGGTATTCAGTCAAAATCAGTCAAATATGTGAATCCCAAATACGCTTTTAACAAATATTAATCAATGTCCATTCGGAGATTGTTCCATTGGAAATTGTTACATTTCTATTAAAAATTTAACAATATTTAAAAAATAGCACACTGTTTGCTTTCGAATTTTAATTTATTTCTAATTTATATTAAGTGCTTTGAAATCAGTTTTGTTTTCAGTTTCAAAGATAAATATTTTTACTATTTTCTTAAAAATTATAGCTCTGATAATTTTCCTTCCCAGTAAATACTTTACCAGTAAAATCTTGTAACGTTTATATTTTTAAAATTTGTAGTTAGAAATTTTAAATAAAGATTCCAAAATAGTAAGTCAATTTTATTGTTTATTATTTAAAACACAAACCAGAAACCAGGCAGACAATAGCATAAACACAAAACAGTTCTTATGGGTATAAAAAATAACTAGTAACAATTAGTAACTAAATTTTTCTCACACAAATTCCTACCTTCTTGTTTTTTTATCTTATGATTGGCTAAAGTTTCCCCGAAATAACTGCAATTATCGTTACCGATATAATAGTTTATACCGTTATCTGTAAATACCGTTACCCTTATTCTATAAACAAATTTAAAATTATAAAAATACAAATTTTAGATTTTGGGTTATCTTGAAAATTAACGTTTTTCCAATATCAATTTGTAATAACTTGTAAAAATGTATAGTTATTGAATAGTATTTGTTGTTTTATTATGTTTTTTTCATGTTGGAATTAAAAGTCTTATATATAAACTAAAATTTAGTTTCTATTACCAATATTACGCAAACAAAACTATCACAAACGGCGAAATGTCCACATGGATAACCAAACATAGCCATCTCCAAATTACTTATCGTATTTTTCTGCAAACCTTAATGTTAATTTAGTTTCATATTTTCATCTTATATATAAATAGGCCACAAGTTTTTTTGTGGTACACTTTTAAGTATATTATTAAAACATATATGGTTTTCGAATTTCGGCCACCTGGCGATCCTAGTACATATAATTCCATTATACTGAGTAACAAACGAGTACAATGTAATAAATATAAATACATTTAGATGTACTGGATTTTTATTTATCAACTAAAATAGAGGATATTGCTACTTTCCCTCATATAAATGTACATATTTATTTCAGTCGGTTTTGAAATCTGAACAATCCATAATTCATTCATTCAATAAAAATCCAAAATATAGATAAAAGACATACTGACAATATATTTTGGATATAATTGGAATTTAAAATTACACATGAATTACACATTCACTTAATTACACATGGGCTACACATCCAAATTAAAATTACACACAATTTGTGTAATTACACATGAAGTGGCAACATTGAACGCTTATAACTCCTTAAAAAACTGAAGCGATTTAAATAAAATATATATTCTGCACATCTGTGAATAAATCCCTTTAAAATGGTATATTTTTGTCCAAATTGAATGTATAATGTGAGCGTAAAGGGGTCTAAAGAAATCGACTTGCCTATTAATATCATGATATACATGTATGTACACTGAGCGCAAAAAGTGAGTTAACACCACTGAAATAATTTATTTTCTTAAGATAGCGAGAAAAGGAAATGAGAATAGACGAATGAATTTCCAAAAATAAAAACGTTTATTTATTACTTATAAAGTATTAAAACAAAAACAACAATTCATGATAAAGAAGAATTTTTTTATACTTAAGAACAAAAATATCTCTAATTTTTCGCACCAAAAGTTATTATACACTTTCATAATTACTAAAGATAAATATTGAAAATTAAAAAAAAAAATAAGTTTTAATGCTTAGTTAAAACTCCCTTAGCCTTTTTTGGCATAGATTCTGGTAATTTTCTGGTATATTCGGATGGAATTTTGACCCATTCATCTAATAATACTTCCTTTAGTGTTTCTTTGCTTGTAATCTTTCTTTTTCGGATCTGGCGGTCCAAATGATCCCAAAGATTTTCAATGGGATTAAGATCCGGGGATTGTGGAGGGTGATCCAGCATGTTTGGTGTGTTTTGTTGCAACCACTCCTTCGCCAATCGGGAGGTATGCTTGTGATCATGTCCAGGCAAATTCAATTTGGAAACACTTGGTGCAAGAATTTTTTCTAAAAGTTTTACGTAGCATTGAGCATTCATTGTGGTGTCAATAAAGTCAAGCTCTCCAACTTCAGATGCTGAAAAACATCCCCAAACCATTACTGAGCCTCCTCCGTGCTTAACTGTACACTGGATATTTTGCTCGGCCAGCTCCTCATTCTTTTTTCTCCAAATTTTTTTCATTTTTTTACCTCCAAAGATCTCGAAATTATTCTCATCCGTGAACAGGACATTTTCCCAAAAGTTAATGTCCTTATTTTCATATTTTTTGGCGTAATTTATCAGTTTTGCTTTATTTACCTTGGAAATAAAGGGTTTTTTCAGGGACGTCTCCCATGAATTCCGGATTTATGCAATATACGCCGTATTGTACTTCCACTTACAGATTTTTCCAACTCTTCACTAATCTCTTTGGCAATCTGCACTGCGCTAGAAGTGGAATTATTTTTCACTGTGGCAACAATCTTCCTTTCTTCCCTTTCATTTAATATTCTCGGCCGACCTGTTCGATCAAAATTTTCTATTCTTTTAAAGTTTTTATATTTATCGACGATTTTTTTCACTGAAGTGTGGTGCCTTCCAACAATTGACGCAATTTCACGATAAGATTTTCCTTTTCCCTTAGATCTACAATAATTTTCCGAGTTTCCATTGAAATTACTTCTTGTCAGATTATTACACAGCAAATGACGAGTACTAATGAACTTAAAGAATGCATAAATTGCATGTTCTTAAAAAAAATTTAAGAAAAGTAGCAGTAAATCTAACGGTTTTATCAAAAAATGTAAGAGAGGAAAAGTGTATACTCACTTTTGCTGCGAAATATTTTGAGTTTTTTGTTTTAAACTCGTAAAAACCAATTGTTGTACAATTTGTAGAACTGATACCAAGGCGAATTTATACAAGGTGGTGTCAGTTCTACAAAAACAACGATTGGTCTTAACAAATGTCAAAAAAAACAAAATGAAAAATTTAACAAATAAGTATTTAAACTTAATATAGTGTAGATAATTGAATAGTGCGGGCTTTACTTATTTATGTAAACAATAAATATTTTGTTAATAAGCTTAGAATATGTAGATATTTAAATATAAAAACAAGCTTTGACAGTTGTTAGAACCAAAAAGCGAAAAAAAAATTATCAGCTGTTTCACTGACTCCACCTTGTATAAATTCGCCTTGACTGATACCACCTTGTATGAATTCGCCTTGCACGCAAAGCAATGAAACCAAGACACATCCAAACATACGTTTTGTTGTATAAAAAACAACAATAACGCCAAATAAAACAAAACAGCAAAAAAAAAACAAAATACGCAAAGCAATGAAACCAACACACATCCAAACATACGTTTTGTTGCTTTTTTGTCAAAGTATGCAATAAATTGTCTATTTTGATGAAATTTTCAGAGGTTGTCTTGGATTTTTGCTCATATCTCCGTTATTTATGGACGGATTTAGCTGATTTTAAATAGCTTCAACAGACAGACGGACGGACATGGCTTAATCGACTCCGCTTCTATAAGGATCCAGAATATATATACTTTATAGGGTCGGAAAATTATATTGTGCAAATTACAAACGGAATGACAAACTTATATATTACAAACTTATTTTAGTGTTTAAGGCCTAATTAGTTTGTACGTTATTCCGTTCCGTAATGAATCAGCTGTTTTGTTTTTAGCATAGGGAAAGTTTTGTATGTCGTTAGTTTTTCTGTAACGTTGCCGTTCTGTTGCGGATGAATCTGTTGAAAACAGAATTTTGTCCGCAACGTTAAGTGACAGCTAAAACAGCTGATATCATATACACACAAAAATGCTAACAATATGAAAGCAGTGGTGCCAACATTTTTCAAAATGAAATATTTATTATTAACAAAAAAAATAAAAAATATAATATTTTCAAAAAACATTGAAATTTAATAAAATAAATATAAATTTCTTCTAATGTATTTAAAAAAAATTTGTATTTATAAAAATGTTCAGCCGTACCCCTACGTTTTGAGATTCGAGAGATCGAAAATGCTATTGTTGATTTAAATCCCAAGAAAGCGCCTGGTATGGACAAGATCAGCAACAAGATGCTTATGGAGCTACCCCGGATAGCAATAAAAATAATTCTTTTTATTTTAATGCTATATTACGACTTGAATATTATCCTCCAGAATGGAAGGTTTCACTGGTTACCATGATACCCAAGCCGGGAAAATATATCTAATATATCAAAGCTATTTGAGAAGATACTTATGAACAAGTTGTACCCGATGTTAACTGAAAACAATTGTATTCCGAATCATCAATTTGGATTTAGAAGAAAACACAGTACTATCGAACAAACCCATAGACTTGTAAATATGGTGAGAAAAGCGTTTTAAGAAAAGAAATACTGTTCTGCACTCTTCATCGACATCTCTCAAGCGTTTGATAAGGTATGGCATTAGGGTTGCCAGATTCAGATTTGCAAAAAGCTGGACATTGGGGTCTAAAAAGCTGGACAAATAAAAAAAAACTGGACATTACAAAAATTACTGAGAAAATGTTAATTTTGGTTTTGTGTAATCAAATGTATTACACTGTGCTACAGTGAGAAAAAACTTGGACAAAATTTCAGAACACTCTCAATTTCAGAAGTTATTCTAAAAACCCTTTTAAGTGATGTTCGTCAACTTATCGACCAGTCAGTTTTTGTCTGATTTTAATTTTTTAACGGGTTTAGAAAAAAAAATTGATTACGCTTTAAAATGTCGGGCATTTTTTGATATATTTGTAAGTTATAAGTATTGTTTTTGTTAAGAATATCTAAACAAAACAAAATTCATCAACTTTTTTATTTTAAGTGGCTTTTCATTGCTTATTTTGCTATGAAAGCTTATGCAAATTTATAGCAATGTATAAAGCAAATTTAGTTCTTAACAAAACAAGGTTTTATTCAACTTTTCATTAATACGTTTTTTAGTAAAATAATTGTAGTTTTTAATTTACAAGTAAATTTTTTCGAACTTTTTCGAAAAAGTTTACAAACTTTAGCAAATTTAAACCGATTTTAACAAGTAATGTCTCGTTTTTTTCTATATACAAATTTATTTATAAGATTGTACAAAAAAATAGGTTTTAATAGAAAATACATTTTATGTATAGATTTTATGAAAGCTTAATTCTTTGCCTTTCCATAACTGTTTACAATTTTTCGGTCTAAAAATGTGTGAGTTAGAGGTACTAAAGTACTATGACCTATCGTAAAACGGTTTTTCAAATTAACTAAAAATTTTGAGGGTGTTTCAAAATCTTTGGGTCTACAACCCCCACTTGGTTGCTTTTCAAGTTCTTACAAAAAGTGTTTTTTTTAGCAGTGTGTTAATATTTAGAAATTTAGAATCACAATTAAATATTTTCATTTCATTCCTTAAAATTTATTTAACTAAACTTAAATTTGTTCGGTTACGTCCGTCATATACATATTTATATTATTAAATACTAAAAACACTGCGACTTTATTTCGTTTTTGAGCTTACGCATTTTGGCCAAATTCTCGAATTCATTCGTTTCACCTTTGGTAAAAAAAATAGGACCATATCCTTTAACAAATCTCTTGGTATTTATTTATAAACTTCATGAATGCTGCAGTAATCAATATATGTATAGTTTATCTTCAGATATTTCAAGGTTATATTTAAAAACGATGTTCTAAATAGCTGACCGCTGTTTTTAAAAAGTCTTCTACGTAAGTCTTAAAAGTTTTTTGTTCATTAGGCGAATTTTTTTTCAAAATGCTGTTAACTTTGGAGCCAAAAAATTTGTCATTTATTCTACTTTTGCGGCTTATTAATAGCCAGTAGAAAAGTACGGTCATTATATCGAGCAACTCTAAAACTGTACACGAGTTATTCTCAAAAGCTGTAAATTCCTGCATTATGATTTGCATAAAATATGCTTCTGATAATCCTTAACTTTTACATTCTTCTTCATTGACATCATTAACAGAAATTCCACATGACACGTATTCCCATAAAGCTTTTTGGTATTTATTTTTTCCTATCTTCAAAAAATACATACACTTTTTTGCATAAGTTATTACTGTCTACTAATTAGTAGTAAGTAAATTTGAAGTAATAAATAATATAGATATTATTGTCGAAAATTTCAATTTAGCTGGACAAATGAAATTTTAGCTTGAAACTGGACAGGCATCAAAAAAGCTGGACAATCCAGCCAAGTCCAGCCAGGCTGGCAAGCCTATATGGCATGCTGGATTAATATACAAATTGAGTCAAAATTTACCGGCAAACACACATAAGCTGTTGGAAAGCTATTTAACTGGTCGAACATTTAAGGTTAAAGAGGGAAACTTTTTAAGTACTGCACAACCCATTGAAGCTGGAGTCCCCCAAGGCAGTATCCTGGGACCTTTTTTATATTTGATGTATTCGTCTGATATGCCAACTAACAATCGCACTCATACCTCAACATTTGCTGATGATACTGCTATTCTAAGCATTCATGAAAACCCTCAAGAAGCATCTCGTTACTTACAAAACCACATATTTGAATTAGAAAAATGGTTAAAACAATGGAAAATTAAAGTAAACGAGCAAAAATGTACACACATTACATTTACATTGCGTAGAGAATCATGCCCCCCTATTCATATCAATAACCAAACAATAATTCAACAATCGGAAGTGAAATACCTCGGAATACATCTCGATCGTCGCCTTACATGGAAAAGTCATATAGATGCAAAGTTGACTCAAATGAAATTGAAATCAATTCAAATTAATTGGCTTATTGGCAGAAACTCCACGCTTAGTTTAGATTGTAAACTTCTACTTTATAACATGATCATAAAACCGATATGGTGTTATGGCATACAGTTATGGGGCACGGCCTCAGCGTCAAATGTAGAAAAGATTCAAAGACGCCAAAACAAGTTTCTAAGAATGATCACAGTTGCCCCCTGGTATATCAAAAACGCGAATATACACAAAGATGCCCATTGTAAAAACTGAAATCTCGAAAAATGTACAAAAATATTTAAAAAAAACTTGAAGTTCACCCAAACCCGCTGGCCCGCAACATATTAGATAACCGTGGTCACACTCGATTAAGAAGGAGGGACACAGCAGACCTAATCTAGAAGGAAGAATGCCAATTTAACCAAAACAACCATGAACACAAATTTTTTTCGTCCGGCACTGGCTGGACTAATTAAATAATAATATTAGATATAAGATTTGAACCACTTATTGTTAGTTCATTAAATAATAAAAGATACAATAAATAAATGATGAAAAAAAAAATAAAATAATCACCACAATAATATGTTGACGGTCTAAATACAAAAACACTGGTTATTATTTAAAAACAGCTGATACGATCTTACGGAGAAACTAACTACAATATAACAGAATTCAGAACGGCACAGAACAGAAACGTTACAGAACGCAAAGACTAATGGAGCCTTTATTCTCAAAAAACGGTATAATAATAATTTCAATATATGTACATGATCAGAAAATATACAATAATTGGAGCGACCTACAAGAAGAATAAGAAGTAACTAGTAAAAACATATGATACAAAGAATGTATTTTGTAGCTGGTGGTGAATTTGAAAATATTGTTACGTAATTGTACTTGAATTCAAATATAACGATTTTAACGGCTGATTTAAAAGTAGCCTAATGCTTTCAAATAACAGTGCTGTAATAGCAAACTGTAACATAACTGTGGGCATTACACAGTACAACACATGATTTTGGGACTCAATTCTGACAATTGCACGTGAAAGTAGCCCCAAAAATAAGAACTTCTGCATCATTAGTTTTGTCAAGTTGGCTGCCGTATTAATTTAATGGCCATACGAATTGTTTTCCTCAAGGTGGATTTTAGAGTAGTGTAGCTCATGAATGACCTAGTTCAATTGAGCTATTCACTCAACTGAGCGAAGTGAATCATTCATCATACTGAGCGTTTTCATCTCAGCACTGAGCGGTTTTGTTTTATGCTCATGTTTCTCTCAGTACTCATGAAAGAGCTGCACAAGCACATTCATTTGTCACCTTCAATGTTTCACTTTACTCGTCAATTCTGTAACATTCTTTCGCTCACTGACATTGAAAAGTGAGTGAGTATTGTGTCCTACAAAAATAAAACGATCATTCGAATGTAGGTTTGTTATGTATGTATATGATCGTATGCTGCCGCGTATATATTTTTGTTTCAAGAATTATTAGAGTTATTCAAATTGTTTTTGTTTTCATGAAGGAATTTGTATATGTGTGCTATTGAATGAATGTGAATTTATTTATGGTATGGTGATGTAGAATGAAATAAAGAAAGAGTATTGCTACAGTTTTTAAGTAAATTTCATAAAATAATAATGAAAATGGGAAATACATAATTGTTATTGATAAAATAATAATTGTAATTGAAAGTATGTAATTAGTAAAAAAACAAGTAAGAAAATATGGTCGGTCAAGCCCGACATTTTTCATTTAAAATTTCAATAATTTATATTTTTGAGTGATTTGGGCCTTATATGGGGGCTATGACCAATTATGGACCGATCACCATAAAATTAGGTAGTGTGATTTGTGTCTATATGAAAGTTTACTATGTTGAATTTTGCGATTTATGCACGTTAAAGTGATTTTCGGAAGCGGGTCTATATGGGAACTATGACGAATTATGGACCGATCGTAACAAAATTTGGTGACATGAATTTTGTATATATAAAACTTATTTGGAGCTCAATTTGTGGAGATACATTTATAAATTAAACATTTATGACCGATAGAGTACAATTTCGGAAGGTCATTTGTATGGGGACTAGGTGAAATAATGGACCGATTTCAGCCAGTTTCAATAGGCTTGGTCCTTGGGCCGAAAAAATAATATGTACCAAATTTGATCGAAATATTTTGAAAATTGCGACCTGTACTCTGCGCACAAGGTTTACATGGACAGCCAACCAACCAGACGGACGGACGGACGGACATCGTTTAATCGACTCAGAAAGTGATTCTAAGTCGATCGGTATAATTTAAGGTTAGACTAATATTTTTGGGCGTTACAAACATCTGCACAAACGCAGAATACCCTCCCCACTATGGTGGTGTAGGGTATAAATACTATTTCAATAATACATTAGTGAGATTATATCTAACAAAACACATAATTAAAAAATACAAAGTACTGACATTCTTAATAAAATTAGCAATATTATTTCAATCACTTTTTTTAGAAACCATATATCTTATGCACTTTTTTACTATACATACTTCTACATCAACAGAACATTTGTCAGCTGTCATGAGCGACCTATCGTGGGTTTTACGCTGTTTTTTGGAATGAAAGTTTTACGTTATTTTTTATTTCGTAAAACAATAAAATCTTATTCCTTAAATTCAGAAATTCTATTTATATATTGTTAAACCATAAAATAACACAGTACAACATTTTTCAGTTCATTGCTTTGGGACTCAATTCTGACAATTGCACGTGAAAGTAGCCCCAAAAATAATAACTTCTGCATCATTAGTTTTGTCAAGTTGGCTGCCATATTAATTTAATGGTCATACGTATTTTTTTTCCTCAAGGTGGATTTTTATCACTTTTTCTATATTTTAGTACGGTTATATCTCGTATACCGTACGGAATATCTTCTTTGTGGCTGAAGCAAAGTTGTAGATATTGAATAGTAGAAAAAAAGTACGGAACATACCTACCCGAAAAAGGTGCATCCAGTGCCTTAAAAATCGCAAAAATTACAATTTTTTTTAATTTTTTTTACCAATTTTTCACCATTTTTGCTCAATAACTGGATTACAAATCCAATTATGGACTGATCACCATGAAATTAGGTCGTGTGATTTGTGTCTATATAAAAGTTATTTATCATGAATTTTGTATGTATACCATCATTTTTAACAGATTTATTCACTTTAAAGTGATTTTCGGATTTATTCACTTTAAAGTGATTTTGTTAGTTGTAAAAACACACAGTCTTTTGACAATTAGAGATTTATGCGTGAAATAATTGATTAAAATTTTAAAAAATCAAATTGTATTTTATTTAAACTAATATTTTTGCGGAAAAAAGAGTTAATTTTTTATTATTTCTAATTTCAGATGCTAACCAAATGTTTAGACAATATTTGTTAAGCAGAACATTCTTTTACCACAAAATAATAAAATTACCAAAAAACTCAAGATATTAACTGGAATTTGAAAAATGAAAAATATGTTGATGATATGATAATTGTGATCCAAAATAAAAATGTGACAATAACTAAACCAAAATGAATATTGTTGCAATTTTTTGGGTGTTTTCAAAAAAAAATAAAAATTTAAAAAAACAACTGGAAAAAAAATTAAATTTTGTTTACCTAAAAATATTTAAAATTTTTATTTTAAAGTATATTTTGGTGAAGGGTATATAAAATTCGGAACATCAGAATATAGCTCTCTTACTTGTTTTTAACTAATAATAAAAATATAATTGATTGAAGTTAATAAAAACAAGTAAGAGTGCTATATTCGGCTGTGCCGAATCTTATATACCCTTCACCAAATTATACCTTAAAATTTTAAATATTTTTAGGTAAACAAAATTTAATTTTTTAATTTTTTGGAAAAAAAATTTTTTCGATTGTTATTTTAAATTTTAAAATTTTTTTTTTTTAATTTTTTTTTTGTCTTTTAAATTTTTTTTTTTTAAAAAAAAAAATTCGGGTTAAAAATTTGTTTTTCTGATTTTGACCCATTGTAGGTCCAACTTACTATACGTTGCAAATGTCTTTGAAATATCTATCATTAGATATCCATATTGTCTATATTAATGGCTTAGTAATCCAGATATACAGTGGTGGCCACCAATTTAAGACAAATACTTGAATTTTTTTCATCAACTGAATTTTAAGTGTGATAGAGCCAAAATAAAAGGACCTCTAAGGGTATGAAATTTATTATTAATGTTTCTAGTTTCTGAAAAATGTTTGGAAAAATCGGTAAAACATTTATGGACAAAGATATGTGGAAATACGTTGACCCACCTCAGCGAACATCCGCTGTTAATAACATGATATGAGCGAAACTAATGGAACTAAAAATACGAAATTTGTTCCGAATATTTTATAATAATAAAAATATAATGATATAAATGTGAGAAAATATGTTTATTTAAAAAAAAATTTTTTGGTCAAGTTGTACAAAAATTTTATGTGTTCGTTTATGTTATAAAACACACTTGTGTGTTAAAACAGTCCTCATGCATACATATATGTGGAAATATTTGAAAAAATAATTGACAATCATGTGGAACTTAGCAAACAATTTTTGTCTTAAATTCCTGGCCACCACTGTAGGTCAAAAATTGGTCAAAAATCGAGGTTGTCTTGGTTTTTTCCTCATATCTCAGCCATTTGTGGACCGATTTTGCTGATTTTAAATAGCAAAATTCTCGAAAGCATGTCTGACAGAATTATTGAAGATTTGGATCCCGAAGATATCTGGGGTCTTCAGAAAATTGATTTCAACAGACAGACGGTCAGACAGACAGACATGGCGACTCCGCTATCTATAAGGATCCAGAATATATATACTTTATAGGGTCGGAAATGACAAATGTAGAAATTACAAACGGAATGACAAACTTATATATACCCTTCTCACGAAGGTGATGGGTATAAAAAAGTTTATTTTGAAAATGTAGTACATTTTAATAGAAAAGAAATAATGGGAATTTTGATTTGCAATTATTAGTAGATGTTATTTCTCTTTTTAAACGAATAGTTCAAGTTGAGAGTACAATTACCAGGAATGTGTGGAAGGAATTAAAGGATGCCATTCATTAAAAAATTTGAAGTTGGCGAAATGCTACGCCAACCTTAAAAATAAAAATACAGCTTCCTTGTAATTGACATGTTAAACTCTAAATGAAATAAAATCGTTGGCAGCTAATTTTTTACACATTAAAAAGCTACATATATATAGATGACGACAACATAAAAACTTAAGCTTAACTCTGTTAAATTACCATTTGAAATTCTAATAGAATTTGGACATTGAAGAAAAATTGCATTTTTTTAAACAAAACGTATTTTATGAAAAATTTAAACAGTGATTTTTACTCTTACCTTTGTTTATTAATTACACCAACAAATTTTGTTCAATTGTTCTTATTATTTTTTGACGACAATTTCACTTGCACTTGTCAACATATTAGAAAAAATTTTGAAACATTTAAAAAAATTACTTTTTTCCGGCTAGATTGAGCATTTGGACCACTGTGCAGCACTTTACAAATTTGTTTTAAAATTGCGAGAATATTTAATTCAAATTTTTTTAACGGTTTTCAAATATATGGCCTTTTCATCAAGTAATCAAAACAAAATCAGTATTAAAACGAATGGTTATGATACCGGTAAAATATATATATATATCTTTCATGAAGATTTTTAACTTAATCAAAAAACAATCTGCAATACATTAAAATTTTTCTAATTTTAACAAAAACAAGTAAGAGTGCTATATTCGGCTATGCCGAATCTTATATACCCTTCACCTTTGTTGTGGATGCATTATTATTTTTTATAATTAGTATATAGGTATGTATGTACATTGCCCACTTTCAGCGTACAGCATCCTAAATTTATCAAGAACACAAAAAACAACAACAACGCCAAACGAAACAAAACACCAAAAGAAAAAACAAAAACAAAATACGCAAGGCAATAAAACCAACACACATCCAAACATACGTTTAATTGTATAAAAAACAACAACGCCAAAAGAAACAAAACACAAAAGAAAAACAAAATACGCAAAGATGCACATCCAAACATACGTTTTGTTGCTTTTTTGTCAAAACAAAACCACATACGCAAAGTAAAAAAACCAACACACAACCAAACGTACGTTGTATAAAAAACAACAACAACGCCAAAAGAAACAAAACACAAAAAAAACAAAATACGTAAAGCATGCACATCCAAACATACGTTTTGTTGCTTTTTTGTCAAAGCATGCAATACATTGTGTTTTTTGATGAAATTTTCAGAGGTTGTCTCGGATTTTTGCTCATATCTCCGTTATTTATGGACGGATTGGGACAGATCGGAACAGGGGGTGTGACACCTCCCATACAAAGTAAATAGTTATTTTCAAATATATGGTGAACTATAATTGTGGAAGTCTTGAAATTTTGTCCGAATAGCGCCCTTATCATTTTACATGGTTTGGCTGAAAATGGGCGGTATTAAATTAGTGGGCGTGGCACCTACCATACAAAGTAAATAGTTATTTTCGAATATCTGGAGAACTGTAAATGTGAAAGGCTTCAAATTTCATATGAGTTAATTTCTTATCAGTGCAAGAAGTTAATAAAAAAATGGGAAGGATCGGAACTCGGGGTGAGTCACCTCCCCTACAAAGTAATTAGTTATTTCTAAATATCTTGAGATCTATAATTACTAGATTCTTCCAACTTTGTCCGAATAGCTCTATAATTATACCCTTCAGCTTCGTGAGAAGGGTATATATAAGTTTGTCATTCCGTTTGTAATTTCTACATTTTTCATTTCCGACCCTATAAAGTATATATATTGGATCCTTATAGATAGCGGAGTCGATTAAGCCATGTCCGTCTGTCTGTCTGTCTGTCCGTCTGTATGTTGAAATCAATTTTCTGAAGGCCCCAGATATCTCCGGGATCCAAATCTTCAACAATTCTGTCAGACATACTTTCGAGAATTTTGCTATTTAAAATCAGCAAAATCCGTCCATAAATAACGGAGATATGAGCAAAAATCCGAGACAACCTCTGAAAATTTCATCAAAAAACACAATGTATTGCATGCTTTGACAAAAAAACAACAAAACGTATGGTTGGATGTGCAAGCTTTGCGTATTTAGTTTTTTTTTGTGTTTTGTTTCTTTTGGCGTTGTTGTTGTTTTTTATACAACTAACCGTTTGTTTGGTTGTGTGTTGGTTTTTTTGACAACAAAACGTATGTTTGGATGTGCAAGTTTTGTGTATTTTGTTTTTTTTTGTGTTTTGTTTCTTTTGGCGTTGTTGTTGTTTTTTATACAACTAAACTTTTGTTTGGTTGTGTGTTGGTTTTTTTGACAAAAAATCAACAAATCGTATGTTTGAATGTGCATGCTTTGCGTATTTTGTTTTTCTTTTGGCGTTGTTGTTGTTTTTTATACAATTAAACGTACAGTGGGGAGCTCAAATGAGTACATGTTTCTATTTTGTGCACTTCTTATGGAATAAAAATAAAACTAATAAAGCAAATCCAAAAATGTTTTCTGTCATTTATTTTATGTTTAATATGTAACAAAATTAATTACAATTCAAAACAAAAAACATCCAGTTCTAAATAAAAAAAACAGACAAAACTAAAATAACACGCCATGTACTCAATTTTGCACCCCACAATAACTTTAGGGAAGAATTGCATTTTTTAAAAAAATGTTCAAAATCCTTTATTACGTAAATAAAATTTTACATGCATTGGCATATTTTCTATCAATTTTTCATTAACTTTTTTTGGAATACTCTCTCTCTCGTGCTTAATCCGCTGTTAAAGCTCGTACAAATTGGTAGGAGTTAATCGGTATTGTTTCAACCGCCAATTCTCGATTCACTAAAAATTCTCAATAGGATTGAACTCAGGACATTGAGCTGATAACTGCATTAATAAGAAATTTTTCTAGGAACACCATTCTTTACGATTTTTGACGTGTGCATTGGGTCACCATCCTATTGAAAAATTACTTCTTCTGCAGGATTTTCTCTTTTATATACAAAAACGTGATGATGAGACTAAAAAATCGGTATGGTGAGTCTGCAAAATACGCAGATGGTTTTCTTTACCCATTATTTCATTGATTCTTTGCATTGGTCCAAGGTGGCACCATATAAAGCAACCCCATATCATTACCGTGTTTTACTGTTTCCTTACTGTATCACCAATTTTGAAAAAATCGGCGAAATAATGAGTTAAGAAGACTATCTGCGTATATTGAAGACTAATCATACCGAATTTATAGACTTGCCATTCCGATTTTGTAGATAAGAGCGCCAATCATGCCGAAGAAGTTATTTTACAGCAGAATGGCGAATTAAAGCACTCATCAAAAACTTCATCTACGTAATCATCTTTGTGTTTTTCACATTCATCTTTTGACTTTGTAGATTATAACGCTTATCCTGCAGAAGAAGTAATTTTTCAATAGGATGGTGACCCAATGCACACGTCAAAAATCGTAAAGAATGGTGTTCCTTGAAAAATTTCTTATTAATGCAGTTATCAGCTCAATGTCTTGAGTTCAATTCTATTGAGAATTTTTAGTGAATCGTGAATTGGCGGTTGAAACAATACCGATTAACTCCTACCAATTTGTACGAGCTTTAAAGTTATAATCACCCCTAATAGAATAATAATTTAAGTATATTAATCATATTATAATTCACATGAAATCGATCAATAAAAACGCTTGCCCACAAAAACTTAAGTTCAACATAAAATCAATTGCTTTCCATTAAAATGAAAACAATGTTGCAACATAATAAAAACGCTTGCTCGCAAAAACTAAAACAAACATACATATCCATTAAAATAAATACTTGCATGTTTGTCCACAGCATTGTGTACAAACATGCATACATACAAACCAAAACACAATATTGTTATCAACAATTGCGGGTGGTCAAGCTTTGTTTTAAAAAGTAGAACAATAAACCTAAGATCGATTTCAAAACAATGAAATTACCAAATAAGCATTTATTTTAAACATTGATTTCAAAATAATGTAATTATCAAATAAGCACTTTTTTAGATTTAAGATTCAAGAAAATTAAATAAAGTTTAGTATTATACTTACTCTCAAAACAGCAACACTATAATTGGCGCAGTCGGTAGGATCCTAAAAATAATACGAAAGATCGTATTAAGGATTCAGTGAAACGAATAATAATAAGAAAGATCTTATTAATTGTTCAGTGAAAAAATACTAATAAGAAAGATCTTATTAGGATTCATTTCAGTGAAAAAAAAATTTTTTTTTTTATATATACAGTTAATCCCAAAAATATGTATACAAAGAATAAAATAATAATACGAAAGATCGTATTTTAAAGATCCAGTTAACAAAAAAAAACACGAAAAAAAGAAAAAATATTTTAAATAAAGTGACAATATAATAACTAAAGCTATATTAAACTACGAATATATAATTAGACTGTGATGTTTTAAATAACTTAAACTGTATTAAACTATGAAAATATACTAAACATCAAATAAAAAAAAGAGAAAAAAAAACAACTACACTGCTGAACTATGAAAGAATAATTGAACTGTGAGAAAAATATATAATAATAATAAATAAAATAAATTACTAAAATTATGTGAAGGAAGAATCAAAATCACAACCAAGGAAGCACTTAATGAAGAATCAAAATCACAGCCAAGAAAGAAGAATCATAATCATAGCCAAGAATTCACTGAAGGAAGAATCAAAATCACAGCCAAGAAACTACTGAAGGAAGAACTGAAATCACAACCAACTAGTAATCAAGCAGTAATCGTAAGCCTTAAGTTTAATATCATATATAATCATAAGTCTTGAGTTTAATATTATATATATAATCGTAAGACTAAAAGTTTAATATACATAGAAAGTTTAATATACATAAGGGAATTTTATTGTGAAGTTTTTTGTTTGTGTGGACTAATAAATTGACAATTGAAAGACACAAAGTAAGAAAATGGCGAACCCTCAGATAGACCCAATCAAATATTTAAATACCTTGCCACTCTATGACGGAAATAAGGACGATTTGAACACTTTCACTAGATTAGTGGATAGAATCTATCCATTACTTACAAATTATGATGAGAACTCACAGCTACTATTTTTGGACATTGTTAGGAGCAAAATCATCGGTAAGGCAAAGGAATGCATTGAAATTAATACACAAGCCCAATCCTGGCAGGGCATAAAGACCGTATTGAAAAATAATTTTGGGGAGAAAAAGTCGTGTGAAGAACTTTACGATGACTTAAGGGCAGTTACCTTTGATACGACAACGATTGACTTTTATAATGACATAAAATTTCATTTAAGACGTTTGAATAATAAGGCATCGATGATAATGGGCGAGGGCGAAGGTCTTAATCAAGTGAGTATTAATAACCAGAGATCTGCGTTACATATTTTTAAGAATAAAATGCCAGAACCAATGAGGACGGTATTGTCGTGTAGAAATCCTGCTTCCTTGGAGGAAGCTATGGATATATTGTTTGAAGGTGGTTACGATAAAATAGGCAAAGATGGACAGTTTACGAAGAATCAAAATAAAGACAAGGTTAAAGAATATAGTGGTGTGAATAGGAAACAGGATTATCGATATAATGATAATAGAACAAATAACTATCGCGGACCGAACAATGACTATCGACAAAGACATTTCAGTAGTCAACGTGACTACCAAACTGATAGACGAAATAATTACCAATACCAAGGACAGAATAACGGCTCTAACCAAACTGCACGGAATCAGAGTTATTATAGAAGTGGTGGTCAAGATCAACCACAATCGCGAAGACTCTATGATGGTGGTGCACGGCAACCACAATTGCAGAGATTTCATGGTGATAATGTGCATCAATCACAATCGCAAAGGTTTTATAATGGAAATACACAGGGACAAAGATGGAATCACAATAATAACCGTTATAATGGTTGTCAAAATCCTCAACAACAATTTGAGCCAATGGACATAAGTAAGGTAGAGGTGTCTGAAAATTTTCGGGAGCCGGCCTCGGGGGCAGGTTACCATTTTTAACAATTAAACTAGGTTAGGATTTGTAAGATTAATTATAGACACGGGCGCGACAAATTCAATTTTGAATCCAGGTATTTGTAACCCGGAAAGGATTCATTCGACGAATCCTCTTTTGATAAAGACACTACAACATCGGGTTTATGTTAGCGAAAAGGCCATAGTGCCCATTTTTGAGGAGTTTGATGGTGGTGATGTGAGGAAAACACTTGAGTTTTATATAGTGAAGTTCCATGATTTTTATGATGGTCTGATAGGTAATGATATATTGCCTGTATAGATTATAAGAATAAGCAGATAACTATCGGTAATAAAACATTGCCGATGTTGTTTGAGAGCGAAGTGCCGGAAGGAAGAATGATGAAAGTTCCACTTGATTCAGATTTGGCTTATTTTAGGGAAGAAAACCGGGGTGGAGTTTTAAGGGAAGGAATATTAGAAACGGAAAATGGAGAATTGGAAATAAATTTGTTGTCTGATGACAATCGTCTGACTACGCAGAAGGTAGATCACGAGAATTTCAATGTAATTGAGGGAAAAGAAATCAGACCAATCATGGAGCAGACTCGGACAGAGCATCTTAACGTCGAGGAGAAATCGGAAATTTTGAAACTGGTAAGGAGGTATTCGGACATTTTCTATCAAGAGAATTCAAGATTGACTTTCACATCTGCTATAAAGCATGAGATTAGGACTACTAATAATATACCCATACATACTAAATCATACCGTTATCCATACATACATAAAAATGAAGTTCAAGCACAAATTCGGGAAATGCTTGACAATAATATAATTAGGCATAGTAACTCTCCATATTCGGCACCCATTTGGATCGTGGCGAAGAAGGCCGACGCGAGTGGAAAGAATAAATGGAGACTTGTCATCGATTATAGGAAACTTAATGAGGTAACCATAGATGACAGATACCCAATACCAAACATAGACGAAATCCTAGATAAACTGGGTAGATGCCAGTATTTTAGTACTTTGGACTTAGCAAAAGGATTTCATCAGATAGAAATTAGAGAGGAAGATGTCCATAAGACCGCCTTCACTGTGGAAGGAGGTCATTATGAGTTCTTACGAATGCCGTTTGGGTTGAAGACAGCCCCGGCGACGTTTCAGAGACTTATGAACAATGTTCTTAGGGACTACATAAACAAGATCTGCTTAGTTTATTTGGATGATATTATCATCTTTTCTACCTCTCTTCAAGAACACATTAACTCAATCAACCTGATTTTTCGCCGCTTACAAGAAGCAAACCTTAAGGTGCAATTGGATAAATCAGAATTTCTCAAAAGAGAAACTGAATTCCTTGGCCATATTGTTACTCCCTTTGGAATAAAAGCGAATCCTGGGAAAATAGAATGTGTAAAGAATTTCCCACTTCCAAAGACCCCCAAACAAATAAAACAATTTCTTGGATTAACAGGATATTATAGAAAATTCATCAAGGATTACTCCTTGATCGCTAAACCAATGACCAAGTACTTGAAAAAAGATGCCAAGATTAACATTTCAGACCCACAATACTTGGATAGTTTTAATACCCTCAGGACTCTGCTTACCCGAATCCGTTGATATTAATGCTCTGGAGTCCGGGTTTGGTATAAAGGAAACAGAATCACCCATAAATATATTCAAGAATCAGATTATTATTAAGAAGGTCACTTCAGGTGCGGCTAGAATTAAAAATGAGAGAATATTTAAGAGTACCAGGAAGACAATAGGAGTCAGAGAACTCGATAGAGAGACCTCAATCTCCTTGTTGAAGAATCATTTCGATTCAAATGGACTGAACGCGGTTATTGTGGAAGACATATTTTTTGACATGATAAAGAATACTTACGAAGAACTCTTTTCGAACAATGATAAATTTAGAATGATAAGGTGCACTAGGTTGCTCAGGGATGTTAGGGATGAGAATGAATTAACGGAGATTATAGAAAGGGAACATTTGAGTAAAAATCATCGCGGAATACAGGCCGTCTACGAGGAATTGAGGACTGAAATATACAATCCTCACCTAAAATTGAGAATAACACAATTCATCAATAATTGTGAAGTCTGCACCATTGAAAAATATGATAGGAAACCACCGAAGATACCATTTAAGATAACTGAAACCCCTTTTAAACCTCGAGAAATTGCACATATAGATGTGTTCTATACTCTGAAAAAAGAACTTTTCATGACTATAATTGACAAGTTTACGAAACATGCAGTCGCATATAAGATAAACAGTAGAAGTTGGACAGAATTTAAAGCTAAACTCCTGCAGTACATTAATACATATGGTAGAATAGACAGAATAGTTGTGGATAACGAGTTGGGTTTTAAGGCCATTCCGATGCAGGAATTTCTTAAAGAAGAGAAAATAAATATACATTTTACGTCCAATAGTAACCACACTTCTAATTCGGACATTGAAAGACTACACAACACTATAAATGAACACTTAAGACTTCTGAGGCACGATGATAGAAATGAGAATGAAACTACAGAAGAGAAAATTTTGAGAATAATGGGATTTTACAATAATACAATACACAGTACAACCAGGATCAAACCGATAGATTTTTTGAGTGGAAAAATTAATGAGGAGAAATATGACGAGATACGCAATTTGATGATTAAAAAGAAAGAAGAGTATATAAATAGATTAAATAGGGATAGATCCGATGTAACATTAGAAGAAGGTGTAAACTATATTAGGGAAGTTAGAGGAGGCAAAAATCATAGAAGGTACAGAAAAATAGATAGTAGGAAAATTGACGAGGAACACGTTGTAACCGCTAGGACAGGACACAAGTATTATAAGACACATGTAAGACAAAATAAAAAATATCAAGACAAAAATAACCCCAAGATAAAAGCTGGACAATAATTTTTAAATGCATGCATCTGATGTCATTTCTTTTTTAGATGACGTTTTGGATGTTTCTGACAATCATTTTTGCAATTGCCAATGCACAGTTCCTTGACATTCAGGATTTATCGAATAATCATGGGTATATACCAATCAAAATAAGGGATGTGGATATTATCGACAAATACATAAAAATAATTCACGTTATTAATACAACGCAATATTTGGAAACGGTTAGTATATTGCAAACTAATATTCATAAACTCACAAACACATACACGAACATAAGTCCACTGCTAGACAGTGTGAATAAGAGTATGGACATATGTAGGACAAAAATTGAAAATCTCACTCCCAAATTCAGACAAAAACGTGGACTGATAAATGCGTTAGGAAAAGGACTAAAATACGTTACGGGGACAATGGATAGCGATGACGAAAGGGAAATATTTGACAAGATTAGGGGACTTGAGAAGGATAAGGAAGACACAATGATGACTTTAGATAATATTTACTATTTGAACACTGCAATGTCAGACAAGATTTCGAACATCACCAATCATATAAATAACCAGCAGAAGGTCGTTGAAACTTACGTAAATAAATTCAGGACGGAAGTTCAGAACAGGATCCTTGACTTAGAGGACGAAACTTTGTTTTTGCAAAACGTTTTTCGAGTTAATAACGACGTGAATTTGTTAATGGACCATGTGAACGAGATCGGACATGTAATCTTCAATTCTAGATTGGGAATAGTCCCATCAGACATACTGACAAAGGACGAATATGAGTTTATGGACAGAATGGAATCTTATCTTCAAACTAAGGTTTCTGTGACTTATAGAGAAGACATTATAATTTTGACATTAAGTATTCCAAGGTTTCTTAACGAATCATTTTCGGAGGTTGCTTTTGAACCCCTGCCTGATGACGAGAATAGAACCCTGATTGTTAGGGAAGATACTGTTTTCGTCCATCGGGATAACATATACAGATCAAATACCTTGGAGTACGGAAGGTTAGAACAAATAAAGGATGACTGCCTGACGAACATTGTAAAAAACCTGGAACCTAGGTGTAATATGAATGTGACAAGGGACCAAGAGGAAAAGGAAATTTACCCTGGTTTACTAATATTTAAGCACTATCGGGACGAAATCATTACGAACTGTAAAAGTCCACACAAATTGGAGGATTTTAGAACATATCTCGTAAAATTTGAAAATTGTGTTATTAAAACAAAATCAAAAACTTATGAAAATTATAAAATGAATGTAAAAGAAATGTTTGTTTTGGAAAAATTTATTTTAAAAATCGGGAAGGATAATATGTCATTTCCTGATCTAACTATAAAAGATATACACTTTAACGAGACTATGAAAATTGTTAAACATAAATTATTTAAGAATACTTTAATTAATACGGGCAGTAGTTTGACTATTTTCACTATTCTTGTTGCTATTGTAATTGTAATTTATATAAAAACTTTAAAGACAGGAACCTTTATTGTAACTTCGTCGGAGCCTCACTCTAACGATGGGGGAGTTATAATCACCCCTAATAGAATAATAATTTAAGTATATTAATCATATTATAATTCACATGAAATCGATCAATAAAAACGCTTGCCCACAAAAACTTAAGTTCAACATAAAATCAATTGCTTTCCATTAAAATGAAAACAATGTTGCAACATAATAAAAACGCTTGCTCGCAAAAACTAAAACAAACATACGTATCCATTAAAATAAAAACTTGCATGTTTGTCCACAGCATTGTGTACAAACATGCATACATACAAACCAAAACACAATATTGTTATCAACAATTGCGGGTGGTCAAGCTTTGTTTTAAAAAGTAGAACAATAAACCTAAGATCGATTTCAAAACAATGAAATTACCAAATAAGCATTTATTTTAAACATTGATTTCAAAATAATGTAATTATCAAATAAGCACTTTTTTAGATTTAAGATTCAAGAAAATTAAATAAAGTTTAGTATTATACTTACTCTCAAAACAGCAACACTATAATTCTTTAACAGCGGATTGAGCACGAGAGAGAGAGTAATCCAAAAAAAGTTGATGAAAAATTTATAGAAAATATGCCAATGCATGTAAAATTTTATTTACGTAATATAGGATTTTGAAAATTTTTTTAAAAAATGCAATTCTTCCCTAAAGTTATTATGGGGTGCAAAATTGAGTACATGCGAGTTATTTTAGTTTTGTCTGTTTTTTTATTTAGAACTGGATGTTTTTAGTTTTGAATTGTAATTAATTTTGTTAAATATTAAACATAAAATAAATGACAGAAAACATTTTTGGATTTGCTTTATTAGTTTTATTTTTATTCCATAAGAAGTGCACAAAATAGAAACATGTACTCATTTGAGCTCCCCACTGTATGTTTGGATGTGTGTTGGTTTCATTGCCTTGCGTATTTTGTTTTTTCTTTTGGTGTTCTGTTTCGTTTGGCGTTGTTGTTGTTTTTTGTGTTCTTGATAAATTTAGGATGCTGTAAGCTGAAAGTGGGCAATGTATGTACATACATACATACCTATATACTAATTATAAAAAATAATGATGCATCCACAACAAAGGTGAAGGGTATATAAGATTCGGCATAGCGGAATATAGCACTCTTACTTGTTTTATATAGAATAGCTGAAAATGGGCGGGAGTGGATAAGTGGGCGTAGAACTTCCCATGCAAAGTATATAGTATTTTCGAATATCTGCAGAACTATTATTGCGACAGCCTTCAAACTTTACACGAATCAATTTCTTATCAGTACATGAAGTTTATCCAAAAATGGGACGGATGGGAACAAGGGGTGTGCCACCCCTTCTTAATTTCTGGCATAACAGGACACTGGAATCAACGTAATTTACACAAAGTTTAAAGACTCTTACAATTAGATTCACTTGATATTCGAATATTTATATATTTTAAATACAATGGTAACAAAATAACTCATTTGAAGCATAACTATTATAATTCTCCAGATATTCTTATTACTGTACGGAGGTTAGGTGAAAATATGAAGAATTGGATTAATTGGCGTGACACCTACCATACAAAGTAAATAGTATTTCGAATATCTGGAGAACTATAACTATAAAAGTCTTCAAACTTTACATGATTCAGTTTCTTATCAGTGCATGAGGATTAACCAAAAATAGGACCGAGTTATTTATAAACATCTTGAGAACTATAATTGCAAAATTCTTCAAACTTTGTATGAATTAATTTCTCATCACTGTACGGAGTTTAGCTAAACATGGCTGGAATCTTTTTATAAGTTTACTTCATTTTTTGTCTGAAAACAGGCGGGTTATTAATAGTGGACATGGAACTAAACAACTGGTATAGCTAGAGTCTTCTAACTTTTTATAAATAGCTTTCATATCATTGTAAGGAGTCTGTCTAAAAATAGGCGAATGTCTTAAAAAAAGCTTCAAGATTTTTTAAAATCACAGGATATTTTTTATACCTTCAACGGCATAGTAGCAATTAATCACAAACAAGAAATTCCGGTATTAATTATATTCATTTATTTGGTTATAAAATCTTTATGGATTGGTTTAAAATTAATAGTTAACGTAAAATTATATTATTACTGCTATAAAATTACCAAGAGGAAGAAAATTAATTAATAATACTAAAATCATAAATATGTTAAACATTTTAACGATTTAACGTTGTCCATCCGTCCGTCCATCTGGATGGTTGTTCATATAAACTTGTGCACAAAGTACAGGCCATAATTTTAAAGATATTTAGTACTATTAAGTCTCCCTTTGTGAATCTGATTGTAAATGTCTAATTTCATATTTGGGTCCATTATTATAGAAAATGCAAAAGAAAGTTACCACTAAAGTCACCTTTTGTGAATTCAAATTCATTCAGAATCATATGTGCCTAATTTTAAATTTTTAGGTTTATTATTATAAAATAGTACCATTGCAATAAACAAATAGTACCATTGATTATCACCAGGGAAACCAAAATATGCAAATGCATGTTTTTTCTGGTGAGTCTAAGGAGCACATGGATAAGATATTTACACGTTTCAGAACTATTTAAGAATTTTGGCATCGATTTGTTAGTGCATATTTTTGCATATTTTACCCTTAAATACCTATTTTTGCATATATTTGTTTTAAGAGCATATTTATGTCATATTTTGCGTTTTTAGAGCTATTTTACTGTTTAATAGCATATTTTGAGTTTATCAAAAACAAATTTTGTCTTACTTATTTTTCGCTGTTGTGTTACAGGTTTTTACTTCCTTTGTTTAAAATTCAAAATTGAAAAATAGATGGCTTTTCACCAAAAAAAAAAAAAATTTAAAAAACATAAATTTTTTTTTTTAAATTTAAAATAACAATTCGAAAAATTTTTTATCCAAAAAATGAAAAAAACTGAAAAAAAAATTTTGTTCACCTAAAAATATTTAAATTTTTTATTTTGAAGTATAATTAGATGAAGGGTATATAAGATTCGGCTCAGCCGAATATAGCTCTCTTGTTTTAATATAAAATAAGCACTATTTTAATAATAGCTCCATCTAAATATCAAATTTTAGTTCTAATTCAAACTTAACCGTTCTAAGTGTTAATCAGTTGATGTCGAAAGAATATTTTCTATGTTTAAAAATGTTTTCAGATCCAATAGACAACGATTTTTATTTGAAAATTTAAGTAAATTTTTTTCGGTTAAAAATTATGTAAAAGTTTGTTTTTTTAAGAGCATATTTTTTAAATTTTAAGAGCATATTTTAAAGTTTTTACTGCATATTTAAAGCGCCTAAAACGCTTTTTTTAGAGCATATTTCCGGTTTCCCTGATTATCACTTTTGAATTCGCACTCACTAAACCATAACCCGTCAAGTTTGAATTTTAAATTTGTATAGCCTTTCCTATATTATCAACTAATTTTGTTTCTATAACAATTAATATTTAAAAATTATCACAAAACCGAAAAAAAACTAAACCGCGGTTTTGAAATTCTTCGATTTTTGGAAACTCTAGGTCCGTTATTATAGTAAATTCAAAAAAGTACATATGAGAACAAAAAGCCCCCACTTGTGGTTTCCCACTCACTCCCATATAAGCTTAATTTCATGGTTTTAGATTAATTGGTGAAAAAATTACAAAATGTCGAATAAAGAAAAATACCAAAAAGTCTATCTCTAGAATTCTCACTCACTTAGGACCATATATGCTAAATATCATGTTTCTAAGTTCATTGTTATAGAAAATACAAAAAAGTACCATTAGAATAAAGAAAAGGTACCAAAAAGTCTCCCCCTAGAATACTCACTCACTTTAGAACATATACGATTAATTTCATATTTGTATGTCCATTATTACAGAAAATTCAAAAAAGTACCTCTACAATATATAAAAAGTACCAAAAATCAGGCACTTGTGGATTCCCACTCACTCCGGTCCATATAAGCTTTATTTCATGTTTCTAGGTTCATTGGTGAAGAAATTACAAAAAGTACCATTCGAATAAAGAAAAAGTACCAAAAAGTCTCCCCTACAATTCTCACTGACTTAGGACCGAGTATGCTTAATTTCATGTTTCTAAGTCCATTTCTATACAAAATTAAAAAAAAGTACCATTATAATAAAGAAAAAGTACCATGAAGTATCCGCTTGAATATTTACTCACATATACATATACGCTTAATTACATATTTCTAGGTCCAATATTATAGAAAATTAAAAAAGTACCATTATAATATAGAAAAAGTACCAAAAAGCAGTCACTTGTAGATGTCCACCAACTCTGGCCCATGTAAGCTTTATTTCATGTTTCTAGGTTCATTGGTGAAGAAATTACAAAAAGTACCATTCGATTAAAGAAAAAGTACCAAAAAGTCTCCCCCTAGAATTCTCACTGACATAGGACCGTGTATGCTTAATTTCATGTGTCTAAGTCCATTGTTCTAGAAAATTAAAAAAGGACCATTATAATAAAAAAAAGTATCATGAAGTATCCGCTTGAATTTCTAGGTTCATTGGTGAAGAAAATACAAAAAGTACCATTCGATTAAAGAAAAAGCACCAAAAAGTCTACCCCTAAAATTCACACTCACTTAGGACCATATATGCTTAATTTCATGTTTCTAAGTCCATTGTCATATAAAATTCAAAAAGTACCATTAGATGAATAAAAAAGTACCTATAGTTCAGTTCTCACATTTTGGTACCTAAATATTGTGCCCTATTCCTAACACAAACTTCACTCAGATACATATCAGCTAACTTTAATGTCGATAAGTGAAATAATTTAAAATATTAAAAAAAGTACCATTAGGAGAAAAGTACCAATTTCCCTTTTCTTCCTTGAAACAATCAAGTTCGAACTTTAAAAATATTCCATTTTGCCAAAATTGTTTATGCTACAGACATGTCTCAAAATATTAAAATCTGTGTTAATGTGCCCAAGAAAAAATATGTTTTAAAAAAAGTAACAAACTGTTTACCCGGATTTGGCCCAATATACACCTTGGCACTCGAGTTCCAAATAACACCCTGTTAGTTAATTTTTGTACGAATCCAGGAACCAATGTTAAAAAATTATCAAAATTGGCTTAATAATATCAATAAAATGTATTTTCCCGATTTTATCCCCTTTTTGGTACCTTTTTTATCCCCATTGCTTTGGTAAAATTTAATTCAAATAAATTTCAGTATCGTGGTGGGAGCTCATAATCTATGTCAAATTATAGAAAAACATATTTTATGAAAAAGTACCAAAAATAAACACAATTTTTATCCCTTAAGGGTTCGAATTTCCAAAAAGTACCAAACTTATATTTTTTATTTTTTAAAATTTGTTTCTAAGTTTATTGGTTTAAAAGATACATAGGGTGCAAAAAAGTACCAAAATACAGTTTTTACCCGTTTTTTACACCTGTCAGCTTATTTTTTAAATGTAGTAACATGCTATTTTAAGTTTTTTTGTATCTTTATTAGTTTTGAAGATATAAGGTTACCGAATTTACCCGTTTTTATCCCCCTAAACGTTCGAATTTCCAAAAATCCCTTCTTAACGGATCGTTTTGGGGAGGGAGAACCCACAGTTAAAATTTCGTGATTCTAGCTTCAGCCGTTTGGGCTGTGCGATGATGAATCAGTCAGTCATTCAGTCAGTCAATAACGTTACTCTTTTATATATGTATATATTATCTATATATAGATAGATAAAGATAAATAAAACCCAAACAAAAACAATTCTCAATTGCATACTTTATCAATTTAGTTCAGTGATGTTCAAAAATAAAAATGAAGATATTTGGTGAGAGAGCTACCCAGCAAACATAAACACTTAAAATAATAACAAAATGAAGAAAGTTTAAATTTAGAATTTTTGTCAAATAAAACCAATTTATTAAATGAATATAATTTAAATTTTAAGGAAATGAAAGAATATACATTATACGGCCGAAATACTCTCAAATTTTTTATTTATTTTTAACTTTGTTTTTTTGTGTTCAATTGGAATTGAAACGCGTGTGTTTGCTATGCTTCATCCAAAAACCAACCAACAACAATGCTTATTGAATTTCTGAAAAAATGAGACATTTATTACGCTCTTTAAAAGAGCGTAACAAATGTGTTTAAATTTTTTAAACAATTGTTGTATGGGATGAACATCACTGATTTAGTTATACATAGTTAACAAAAATCATTATTTTCAAGATAACTAAAAATTTAGCTTTTGAAGGTATTATAAGAATTTGGCAAACTATTAAATATCGTAGCTACTCGCACATGAAATGAGCGTTCCAAAATTGTTGTCAGTCTTGGTATTAAAATTTGGCGATTGCGACTAGATCTACTAAAAGAAAAAAATGAAATCATATGTAAAATATTCCATTTCTGAAAATATTATAAAAACAGAATAAAAGTCTAGATTTTATATAGTTTAAAAATAAACATTTTAAAAACCTTCAAACATATACATGAAACATGAATACGACGTTGTAAAGAGAAGAGGTAACGAATTACTCTATTAAACAATTTGGTGAGTTTTTTAATGTTATACCCTAAGGTACCACTGTATATTTAAATGCCGTACAACAATATGGGCATAACTAATGACTGAATTATCATTATTTTTATATACATAGCAGCATACATAGTTGCCACTCATAAAATATTTTTCCTACCAAATTTCTGATTAAAAACTACCAAATTTTGAATATTAGAGAAATGCTTTATGGATTGGTTTAAAATTAATAGTTAACGTAAAATTATATTATTACTGCTATAAAATTACCAAGAGGAAGAAAATTATTTAATAATACTAAAATCATAAATATGTTAAACATTTTAACGATTTAACGTTGTCCATCCGTCCGTCCATATGGATGGTTGTTCATATAAACTTGTGCACAAAGTACAGGCCATAATTTTAAAGATATTTTGACCCAATGACGGAGCCTATTGAAACTGGTAAAAATCTGTCCATTATTTCATCAGCCCCCTTACAAATGTCCACCCAAAATTGTACTTTATATAAAACTGAAATCTTGAAATAGCTAAAAAAATAATATTAGAAAAGAAACGTTTTGCGAGCCCTTTTGCATTTTTTTGAACTGAACACTACTAAATACTTACATATTTATCTGAATAAACTAAATTTAAGAAGTAACTTCATATTTTACCAAAAATTGTATTATTTTGGCATGACATATTTTTTTCGTTATGTTTTTTATTATTTTGTTCTCAAATACTTACATATGTATTCAGAATTATCGTAGCCTACCAAAATCCGAAAAAAATCGGAACAAACCAACCAAACTACCAAAAGTCAATTTGTTAACTGTAAACTACCAATTTTGGTCCAATTGGACCAAAGCGGCAACGCTGGTTGTAGACCATATACCGGCGCAAGTATTTTCCAGAATATGAAGATTTTCGTCAATTTACATGTACACATCACGATCGCAAACAATACACACAACAATCAGCGTTGCATTTATTTACTCCTCAGAAGTTCCACAAACCTTGCCCGCTTTGACAAATTTGTACATTTTTTCATATAATGCGTGCAAAAATCTGTTACACTAAAATTTCTGTTAAGTCAGTATGTGTTTGAATTCAAAATTTACATTTGATATGTTAATAACATTTTGTACGCATTATATGAAAAAATCTACAAATTTGTCAAAGCGGGCAAGGTTTGTGGAACTTCTGAGGAGTAAATAAAGGCTTTTTATATAAGTATTTGATACTGTTGAAAACATTATGACCTGAGGATTGATATTTTAGTAAAATTAAATAATTTTATAAAATTTTGGGACTTCATTTAACTTAAAAACTAAAAAAACTTTCATATGGTGATTTTCCACGAATAAAAATATAAAATTTGATTTAATGTAAAATTTTAACGGTTAAAGATATCACAACAAAATTGGGAACTAATTTAGATCTAAATGTCCTTAAATTAATGACATTATAATTTTTGACATTTTTTATTTTCAAATACCGAAATTCCTAAAACGGGGAAAATGTGTTCCAAAAACTGAGTTTTTTTAGAAAAAGTGCCTACTGTGACGCTATTTACCGTGTGATAGTAAAACAACTTTCTAAGTATTTAAACAACATATAGGGTTATACAAATACGGAACTTTTTCGAGGATCGGTGCTTTGCCTTTTTAGAATTTTTTACTGAAACCTAAATATTTTTTTTAAAATTGTCCAAGTTTGGATAGGTCTGGGGGATACTGTGTCCGCTTAAGTGAGCCCAATTTTACTTTACATGCTTTTGCATTAAGTTTTCTTTCCGGAACATATAAAAATTGTATATAGTCCCAAAGAAAATTTGTTTCTACAAAAGAAAAAATATAGTTACATGTTCCAACTTTGGATGCGTGTAACTTTTTACACGGACGAGATAACTGTTACCAAGTTTTTTTATTTTATTTAGAATTTTATTGCCAATATAGCTGATATTTTGAAAAAAAATTCGACCCTCCGTAGGGCCGCCATATCTAAAAAACAAAAAAAAAATCGAGCAAAATTAAAAAAAAAACCTAAATATCTCTTCAACTGAAGATAACCTACACATGTAAGGGTATTTTTTGTAGATCTTCTCAAGGACTATTTATATTTTAAATTTCAGCTCATTCGGATCATAAATGAATTTTTGGGGATTTTTTTAAAAATTTTGAGACCCGAGGTGACCAACTTTGAGGGTGCACAAACTGGCCCGTATTACCCCTAGGAAGCTGAACAAATGTAATTCAACTCAAAAACACCTCAGCTCTAACCATGTGAAATTTTTTAAAAATTTTGAGACCCGAGGTGACCAACTTTGAGGGTGCACAAACTGGCCCGTATTACCCCTAGGAAGCTGAACAAATGTAATTCAACTCAAAAACACCTCAGCTCTAACCATGTGAAATTTTGTAATAATATCTCCAATAGTTCCCGAGATACCGAATTATTTCCAAAAAAAAAAGTTTCTAAACCACTGTGCAACGTGGAATGAAATGAGAATTACAAATCAAACACACGCGTGCATAATTTCTGTATGTGAGTGGTTTATTTTTTTTTTGTTGTTGTTATTTTTTCCAACATACAATTGTGCAAGTCTTGTTTTGTTTATTTGGTTAGTTTTGACCAGTCGTAGTGTACATACTACGGTATTCAATTTATCGGGTTTCTGGTTTATTCGGTTAATCGAGCAAATAATTAATCGATGTTTAGATTTATTCGGTTAATAATCGGTTAATTTAAAATTATTTGATTAACCGAATAATTTCTATTTTCATTTTAAATTGAAAACACAACAACGAATGTTGTGTACTAAAACATAAAAAGCAGCAAATACGGTATTTGAGATCATTTTTGTAAACATATCGCCTATTTGCTGCAACAACGTCATAACTCAAAATTTATGAACTGAGTAATACAAAATATGCACTGTTCTATAATCTTTCATAAAGTTTCATCAGTTATCAAAAAAATGAATTATTTTTTGTGTGAGAGTGTTTTTTTGTTGTAAACATCAAAATTAAAATTCATGTTTTCTCGTATATTTGATAAATAAAAATTTGGGTTAAATACAGATTAGAAAGATATTAACATCTACTATTTATATTTCTGAAATCGCATGATTTGTTGAAAATTTATTTAAGAAATAGTAAAATAAAAAATATTCAAAAACGTTTTTCTCGAAACGACTTTTTTTGAATTATGACGTTGTTGCAGCAAATTAGCGATGTGTGAGTTTATTAAGCTTTTAGTGAGATCTTCTGAAATAATCTTTTATAAAAAGAATATAATTTAAACGATTTTTTTCTTTAGATTTAATAAAACTTTTCTGGGAAAAAAAACTGTCTCGCTGATTGTATATGTTGAAGAAATCAAAAGCACGATAAAGAATATTCCTTTTTGGATTGTTTTAGATTTTGATTAATTTAATAGTTTTGTTAGTTATGATAAAAAACTCATTTCAAAAAAAGTTTCGTCTATACATGTAAATAGAAAGTTTCAAATACATATAAATTAAATATGTCAGTTGTTATACATACACACTAATTATGTTTATTGGATGTTCAAAAATACCCAGCAAAAAATTTTAAAAAAGTTAATCGAGTTTGGAATTAAGCATTTTTGGCGGAACCACTTCCCTACTGGATTACCAACTTAATTATTTTAACAAGGCGTGAGTAGACTTGCCAACCGTCCCGTTTTCGACGGGACAGACCAGTTTTAGAGTCGAATGTCCCGTGTCCCGGCGATACTCTGAATGGGACGCCATTTGTCCCGTTTAAAAAAAATACCTTTTTCATTAATTACCACAAAAAATATAAAAAAATCAAAAATTGGAAATACCGATAGACAAGGATGCTTTATTTTCTGAAATATAGTATTTTCTAAAAACTTAATATCACTATTTAACAATATATTTATATAGGTACTTAGTGCATTAACTTCTATGATTTTCAATAAACTCATTAGTAAACATTATTTAACTTTCATGAAAAATAAATGGCACGATACTCGCTCTGTACCTTTAGTTAAAGGTGAGTTGTTGGTCCATTGAAATGGACTGAGTTTGTTGAATTTATTACTTCAAATAATAAAAAAGCTGATAAAAGCGATTAAAAATATAAATTTTAAATTATGGACTGAAATAGGTAAACTTTATTAAATAACCCGTTGCGCTTCGTTACTCCTACGTAGTAAAATAAAAAAAATTTAAAGATTTTATAAACTATTTTTTTAATGAGGTGAAACAAATTAGGTAAAATTATAAAAAATAAATTTTCAGAAAAAGTTTGAAGAATCTCGCAATTTTAATTATCCAGATATTCAAAATTTACTTTGAATGGAATGTTTCACACCAACTGTTCCGATCTAGACCATTTAAGCTAAACTCCAGATATTCGAAATTAACTATATACTTTGTATGGGAGGTGTCACTCCCACTAATCCAATCCGGAAAATTTTACAGCCAAACTATGTAAAATGATAAGTGAGCTATCGGACAAAGTTTGAGGAATCTCGCAATTATAGTTCTGAAAATATTTATTTTCCTTTGTGTGGTAGGTGACTTAAACCTTGTTTCGATTCTTCCCAATTTGGTTAAACTTCATGTCGTGATATGAAATTGATTCATATAAAGTTTGAAGAATTTCACAATTATAGTACTCCAGATATTCGAAATTAACTATTTACTTTGTATGAGAGATGCCACGCCCACGCCCACTAACACAATAACATTTTCACCAAAAAAATGTAGAATAGTAAGGGTGATTTTAGGGCAAAATTTTAAGACTTCCACAATTATAGTTCTCCAGATATTCGAAAATTACTATTTACTCCTGTATAAAGTTCGAAGACTTTCACAGTAATAGTTCTCCAGATTTTACACAATTAAAATTAATGTGTTATTGTTGATTTTAATAATTAAAATAGGATAATAACACTGCTTCAAAATAACACTTTTTGTCAGAACTTGAAAAGCGACCTAATGGAGGTTGTATGCCTAGGTGAGGACATGCTAAAACCGTTTTCAAAGATTTTGAACACCCTAAAAATTTTGAGTTATTTTGAAACAAGTGTTTTAGGGTAGGTAGTACTTCAATACCTCTAACTCAGACATTTTAAAACCGATTTCAAAATTTTAAAAAATAATCTAAGAAATTGTTCATAGAGAATTATACATAGAGACGAGACACTCCAATTTGTCAAACAAAAATACAACAAATCATATGTTTGATACAACAACAAAATACATTGAATAGCATGTATTTTGCTGTTGCAAGATATAGGTTTTTGACAACAGACTTAGGTTTTTGACAATTACGTCTCGTCTCTATGTTACCCTATGAAACTGTTTAAGTTATTAAAAAAGTTAAATTTTTTTTTATTTTTTTCGTCATTTTTCAAATTCAACAATAGTTATTTTAATTTTTTTCTATGAAAACCAATTTTTTTGCACAGTGATTTAAAGACAATTTTATATAGACAAAAAGAAGATATTACTTATTAAAATCGGTTTATATTTGCAAAAGTTATTAAACTTTTTCGAAAAAAGTTCGAAAATATTTACCCTGTTTTTTTACATTTATATGCGCTGGGGGAGAAAATACTCAAAAAGGTATTAATGAAAAGTTGAATAACTTTTACAGTTTTCATTCGATTTGAAAAATTAAAACCATGTTTTATTAAGAACTTTTCTTTATACATTGATATACATTTTTATAAGCTTTCATATCAAAATAAGCAATGAAAAGCGACTCAAATCATAAAAGATCGTAACAAAAACAATACCTATAACTTACAAATGTATCAATAAATGCATGTCATTTTGAAGCGTAATAAGTTTTCTTTCCCAATACGTTAAAACAAATAAAAATTGAACATAAACTGACTGAGTTACAGATCGATAAGCTGAAAAACATCACTGTAAACGGTTTTTTCAGAATAACTTCTGAATTTGAAGGTGTTTCTGAAATTTTTTGACACAATTTGTAATGTACTCAGCAAGTCCTATAACCCACATTAGGTCATTTTCCATGTTTTTTTCCATCGTTCTCTGATCATTTAGTGGTGTCCCGTTTTGGAAATTTCAAAAGGTGGCAAGTCTAGGCGTGAGACTAAAATAATTAGTTATTTGGAATTGATTACTTTATTTGACTAGGAACTAGTTATATTTTTACCGAAGGAAGTACTTCTTTTAAACAAAAAAGAAGTAATTCTTTTATTTTTTATATAACTAGTTCCACAAATACAGAAGGAAGTACTTTTGTTAAACAGAAAATAACTACTTCTTTTATTTTTAATGTAACTAGTTCCATTTAAAAAAACTAGAATTACTTCCTAGCGTAAATATAAGAATTAATTACATTTTTTATTTTAAGAAGTACTTTTATTTATTATAATGTATGTAATTCTCTATATTTACATAGAATCATATTTATGTTATTAATTAAATACTATCACAACAAAGAGGAAAAGTGTTGTGTATTTTGGATTTTCGAAATGAGATTTAAATGATGAATTTAGTGCGACTATTTGGTTTGATAGCACATTTGTTAGTACATTGTTTTGATTTATTATAGTGTCTGAAATTAAAATTATAAGTTATATCAAAGTAGTTACAAATTTTATAATACATAATACGTATGTACATTAGAGTGACAATCAGTTGTATGGAAAAAAATTTTTGTTAAAATTTTGAAGAGTGCCGGGTGGAATATTGTGACACTAGGCCTAAATGTTAAGTGCTGAAAATTTGAGCCAAATCGGGCAACGATTTCTGGACGCGCATCGAGGTAAAAGTTCAGATATATGCAAAATTTTACTGTTAATATGGAATAAATAGGTGAAACTCGTTAACTTTCTGCATTTTTTTTCTAGAAATATGTAGATTTATTTATATTAATGAATATTACATTAAAAAAAAAGTTTTGGAAATTAACCCGTATCTCCTTTGGTTCAAAATGACCCAAAAACTGTATTATCGCCAAAATTAGAGAAAAATGCAAATTTTTCAGTTTTTGAAAAAATTTTGCTACTAAATAAATACTTTTGCAATTGAATGCAAAAGAATCGAAATATGTACGTAATTATCGTTGTAATGAGATATAAATGACAAAATTTGATTAAAAAATGTTAAAGTTATTACAAATTCGCCAGACCATTAGCGTGTTTCAGGCCACTTGAACAAAAAATTTAGAAAAAAAATTAAGAAATTTCGAGAAAAATTAAAATAAAAGCTCATTTCTACTTAAAATATGTCATATGTACTTGTATATGAGTTTTTGCCTTCATAGGATACCGTTAACCTATTCGCAGGTATGGCCAAAAAAAATAATTTTTTTTAACGGCTGTTTCAAAACTCCATTTTCAAATTTTTAAAAATTTTGTTAAACAAATTTCAGATTTTTTACTAAAATCGGAAAACGATAACCTTTGAATCGCGAAGGTCAAAGGTCAAATTTTTCAATATTTGGAATTTCTAATGAAAAGATAGCGAAATGTTATATATTTTTGGGCCGATTTTAATGTAACTTAAGGAAAATATAACATAAAGTCAAGAATTTTAAATAAAAGCACAAAAATGGAAATTAACCCTTAGCAGCACTTGGGGTCCAAATTACCCTCAACTTTTAAAATCACGCAAAACACAACCATTTTGACCCCAAGTCCTCTTAAAGGTTAAAATTCATTTTTGCACTGTTGTTGTAAATGCTAGACCCCAATATATATTTTCCTCAAGTTTCATGAAAATCGGCCCAAAAATATATAACATTTCGCTATCTTTTCATTAGAAATTCCAAATATTGAAAAATTTGACCTTCGCGATTCAAAGGTTATCGTTTTCCGATTTTAGTAAAACTTTCAGAACATATTTAAAATTACAAGGACTATAATATTATGAATAGGTTTTACTTAAAATTTATAACAGTAAGGAAATTGGACTCATTCGCCTAAATATGGACAAAAAATTAGTTTTTCTTGAAAAACGCAAAATTTAAATCGCAGGTACGGAAAAACTGTAAGAGGTATTGACATAATTTTTTCATATTTTTATTCCCTATTTTGATCTCAATAAATCCCAAGGTGATGATCAAAAAATTCTGAAATTTGTTTAACAAAATTTTTAAAAATTTGAAAATGGAGATTTGAAACAGCCGTTAAAAAAAATTATTTTTTTTGGCCATACCTGCGAATAGGTTAACGGTATCCTACGAAGACAAAAACTCATATACAAGTACATATGGACATATTTTAAGTAGAAATGAGCTTTTATTTTAATTTTTCTCGAAATTTCTTAATTTTTTTTCTAAATTTTTTGTTCAAGTGGCCTGAAACACGCTAATGGTCTGGCGAATTTGTAATAACTTTAACATTTTTTAATAAAATTTTGTCATTTATATCTCATTACAACGATAATTACGTACATATTTCGATTCTTTTGCATTCAATTGCAAAAGTATTTATTTAGTAGCAAAATTTTTTCAAAAACTGAAAAATTTGCATTTTTCTCTAATTTTGGCGATAATACAGTTTTTGGGTCATTTTGAACCAAAGGAGATACAGGGTTAATTTCCAAAACTTTTTTTTAATGTAATATTCATTAATATAAATAAATCTACATATTTCTAGAAAAAAATGAAGAAAGTTAACGAGTTTCACCTATTTATTCCATATTAACAGTAAAATTTTGCATATATCTGAACTTTGACCTCGATGCGCGTCCAGAAATCGTTGCCCGATTTGGCTCAAATTTTCAGCACTTAACATTTAGGCCTAGTGTCACAATATTCCACCCGGCACTCTTTGAAATCTAAAAAAAAAAAATCGGCTGTCACTCTAATGTACATATTCTATATTTACCTTTTAAATTTTCGATTGCCGTTACAATTTTTTTGTTGCTCTCATTTTGTTGTTGTATTAAAGCATATATGTTGGAATTGAAATCTTTTTGTTGATTTAATAAGGCTTAGATATTTAGAAAATATATTAATTAGTACCAATATTATGAAGAAAAATTAGGAGTTTTACTTACTTAAAATTTCTACCAGAGAGTATTTTGTTTGTGTTGGTACATCGTCATCAGATTTTGGGTGTTTAGATTTATTTTTATCTAAGTAAAAGGTAAAATTATTACATATATTATTCAATTGAATGTAATAACGGTATTAATACGAGTTTGTTATCAAAAGGAAGGGACATAATTTTAAAAGAAATATCTGTAACATGGAATTTTTTATTCGAACCAAGACTGTCACAATTAACGACGCAAATGCCAATTTCTAAAGAATTTATAGGACTTTCATAAAAGTTTTGAGGATTCAAAAATGACTTCCCAAGAAAAGTACCGTCATTATTAAAACTAGTTATTGTTACATATGTATTTGAATTTATTAAACATAAATTGTTCGGAGCTTTTTTTGTAAAATATGAAGAATTTCTCTGATATGCAATTATATCACCAGAAATATTTAACTTTGGTCCCGAATTTATTTTTTTTACTTTAATATTGGCATCAATAAACCTATTAAAAACTTGTTGTTCTATGCTCTAATAGAGCATTTAACCACTTTTGACCCAACAATAAGCCCACATTCCTTTAATTGTTTGTATTCATTTAAAAAGTCATGAAGGTAACTGTCAACATTCGACGGTTTATGTGGTCCTATATATGTGCCTATTAAGAACGCATCAATTTCTTCCCTGCCTACTATTTTGCCCAATATTGGCCACAATCCATTGCCCGAACTCTTAAAAAGAGGAAGACCGTCAATTCCAATATCAATTTTAATTTCTTGAACATTAATATCGAAAAGATGTTTTATTTTATGTAATTGGACAATAAGTCCAATATGAACATAGTATCCGGGAGTTACTGTCCTTATAACACATTTCTTATTTGATTTAACTAAAGTGCTCACACTTAAAGGAACGTCTAGATTTTCTTCCCTTAAAATTTTAAATAATTTTTGGCAGGAAGCAACTGTAGGATGACATTCCTGAACCCAAGCTCTTAGCTTAGACTTAAAGTCTATGGGTTGAGAATTACAATTAGTTTCACAAATGTTTTCTTCTAAATCACACACACTATTATTGTCCATTTGCTTTTCTTCTGATATTTTTGCCGAAAACATATTTTTTAATTTATCTTTTATTTTCTTTTTATTTTTGTAATACTGAGACTTACTTGACATTTTGATTAATACACTTCTTTAAAAACTTCACTTTTATTATTATTATTAAATATGCGTCTGCTTCTGCCAATTCACAACTTAAAATGAGTTATTTTTACCATGCACGTGTGATTTGTTTCAAAAACAATAACGGTACAGTTTTTTTTTGTTTTTACTCATACAAATTATTTCTCTCTTTTTTTGTCACACTCAAGAATAAAACAACTTGTTAACTCGATTACGTTTTAAGAAAAATAGGATTAAAATTCAATTTAGTATTATGAACTTAATTACAATTTAAATAATATTTCCTAAAAGGTAATCGATTTGCCGAAATTCCGGTTTTATTTAATGAAAGAGCAAAGAAACTCGCTTACTTTTTGGAAAATATTAAAGAAATTGTAATCGAGTTTAAAATACGAAACATTTTTTTTGAGTTCTCAAAGTTCCGTTATTTTTTTCATTCTTTGTTTTTTGTAAACCACTTTTATTTGTTGTTTTCACTTTTACGAATAAATGTTTGTTTGTGTTTTACAAAACATTCTAAATGATAGAAATAAAATATGAAGTTATGATTATATTACATTACGGTAATCGAGAAACAATTTATTCATTGTATTCAACCACCTTAGACTTAAAAAAATATAAAATTGTATAATCTTTAAATAAAGAAACTATATTCGCCATTCAGAATAATTAGACAAATGTATAAAAATAAATTTAGGAAAAATTTTGTTTCTGAATTTTAACTGATATGAAAAAATATTTAGGAACTAGTTCTATTTTTAGTTTTATTGACAAAAATGTAAATAGTTACCTTTTTGTTTATAATAATAAGTAAATAACTTAGAAATTTAATAATTTTATTTTTTATAACTACTTATTTAGTAAAAATATTCAGGCATTATTTTATAATTAAAAGAATTAGTTCAACTACTACTTCCTTTTTCTACTATTTAATGTAATGTGTTTGGTAATCGAGTAATGAAATTTGTCAACCAATAACGTAAGTCATTATATGGCAAGTTGTTCTTAAGGTAATCTCTAATTTTTTGCTGGGTATCTAATTTTAATTTGAAATTTGTATTTGAATTGAAACGGAAAAATAAATACAAAAAAATGGTTTAAAGTGCAAAAAAAATGAATTTCGGTTAATCGACAACAAATTAATCGGTTTATTTGTTATTTGAAAATCGGCAATTTTACATTATTCGAACGGTTAATCGATTGAATACCCTAGTAAATACATATGATTGTCCGGTTTCATGATTTTCTTCATGTTGTTGGTATACGAAGTGTTTTGCATGTGTAAAGACGTATATATTTATAAATACATTTGTTTGTTGTTTTTTTTCAATACACAAACCTTCATTGCTGTAGGTCTTGTATTTAGTATTTATATTAAAGTATACTTTGGTGAAGGGTATATAAGATTCGGCACAGCCGAATATAGCTCTGTTACTTGTTCCAGATTTAAAATCTCTACGGATTTTCTGGCCTTTTGGATAACGTAAGGCTTTCACTTCTAACACCAATGACATCCGTCTGAAAGACAAATATATACATATGTTTTTTTGTTTGGTACTACACATAATATTCCACTTCGTCCGGTTTAAATTACTTTCAGATTTTAATTTCATATATCTATAGTTGCGGGTGAATAAAACACGAATATGTAACACTTAACAACTATTTATTATTTATTCGTATTAAAATGAATTAACATTTATTTAACAAAATTAAATTCTGTTTTCGTCTGTCAATTCGTTTGCTTCTCCCTGACGCGTTGCCAGACAGTTGGTTTTGTAAAACAGGCAGGCTCGGTGCTGCCACATCCACTCCCTCTCCAGTGACAAAGTCTGATTGGAACGATATTTATATAGGCGTAGGACTACGTTGCGTAATATTCGTGGCGGTTGGAAGTTGAGGAGCAGATGAGGTACCTTGAGAAGTAAAATTCGTACTTTGTTGATCAGGTGGTGTGTTTGGAATTCCCGAATTGGTGTCTCGTTGAGTATCATTTATGATGAAAGCTGATTTCAATCTATCCGCGGATACGTTTACATCATTTTCCTTAATTCGAATTGTGTATAAGCGGTCTGAAAGTCGTTATACCATCTTGTACGGACCCGTGTAGGGTGTTTGTAGAGGTCCTCTAACAGCATCAGTACGTAGAAAGACGTGAGTGCAATCATGGAAATCCTTCAAGATAAACATCTTGCCTTTATTGTGATAAGCTGTTGGTGTAGGACACAAAAGATTAAAATATTCTCGAAGTTTTTGTAAAAATTCAGAAGAATCAACAGGGTTCAGCTTCATCGAAGAAATCGTTCGGAAGACGCAATGAACCACCATAAAGTAAATCGGAATATGATGCTTGAAGATCCTCCTTGAATGCGGTTCTAAGTCCAAGTAGGACTGTCGGTAGTATATCAATTTGACTAAAATGCTGTTGCGACAGTCTTGGCAGACATGTCCTTCAACGGTACAGCTACGAGAGAATCGGTCGATCATTGTAAGGCAATATCTGTAACCCTGTACAAGTGGCATCACTACGATGTCAAAACGATTGTCAGGAACATCGATTTTATTTGGCAGTAAGCGGTTGTGCCTTGTAATCTTTGCCCTTTGGTAGGACAAACAATTTCGGGACCAATTAATGATTTGTCTTTTCATTTCAGGCCACACGTATCTTTTCCGAATTTGTTGAAGAGTGGCTTTACCACTTGTGTGAGACAGATTGTGTATTATATCAAACATTTTTTGTCGAAGTTGTTCAGGAACATAAGGTCGTACATATCCAGTTGATACGTAGCATTATACTGATGTAGAATCAAAATGAACGATTTGAAGTTTCAGAGAATTATTACATTCCAGTAAGGATTTTAACTCTTCGTCTAATTCTTGAGCTGATTGAAGTACTTCCATTGAAATTGTTGATGGCATAGAAATTACATTAAGACGAGACAGTGCATTTGCCACTGTATTTTCAGGACCAGACAAATAAATCATTTCAGTTGTAAACTGTGAAATGTAATCAAGATATCTCAATTGCCGAGGCGAAGCTTTTTCTGGTTTTTGAGAAAATGCATAAACTAGTGGTTTATGACCAGTCTTAATCACGAAATGTCGCAAGCAATTCCATATCATATGTGCTGTAATTCTTTTCGGCTGACGATAATTTTCGAGAAAAGAAACCGAGAGGTCTCCAAGTATCATCAAACTTTTGTTCAAGGACAGCTCCAATAGTTGTGTCGGAAGCATCTGTAATAAGAGCTAGGTCTGAATTCGGTGCTGGGTGTGCTAGCATTGTGGCTTCACTAAGACTACGTTTACAAGAAAAAAATGCATCATCAGTCTCAGGCGTCAATGTAACTTTTCTCTTATCGTTCTTCTTCTAGTTGGTTAGAAAATCATTGAGTGTGCTGCATGTGGAATACATCGTCGATAGTAATTTATAACACCGAGGAATCTACGAAGTTCGCAAATTGTTTCGGGTTTGGTATAATTCGTGATGACAGTGACACGATCGGTTGGAGGTCGGCAACCACTACCATTAATTATATAGCCAAGGAACTGTACCTCTGATTGACCAAAATTGCATTTGTTAACGTTGATGGTTAAACCATGATGACGAAGGCGCTCAAATACTAGTCGTAAATGACATTGATGTTCATCGGCAGATTCAGACATAATAATAATGTCGTCAATGTAGTAATATACAAAATCAAGGCCCCTTAACACAGAATCCATAAACCTTTGGAACGTCTGCGTGGCATTTCATATCCCAAAGGGCATAAATAAAAACTATACTAAGCCAAATGGAGTACAAACGGCTGTCTTGTATGTCCTCTTCGGCTATTTGTATCTGGTAGTAAGCTCTGACAAGGTCAATAGTTGAAAAAATTTACTTACCTGTAATTTTTCAGAAAAGTCGTTAATGTTAAGTATAGGGTACCGATCCGGAACTGTTTTTAAGGACTTCAAAGTTTCAAAGAAGTACATTTTTCAAAAAATATTTAAAAATACTGCTGCTATTCCAACAATGACAATTTGTATGTCAAATGAACAAGAAGAGTTGTAAAATATTATGTATTATCTTTATTTTATCCTGTAAGGATCAAAAGATGTCAAAAATGTCCTTTAAAATGTTTATCCTTTAATATCCTTTAAGATTGCCAATAAATTCCTTTTAAAAAAATAGTGCGTTAAAGACCCAAATATTCTATACTAAATGTCAAAATTTCATTATATATGTATATAAAGGTCAAATTAAAATATAAAAAAAAATTATTAGTATACAAAAAAGTTTTATTAAGAAAAGTGCATGTTCCAACACCCACCTTAAAGTATACCAATCTACTTTCTGAGTCGACTAAGCCATGCCCGTCCGTCCATCCGTCCATCCATGTAAACCTTGTAATCAAACTACAGGTCGCAGGTTTAAAGATAATTCAACAAAATTTGGCAAAAACCTTTATATTTACTACGTTTATACGTAGCCTATTCGCAAATAAAAATTATTTGAAATTAACTAACTCAGTGTTTATATGTTACGGAAAATTCTTGTTTTTATGAGATGCCGGATGGTAAAATTTAATTATTTGGTAGCTCTTTTATTGAATAAAATATGAAACATTTTTATTTTTTTAAATGTAAATATTATAGAATCAAAAATTCTTGTCCGTCTTACAATCCAAGTAATTCAAAAACGCAATGAAATATTTAAAAAACATCTTAATAAACTAAAAGCGTTAAAACATATGGCAATGCTTAAAATCTTATTTGCAAATAGTGTCGTTAATTAGGAATTGTTTTCGTGAGTTAGCTATTCGCAAATAAAAAAATAATTCACTGTTTATGCTGCATTTTTTTCTAATTGCAATATTTTTATTTGCGAATAAGCCGTGCGTATAAACGTAGTAATTGACACAAGGACAAAGGCTATTGAATTTGGTTAGAATCAGCCCATTATTTATCCTAGCCCCCATACAATTTGCCTATTTGAAAATAGTTAAGCTCTCGTAAATATCTTAATTATAAACATATTCAAACCAAATTCAGCACAATTATGTCTTATGTAAGCCGAACTCTCACGACCAAATTTCGTGACGATCGGTCAACAATATTCCATAGCTCCCATATAAGCAACATTCTCGAAAATGTCATTAATATACATAAATCTCTGAAATATGTCAGTATCCAAACAAAATTCAACACAAATATATTTCATATATTAGCAATTCATCCCACCAAATTTTGTGACAATTGGTCCATAAATAGTCATAGCTCCCATATAAGGCACACTACCGAAAATGTGTGTATTCAAATAAGATTCAACACAAATAAGTTACATATCAAAAGAAAACTCTTTATAATCATATACTCGGTGTAGGGTATCATAAGGTCGGGCTTGCCCGACTATACCATTTTACTTGTTTATTAAAAACTCTTCTTCGTTGCTTTTCACAACGGATTTTGTTATATTTTTTCGAATGAAATATTAAAATAAAATATTAAAAATCAAATAATTCAAATTTAAAATATTTTTTAACACTTAAGATAGAAGGATGAAATTTTGGCATGTGGTATTCAATATTTGGATCTTTAACTCACTATTTTTTTAAAAGAAAATTATTGGAAATCTAAAAGGATATTCAAGAATAAAAATTTTAAAGGATATTTGAGATATCTTTTGATCCCTACCGGATAAAATAAAAATAATACGAAATATTTTACAACTCTTCTTGATCATTTGACACCAAATTTAAAATAGTAGGATGATCAGAAGTATTTTACAACATTTTTTTCAAAATGTACTCCTCTGAAAATTTGAAGTCCTTTTAAAGGAAACAGAATCACGAAATGAAAAACTGAAAACGCAGTTTTTCTCCATTTAATTTATTGTTTCAGACGTATATCATCCGGTTCGTGTCTAATATTGAGTGTCGTACGGTGATATCAATAAATTCTGCAAGTAATTTTGAAAAATTATTATTTGTTGTTGAAATACTAAAATCCTTAATTTCGCGAATTTCGCCACTGCTTATTAAATTTGTAGTATGACATTTTCGTCCGAGATCAATAAGTAAATTGTAATGACGTAAAAAGTCGGCCCCAAGTATGAGCGATTGAACATCAGCAATAATAAATAACTATTTTGTAGTGCCAGCCCTGAATATTACAACAATTGGTTTAACAAATATCAAAAAACGAAAATGAAGAATTAAACTAATAAGTATTTAAACTTAATATAGTGTAGATAATTGAATAGTGAGGGCTTTACTTATTTATGTAAAGAATAACCCCCATATGCATAAACAGTTTATAAATTTATCAAAGGTTTATAAAACAAAATTTCCATACAAAATCTGTTTCATAAACCTTTGATAAATTTATAAACTGTTTATGCATATGGGGGTAAATATTTTGTTAATAAGCTAAGAATATGTAGATATTTAAATATAAAAACAAGCTTTCACAATTGTTAGAACCAAAAAGCGAAAACAAAGTTATCAGCTGTTTGACTGACTCCTCCTTGTATAAATTCGCCTTGGTACAAATGTCAAATTATATGATGGGATAAGATAAGTATAAATAAGTAAGATAAGAAGAAAATGAAAATAAAGAGTTAGTTAATGTTTAACCATGAAACTCTTTGGATGTTTTACTGTAAAATGAACAATAGATTTTATATGGCGACCGTGAAAAAAAAAACAATTCCACATATTTCCAAATTTAAAATAAAATTAAATAAAACAAGTAAGAGTGCTATATTCGGCTATGCCGAATCTTATATACCCTTCACCTTTGTTGTGGATGCATTATTATTTTTTTTTATAATAAGTATATAGGTATGTATGTACATTGCCCACTTTCAGCGTACAGCATCCTAAATTTATCAAGAACACAAAAAACAACAACAACGCCAAACGAAACAGAACACCAAAAGAAAAAACAAAAACAAAATACGCAAGGCAATGAAACCAACACACATCCAAACATACGTTTAATTGTATAAAAAACAACAACAACGCCAAAAGAAACAAAACACAAAAGAAAAACAAAATACGCAAAGCATGCACATTCAAACATACGATTTGTTGATTTTTTGTCAAAAAAACCAACACACAGCCAAACAAAAGTTTAGTTGTATAAAAAACAACAACAACGCCAAAAGAAACAACACACAAAAAAAAAACAAAATACGCACATCCAAACATACGTTTTGTTGTTTTTTTGTCAAAAAAACCAACACACAACCAAACAAACGTTTAGTTGTATAAAAAACAACAACAACGCCAAAAGAAACAAAACACAAAAAAAAACAAAATACGCATAGCTTGCACATCCAACCATACGTTTTGTTGTTTTTTTTGTCAAAGCATGCAATACATTGTGTTTTTTGATGAAATTTTCAGAGGTTGTCTCGGATTTTTGCTCATATCTCCGTTATTTATGGACGGATTTTGCTGATTTTAAATAGCAAAATTCTCGAAAGTATGTCTGACAGAATTGTTGAAGATTTGGATCCCGGAGATATCTGGGGCCTTCAGAAAATTGATTTCAACAGACAGCCAGACAGACGGACAGACAGACAGACAGACAGACAGACAGACAGACAGACAGACAGACAGACAGACAGACAGACAGACAGACAGACAGACAGACAGACAGACAGACAGACAGACAGACAGACAGACAGACAGACAGACAGACAGACAGACAGACAGACAGACAGACATGGCTTAATCGACTCCGCTATCTATAAGGATCCAGAATATATATACTTTATAGGGTCGGAAATGAAAAATGTAGAAATTACAAACGGAATGACAAACTTATATATACCCTTCTCACGAAGCTGAAGGGTATAAAAAAGAAAGTTGTAGGCGCATATTCATAAATCATAATTAAAGTCGGAACTAGTAAAACAGAAACTAAAAAATAGTTCATAGATAGTTGTAGATCTTATTCACAATTCATAACTAGCTTAGTTACTGCTTTGACATGTAGAGAAAACAAAATATCGATAATATTTTGATCGATATATACTGTAATTAATTAAAAGGCTTATAAAGCTATTAAAAAACTATTTTGTATCTAAAAGTACATACAAAATTTATAGTTTGTATGTAAATCAATTAAAATAAGGGCATGTAAAATTTAATTTTTCAATAGAATGTTGTTAACAAAAAAAAACACATCTCTAGATTATTTTCTTTTTGTATGGATGCACACCCAGTATGCAAAATGATTCGAAGTTATGTCGAAAATGAATCATTTTTTCGTAAAATTTTATCGATATCGACTTCGATATAATGTCGAGAATGTGCGTGTTTTCCTAAGTAGAGTGCAGAGTGATAAAGAGTCGAAAATTATTTATTATTCTGATTCAAATTTTTATCGATATACTATACCTTTTTCGGTATTAAAAATGTTTTAAATTGATTCGATTTTGATTAAGGCCCTAATTTTGTAAATCACGTCACCAAAGTGATATTTATATGGAAAGCAACAACAAAATTTCAAAAATTTTAAAAATTTGTTTTTGTTTTATATACAAAATTTTCAAATTATGAAAGGCAAATCAACGCTTGAATTTTGGAGCGTTTGTTCTGTTAATAATTTGTATATAAAACAAAAACAAATTTTTGAAATTTTGTTTTTGCTTTCCATATAAATATCACTTTGTGACGTGGTTTATAAAATTAGGACCTAAGTATATGAACAATTTCGTATACTTTATACCATCGAGCAATTTCATCTTGAAATAATGCATATTCAATACCTTTATTATTATCCAATAATGTTGCGTTAGATGTGTTTTCATTTTCAAATGCAATAAACTCTGCACATATTTCTGATGTTTGCTGCTTATGAGATTCGAATTGCCAAAAACAACATCAATAATTGGCTGCGCTTTTCTTTTAAGACGTCTTTGATCCATTTTTCGTGTTAAACTATATTTTTATGAATATGTTATTGATAGGATAAGAAATAACATTTTATTTTCTCACAAATTGACAAAAGAATAATATGTATGTATATGAATTTGTCAATTTGTGCAAAAATAAAATTTGACATTAAAAAAAAAACTCGAACATTATTCGCCATTTCTATAAAATATTAAAATACGATATTCTAAAAAATGTAAATTGGATAGAGCATCATAATAAATTCATATTTTCGATTTTAATTCGAAATAAGTTCGATAAAAAGAACTGACTCGAAATGTTGCATACTGGGCAGTGGTTTAGAAACTTTTTTTTTTTGGAAATAATTCGGTATCTCGGGAACTATTGGAGATATTATTACAAAATTTCACATGGTTAGAGCTGAGGTGTTTTTGAGTTGAATTACATTTGTTCAGCTTCCTAGGGGTAATACAGGCCAGTTTGTGCCCCCTCAAAGTTGGTCACCTCGGGTCTCAAAATTTTTAAAAAAATCCCCAAAAATTCATTTATGATCCGAATGAGCTGAAATTTAAAATATAAATAGTCCTTGAGAAGATCTACAAAAAATACGCTTACATGTGTAGGTTATCTCCTTCAGTTGAAGAGATATTTAGGTTTATTTATTTTGCTCGATTTTTTTTTGTTTTTTAGATATGGCGGCCCTACGGAGGGTCGAATTTTTTTTTCAAAATATCAGCTATATTGGCAATAAAATTCTAAATAAAATAAAAAAAACTTGGTAACAGTTATCTCGTCCGTGTAAAAAGTTACACGCATGCAAAGTTGGAACATGTAAAATGGGCCTAATTTTTTACGATTTTTCCTAAAAAAGTCCCAATATTTTTTCTTTTGTAGAAACAAATTTTCATTGGGACTATATACAATTTTTATATGTTTCGGAAAGAAAACTTAATGCAAAAGCATGTAAAGTAAAATTGGGCTCACTTAAGCGGACACAGTATCCCCCAGACCTATCCAAACTTGGACAATTTTAAAAAAAATATTTAGGTTTCAGTAAAAAATTCTAAAAAGGCAAAGCACCGATCCTCGAAAAAGTTCCGTATTTGTATAACCCTATATGTTGTTTAAATACTTAGAAAGTTGTTTTACTATCACACGGTAAATAGCGTCACAGTAGGCACTTTTCTAAAAAAACTCAGTTTTTGGAACACATTTTCCCCGTTTTAGGAATTTCGGTATTTGAAAATAAAAAATGGGCACAAACTGGCCCGTATTACCCCTAGGAAGTTGAACAAATGTAATTCAACTCAAAAACACCTCAGCTCTAACCATGTGAAATTTTGTAATAATATCTCCAATAGTTCCCGAGATACCGAATTATTTCCAAAAAAAAAGTTTCTAAACCACTGTGGGATGTATTAAAATGAAATCAATCAGCTGTTTTTTTTAATGTATTAGTTAGTTGGCATTTAGTTACAACTTTACCCACGATTAAGTCCTAACTAATTGTGCTGAAAGTAACCAATTGTGAATAACTTAAATAGGTACTTAAAAAAGTTAACACTTGGTGATCGTTTATGAATATGCGCTATAAAGTTTAAAATAAAAATTAAATAAATAAAAAGGAGCTGCGAAAAAGTGTTTAAAGAAAATAAGAAAAAAACTGAGAAAAAAAATATTAAAAAATTCCATTTACATACTCCAAAAAAAATATGGAAAAAATATATAGTTGTTATAATTAAATATTAAACCAAAAAAAAATAAAATCTATTTATATATTAATAACACTTAACTTTGTGCTTAAATAAAAAAAAATATTTGTGACATAAAAACTTGAAGTGTTTAATATTACAAAAAAACTAACTGTTTCCAAAAAAAAGAACAAAAAAAAATACCAAACAATTTTTTTTAACAAAACTAACTGTTTTAAAATTCCTCAAAAAGGAAAACAAAACAAACCACAACAGGAAAAATACTACATAATATCGAGGTGAATTAAAAAAAAGCGACTTAAAATACGCAGACATGTATACAAAATACATGTACATAAAATATCAATAAATCCGTATAACAAGTCATGAAATTTATTTATCCCAGAAGAGTACCAACAACCAGCGTTGCCGCTTTGGTCCAGGACCAAAATTGATAGTTTTAAGTTAACAAATTGACTTTTGGTAGTTTGGTTGGTTTGTTCCGATTTTTGTCGCATTTTGGTAGGTTTTTTGAATACGTATTTTTAAGAACAAATTAACAAAAAACTTAACAAAAAAAACTATGTTAATCCAAAATAATAAAATTATTTATAAAATATGAAGACAGAATTATCTTTATTTTTTAGTTTAGTCAAGTAAATGTGTACGTATTTAGTAGTGTTCAGTTCATAAAATGCCAAAGGCCTTGCAATACTAAAACTTTTAACATATTATACATTTAATTTACACATTTTAAATATTTCAAAATTTTAACACATATTTAAATTGTGTGTAGTCATGTTAAAAGAAGTAATAAGTATTGAGCAAAAACATTTTTCTTTTAAAATTTCAATAATTTTTTTTCGTGAGTGATTTTCAAAAGTGGCAGCTATGACCAATTATGTATCGATCGCCATGAAACTTATTTATGTTGAATTTTGTCGGGATACCAACACTTTTAGGAGTTTTATGCTCTTTAAAATAAGTTTTAGAAGCTGATTCTCAATCGATTTTAATTTTTTGAACGGATTTAAAAAGAAGAAACTGTGGCCAATGGTATATATATTATTTAAGTATTTTGACAAAATTTGTGTGCTTTTCTACAGCAAACATATTTTTGTTTTTATTTTTTCATCATTTTCCATCTTTGAAGAAGATTTTACATAGTATTTTATAAAGGAACCGTACTATTTATGCAGTGATTTAAGTTTATTTATGCGTATAACACAATATTGGTTTTAAAAATCCATTGGAAATTGACAAAGTTATTATAGATTGTACTAAAACAAAATTTTTGAAAAAATATCATTTCTAGGCATTTTACTTAGAAATGTTTGCTTAACCGCTTTCTTTTTAACTCGTTATCATGATATCATTTTGGCTCCGCTGCACCTTAAGTTAGGTTATATGAAACAATTTGTTAAAAAGTTTGATATAAACGGCGAAGCTTTCTCCTATCTTAAAACGATTTTCCCAAAATTAAGCGAAGGTAAAATAAAAGGAGGTTTTTATAAATATCATCCCAAGTCTTTTTTTGCGTTTTTACCTGTTTTGATAAATTTTAGGTATTTTCATTGGACCTCGAAAAATTATGAAAGATGAGGAGTTTTTGAATAAGCTAAAATATGTTTGCTGAAGAAATGCACACCACAGTTTCTTCTTTTTAAATCCGTTCAAAAAATTAAAATCGATTGAGAATGAGCTTAGTTAATGGCTTATAAGTGCTTAAAGGTATGAAAAACCGGGTTTTACCCGTAACTCAAGATTTTGGAGGTGTTTTGCAAATTTCAAAGACAGATTCTTGTTATACTCGACAGCACCTTCCAGAAAAATTGTATCACTTTCCAGGTTTTATTTTTTGTCGCATAGTGATATATGTATATTAGAGTGACAATCAGTTGTATGTAAAAAAATGTTTGTTAAAATTTTGAAGAGTGCCGGGTGGAATATTGTGACACTAGGCCCAAAAGTTAAGTGCTGAAAATTTTAGCCAAATCGGACAACGATTTCTGGACGCGCATCGAGGTCAAAGTTCAGATATAGATTTATATCAGATTTATAGATTTATTATACATATAGAATATGTAGATTTATTTATATTAATGAATATTACATTAAAAAAAAATTTTTGGAAATTGACCCTGTATCTCCTTTGGATCAAAATTACCCAAAAACTGTATTATCGCCAAAATTCGGGAAAAATTTTTCAAATTTTTCAGTTTTTGTAAAAATGTTGCTACTAAATAAATACTTTTGCAATTGAATGCAAAAGAATCGAAATGAGTACGTAATTATGGTTGTACTGAGATATAATTGACAAAATTTGGTTAAAAAATGGTAAAGTTATTACAAATTCGCAAGACCATTAACGTGTCTCAAGCCACTTGGAAAAGAAATTTAAGAAAAAAATTAAAATATTTCGAGAAAAATTAAAATAAAAGCTAATTTTTATTTAAAATATATCCGTATTTACTTGTGTATGAGTTTTTTTTTTAGGAGGACTATAATATTATGAATAGGTTTTACTTAAAATTTGTAACAGTAAGGAAATTGTGCTCATTCGCCAAAATATAGACAAAAAATTAGTTTTTCTTGAAAATCGCAAAATTTAAATCGCAGGTACGGAAAAACTGTAAGAGGTATTGATATAAATTTTTCATCTTTTTATTCCCCATTATGATCTCAATAAATCCCAATGTGATGATCGAAAAATTCTGAAATTTGTTTAACAAAATTTTTAAAAATTTAAAAATGGAGATTCAAAACAGCCGTTAAAAAAATATTTTTTTTTGGCCATACCTGCGAATAGGTTAACGGTATCCTACGAAGACAAAAACTCATACACAAGTAAATAGGATATATTTTAAATAAAAATTAGCTTTTATTTTAATTTTTCTCGAAATATGTTAAATTTTTTTCTTAAATTTCTTGTTCAAGTGGCCTGAGACACGAATTTGTAATAACTTTACCATTTTTTAACCAAATTTTGTCATTTATATCTCATTACAACGATAATTACGAACATATTTCGACTCTTTTGCATTCAATTGCAAAAGTATTTTTTTAGCACCAAATTTTAAAAAAAAACTGAAAAATTTGCATTTTTCCCAAATTTTGGCGATAATACAGTTTTTGGGTCATTTTGACCCAAAGGAGATACAGGGTCAATTTCCAAAAAAAAAATTTAATGTAATATTCATTAATATAAATAAATCTACACATTTCTAGAAAACAATACAGAAAGTTAACGAGATTTACCTATTTATTCTATATAAATAGTAAAATTTAGCATATATCTGAACTTTGACCTCGACGCGCGTCCAGAAATCGTTATCCGATTTGGCCCAAATTTTCAGCACTTAACTTTTGGGCCTAGTGTCACAATATTCCACCCGGCACTCTTTGAAATCTAATGTATATATATAGTAATAATTATATACATAATAATCTTAATATCTCATTATTAAAATCATTGATGGGGGTAGTACACTAATTTAGCAGTTTGCACTAATACTTAGTGATAGTGCAAAATTAGTGCAATCATTTTGTTCATATTTAGTGATGAGTTGAAAATTAGCAGCCTCACTAAACAACATACATATGTAAATACCTATATTGCAAAAAAAAAGAGGAAAACTAAATACTGTTTGTATATTACTCTATCCAAACTACTCAAAAACCTTTTTAGTATATCGACCTGCAGAATATTTTTACTATTCAGTAGGATTAACTAATATGATATTTTCACAATAAAGCAGGGAAAGGCAAAACATGGGCGCCGCGTTTTTCATTTACTCTTCTCTTACGTACGTGTACACACGCATTGTAGATAAATAAACAACTTTTAATCAGTCTAGCTCAGGGAAAGGCAACAAATGGGCGCCGCGTTTTTCATTTACTCTTCTCTTACGTACGTGTACACCAGTGTTGCCACTTCATGTGTAATTACACATATTGTGTGTAATTTTAACTTGGATGTGTAACCCATGTGTAATTGAGTGAATGTGTAATTCATGTGTAATTTTAAATTCCAATTATATCCAAAATATATTGTCAATGTATGTCTTTTATCTATATTTTGGATTTTAATTGAATGAATGAATTATGGATAGTTCAGATTTCAAATAAATACAAATCCAGTATCTCTAAATGTATTCATATTTATTATATTGTACTCTCTTGTTACTCAGTATAATGGAATTATATGTACTCTCCCGGTGGCCGAAATTCGAAAACAATATTGTTACGTTTTAACCTTTTCAAAACGCTGGTTTACTTCCTTTAAATAAACCGGATACTTTTGATTGCAAATAAAAGCCGTTTAGTAGTTTGAAAATTGTAACACCTCTTTATTTCTTTAAAATGTACAACAACAACAGAATTAAATAGCCACTCAATGTTTTTTATACACGTTTATAAATTCTCAGAATTACAGACACAATTTATAATGTACACGAATTTACTTTGAAAACACAACACACTTTAAGGCACTTAGATGATGTTTATTCGAAAAGCGTATCTGATAAACTCACTAACGACTGCAACCTCTGCCACTATTTATAACACTGCATTACCATCTAGAAAGCTCTTTAACTGTCAAAGTTCGAATATTCTAGATCATACGTCATCTGTGGTGTACTTTCTACAATGTTCTTTAACTGATTATTCGAACTCGAATAAAGCGTTGCCAACTTACAATCAAATCAACTGAAAGCTTTTATTTAACAATGCCCACAGATATGTTACAGTTTTACAGCACTGTTACTTGAAAGCATTATGCTACTTTTAAATCAGCCGTTAAAATCGTTATATTTGAATTCAAGTACAATTTCGTAACAATATGTTTTATTAATATTGGTGGACAATAACATACTTAAAAGTGTACCACAAAAAACGTGTGGCCTATTTATATATAAGATGAAGATATGAATCAAGTTTGAACTAAATTAACATTAAGGTTTGCAGAAAAATACGATAAGTAATTTGGAGATTGCTATGTTTGGTTTTCCATATGGACATTTCGCCGTTTGTGATAGTTTTGTTTGCGTAATATTGGTAATAGAAACTAAATTTTAGTTTATATACATTAGAGTTAATTTAAAAAAATTGATTTGCGGGTATCATAATTTTTCTAAAGGTTTTTGCGGAAATAAAAATAATGGCGTCCTTTTTTTGGAAAATTTTCACTCCTTGTGGTGGTTCAACGCACCTAAAGACGCGCATTTTGAGCACATTTTTCTGTAGAGCAAAAACTGTTGAATATATTGCAAATCTGATTTCACCAGTCGATTCTGAATCAAAAATTAATACAAATAATGTTTTTTGAATCCTTAAAAATAGTTCCAAAAACCCACAACAGGGGGCGCAAATCTCATAAAAAAAAATAAAAAAAGGCCTTTTAGTTTTTTTAAACATGCTCGATGAAAAGCCATTTTAAGCTTAGCAAAACGGCACCAATATTTCCTTTCTATCACTAACCATTAAAAAGTTATGTGGCTTCAAAGTTATTTATTTAACAAGAAAATAATAATTTGTAAAAAAAGTTTAGACATTTTTTTATTAGCTTGCCTTAACAAAACAGTTTTAAAGCTACATAACTTTTTAACGGATTGTGATAGAAAGGAAATATTGATACCATTTTGATAAGCTTAAAATGGCCTTTCATCGTGTATATTTAAAAAAATCTAAAATACTTTTTTTTATTTTGTTTATGAAATTTGCGCCCCCTGTTGTGGGTTTTTGGAAATATTTTTAAGGATTCAAAAGACATCAATTGTATTAGTTTTTGATGCACAATCGACTGGTGAAATAGAATTTGCAATATATTCAACCGTTTTTGCTCTACAGAAAAATGTGCTCAAAATGCGCGTCTTTAGGTGCGTTGAACCACCACAAGGAGTGACAATTTTCCAAAAAAAAAGGACGCCATTATTTTTATTTGAGCAAAAACCTTCATAAAAATGATGATACCCGAAAATCAAATGAAGTGACCTGCTCAGAAACGAAATCTAATATACATATAAGACTTTTAATTTCAACATGAACAAAATATAAAATAGTATAATAACTGTACATTTCTACAAGTTATTACAAATTGTTATTGGAAAAACATTAATTTTCGTTATCTTGAAAATTAACGTTTTTCCAATAACAATTTGTAATAACCAAAATCGAACTATTATATCGGCAGTTATTTCGGGGTAATGTTAGCCAATCTCAAGAGAAAAAAACAAGAACGTAGGAATTTGTGTGAGAAAAATTTATTTACAAATTGTTTGCTGTTATTTTTTATACCCGTAAGAACTGTTTTGAGTTTATGCTATTGCCTGTCTGGTTTCTGGCTTGTGTTTTAAATAATAAACATTAAAATTGACTTACTATTTTGGAAGCTTAATTTCAAATTTATAACTACAAATTTTAAAAATATAAACGTTACAAGATTTTATGGTAAAGTATTTACTGGGAAGGAAAATGATCAGAGCTATAATTTTTAAACAAATAGTAAAAAATATTTATCTTTGAAACTGAAAACAAAACTGATTTCAAAGCACTTAATATAAATTAGGAATAAATTAAAATGTGAAAGCAAACAGTGTGCTATTTTTAAATATTGTTAAATTTTTAATAGAAATGTAACAATTTCCAAAGGACATTGATTAATAATTGTTAAAGGCGTATTTGGGATTGACATATTTGACTGATCTCAAGAATTCATTAAATTAGAAAAGTTCACTAAAAAATCCAATATATCCTGGATAAATTAAAATCACCACAAGTGAAAATTGTCCATTGACAATAAAGTGATCGTATTTGGTCCAAACACCCCAGAGTCTACTGTGACAAACCTTTTATATTCATGACAATTTTAGACAATTTCTCCCATTGAAATCACGAAAATTTATTTACATGTGTAATTTTTTCTCGTATGTGTAATTTAGGCATGAGGCATGTGTAGTTTATAATTGCCTTGGTGGCAACACTGGTGTACACACGCATTGTAGATAAATAAACAACTTTTAATCAGTCTACCTCAGTGATGTTAACTTTTTAATTTCGATTACCGTACAGCCCTAAAAAAAATACCGTTTTTTAAGTAAAATTACCGTATGCAAAGTTTTGTACAAAATTAATAATATTTTCTTATTGAAACAGGTTTATTACTTGAGTTATTAAAATTCGGTATGCTACAATTATGATTTTAAAGCAACTACTGAATCTCACATATAATTTGTTTTTAAAATTTTGCATTATTTATATTTTCTTCTCAAAATATTCAATGTGTATGTATTAGGGTATTCAATCGATTAACCGTTAATCGGTTAACCGATTAATTTTGGACGGTTAACTGTTCGAATAATTTAAAATTGCCGATTTTCAAATAACAAATAAACCGATTAATTTGTGTCGATTAACCGATTAACCGAAATTCCTTTTTTTTGCACTTTAAATTTCAATAATACAATTCAAATACAAATTTCAAATTAAAATTAGATATTTTTGAACATCCAATAAACATGATTAGTGAGTATGTATAACAACTGTCATATTTAATTTACATGTCTTTGAAAATTTGTTTGTATTTACATGTATAGACGAAATTTTTTTTGGAAATTAGTCTTTTATCATAACTAAACGAAACTATTAAATTAATCAAAATCTAAAACAATCCAAAAAGGAATATTCTTTATCATGCTTTTGATTTCTCCAACATATACAATCAGCGAGAGAGTTTTTTTCCAAGAAAAGTTTTATTAAATCTAAAGAAAAAAATCGTTTAAATTGTATTCTTTTTATAAAATATGCTGCAACAACGTCATAATTCAAAAAAAGTCGCTTCGAGAAAAACGTCTTTCTTGATCTTGATCTCAAATACCTTATTTGCTGTTTTTTTATGTTTTTGTACCAGAGACATAACTGTTATAATTAATATCTAAAAAAATTTAGCCATAACTGTTATATTGTAGAAATAAATTTTTGTTTCTTTAAATAATAGTTATTCTCAATGAAAATAAGTTTTGCTTTTCAATAAGTGTTATTCAGAATAAATATTTTTTTTCGTTGCTCATAACTTTTATTTTCGATTTATATTTTTTTACGTTGCCTAATAAGAGTTATTTATAATAAATATTTTTTTTCGTTACTCATAACTTTTATTTTCGATTTAACTTCACCTAGGGTTGCCAGATAACAAAAGTCAAATAACTGGACGATATACAAAGTTTACCTGGATTTTTAAAAACTAACTGGACAAAACAAATTAAAAAATGAATACCATAAAAACAAAGAAACGTAAAATTCAGTGTATGTAATATTACATATAAAACATAGATATCGCTCATTTTTTGCAACAACGTCATAATTCAAAAAAAGTTGTTTCGAGAAAAACGGCTTTGAGTGTTTTATGACATTTTACTATTTCTAAAATAAATTTTCAACAAATCATGCGATTTCAGAAATAAAACCAGATTTAAATAGTAGATATTAATATCTTTCTAATCTATATTAAACCCAAATTTTTACTTGTCAAATATACGAGAAAACATGAATTTTAATTTTGATGTTTACAACAAAAAACACTCACACAAAAAATAATTGACTTTTTTGAAAACTGGTAAAACAATATGAAAAACTATAGCCGCTTATAAGTATGGACTATTTAAAATACTAAAAATCCTTGCTAATTGGTATGGAAAAAAATAACGTATCAATTTGTATACATTTTTGAAGTTATTTCTATCGCATTAATATTGACCATATCTTATCAATTAGAATATCTTTTGGCAAAGGCTTGTTCAATTATATTTGATATTTCTAAAACTTTCGGAAGCTCTGATAAAAATAAAAAATAAATTTTGTTGTAAAGAAGTTCGCCTCTGAAATCATATCAATGCTCTAATAAGGTTGGCTACAGATTTGAAATTGTGTAAAGATAACGATAACGGTAATTTGGATTATCATTTCTTAACCCTTTAATGCATATTGTTGCCAATTGTCTACATTCCAGTTCCACTTAATTTTAGACGAATGTAAGCTTGATACTAATTCAGATTCTAATTCCGAAAAATCAAATGGAGTACGAAAAGTTTCAACTAAAGATATTCTGAATCAAACTAAAGTTAAAGGAAATATAATAAATAAAAATCAACAAAATATTTGATACTTTATAGAAAAATAAAAGTAAAAATCATGCATTTAAGGGTTAAAAAGTGATTTTCTTCTAATTTGAACGTTTTTGCTTCGTGAGATGAAATTTTTTGTAATGTTGTTACAATGTTTCTTTCATAAAATTCACATTATAACCGATTTTGAAGGCTATTAAAAATATTACTCATTGAACTGTAAAGTTCTATAATAGTACTGGAATCAATTTCCAGGGATAACATTGCAGTAAAGAGGTATTTTTTCAAAACGCTTGTCGAAAAGTTACATGCCAATTTGTTTCTCATGGTATAGCAGATAATTAGCATGTAACTTTTCGACAAGCGTTTTGAAAAAATACCTCTTTACTGCTGGCCAAGAATATATTAATCGGTCTATTGCAACTGACTATATATTTGCAAGCACAATTGCATAACTATAAAATTTTTCCCTGAACAAAATATTAATTAATAAAAAAAATATTTTTCAAAATTAAAGAAATTATTTTTTAACTGGACGAATTGTATTTTAGCTAGAAACTGGACAAGACTCAAAAAAACTGGACAATCCAGGCCATTCCAGGCCGTCTGGCAACCCTAACTTCACCTGAAGTATCTCCACTTCAACCAATATCCGATTTTCTGATTGACGAATCGACGAATCTAAATACGTCATCGTTGTTCAGAACATCAATTAGAGAACTTGAAGTGGATTTATCTTCAGAATATGACAAAGGCAATACATCGCGAGAGTTATTAGCAGCTATAGCTGAAATAGAGAGCTTTACACCTATGAGACTGGACGAAGAAGCCGATTTGTTGCAATATTAGGAAGAGAAAAAGGATACTTTTGCAATTTTTAAATAAATTGGTTCAATTCATCTGCAATTCTTATGAGAAGCAGACGTGTTTTTTATTCGCTCCGCGATTTAAGTGGTTTCAGTGAAAATTTAAATAAAAAGGAAAAATTTAGCGATTGGACGCAAAAAAAAAAAAAATATTTCTCTAAGTGTTTAATATAAACAAACAAAAAAAATATACAATATAACAAAAAAAATAGAAATTTGTTTAAAAGTGCTTTGTTTATTTTCTTTTTTCAAATTTCGTTAAATTACTGTGAGCATATGAACTCTCATAATGAGAGTAGACTCAGTTTAAACGGTAGAAATGCCTACATATTTTTGAACGGGGAGGGTGAAAATAGAGGTGCTAACAAAAATATAAGAGATCCAGACTTTAACAAAAATTATTTAACCGCCAAACCGATTGAGAGAGCGCGCTCTTGTTCCCCCGTGATACAAATACATGAGAACAATATTGCACACATATCATCACCTAGTAATGCTTGTTTAGAACAAAGCATAAAAGAAAATAAAAAGTGTTCTGGTACAACAACAAATACTGCAGTAGATATAACAGAGTCGACAATGATAAATACACAAGCTTATGATAATCCACTAACAACACCTAGTGAGAGTTTTAATGTATTTAACACTGAAAATACCGTGATGGAAGATAATGGAACATCAAGTGGTGCTATACCTAAGGTTGGAAATAAGATAAGTAAAACTAAATCTCCAGTTCAAACAGGTATGCTTAGATATATAAGAATTAATAAGCGAAATTTAAGTCCCCAGAAAAGTCTGCCTTCTGAGAAGAAGCAAAAAATTACTGATAACCCCTTGAAAAGTAACCGTTTTGCTCTCTTGAGTGAGGAAGATTCTAATCGTCAAAAAAATGATGATAAATCCATCCGTAAACCGTTAAAACCACCACCAATATTCCTTCGTGAAACTAGCTCTAATAGCTTAGTGAAATCATTTATTGAACTCATTGGAAAAAATAATTTTCATATTGTTCCAATAAGAAAAGGAGGTGTGCAAGAGACAAAAATAGTTGTATACACTGAGGATTGTTATAGAAAAATTTCTCAACACCTAAATGACAGTAAGAAAAACTTTTATACATATCAACTTAAGAGTTGCAAGGGCTTGATAGTGGTCATAAAAGGTATAGAGTCCAGTGTAGATACAAACGAAATCAAGGAGGCCCTGGAAGAATTGGGCTATCAGACAAAGAATGTAGTCAATATCTTTAATAGAGACAAGGTTCCTCAGCCAATGTTTAGGGTTGAGTTAGAGCCTGATGATAGGAAATTAAAAAATAATGAAACTCACCCTATATACACTCTAAGATATTTGTTGAATCGTAGAGTAAATATAGAGGAACCTCTTAAGCGTAATCGTCCAGTTCAGTGTAGTAATTGTCAGGAATTTGGACATACACGTAATTATTGTACCCTACGCACAGTATGTGTTGCATGCGGAGGCCTGCACTCTTCGTCACAATGTGATATAGTTGAGAATGGTCTCAGTAGGAAATGTGGTAACTGCGGTGGAGATCATTCCGCTAATTATCGCGGATGCCCGGTCTACAAGGAGTTACTAAAAAGATTAAGAGAGAGGCAAAAGCTGTTGAGAGGTGAAATAGTTGAATCAACACCTACAAATTCGGTATCTACATCTAGACCACTAAGCTCTGGAGTAGATTTTTCAAATGATAAAATAAATGCGGCTCATCCAGTATCACAGGAAAATGGCCAGGGAGCTACAATTAATACTGGAGCCAGCTCATACGCCAGTATTTTAAAAACGGGTTATCAAAAGCCAAAAGTCCCCCAAAATATGGGAGGGTTGGAAAACCTTATGCAAACACTTACTGAGAATATTTCCTCTCTTAATCAAAATATGACTAACTTCATGTCATCCATGCAAAACACAATACAAGAGCTTCTGAGAGCACAGAACCAAATGATTCAAATTCTATTAACAAGAAAATGAATTTTTTGAAGATATGTTTCTGGAATGCAAATGGTTTAAACCAGCACAAATCGGAAATTTCCCATTTTATGTTAAATAAAAGCATCGATGTGATGTTAATTTCGGAGACACATCTTACAAATAGATATAACTTTAATATATCAGGATACTCATTTTATTACACAAACCATCCGGATGGTAAGGCACATGGCGGTACCGGTATCATAATTAGAAACCGATTGAGACACTATGCCCTAGAAGCGTTTTCAAAGGATTATATGCAAGCAACATCTATTCGCCTTGAATACCCAGCTGGAGACCTAACTCTGAGCTCTATATATTGCCCACCACGTTTTTCGATGACCAAGGAAAAATTTGAAGAATTCTTTATAACACTAGGAGATCGGTTTCTGGCATGTGGAGACTACAATGCCAAACATACATATTGGGGTTCGCGATTGGTAAATCCCAGAGGTAGACAGCTGTATAAAGCTCTAGTTGATCGCAAAAATTGCTTAGATTTTGTGTCTCCTGGACACCCAACTTATTGGCCAACTGATCCTAGAAAAATTCCTGATCTAATAGACTTCGCCATATGCAGAAATATTATTCAACCCAACTCCACGGCAAATGAGTTTGAACTAGAAGAACTGCCAGCTTCAACAATGGCTAATGCAGCCCAATTCGATATTAGTCCTGAGGATGTTAATAGAGTAATTAAAAATAAATTAGACTTGAAAAAATCACCGGGATATGATTTAATAACGCCATCAATGATTAAGAACCTACCAAATGTGGCAATAATTGTGCTATCTATATTGTTTAATGCGATCTTGAAACTAGGAATTTATCCAAAAAATTGGAAAATTTCTCAAATAATAATGATACCTAAACCGGGTAAAGATTTAACCCTGCCATCTTCTTATAGACCTATTAGCCTACTCCCTTGTTTGTCGAAGTTATTCGAAAAAATATTCCAGGAAAAGATAATACCTTTTTTGAATGATGGAAACATTATCCCAGTACACCAATTTGGTTTCCGTGAACATCATGGCACCATTGAACAGGTCAATCGTTTAACTGGAGAGATTCGAAAATCTTTTGAATTAAAGAAATATTGTTCTGCCATCTTTTTAGACGTTGCTCAGGCTTTTGACAAGGTATGGCATAAGGGTCTAATACATAAAATCAAATGTGTACTACCACTATGTACTCATAAATTGCTGGAGTCTTATTTATCGAATAGACTTTTCAGAGTTATGTACAATGATTATGTGACGAGAGAATGCAAGATTGGAGCTGGCGTTCCACAGGGAAGTGTACTAGGACCTACGCTATATTTGATTTACACCTCCGACCTCCCTACGTGCGATAAACTAACAATTTCAACATTTGCTGATGATACCGCCATTATTAGCTCAGACGAAAACCCACTCATGGCATCTAGTCAACTACAGAATTACCTCGTACGTGTGGAGTCATGGTTGAAAAACTGGCGAATAAAGGTAAATGAGCTGAAAAGTAAACATGTTACGTTCGCTCTAAGGAGAGGAAATTGCCCACCTGTCACACTCATCAACGTTAATATACCGCAGTCTGATTATGTCACCTACCTTGGTATTCATCTAGATCAGTCATGGGCAAACACATACCACCATGAGTATATTTGTGTGCGTTAAGCAGCAGAGAGATGACTGACTGCACTGACAGTAATAAAAGAGAGAAAATAATAAACATAAAAAAATCCGCAACATAACCTTTCTTCTACAAATGCTAAACAGCAACTGATTTGATTTTGATCTCTGAGATCGTAACAAAGCAACAAACAAGTGGTCATTTCAGTAAAACACAGACACACTAATACACACAAGCTATAGTGTAGGTGTGTCAACAAAGCGTCAGCAGAATTTTTTGGCCTATGCACGCGTGCATTAGAATCCCAATTTTGCTCGTGACTGATCTAGATAGACGGCTTACTTGGCGCCGACACATAGAAACCAAGAGACTTCACATGAAGTTAAAAGCCTCTAGCTTTCATTGGTTAATCAGTGACCAATCAAAATTAAGCCTTGAATATAAAGTCATCCTGTATAAGACCGTTTTAAAACCAATTTGGACATATGGAATTCAATTATGGGGAATGGCTAGCAACACCAGTATTGATCTTATACAGAGGGCCCAATCTAAAATTCTTAGGACCATGACGGGAGCACCATGGTACATAAGAAATGAAAACATCCACAGAGACTTAGAAGTGACATTGGTAAAGGAAGAGTTCGAGAAAGTCCGTGAGAAATATATTGTGAAGCTGCGAAACCATCCCAATACGCTTGCAAGACAACTTGTGCTCCGTAGAGCAGATCTACCACCCCGCTAAGATGAGTGACAGTTTACCATAATGGCTCTCTTGCTGAAGAGCAAATAGTTTTAATTTTAGTTATAAGATTTGAATACTTATTGTAAGGTCAAAATAGACAGATTCAATAAATCAATAAAACGTTAAAAAAAAAAAAAATATTGTCTATGCACTGCCTGCTAAACGGCTTTCTGTTGAAAGAGCATTTTCTGCTTTGCGTATTTTGTTGAATGAGAAAAGGTGCAACTTGGCGGACAATGCGTTTGCTAAAACATTGATTGTGAAACAAAATTCTTCATAATTAAAAAACACACAATAAAAAACATCAATCTCACCATAATAAGCTTATTTTTTGCGACTTTAAAGGTTAAATTCAATGTATGTACTAATAAAATGCAACCAAGGTGGCGAAGAAAACTTCTTTTGAGTTATGAGCAACGAAAAAAATATATTCTTTAGAATAACTCTTATTAGACAACTTAAAAACTTACAAATCGAAAATAAAAGTTATGAGCAACGTAAAATAATATATATTATGAATAACCCTTATTTGAAAACGTAAAAATTGTTCATTGATTTATGCCTAACTTTTTCAGTCTCAAAAAATTTAAAAACTGTTATTTTTGGTCTCTGTTTTGTACACAAAATTCGTTGTATTTCAAATTTAAAATGAAAATAGAAATTATTCGGTTAATCGAATAATTTTAAATTAACCGATTATTAACCGAATAAATCTAAACCTCAATTAATTATTTGCTCGATTAACCGATTAAACCAGAAACCCGATTAATTGAATACCCTAGTATGTATGAAAATGATAAGATAATTGCATTTTAGAATTAAATTATTTTGATTTCATTTATGCCATCTGTCAGTTTTTAATGTGATTTATTTAGATAACGGCTAATAATACAACATAAGATAAAAAACACTTTAAAAGTAGATACTTTTTAAGCAAACTCTAACTTTAACCATTAATTGTTATGCCATGGAAATTATATTTTCCAAAAACAAAAAGGTAAAATATTTCCATGGTAATTCATTTTTTTAAATGATTGAAAAATGTAAAATTCATGTTCAGCATTCAAAAATTAGTAAGAACACATGAATTGCAAGATGAAATTATTCCAAAAAAAATATTTGAAAATTAATTATTTGAAAAGATAGAGAAAAAATTAATTGTATAACATAGAGAAATAACAAAAATTCAAATAAAATAGCAAAAAACAATATGCTTGTAATAAATTCACATCATAGATGAGGGTTGTTTTACTGAACATTTTACCATCAAAAAGTAATTTTCATGAATATCAAAGATAGAGGGTTTTGAATATAGGACCAAGTTTGTAAAACAGCAGAATGCCATTTTTATCAACATCCTTTATTTGCCTTATAAGCATAAATTCCTTATCAATTTCATTAAATTCATCCATTTGAACATTTTCTGGGAAATGCAAAACTAAAGGATATTTTAATATTACAGAAATATTGGTATCGAACAATTGGGGATTTATTACGTCAACGTTTTTAATGATTGCATTTGATTTGATTCAAAAAAATGTTTGCAATCAGTTTTTAATACTAATTTGTTTGTATTTGTATCCATACTTGAAAGACTTGCGGTAGTTGGTTATCATCATCCTCAAAATTATTATTATTTTAATGAGAAATATGTATATCATATGTAGACATTATGGAAATATAACTTTTGCGATATAATTCTTAAAAATTTAAACTTTTTAAAATTACCGTACAAATGTAGAAATTACATGCCTACCGTACGGAGGACTAAATTACCGTACAATACGGTAATTACCGTACGGTTAACATCACTGGTCTAGCTTGAGAACTCAAACAAGCAGGTTGTGTATCGTTTTTTTATCGCACAATTTAAGAATCAGCGTTGCCAGTGAAAAAAAAAATGTGCCAACTTTTGAAGATGTATGATGAACAATATGAGATTTTACATTTTTAATTGGGGAAAAGAGACGAAAGTTTACTGGCAACACCGATTCGAGGTGAGAGCGGAGAGAGTGTATAACTAATACAGTCGTAAAATGCAATAGTATAGGTTGCCTTTCCCTCAGTGTTGCCACTTCATGTGTAATTACACATATTGTGTGTAATTTCAACTTGGATGTGTAGCCCATGTGTAATTGAATGAATGTGTAATTCATGTGTAATTTTAAATTCCAATTATATCCAAAATAAGTATATTGTCAATGTATGCCTTCAATCATTTTTGGTATTGTTCAGATTTCAAAACCGACTGAAAATAAATATGTACGTTTATATGAAGGAAAGTAGCTATATCCTCTATTTTAGTTGATAAATAACAAATCTAGTATCGCTAAATGTATTCATATTTATTATATTTTACTATAATTTATATATATATCATTTAATTATATGTATGAAGATATGAATCAAGTTTGAACTAAATTAACATTAAGGTTTGCATAAAAATACGATAAATAATTTGGAGATTATTGCTATGTTGTTCGCAATATTTTAAAAATATAAACGTTACAAAAATTATACATTTCTTTACCTACAAGATTTTACCGGTAAAGTGTTCATTTACTTTTTTCTATTTTTCTCTCTCGCTATAATTTATAACAAATAGTAAAAAATATTTAACTTTCACCCATGTTCTGGAAAACGCAGCGTTTTCAAATCGCTTTTCATTTCACCATGTTCTGAAAACCGTGCGATTTGTTATTGGTTTCAGTATACACTAGCAGTTTCAAAAATAATTTGAAAATTTTGTATATAAAACAAAAACAAATTTTTTAAATTTTGTTTTTGCTATCCATATAAATATCACTTAGGTGACGTGATTTACAAAATTAGGTGCTTAATATAAATTAGGAAAAAATTCAAATTCGAAGGCAAACAGTGTGCTATTTTTTTAAATATTGTTAAATTTTTAATAGAAATGTAACAATTTAAAATGGAACAATCTTCGAATGAACATTGGTTAATATCTATTTGTTAAAATCGTATTTGGGATTGACATATTTGACTGATCTCAAGAATTCATTAAATTAGAAAAGTTCACTAAAAAATAAGTAAGAGAGCTATATTCGGCTGTGCCGAATCTTATATCTTATCACCTAATTATAATTAAAAATATTTTTTTTTTAAATTAGTTTTTTAATTTTTTTAAAAAAAGTTTTTCCCATTTTTTTTCAAAAAAGAATTTGCGACAAAAAAAAATTAGTTTGATGAAAAAAAAATCGGATTAAAAAATATTTTTCCCGATTTTGACCCATTGTAGGTCCAACTTACTATAGCCTTATATACATCGTTGCAATGACTTTGAAATATCTATTATTAGATATCCATATTGTCTATATTAGTGACTCAGTTATCCAGATATAGATAAAAAAATAGGCCAAAAATCGAGGTTTTCCCAGTTTTTTCCTAATATCTCAGCCATTCATGGCGAAGGGAGATTGCTGACTTTGCTTTAATAATTTCATATATCCAATTCCTGGATAAATTAAAATCTGCGCAAGTGAAAATTGTCCATAATTGACACTAAGTGATCGTATTTGGTCCAAACATCCCATAGTCCAAACCTTTTGCATTCATGTATCTTGTATTCACAATATGACCACCTTTAGACAATTTCTCCTATTGCAATCACGAAAATTACATGTGTAATTTTTTCTCGTATGTGTAATTTAGGAATGAGGCATGTGTAGTTTATAATTTTATTGGTGGCAACACTGCTTTCCCTGCAATAAAACAAAGTAAAGTAAATCAATACATAAGAGAAATTAATATAAATAATGATCTTAAAATAATAACAACATCAACAACAATATTTTCTAGAGGAAAGAGAAATTTATTTGTCAAAATATACCTAATATAAAGAGAAATTTATTACAACTATTTTTATAATATAAATACATAAAAACAATTTTTAAAGAATATATCGTCACCTAAAATGCAAAAAAACGATATAAAATGAAAACTACTTGAGATATTGAAACAAAATTTTCAAATTTGAATTAGAATGACTCTAGAATTTTTTTTTTCAAAACACACTTTAAGTTATATGGCTTACGATTTTTTAAATTGTTATTTTCTGAAACAAAAAAACGTATCAATATAAATTTTTATGAAAAAATAAAAACTTAAATAAAAATATTTTTTTTATTTTAAATAAAAGCAGTTTATATATGGGGGATTTCATGTCAAGTGAACCAACTTTTGAAATCGATGTCTTCCGATCGGGATGAAATTTGCACCAAGGTTAGCTCTATTGGATAGTAACTCAGACACAATTTTTCAACAACATCGGTCGAGAACTCTCTGAGTTATAGGGGGTAAAATTTTGACAATTTGGTCAAACAGGGGTTTTTTCTTATCCATGTAACTTATTACCTATTGTTCTTAGCAAAATGTGTTCCAAATAGTATAGATAGCTATTTCTTCGATCTTTCGAAAAAAAATATTTAAAAAAAAAAATAAAAAATTTTTAATATTTTTTTTCCGAAATCAAAAACTTTTTTGACTTTTTTTTAAAATACGCTATTTTTTTTTATTTTTTTTTTCTTAAAATAAAGTTTAGATATTTTCCTTGAACACCTACTTGGTCGCTTAGTGGGATGCGAGTGGGATATCTATCAAAATAAATATTTTGTAACTCAAAACATAAAATTTTTGACTTTTTTTGCAAAATCAAAAACTTTGTTGACTTTTTTTTTTCAAAATGGACCCTTTTTTAATCTTTTTTTTTAGGTCAAACAAAAGCTTAGATATTATCCTTGAAGACCCTTTTGGTCGCTTAGTGGGATGCGAGTGGGATATCTATCAAAATAAATATTTTTTAACTCAAGACTTACAATTTTTGACTTTTTTTTTGCAAATACGATTTTTTTTCCAAATGGGCCCTTTTTTTAAAATTTTTTTTGTAGTCAAAAGAAAGCTTAGGTCCATTCCTTTAAGATATTTTTAGTCCCTTAGTGGGATGCGAGTAGGATATCTATCAAAATAAATATTTTGTAACGCAAGACAACAATTTTTTAATTTTTTTTTGCAAAATCAAAATTTTTAAAAAAGGGCCCATTTTGAAAAAAAATTCGAATTTGCAAAAAAAAAGTCAATAATTGAATGTCTTGAGTTACAACATTTTTATTTTAATAGATATCCTACTCACATCTTCCTAAGTGACAAAATAGGTCTTAAAGGAAAAGACCTAAGCTTTCTTTTGAGCAAAAAAAATTTTTAAAAAAAAGTCCCATATTGGAAAAAAATTTCGATTTTGCAAAAAAAAATTAAAAAATTGTATGTCTTGCGTTACAAAATATTTATTTTGATAGATATCCCACTCGCATCCCACTAAGGGACTAAAAATATCTTAAAGGAATGGACCTAGGATTTCTTTTGAGCAAAAAAAAAAAATTAAAAAAGGGCCCATATTGGAAAAAAATTTTGATTTTGCAAAAAAAAATTAAAAAATTGTATGTCTTGCGTTACAAAATATTTATTTTGATAGATATCCTACTCGCATCCCACTAAGGGACTAAAAATATCTTAAAGGAATGGACCTAAGCTTTCTTTTGACTACAAAAAAAATTTTAAAAAAAGGGCCCATTTGGAAAAAAAATCGTATTTGCAAAAAAAAAAGTCAAAAATTGTAAGTCTTGAGTTAAAAAATATTTATTTTGATAGATATCCCACTCGCATCCCACTAAGCGACCAAAAGGGTCTTCAAGGATAATATCTAAGCTTTTGTTTGACCTAAAAAAAAAGATTAAAAAAGGGTCCATTTTGAAAAAAAAAAGTCAACAAAGTTTTTGATTTTGCAAAAAAAGTCAAAAATTTTATGTTTTGAGTTACAAAATATTTATTTTGATAGATATCCCACTCGCATCCCACTAAGCGACCAAGTAGGTGTTCAAGGAAAATATCTAAACTTTATTTTAAGAAAAAAAAAAAAAATAAAAAAAATAGCGTATTTTAAAAAAAAGTCAAAAAAGTTTTTGATTTCGGAAAAAAATATAAAAAATTTTTTATTTTTTTTTTTAAATATTTTTTTTCGAAAGATCGAAGAAATAGCTATCTATACTATTTGGAACACATTTTGCTAAGAACAATAGGTAATAAGTTACATGGATAAGAAAAAACCCCTGTTTGACCAAATAACTCAGAGAGTTCTCGACCGATGTTGTTGAAAAATTGTGTCTGAGTTACTATCCAATAGAGCTAACCTTGGTGCAAATTTCATCCCGATCGGAAGACATCGATTTCAAAAGTTGGTTCACTTGACATGAAATCCCCCATATACATTTTTAATTTTATTGTTTTTTTTTATTTTAATTACTAACAACTACTTTTTTAAACTAAAAAAGATTATTCATTAAGACTGCAAAAAATATTCAATTGCAACAAATTTATTAAAAAAAAATAGTATACTACCTAAAATAAGGTAAAAACGATTTATTAATTAATTACTCAAAGCGTATACGTTATTTTGTTCAAGAAAATCATATACTTGATGATACTTTAGTTTCAATTTTGGTTATAACTAGGTTATAATAGTAAATAACTAGGTTATGATAGTAAATTGTATACACATATGTATGTAATATGATGTAGTGAATCGTAATCAATAATAAAATCAATTTCGAATTTTTTGATGATACGTTGTTTTGCATTTTAGGTGACGATATGTAGATTAATAGGGCAATGTAATGAAAAACAAAAACTTATTGCTCAATTATGTTAAAAGAAAAACAAATTTAAACAAAATGCTTATTTATATTCAATGCCTCAATTTGACAAATTAATTTTGCAATTTTGTAAAGTCAAAAAAAGAGTTTTACAGAACCGGCCTTTGACTAAAAGTTTAGATAAAATCAATGTATTATTTTATTGACTAAAAATTATAATAGCATATTAGAGTACACTGAAAATAATCTTGATCATTTATCAAACACTGACAACCCAAATTTTTTTTCAAAATTTACAATTGTCGAGACTTAGGTTAGGTTACGTGGGTTGCTCGCAATTTAGCGAGTTCACTCGGAGGCCTTGTGGCCCATTGTGATACCCTTAGAAATACTATTCCCTTATGCTGTAAATTCGTACATAAAGTGAGAATAGTTTCCCTCCCTAATTTCGTTGACTATGTGATTCCTGTGGTCCCCGTGGGAACCAACCCGTACTTCTAATAAACCTGATCATATTTACTAGTGACACATCTCTGAGACAGTCCAGATCATGGAAAAGAGCTCTACCAAGATGTAGTAGTCTATGCTCTTGTAAGGCTGGGCATTCACATAGAAGGTGCTGTACCGATTCATCCTCCTCTTCGTCTAAACAACTTCTACAGTAGCTATAACGTGGGTAACCCATGTCCAATCATACAGTGCCCAGTAATTATACCCGTAAGAAGCCTAATCGAATTCCTGCTAAGATACACAAGAGTCCTAGTTCTATCCTCTGTCAGATTGGGCCAGAGCATTCTGGATATTCTACAAGTGATGATATTTGACCACCTGAGTTCCGTCTCGCTCAAAGCCCATTCATGTATCAATCTCGATAATGCCACCAGGGGAGTGTGAATATCCCTTTGCGCTAGAGATACGTCCAGGGACGACCCGTTGGTTGCGCACTCATCAGATACTTCATTTCATGCCCTCGTGTCCTGGGACCCATATCAACTCGACGTGATGTTGTGTCAGTTGTGCCAGTGATTTAAAACAATTGAGAAGACATTTCGACCTGATTACGTTGGAGTTAAGAGCCTTGATTGATGCAAGGCTGTCCAAGTAGATATGTATAGTCGAATTTTCGAGATTCAATTCCCGGATTCTTCTCGCGGCTGTATCGATGGCATAAATCTCTGCCTGGAAAACCGTGCAGGTATCGGGTAATCGAATAGATATCAAAAGGTCCAGTTCATCTGAGAAGATTCCCGAGCCCGTGCCTCTTTCTGTCTTTGAACCATCAGTGTAGATTGAGATCACGTCATCCCTTAGGACAGAGTTCGCGGCCCAATCATCCCTTGTCGGTATTCTGGTCTTAAAAGTTCTGTCAAAATTCGGTGTAGGTATTATGTAGTCCGTTTCCCGCCCTATGATTGGCCTGCCTATCTTTTGTAGGATGGTGCCATGACCAATACGATCATGCTTTAGTCCGCTCGACTGTTTAAGTCGTAGAGCAGACTTAGCAGAAATGCATTTGATATATATATCAAGGGGAGTTATATTTAGCATCGTCTCTAGACTGGCCTGAGGGGTAGAATTCATAGAGCCAGTAATTGCAAGACATGCTAATCTTTGCACCTTATTTAGAATAGAAAGGTGAGTCTTAGTGTCTACCAATCTCCACCAAACAAGAGCCCCATAGGTCAAAATAGGTTTTATGACCGCGGTGTACATCCAGTGTACAATGTATGGTTTAAGACCCCATCTCTTCCCAAAGGTTTTCTTACATATATAGAAGGCACATAAAGCCTTCTTCATTCGACTCTCAGCATTACGTTTCCACGAGAGCTTAGAGTCCAAAATTACGCCAAGATATTTGGCTTCGCTTGAAAACTTCAGAAAAGTACCATCCAGTCGTGGAGGTCTGAATTCTGGAGTTTTATATCTCCTGGTGAAAAGAACCAGTTTGGTCTTGGCAGGATTAACACCTAGACCGTTTTCCTTGGCCCATGATAGCAGAACGCTCAGAGCTTATTCCATGAGTTCACTTATTGTGGGAAGAAACTTACCCTGAATAAGAAGCACAACGTCGTCAGCATATGCGACTACTTTGGTACCTATCCTGCTGAGCCTGAAAAGGATTTTATTTTCGACCAGATTCCACAGAAGTGGAGAGATGACACCACCTTGTGGTGTGCCTCTTGTCACAACTTTCCTTGTCCAACCAATGCACAGTGGGGGATCTGAAAAAAAAGTGGAAATAAATCTGTAACTTCTAAACGAATAGCCCGATTTTAATAAAATTTCCCATGGCTATAGAGGAGGTGTCGATAAGTTTAAGTTTTGAATTTGGGCTTAAACAACCAAAGGGAGGCCGAGCCACAATGCCCCAAAGTAGGGCACCTCGGGTATATCAAAAATTAAAAATTATGCCAAATTTTTGTTTGCGATCCGATTTGAAAGATTTTTATATATATGGAATGTACTAGACGAGATCTACAAAAAATATTGATTTAGCCATATATTATGCGAATAAAAAATTATAGCTGATTTTTTTGGAAAATTTAAAATTTTAAAATGCAATAAAAGTTTTGTTTATGAATCGTTTTTAATGAAATTTTACACTTATATAGAAACGTTCGATACAAATCCAAAAGTGAAAAAGATATTTGTGAATTGTTAATGACAATCCCACAATTCCCAAAAAACTTTCCAAAAATCCCAAAATTGGGATTTTTTTGATTTTTGGATCTATTGAAGGTACCAAGCTCGGGGCTATGAAATCTCTTTGCATGATATTGAAGAACAGATTGGGACATATAAAACTGGTCTTAATTTTTTGAAAGCAGCTATGCGATTTTAGAATATGTTGTCTAAAGTTGAAATTTACATAAAAAATAGGTATACTTCGGAAGGCTCTGGACCACGCAATAATACGAATTTTGATATTATTTTACTTTTATAATATTTCCCGAAATGTTATCTTTCAGAAAAATATAAACACATTATTTATTTTTTTCTCATTTTCTGTATAATTTAAAATTAATGTATGTACTTTTTTCGAAAAAAAAATGGCGAAAAAACGACTTTTTTATTTTTTTTAAGTTTGAATGCACATAACTTTTGACTCAGTAGATATTTTTTAACAATTCTTTCTTAAGATTATTAATAAATTTGTTGTTAAAAAGGTAGGCAAAAAAAAATTAAATTTTACTTTTCAAATGCGAATAACTCGTAAACTATAAGAGATAATATATGGCTGAAGCAATGTTTTTTGTAGATCTCGTCTAGTACATTCCATATATATAAAAATCTTTCAAATCGGATCGCAAACGAAAATTTAGCATCATTTTTAATTTTTGATATACCCGAGGTGCCCCACTTTGGGGCATTGTGGCTCGGCCCCCCCTTGGTTGTTTAAGCCCAAATTCAAAACTTAAACTTATCGACACCTCCTCTATAGCCATGGCTATTAAATCGAGCTATTAAAATCGGGCTATTCCTTTAGAAGTTACAGATTTATTTCCACTTTTTTTTTTCAGATCCCCCACTGTGCAATGCCCATATTAGAGTTAATGGCCCTGCTCCTAAGCATATTTTCTGTCCAATTTCTTATCCGCTGATCAACACCTAGGTCACCCAATGCATCAACTATTGCGGATATGTTCACATTATTAAACACACCCTCTATATCCAAGAAAGATGCCATAACATACTCCTTTTTGTCAAGTGTCCCCTCTATAGTTCCGACAACGTCGTGCAAGGCAGTCTCCACCGACCTCCCTTTAAGGTATGCGTGCTGTGCCCTACAGAAATTATCAGGGGAGAGGATGTTCCTGACATGAATATCGACCAATCTTTCCAGTGTTTTCAATAAAAACGATGACAGACTGATCGGTCTATAGTCCTTGGCGGTACTGTGGTTTAGCTTTCCCGCTTTGGGGATAAATACCACTGTAACCTCTCTCCATTCTTTAGGAATGTATCCTGTTTCCAGGTTGTACCTAAATATCATTATAAGCCATGGCATGATGGTTAAAATCGATTTTTGGAGTAACGCTTTTAATAGTCGTAGACGCGATGCCTCCGTGGTATTCTCCAGTTCCTCACAGAAACGCTCCCAAGATTCCTTCATTGCCCGTCTGGTTTCCCTTTTGAAAGTGTTGAAGCTTTGACGATAATCGTCCCAGCTCAACAAGTCTTGGTCCCTCTTCGCCTTATTAAAAAGTTTTCTATATTCCTTCCTTAGCTGCATTAGTCTAGGATTCCACCATGGTTGCCGGAATTTCCTAGGTCCCTGCCGCTCCCTACACGAAGCATAGTAGGCTTCCCTTAATGACCTGGATAGAAACTCTACCGAGTCGTCCAAGTCCCGTGTACCATTTAGTCCATCCATTGTTGGAGGTGGTATGGTGTCACTAAAATTACTCAATTTGACCCAGTCGGTTTTCCTAGGATTTCTAAAGGGGTTTTCCCTGTCCAGTGTAAGCTGTATCGTAAAAACTATCCTGTGGTGATCGGAGAGTTTCACTCTCCAATCAAGAATTCTAACTGAGTCAGTGTTCCCTGCCAAAGTAATATCAATGACCTGCTCCCTGATCCTATTGACGAACGTTGGTCTATTACCCCTATTGCAAACACTTAGGTTAGTAGATAGAAGGTATTGAAGTAAACACTCACCCCTGTCATTTATATCCGAGCTCCCCCACAGAGTATGATGGATATTTGCATCGCATCCTATGATGAGATCATGGCCCCTTATGTTACACCAGTCTACAAGTGTGCGTACGGCACGTGAGGGCGGATTAACTTCTTCGTATGGTAGGTACGCAGATGATATGATTAGGGTTGGTAACCCTTGTCGCTCTAGTGCAACTACCGTTAAATCACCAGAACTGTAATTAGATAGAAGGAAAACCTTAATGTCTTTCCTGACCAAAATACAGCTCCTTACTTTACCTTCAGGGGTCGCAGAAAGGAGCACATAGTTTCGTGACCGGACGCCTCGAACTTTACTGGCTACAAGCCAGGGTTCTTGGATTAAGGCCACGTGGATAGCTTCCTTCTCCATGAAGCGCAGCAAATCGTCTGATGCTGCTTCGGAGTGGTGCAGATTAATCTGTACCACTCTCAGGCCGCTTGGGTTCATCACTGCGCTTCACCGCGGGCAAGATCAACCGGAGTTGGTTTAGCCCGTACTTAATGACGCCTTGCGAAGAACGCAGGAGTCGGAGGGAATCTGAACCTATTTTTATCCAGAGATCCTTGCCTTCTCCTTTTTCCCTCGAGCGTCCTCGTTTGATCGTCCAGTCATCTGTGCCAAGTTCCTTGTTCTGACGCTTTATAAGTGTTAGCGTGGCTACGTCCTCCAAGAGAGGAGGAGGAATCCACACTCTCACCGTCGTACGAAAAGGTACTTGATCCAGTGGGACGATTTCGATTCTTGCATTGGGCCAGAGTTCGCCAACTCCTCGCATACAGTTTCTGAGAAAGCCTAGAGCCTTCTCGTTACCACACCTGATGATCTTGACACCCTTTAACCATTTGGCGCCGTCGAATGCAGTGAAGGAATCATCCTCACTGCATGCGAGTTCGGCAACTAGTGCCCGCAAGATCTTCTCCTCCAGAAGCAGCCATCTGTCCGTAGTCATTTTCCCATCAGGATGACTACGATCAATGATGGCTACTTGTAGCTCAGGTGCTGATGATAAGCTAGTTGATGGTTTCAGCCGCTTACCCTCAGACACCTGCATTTCACCTGACCTTTGCCGCTTAATACTAGGCCTGCTAGCTGGACCTTTGGCAACCGTCGCGGTTCCTCGAGTAGAGGAGATTGCCGACAGCACCTTGGGTATTGTGCTAGCAGACTTCGTCGTGCTGCATTGGTCATCACCTCTCTTTGGTCCCGAAGTGGCCCTCTTTGATTTAGATGGGCGTACGTCAAGATCCTCCGAGACGGTGATCGTGTTCGGTCCAGTGCTGGCATGGGGCACATGTTTAGATGTGATCACCTGCCTGCTCTGGTTTGGTTCGGTCGTAGTCTTGACTGGCCTGACCTCCACAACAGTAGTATTTAGCATAGCCTCATACTTCTGTATGTGGTAGGTATGTTTACGCCGTAAACGCTTTTCCCTGGTGGTCAAGGACGCGGGATCTCGTGAGTCCAACGTCCTGACATACCGGATAGAGCGTTTGTAGCCCGCCAACCTTTTCCGTTCGTTCTGTTCTGAGCCCTGTTTTTTGTTTTTCTTTTCTGTGTCTCCCTTTGCAGGGTCATGGGCCTCCGACTTCCTTCGCTTTTAGCGGCTCGGAAGACACCATGAGTAAGTCCTCCTCATCAGTCTCATAAAGGTTTAACCCTTTCAGACCTGAGAGGTTGTCGTCACTGTCGTCCAAAGTCACTCTTTCCTCACTCTTTGTCGAGACTTACTAGTTAAATGTTTTATTAAATTGAATTGCAAAGTAAAAGTTCCTGAAGATATAAGTTTGTTAACACGTGTTAGAGGAGACGTTATGATAGATGACAAATCTGACATCGATACTGAAAAAATTCAAATAGTTGATACCGATAATAGTCAAACAATAGTTATCAAAATGGCAACAACAGAAAAGATCATACGTTAGCATGTGTGCCTCTATTATTAGGGAAAATTATGATGGTAATCCTTTGACGCTCCATGCTTTTTTGGACAAAATTGAATTATTTGAAGAGCTTACGGATACAAATTTAAATGTTACGTTTTTGACATTTATTAAATCTAAGCTTGAGGCGAAGGCACGAGAGTCATTGCCATAGACCGTAACATCAATAGAACAGATTAAAACTGTTTTAAAAACGAGAATTAGGCCAGACAACTCTAAGGTTATAGCAGGGAAAATGACCACTTTAAGTGTCAGGAATAACAATTATTCAGATTTTGCAAAAGAGGCAGAAACATTAGCAGACGCATTAGAACGATCCTTAGTCATTGAAGGCATAACGAAAAGTAAAGCTCATGAGATGGCAATTGAATAAACAGTTGCAGTATGTCGTTTAAATGCTAGGTCATATTTAGTCAAGTCTGTTTTAGCTTCATCAGTTTTTACGGACCCAAAAGAAGTCGTGGCAAAACTGATTGCCGAGCAGAATAATGAGACAAAGGAACGTCAGGTTTTAGCTGTTCAAACTTCTCGTAATAACAGGAACAATAACTCGTTTCATAATACCAATTTTCGTAACAACTAATCGGGGTAACAATTATGGAAATTTTCAAAATCGTGGTAACAATTATAGGAATTTTCGTGGTAACTATCATTTCAGAGGACATAACCGACGTTTTAATAATAATTATAATGTTCAAAATAACTATCGTGGAAACAATGTAAATCATTCTTCCCGAAACACTAACCAAATAGCTTCCGTTCGGACTTTAAACGCCGAAGTCCCTCAACAATCGTCGTTGAGGGTGATGGATCAGGAACAATAAAATCAGACCTGGAAAAATTACATTGTCAAAAATCAATTTATACTATGAACCTTAATTACACCGATTTTATCAAATTAAATTGTACTGATACAAATCAAACTTCTACATTTCTTGTTGATACTCAAGCTGATATTTCACTATTAAAAATCTCTTGTTTGAAAACTGATACTATTTTAAATGAAAATGAAATAATTGGCATTACTGGCATAACTGCAAACCCTATATTTACCTTGGGAACTATCTGTACAAACTTAATAATTTCAAATCAATTCATTACACAAGTTTTTCATATCGTCAAGGATGATTTCAATATTCCATCAAATGAAATTTTAGGAAAAGACCTTCTCAAGACAATAAGTGCAAAATAAATTATGAGGATTTTTCCATAACGGTGAATTTTAAGAATAATATAGCAAAAATACCATTACTACATGGAACCAGAAATTATACTTGTATATTTCCACCTAGATGCGAAGTATTTCGAATCCTCTATTTGACTGGTATAACAGAACCTATGTTCATTGAATCTCAGGAAATCTGCAAAGATGTATTCATAGGTAAAGGGATAATTGATTAAACCGTCCTGTTTTAAGAATAGTTAATACTTCGGATGAATTTAAGTGTATTAAGAATGATAAAATTAAGGCAGAGAAACTTAAAAACTTCTATGTATATTCAATAAATGAGAATAGGATAAATGATGAGCGTATAACAAAACTGAGAAACATATTGAAAGTCCAAATGCCTAGTAACATTGAGAATAGCCTAATGCTAATTTACGAACAACACGTGGATATATTTTCTTTAGACACCGATAAAATGACAATAAATAATTTTTACGAACAGAAACTTAGACTAATAGATTCATCTCCAACGTACATAAAAAATTATAGGCTTCCTTATAGTCAATGGGAGGAAATAGACAAACAGGTGGCAAATCTATTTCAGAATGATTTAATAGAACCTAATCGCTCAAATTTGAACAGTCCCCTAATTCTCGTACCTAAAAAAATTTCAGATAATAAAGCTTATCGTATGTGTGTTGACTATCGTGCGGTAAACAAGAAACTTATTGCCGATAAATTCCCATTAACTCGTATCGATGACATCTGGGATAATTTAGGGCGAGCAAAACATTTTTCGATAATTGATTTATTTTCAGGATTTCACCAAATTCCATTACATCCGGACTCCAGAGATATCACAACATTTAGTACGGATAGAGGTTCCTTTCGTTGGAAGATTTAGCCATTTGGGCTGAATGTCGCTCCTAACTCATTTTCTAGAATGATGAGTATTGCTTTCTCAGGTCTAACACCCAACAAAGCGTTTTTATATGTCGATGACATAATTATTATTGGGTGCAGTGAACAACACCATTTGAATAACATAAGAGACGTTTTTGAAATCTTTAAAAACACAATTTGAAAATAAATCCGTTAAATGCAACTTTTTTCGTCCGGAAGTTACATTTCTTGGACATAAGTATACGGCAAATGGTCTGTTGCCGGACGACACAAAAGTTAATGTTATAAAGAATTATCCTATACCTTTCGATAAAGATTCAATTAGACGTTTTGTGGCTTTCGCCAACTACTATAGAAGATTTATACCAAATTTTGCGACTTTGGCCGCACCTTTAAACACATGACAAGAAAAAATTTTCAATTCAACTGGAATGAAATGTGTCAAAATTTATTTGAAAATCTTAAATCTGCTTTACTATCCCAGAAAGTTTTACAATATCCGGACTTTTCAAAACCATTCATAATAACGGTAGATGCATCGAAAGTCGGCTGTGAAGCAATATTAAGTCAGAATTTTGACGGTGACGATTTACCAATATATTTCGCTTCAAAGAACTTTACTTTATCGGAACAAAAGAAACCAACTATTGAACTTGAACTCTTAGCAATACATTTAGCAATAACCCAATTTCGTCCCTATATCTATGGCACTTATTTCATAGTACGATCGGATCATAGACCGTTAGTATATCTTTTCAACATTAAGGATCCATCATCAAAGCTAACGCGTATTCGTTTAAAACTATCAGAGTACAACTTTACGGTGGAATACATTAAAGGGAAAAACAATGTAGGAGCTTTATCAAGAGTCTCAATTAACGATTTGAAAAACTCAAACAATCAAATACTTACCATGACAACACGTTCAATGAAAAAGAACATGAAAATTAATAAGACTGATTTAAAACAATCTTTCAAAGAACAGAATATTACCAAATTAAAAGTTTACGATAAATTTTCTCATGATTTTACCAAAAAGATTCCAAAGATTAAAACAGAAATATTTAATATTGATGAAAAAAATAAAATATTGCGCATACATTTAAACAGAAAATTTAAAAAATTTCTATCACTTGAATTTGAGGTTGTTAACGAAACATTTCGATTTCGAGGTTACAGAATGCTGCCGACGATCACAAAATTTTTAGTGTAGAATGGGCAAAAGACGATTTATTTTTTACAATTTTCAGGATTCAGGATTTAAAAGATTGTGGTAATAGGATATTGAAAACTTTGGAAATTATTTTAACTGATCCAATTGAGATAATAACTGAAAATGACAAAAAATTTAAACTAATGCAGATATATCACAATGATCCCCTATTAGGTGGACACTGTGGACAAAAAATATTATACGCGAAAATTCGGACAAAGTTTTATTGGAAGAAAATTACTAAAAACATAGCAAAATTTGTTAGATCGTGCAAAAAATGTACTCTTAATAAGGTTAGACCTAAAAATATTGAGAAACATGTTTTAACACCAACTCCTACAAAAGCATTTGACGTCGTAGTTTTGGATACAGTTGGACCATTACCCCAATCGACCTATGGAAACAGATACGCATTGACCCTAAAGTGCGACTTATTCAAATACTTGGTTACTATATCTTTACCTGATATGTCAGCAGAAACAGTTGCCCGTGCAATTTTTGAAAATTTTATTTTGATTTACGGAAAAATTAATACGATAAAATCAGATTTAGGAACGTAATTTAAAAATGAACTTCTAGCTGAGCTTTGCAAACTTTTTAAAATTACAATAAATTTTTCTACTGTATACCATCATGAAACCTTAGGAACGGTCGAACGTAACCACCGAGTTTTCAATGAATATCTTCGATCATATTTAAATGAAAATAAAACAGACTGGGACACATATCTAAAATACTTCACATTTTATCACAACACAACTTCTAACACAGTTTTTGACAACAAATATACACAGAAAGAAAAAGCACTTCTAAATTTAAGTTTATTTTACTCAAATTTAGCCAGAATTGTATTTAAAAATTTAAGTACGATTCATACTCATTTGTACTTAGAACAAGTATAAACGGGATTGATTAAAAAAATCAAGCGGACATTTTCTTAAAACAAGAACGAAATTCTTGAATTAAGTAAGAAAATCTTGTTTTAAGTATAAGTGAGAAGTTAAATCAAGTAGTTAATTCTTAAACTTCAAATTAAGAGTGAGATAACTTGAAATAAGAAAAAATTCTTATATTGATCCATAATAGGGAAAGAGCGGTATAAAATTTATTCACTGAGCTGTTCTCAAAGCAATTTTCTACTCGCGCTGCACAGTGGTTTAGAAACTTTTTTTTTGGAAATAATTCGGTATCTCGGGAACTATTGGAGATATTATTACAAAATTTCACATGGTTAGAGCTTAGGTGTTTTTGAGTTGAATTACATTTGTTCGGCTTCCTAGGGGTAATACGGGCCAGTTTGTGCCTCCTCAAAGTTGGTCACCACGGGTCTCAAAATTTTTAAAAAAATCCCCAAAAATTCATTTATGATCCGAATGAGCTGAAATTTAAAATATAAATAGTCCTTGAGAAGATCTACAAAAAATACGCTTACATGTGTAGGTTATCTCCTTCAGTTGAAGAGATATTTAGGTTTATTTATTTTTTTTTTTTTAATTTTTCAAATTTTTTTCAAAATATCAGTTATATTGGCAATAAAATTCTAAATAAAATAAAAAAACTTGGTAACAGTTATCTCGTCCGTGTAAAAAGTTACACGCATCCAAAGTTGGAACATGTAAAATGGGCCTAATTTTTTACGATTTTTCCTAAAAAAGTCCCTATATTTTTTCTTTTGTAGAAACAAATTTTCTTTGGGACTATATACAATTTTTATATGTTCCGGAAAGAAAACTTAATGCAAAAGCATGTAAAGTAAAATTGGGCTCACTTAAGCGGACACAGTATCCCCCAGACCTATCCAAACTTGGACAATTTTAAAAAAAATATTTAGGTTTCAGTAAAAAATTCTAAAAAGGCAAAGCACCGATCCTCGAAAAAGTTCCGTATTTGTATAACCCTATATGTTGTTTAAATACTTAGAAAGTTGTTTTACTATCACACGGTAAATAGCGTCACAGTAGCCACTTTTCTAAAAAAACTCAGTTTTTGGAATACATTTTCCCCGTTTTAGGAATTTCGGTATTTGAAAATAAAAAATGTCAAAAATTATAATGTCATTAATTTAAGGAAATTTGGATCTAAATTAGTTCCCAATTTTGTTATGATATCTTTAACCGTTAAAATTTTACATTAAATCAAATTTTATATTTTTATTCGTGGAAAATCACCATATGAAAGTTTTTTTAGTTTTTAAGGTAAATGAAGTCCCAAAATTTTATAAAATTATTTAATTTTACTAAAATATCAATCCTCAGGTCATAATGTTTTCAACAGTATCAAATACTTATATAAAAAGCCTTTATTTACTCCTCAGAAGTCCCACAAACCTTGCCCGCTTTGACAAATTTGTACATTTTTTCATATAATGCGTACAAAATGTTATTAACATATCAAATGTAAATTTTGAATTCAAACACATATTGACTTAACAGAAATTTTAGTGTAACAGATTTTTGCACGCATGAAAAAACGTACAAATTTGTCAAAGCGGGCAAGGTTTGTGGAACTTCTGAGGAGTAAATAAAGGCTTTTTATATAAGTATTTGATACTGTTGAAAACATTATGACCTGAGGATTGATATTTTAGTAAAATTAAATAATTTTATAAAATTTTGGGACTTCATTTACCTTAAAAACTAAAAAAACTTTCATATGGTGATTTTCCACGAATAAAAATATAAAATTTGATTTAATGTAAAATTTTAACGGTTAAAGATATCATAAGAAAATTGGGAACTAATTTAGATCCAAATGTCCTTAAATTAATGACATTATAATTTTGACATTTTTTATTTTCAAATACCGAAATTCCTAAAACGGGGAAAATGTGTTCCAAAAACTGAGTTTTTTTAGAATAGTGGCTACTGTGACGCTATTTACCGTGTGATAGTAAAACAACTTTCTAAGTATTTAAACAACATATAGGGTTATACAAATACGGAACTTTTTCGAGGATCGGTGCTTTGCCTTTTTAGAATTTTTTACTGAAACCTAAATATTTTTTTTAAAATTGTCCAAGTTTGGATAGGTCTGGGGGATACTGTGTCCTTTTTACACGGACGAGATAACTGTTACCAAGTTTTTTTTTATTTTATTTACAATTTTATTGCCAATATAGCTGATATTTTGAAAAAAAATATCTAAATCTAAAAAACAAAAAAAAATCTAGCAAAATTAAAAAAAAAAATAAATAAACCTAAATATCTCTTCAACTGAAGGAGATAACCTACACATGTAAGCGTATTTTTTGTAGATCTTCTCAAGGACTATTTATATTTTAAATTTCAGCTCATTCGGATCATAAATGAATTTTTGGGGATTTTTTTAAAAATTTTGAGACCCGAGGTGACCAACTTTGAGGGGGCACAAACTGGCCCGTATTACCGCTAGGAAGCTGAACAAATGTAATTCAACTCAAAAACACCTCAGCTCTAACCATGTGAAATTTTGTAATAATATCTCCAATAGTTCCCGAGATACCGAATTATTTCCAAAAAAAAAAGTTTCTAAACCACTGTGCGCTGTCGGTTAGTTACATGAATAAATAAGCAATTTGCATCAGTTTGTTTTGTGCGTTCCGCGTTCCATGTTGTTCTGTATTGTTTTCGGTCTTTAATGTTTTTTTGTGTTGTGTGAAAAAAATTTGAGTGAGGCAGAAGTGGTTCCGGACAAAGAAGACACCCTCCTGCTCCAGCTTCTCCAGGAGTTTCATCAGCCCAGTGTTTATGGGTATTTAAAATTTAATTATTATTGTTATTTATTTATAAATAATACAGTTATTCTATTTATAAAACATAATACAACAAGTCAATCGAAAACTTTGAATAAGTTTCTTTTTACATGTTTTCTTTTGGCTTACTATATCATGATATAAAAAAATTACAAGGTAGTTTCATTTATATTTTTTTGACAAGGGGATTTTTGAAGTTTATTTTATTTGTAAATATTCAGTGAAGCGTTGCCACATTTAGAAAAATGTTACAATACTCTGAGAAATTTTCAATGAAATATGTGTAGTATGTAACAGTTCACAATACTGCAACTTATATTTAAAATAGATAAAAAAACGGATTAATCTAAGACGTGTGCCTTTATATCACATAGGCCATGACAATTAAGAGCTGCCCGAAGATAGTGATACCTTTTTCAATCAGACTTTAAAAAAATGTATGTTTTTAAATTTATCAGAGAAATTCTAACGTTGCCTCAATTGTTGCATCAAAAGGATTTTGTGGTCGACTTTCTTTTATAAAACTAGCCTGTGCTACAAACGTGTTACTGCAGTCTTTACTGGAACTACTTTCTGTGTTGGCTAGAGATTTGAGAGAAGACTTTTATACCTATTTTCAACGTGTCCTGGATAGATTAATATGTTTGCTCAATAGTCATGATGCTAATCAATTGGAGTGGACTTTTAGTGTGTTTCGCTTATCTATTTATGGTTCTTAAGCCGTATTTGAAACGCAATATAGGCTTTGTCTTCATACCACCTTTGCTGGACGAGAGACGCTATGAAGAACGTGTTACCAATTATGCCGTTTTTCATTTATTGCTCGGGAAGTTCGTGATTATGGCAAGTTCCTGGAGTTTATATTGAAAACTATAGAGCGTGAACAAGCTGATAGTGTGCAAGGCTGTGGGAGTTTTATAACGCTCCGTAAAGGGACAATTCCATTGCATTGCCGGAGACTTTGCAATTTATTTTAGAATCTTTGGTGGCGGATGAGAAGATATATATCAATGCCTTGGATAAAGCAAAAATCGGATTAAATTTAATGAATATGGTAGCTTTGTTTTAGACATAAACTTCAAATTCCCTTTATTGTAAAATGCTTAATTAGGTTAACATAAAGATAAAATGAAACTACCTTGTATTTTTATATCATGTACAACATAATAGTATAAATAGACTGTTGAATTTGCAACAAATTCTTTTAAAAAAAATAACGGTACAACGTGGTATGTACGTACAAATTTTTTCAATAAGAACCCAGCAGTTCGAGGAGACAGTACCGAACTAGTGATTTTACCCATCATTTAGGGTGGGAGCTAGTCACTTCAATAGCCACGTGACTAGCCATTTTAACACGGGCATGTCCTAGGCAGGGGGTCAATTGTCTCCTTTTGATTACATTTAGACTGTCTTATAAGTAGTTGGTCCAAAGTAGTCAACGTATTGGATTCACATACCGGTTACATAGAGTCAGTTACCTTACTAGCTACCAAACTGGTTACTTGATAAGCTACTTAACTAGCTTTTTGTGTCGTATGCGGAAGATTATTGACCCCAAATAGTCAGTCTAAAAGACATATCCTAGTTATCAACCCAACGGACACCAGCTACATATATACAGTCTAATAGTCTGTTCTTTGTAGCTCACCCATTATCAGGGAACTCGCTTACTTGTTACAAAGTTACAGTCTAATAACCGGTTTATTGAAGGCAAACCATTCTACGACTACTATATGCTTACTACAATTGGACCAATCTTCCATATACCAGCTACAATGCGACAGTCAAATAACCGTTACCAATTGGTCTACCAGCTCACTGACGTTGTCGTATCTCTGATTAAATTACTAGTTACAACACAAGACCAAGATTATTTATGAACAATATTATTTAAATATGTTTTTAATTTATTTATTATTTAATAAATTCATTCATATAATAAATAATTCGCATTAAATATAGTATTTAATTTAAATTAAATAAATCGAAAAGTTATATAAAAACATTCGATAAAATCAATAAACTAAATAACGATATTATATCGTAACCTACCTATCAAAAGGTGGGTAAAAATGTGTGTTTTTGTTAAAAACGATATTTTTATGAAATATGTACTTAAAGGAAATACTTAAACATAAACATATTTTTTACATAAAAATTAACATTTCTTTTTTATACGACAACATTGAAAATAGTTTAATAGTGCTTAAACATTTTTTTAAATGTTTACTGGGTAATTATAAAAATATATTAAGATATTTTCAAACGACAATACTGAGTATTGATACTTGACAAAATCGTATGTATCACAATACACATCGTGTTAACAGAAATTTGTATTATAGTTTAAATAATACATACAAAATTGTTTTTGATAATTTTTATAGATCAATTCAAAAATGTTTTATTGTTACGGGTATTCAATTAATAATTTTCAAATACACACAGTTTTTAAACTGAATATTACACATATTGAACTCGTTTCAATTATTTCATAAGTATTCATGTGAATTATGAAATAATTGAAACGAGTTCTATATGGTTTCAATTATTTCATAATTGAATCTAGTATTCATGTGTTCAAAAACAATATTTTCTACTGAATTTTGAAATAGATAATTTTTATAAAAATACATAATTTTCGTTATTGGTTGAAATTTAATTAAAAAGTTATTTAAAATACAGTTTTCGTAATTGAAATCAAATTTTGGTTTTGTGTTTTCAATTACGAATAATGTATTTTCAGTAACTTTTTTAATTAAAGTTCAATCAATAAGGAAAATTGTTTATTCAATTATCAAAATTAAAATTCAGAAGAAAATACTATAAAATTATGTTTTTGAATTTTTGTTTATATAAAAATGTTTGTATATATTATTTAAACTATAATACAAAAGATGCAAGTACATTTTAACACACATTTTTTTTGCTTTTATAAATGTTAGTGTTAAAAATAAACATAAAAAAATATATTATTCTTTAGTTTTAGAAATAGCTTTGTTTTTAAAATATCTCTTCTTTTGTAGTCTGAAAGCATCTCTAAGCTGATGAGTAGCAGGACCAGAATTAATCGTCACAACAATAGATTCTAAACAAATGATAAATTGTTTATGTTTAAGAATATTATTAATTTTAATATCATAGTTACCAATAAGCACACCATAAAATTTTTTAAAGATTTTTTACCATGAACCCCATCAATGTTGTAGTCGTTCACTATTTCAGATGATAGTACATATTTTAAATTTTTTTTTATTCCTTGAGGTGTCAGTAACGATTTTATTGTTTTTATCTGAAAATGTAAAATAATGGATGTAAAACAATTAATTGGAATTATAAATAAAAATCTTACATATGCCTCTCTATGTTTTTCGTTTAGTTCTTCCTCTATTTTAAAAAGTTTATCCTCGGATAATACCGGAAACATAGAATACAGATCAGTTCTTGATTTATGGGCTTGTGTGATGAAGTTCCTGGTAAACACGTTTTGTTCTGCCTGTGTCTCCAAAAGCACTTTCATTTGATCTGCATATATATTAAGGAAAGTAAATTATTTAGTAATAACAATACTTAAGAGCCAAAAAAGGCTCCCCTTGCAAACATTTTTGTATATAATTTTGTCACGCTAATAACAAATATGACCAATTTCTGTTTGCATGAGGGGTACTTTTAAAATAATTATATTTGTATAGTAGTGTTACCAGACTTCAACCGAACATTCAGGTATACCAGAATTTTTTTTTTATTAGATTTAATTAAATACAGAATATTGAATAAAAAAACGAGTTATGAAATTTCAGTATTTAAATTTCGCTACCTTGTACTTCACGTAGAATCCCCTTTAAATCATCTGGAAATCAGAAACAGTAATTATTAATATATATGTATATAAATCTGAAAAATAGTAAATATTCATACCGTTAAGGTTATCTATTTTGTTTTCACAGTTTAAAATTATTTCTGTATTTAATTTCAAAAATATATGTATAAACCAAAAAATTTCAATGTTAAGTGTTATACTGTCGGTTAGAATTATTTTTTAATGTAAAATATTAATATAATTATTTGATTACACCAGCGAAATGCAAACTCACACCACTACAGTTTTTATTGTAGTTGTATGAGTTGAGAATTATTCTCTGGCAAAAACAAATAGCTGAAATAATGAAATAAACAAACATAAAAGCGTAACACAACCTGCTTCTATCAATGCTCATGCGAGACTGACTGTTTTTATCAGTGTTGCCACTTATGTGTAATTACACATATTGTGTGTAATTTTAACATGGATGTGTAGCCCATGTGTAATTGAATGAATGTGTAATTCATGTGTAATTTTAAATTCCAATTACATATATCCAAAATAAGTCAATGTATGTCTTCAATCATTTTTGGTATTGTTCAGATTTCAAAACCGACTGAAAATAAATATGTACGTTTATATGAAGAAAAGTAGCTATATCCTCTATTTTATATAAATAACAAATTCGGTATCTCTAAATGTATTCATATTTATTATATTGTACTCGTTTGTTACTCAGTATAATGGAATTATATGTATGAAGATATGAATCAAGTTTGAACTAAATTAACATTAAGGTTTGCAGAAAAATACGATAAGTAATTTGGAGATTATTCCTATGTTGTTTACAATATTTTAAAAATATAAACGTTACAAAAATTATACATTTATTGACTTACAAGATTTTACTGGTAAAGTGTTCATTTACTTTTTCCTATTTTTCTCTCTCGCTATAATTTTTAAACAAATAGTAAAAAGTATTTAACTTTGTCTAAATTAAGCCTATTTGAAACTGAAAACAAACCAGATTTCAAGGCACTTAGGTCCTAATTTTGTAAATTGCGTCACCAAAATTTTAAAAATTTGATTTTGTTTTGTATATAACAAATTCTGAACAGAACAAACGCATTCAGACATTGATTTGCCATTCATAATTTGAAAATTTTGTATATAAAACAAATTTTTAAAATTTTTGAAATTTTGTTTTTGCTATCCATATTAATATCACTTAGGTAACGTGATTTACAAAATTAGGTCCTTAATATAATTAATAAATTCAAATTCGAAGGCAAACAGTGTGCTATTTTTTTAAATATTGTTAAATTTTTAATAGAAATGTAACAATTTCCAATGGAACAAACTCCGAATGAACATTGATTAATATTTGTTAAAATCTTTTTTGGGATTGACATATTTGACCGATCTAAAGAATTCATTAAATTAGAAAAGTTCACTAAAAAAAAGAGATTGCTGACTTTGCTTTAGTAATTTCATATATCCAATTCCTGGATAAATTAAAATCTGCCCAAGTGAAAATTGTCCATCATTTTGTCCATTGACACTAAAGTGATTGTATTTGGCCCAAAAATCCCATAGTCCACTGTGACAAACCTTTTGTCTTCATGTACGTTTTAAAAATCTTGTATTCGTAATACGACCACCTTCAAACAATTTCTCCTAGTATTGCGATCATGAAAATTGCTTGTGTAATTTTTTCTCGTATGTGTAATTTAGGAATGAGGCATGTGTAGTTAATAATTTTCTTGGTGGCAACACTGGTTTTTATACAATGTGTGTGCTTGCCAGTGTTGCACTTCATGTGTAATTACACATATTGTGTGTAATTTTAACTTGAATGTGTAGCCCATGTGTAATTGAGTGAATGTGTAATTCATATGTAATTTTAAATTCCAATTATATCTATTTTAGTTGATAAATAAAAAATCCAGTATCTCTAAATGTATTCATATTTATTATATTGTACTCGTTTGTTACTCAGTATAATGGAATTATTGTATAAGGATATGACTCAAGTTTTAACAAAATTAACATTAAGGTTTGCAGAAAAATATGATAAGTAATTTGGAGATTGCTATGTTTGGTTTTCCAAGTGGACATTTCGCCGTTAGTGATAGTTTTGTTTGCGTAATATTGGTAATAGAAACTAAATTATAGTTTATATTAAAGACTTTTAATTCCAACATGAAAAAATATAAAACAACAAATATTATTCAATAACTTATACATTTTTACAAGTTATTACAAATTTTTATTGGAAAAAACTTAATTTTCAATTATAATTTTAAATTGTTTATAGAATAAGGGTAAAGGTATTTACAGATAACGGTATAAGCTATTATATCGGTAACGGTAATTGCAGTTATTTCGGGGTAACTTTAGCCAATCTTAAGAGAAAACAAGTAAGAGTGCTATATTCGGCTATGCCGAATCTTATATACCCTTCACCTTTGTTGTGGATGCATTATTATTTTTTATAATAATTAGTATATATGTATGTATATTGCCCACTTTCAGTACAGCATCCTAAATATATCAAGAACACTATTAAAAATTGTAGAAGTCACAAACGAAACAAAACAATAACAAAATACGCAAAGCAATGAAACCAACACACATCCAAATATACATATTGTTGCTTTTTTGTCAAAACAAAAACAAAACACGCAAAGCAATGAAACCAACACACATCCAAACATACGTTCTATTGCTTTTTTGTCAAAGCATGCAATAAATTGTCTTTTTTTGATGAAATTTTCAGAGGTTGTCTCAGATTTTTGCTCATATCTCCGTTATTTATGGACGGATTTTAAATAGCAAACTTCTCGAAAGCATGTCTGACAGAATTATTCAAGTTTGGATCCCGAATATATCTGGGGTCTTCACAAAATTGATTTCAGCAGACAGACGGACATGGCTTAATCGACTCCGCTATCTATAAGGATCCAGAATATTCACGAAGGTGAAGGGTATAAAAACAAGAACGTAGGAATTTGTGTGAGACAAATTTATTTACAAATTGTTACTACTTATTTTTTATACCCGTAAGAACTGTTTTGTGTTTATGCTATTGTCTGTCTGGTTTCTGGTGTGTGTTTTAAATAACAAACAATAAAATTGACTTACGATTTACTATTTTGGAAGCTTTATTTCAAATTTATAACTACAAATTTTAAAAATATAAACGTTACAAGATTTTACTGGTAAAGTATTTACTGGGAAGGAAAATGATCAGAGCTATAATTTTTAAACAAATAGTAAAAAATATTTATCTTTGAAACTGAAAACAAAACTGATTTCAAAGCACTTAAATTAGGAATAAATTCAAATTCGAAAGCAAACAGAGTGCTATTTTTTAAATATTGTTAAATTTTAATAGAAATGTAACAATTTCCAATGGAACAATCTCCGAATGAACATTGATTAATATTTGTTAAAAGCGTATTTGGAATTGATATGTATATTTGACCGATCTCAAGAATTCATTAAATTAGAAAAGTTCACTAAAAAAAAGAGACCTTGCTTTAATATCCCTCATATATCCAATTCCTGGATAAATTAAAATCACCGCAAGTGAAAATTGTCCATTGACAATAAAGTGATCGTATTTGGTCCAAACATCCCAGAGTCCACTATGACAAACCTTTTATATTTATGACAATTTTAGACAATTTCTCCTATTGAAATCACGAACATTTATTTACATGTGAAATTTTTTCTCGTATGTGTAATTTAGGTATGAGACATGTGTAGTTTATAATTTTCTTGGTGGCAACACTGGTGCTTGCTTACATGTGAAAATAAAAACAAGTAAGAGTGCTATATTCGGCTATGCCGAATCTTATATACCCTTCACCTTTGTTGTGGATGCATTATTATTTTTTATAATTAGTATATAGGTATGTATGTACATTGCCCACTTTCAGCTTACAGCATCCTAAATTTATCAAGAACACAAAAAACAACAACAACGCCAAACGAAACAGAACACCAAAAGAAAAAACAAAATACGCAAGGCAATGAAACCAACACACATCCAAACATACGTTTAATTGTATAAAAAACAACAACAACGCCAAAAGAAACAAAACACAAAAGAAAAACAAAATATGCAAAGCATGCACATTCAAACATACGATTTGTTGATTTTTTGTCAAAAAAAACAACACACAACCAAACAAAAGTTTAGTTGTATAAAAAACAACAACAACGCCAAAAGAAACAAAACACAAAAAAAAAACAAAATACGCAAAGCTTGCACATCCAAACATACGTTTTGTTGTTTTTTTGTCAAAAAAACCAACACACAACCAAACAAACGTTTAGTTGTATGAAAAACAACAACAACGCCAAAAGAAACAAAACACAAAAAAAAAACAAAATACGCAAATCTTGCACATCCAACCATACGTTTTGTTGCTTTTTTGTCAAAGCATGCAATACATTGTGTTTTTTGATGAAATTTTCAGAGGTTGTCTCGGATTTTTGCTCATATCTCCGTTATTTATGGACGGATTTTGCTGATTTTAAATAGTAAAATTCTCGAAAGTATGTCTGACAGAATTGTTGAAGATTTGGATCCCGGAGATATCTGGGGCCTTCAGAAAATGATTTCAACAGATTTCAACAGACAGACAGACAGACAGACATACAGACAGACAGACAGACATACATACATACATACAGACAGACAGACAGACAGACAGACAGACAGACAGACAGACAGACAGACAGACAGACAGACAGACAGACAGACAGACAGACAGACAGACAGACAGACAGACAGACAGACAGACAGACAGACAGACAGACAGACAGACAGACAGACAGACAGACAGACAGACAGACGGACATGGCTTAATCGACTCCGCTATCTATAAGGATCCAGAATATATATACTTTATAGGGTCGGAAATGAAAAATGTAGAAATTACAAACGGAATGACAAACTTATATATACCCTTCTCACGAAGCTGAAGGGTATAACAAGAGAGCTCACTGCAGCTCGCTGTAAAGTTTACACATAACCAGACTTCGTGTTAATGGGGGTAAGGGTAAAATTTAAATTTATTTGCAATTAGATATTAAAAAAAAATCAAATTTTTTCTCCAATAATTTTTTTTTAGAAAAATGTCGCTTACGATAAGTTGGTGGTAAGGGATTGATTTGTTTGCACATACCTTTGCTTCGGTTTGTTAAAAAACGTTTTAATTTCATAGGAGGACTATTTGAATCCGACATTTTAAGGTTTTGCTATATAAAAAAGATAATGTCGACAATTTTAATAATTTGGTTAAAAATTTAAAAATATTCTAGCTATGTATGTATTTATATATAATAAGTAATTTTGTCAACAGATCTGTATTGAAAATTGTCATATAAATAGTTTTTAACGAAAATATGACATATTTCTGGAACATCTAAGAATTGCTGGAAGGTCACACATACATATTGTCGTATGACATGTCAGACTAAACTTTTATAGTGTATTAACATACACAGAAAAAACTATTTATAAAAAAATATTTATCACATATTGATATTGTATTCATGGTCAAAAACAAAATTTTCTAATATTTTCTATTGAATTCTGAGTTTTGAATGTGATAATTGAATAATAATTGAAATCACATTTTAGTTTTGTTTTCAATTACGAAAGATGTATTTTCAATAATATTTTTTAACAAAGATTAACCAATAAGGAAAAGTGTATATTATATGTATATTTAATTATCTAAATTATCAAATTCAAAACTCAAAATTCAATAGGAAAAATTAGAAAATTTTGTTTTCGACCACATGAATACTTGATTCAATTATGAAATTATTGAAACCAGTTCAATATGTGATAAATATTTGAATTTTGAGTTCCAAAATACAATTATAGCCTATTTTAAGAATAAATAATATGAAAAACTGTAGAAATGTGTAAAACTAAGTCTAATAACTATACACTTCTAATATGTTGTGCATAATTTTGAATGGCTTTACATTGTAAGGTCCACGCAAGAGCCTTTATAAGTAGCACACAAACATGGTTGTTTAAAGCCCAATCAAATTACAAACAACAGTTGAAATATTAACATAATCTACAAATTTAGAAACAGCTCAGACATTACTAATTCGTTTTGTTGAAATTTTTGAAGTTGTGTTCGGGGAAATTAGCATGTCTTACAATATACATAACTTGTTTTACGTAGAAAAGAATTGCAAATTCATAGGATAACTCACTCATTATTGCAATTGCTTTTATTTATAATAATGAACTTAATCGCTTCAAATATATTTTAGATTATGCGTTAGGACTGCATTTAATAACAGTAATGAAGCATTGGCATTAATACAAGTTCTTTATTATAAACAAATCCAATTGCCTTACATTCTATATCCGATATTAAAAATCGTTCTTCTGTAGTAGAAGCTTCAATATCAGTCAAGTAAATTCCTAGGGTCATTGAAGCACAAGGTTCAGTGTAATAGTTTCTCAAGTTTTTAAATTTTCGACCTACAACAATCCCAGTATTAGAAAATGAAACTATTTGAATGGGTATGTTATCATTAACATAGCAATAATTGTCTGGATGTTTTTTGTACAAAGTAAAACCAGGAAATATGCATTTCTTATCAAAAATGACTGGTTCCATTACGTCAGACGATATTGAAAACTCTTCTTCAGTTAAACATCTATGAATCTGTTGCAATATTTTATTTGGTTTTGTAACTTATCTTTTCAACAGCTGTAAATAGTTTTCAAACGAGTAAGACGATCCTGCAACCGGATCACCGATAAGCTCTACAGACTCTTTAACGTGAAGCAAGTTATGTACATTGTAGGACACACTATTTTCTCCAAACACAATTGGAAAGTTTTCAACAAAAAGATTTAGTAATGTCTGAGCTGTTTCTAAATTTGAAGATCTTTGTTTAGGACAACATAGTAATCTATAAGCCGTGTGTAATAAGAGAAACTCGTAAAATAGCTGCTCATGAATTTCGTCTTTTAACACTACAATGCCAGTATATAACAAATATTGTCTATATTCAGTGGCTTTCCAATGCAACAAATCATCTAAACTTCTTGGTTTGCGAACATATTCTTTTGGAACATTCTTACGAACTTTCAGAAGATTTTCAGAAATTTTGGCTTTTGATTGCTTTGCAACTTTAAAGTGCAACTATTGTTTACAATTCGCAACAAAAATTTCCTCATGACACCTAAATCAATTAGGTGCATTAAATCTAAAGGTATTTGTGTAACCATTGACAAATTCATGTGTTCTAGTGGAGACTTTTGGTTGAGATATTGTAATTGATGATGATTTGAGTATCTCCGATTAGAAAAATCAACATCTGTTATTAATTCTCCTGATTCTGTAGAATATGTTAATGTTCCCTCTATCTTTTTTGCAACCTGAGTACACTTTGAGCAACCATGTTTCGACGTATGAGAAGGTGTGCCACTTATAAAGGCTCTTGCTGGTGCATCACAAACAATTGCTCTTATTTTGATATGAAATAGTTTATCTTCTAATGTAAAGCCATTCAAAAAAATATCTGACATTTCCGACGTAAACTTCGCTAAGTATTCATTGCAGTTGTTGGGCTTAGTTATACCCATGAAAATTCCTACAGGACATACTGGAGAACTTTTTATATTATTTATTCTCAACAAAATAGGCGAAAATTGTATTTTGGAACTCCTAAATAATGGAAGACCATCAATATTGATATCTATGCTAATACAAGGCGGAAGTTCAACCTGACATGACATTTTTTTCAACTGGGACACTACTCCATATGTAAGTAGGAACCGCCAGCGATTGCAATAATATTAGCGTTTGAAGGATTTTGAAACTTATAAAAAGCACCAATATTAAGGTTTTCTTCGTTAAGAATTTTTTTTAGTGCCAGTGCGCATTTACGACTAGGTCTGTATTTTTGAAACCAACATATTAGTTTGTCATTGAGAGAATTGTTAAGTCCAGAGTTAATAATGTCATCGTTTTGAATATTATTGTCTGTGACAATATCGTCAGAATTGAAATAATTGTTTATATTTAAAACATTACTAAGTTCTGTATTAACAGTTCTCAAGTTTCTAAATCTTTTTAGCAAAACGTCTTTCTCTTGTTTTATCATTCGTCTGTAATGTCTTTTGCTCATAATTAAAGCGTTTTTATAAAATTTAAGAATGATCACCCCAAAATATGAACACTTTTTAATACTCTAAAATATGAACTTAGTGCAAAAGCTTTAAAATATTAACAGCTTGTTTTTGTTTTTTTCAACGGATTTTATCTATCCACACAGAGTGGAAATCTAAATCAACAGGGTAATGGCTAAATTCTCGGGGATTTCCCTAGCTGTTTGCTTTTAAATTGTCTTCAGCTGTCAATCAAAATTTCTAATATACTCTTTTTAGTTAGTGCACACATTCAGCTGGAGTTCCATATTCATATTTTAAATATAAATTTAAAGTGAAAAGTTCAAGTGTTACTAATGTAAAATGTGATAAATCTACAAAGAAAATTACTGATTTTTTCGCATAATAATTTTACGTTTTTTTCCTTTTTTTTAAATACAATATTGTTTTTTTTTAAATCCAATAAACACTAAGTACAAAATTTAACATAAGAAACTTTTATTTTTATTGTAAAAATTGTTGTAGATGTTAACTAGATGCCATTCGTAAATATGAACAATTTTGCAAAATCGCGAGTGCACTTTGTAACTTTAAAACTACCATAAAATGTCAAAAAATTAATTTTTTAAGCTTCCCAATTAAACCCTGTAGCGAAAGGTTTAAACAGAAATTACTAATAATATTATTTTTAGTTTTATATTTACCTGAATAATGGCTTTAATTTGATGATTTTTATATTTTATATTACTTGCACAATTTCACTCACTACTAGTCAGAAAGTTCAAAGTAAACTAACATAAAACAAACAAATAAACAAATTTCAAGAAATGTAACTGTTTATTGTTCTTGCTTATTTTTTTTTTTTTTTTGTATAACCAACACTCAGGGGATACCCCTATATATGCAGTGCATTGTGTTGATGTTAGGAAATAAAGTTGTGAGAAGGAGGAAAGAAGGAGTAGTGTTTGTTGACGTTTGACTTGAATTGACAAGTAGATTCCACATACGTATGGTTCGACCAAAAAAAGAGTTTTCCCTATAATGTGTCGTGCGATCGGTACTCAAATTAATAGCAAATGGGTGCGATCTGTGTGATAGTCGTGTGTTCCGAATGAAAGTGCGCGTATTGGGTATAAGATTACTTATGTCTACTGAACAACACCCGTGATAATATCTGTAAAATAAGGATAAGCTGCTGTAATGTACCAGAGCAAAAAACCAAACAATTTCTAAAACTTGAAGTTCAATCATGTCAGTCACAGCATACCTGAAGAGATGAAAATATTAAATTTTATGAATCTAAACAAAAGTTTAAAAATTTGCATATGCCTAATCATGACTGCCTTCCAATAAAGGATTTAGGGATAGGACTACGGGAGCCTTAAAAGAGCTAGCAACAGTGGTGTGGGGGGGTTCGGTCCTTTCCTAAATATCCTCAGTTTCATTACATTATTTTTATCTAGACTCCCTTTTTATTTTACTTTACGATGTCAGGGCCAAAAATGACTAGAAAACTACACTATATTTATGCCCCAGTCTAGTCACAAACGAAAATAATTAAATTAAAAAGATGTCAAAAATCTAATTCATATAAGTTATCTCTCTTAGATGTTATCAGAGAGATCGCCTCGTAACCCTCGCCTACCTATGTTTCAATGGCTACTAATTTATTTGAAACCCCATATTAAACGAAACGAAAAGTTTTACTCTATTACCTCAACCATGCCAAAAGAAAAACACCCTTTAATAATTCCACTTAGTCAGTCATAATGCTTACAACTGCTTTATTAATATAAATTTAAAAAATTCTACAAAATCTTGCAATGATAAGCTTATGTTCATATTTGATATTTATTCAGAAAAAACAAATGTAGAAATATTAAATACATACTATAAAATAATAAAATTTGTAGCAATGGAAAAAAAATAAAATTCGTAAAGTTAATTGAAATAACCGATTCTCAAAGGGTTAATAATCTCATTAGTTAAACTTGAATTTGGCAAAACAAAACAAATAAACAAATTAATTAATATAAGAGAACCAAAAACCAATCTCATGGGCGACAGAAAAGAAATGAGTTCTGTTTAATTATCATTTGCTCACTCTTCATTAATAAAAGAGAAAATAATGCAATTACAAAAAAATAATAATCATAATGTTAACTATTCAAAGTTTAATTTCTTTATATTATTTTTAACTATTCTCTTCAGAAAATATTGGTAGGTATTTATTAATATAAATTAATGTCGACTGTGATAGAGATTGGACGTGTTCTATTTTTTACTCCGAGTTAATTCGTAATCCTAATGTTTTTATCGGGAAATAAATATAAATTACACCTGTTTTTTATTAACGCGAAAGGACGCTTATATTTTAATAATATTAAATAAAAAAAAATCAAAACAAACTAAAAGACAAATAAGTAAAGAAATTTCTTTATTTCTTTTTTGAACCTTTTTTTGTACATTAACATTAAATAAAGATCAAGAGTGTTAACTAATTTATTTACAACTACTCTTAAATGAGTCTCTTAAACGAAAACAGTGAGCGAAGGTTGAGTGTAAACGGCAGAAATGCATACGTAACAGTTAATGCAGATGAAAAAAATATAAATAAAACAAAAAGAAGAATAGATGACAGCTTGTTTTTAACCGCCAAGTCTGTTAACCGTGCTCGTTCTTGTTCCCCCGCATTGTCAACAGCTAATGATTGTCAAACAAAAGAAAACCCAACAGCTGTTAATCTGGAGTTACCAAAAAATACAAATACTTTATTTACGCCTGAAAGTATGCTAGCAATATCAGCTTCAGAAACGAAATCCACCACACCAACTACAATTAAAATTAACCCATTAAGCGGCGCAATACCCAAGATTGGTCAACCATTAAATAAAGATAGTAAATCCCAAATACAGGTTGGAATGGACCGGTATGTTACAGTACTAAAAAGGGCACGAAGTCCCAAGTCTTCGAGAGCGGCACCCTTGGCTAAATTATATAAGGATAGTGAACCTAATAGACTTAATAATGAAAATCGTTTTTCTATACTGGAATGTGAAACAGATGAACCAGTAAATAAAATTACCTCTATAAAACCACCCCCAATTTACTTGAGAGAAAATAATTCAAACTCACTGGTTCAGAGCCTGATATCATTAATAGGTGAGAACTCTTTTTACGTTATCCCAATCAAGAAAGGCACGATTCATGAAACTAAAATACAGGTCAATAGTGAAAACGATTATAGAAAGGTTGTAACAGATTTTGAAACTCAAAAGAAAAGTTTTTACACTTATCAGCTGAAAGGAAGCAAGGGTCTACAAGTTGTAATAAAGGGTATTGACTGTAATGTTGAACCACTCGAAATAAAGCAAAGCTTAGAAGATAAAGGTTTTAAGACAAAAAATGTGATAAACATTAGAAATCGCGAAAAAAAACCCCAACCACTCTTCCGTGTTGAACTTGAACCCGGTGACATAAGCCTGAAAAAAAATGAAACACATCCCATATATAACCTGAAGTACTTATTGCATCGTAAAATTACGGTAGAAGAACCACATAAACGATTTGGCCCCGTCCAATGTATGAATTGCCAAGAATATGGACACACCAAGGCATATTGCAAATTGCCACCCGTATGTGTTATTTGTGGAGAGTTGCATAACACATCCCAATGTAACAAATCCAAGGATGATCCTAAAATGAAAAAATGCAGCAATTGCGGAGGTAACCACACAGCGAACTACAGGGGTTGTCCTGTCTACTCAATTGTTAAAAAATCACAAAGCCATAAACCGAAGATTTTCCCCGCTCAGCCATTAAATAACATCAATTTTAACTACCCCACGTTGCAACAGACATATGACAACAAAGAAACATATGCAAATGTACTAAGCCACAAAACCAAAATATGAACCCAGAGGTAAGAGAGCAAACGCCAATTTTCAATTTTACCAGACTAGAATCTACAATAGAAACTCTTGTGCAATCGGTAAATATGTTTACAAACTCAATGAGTAACATGATGCAAGAAATGCTTAAGATGCAATCAATGTTATTGCAGGCTGTGCTTAACAGACCATGAACTGCCTAAGAAAATGTTTTTGATATAATGTTAGTTTCGGAAACCCATTTGACGTCTAGAAGTTTATTTAAGATAAATGGATATGTTTTTTATGGCACAAATGATCCAAGAGATAGAGATCAAATAACCCAACAAATAAGATACAATAGACTCTATTCTGCAGACATTGAGCAGTTATTAGCTGAAAAAAGAAGAGTTCATCGAGAGTGGCAACTCTACAGATCCCCTCAACTTAAAACGGAGCTTAGAAAATGTCGCAAACGCCTCAGTATGCTTCTTCACAAACGCAAAACTGACTCAATTTAAAAATATCTGGTTAACTTAGATACCACCCAGTACTCAAATTACTCTCTATGGCGAGCTACAAAAAAATTAAAAAGCCTGTTATGAGCAGACCTCCTCTACGTAATTCTAATGGAGGCTGGGCGAGAAACGATACTGAAAAAGGAAACCTGTTTGTTAGTCATCTAAAGAATGCATTTTTCCCAAACGAGTCAAACGACATAATAGAGTTACCACCTACTTTACCCCATATTACTGCAGCTGAACCACTTCGTTTTGAGATTTCAGAGATTGTCAAGGCTATTGTTGATTTAAACTCCAAAAAATCACCTAGTATTCATAAAATCAATAACAAGCTACCCCAATTGCATTAAGAATAATCCTATTTATTTTTAATGCTATATTACGCCTTGAATATTATCATTTGCTCACTCTTCATTAATAAAAGAGAAAATAATGCAATAACAAAAAAATAATAATCATAATGTTAACTATTCAAAGTTTAATTTCTTTATATTATTTTTAACTATTCTCTTCAGAAAATATTGGTAGGTATTTATTTTAAATTCATATACATAGATACTTTAATATTTAACATTATATATTTTAATTTTTGTATTGATCATGTTACTAACAGCTTATTTGGTTTTTGTGTTCTTTAATATTAATTATTAAAATGCAAGAATTTATGTTTGAAGAGAAAAAAAATGTTGGATCGAACTTACCGCATCATATGTTGTATCTGGTGAAGGCCTCCATCAGGAACTTGATGTGGGTATTTCTTGTATAAATGTTGGTTAAATATATTCTTGCATTTAATATGTTGCCAATGGGTTAGTATAGGTATATATATTCATTAATTGTAAATATAGGGTAATTCAAATTTAAGTGTTAGATTTCATTATTTTGTTTTTACTAATTTATTAATGCATGTTAAACTATTGTTTTAAATTTATAAAAATCTGTGATATTAGGTGTAGGACTTCGTTTAGTATAATTAACTTTTAGAAAAATTTTAAATATTTAGGTTATATATACATTTTCTTTTATATTGAGTAAATGATGGTTAGCAAAATTTATATAATTTTGTACAAAATGTATATTGAAATGTATGAAATGTAAATTACTTTTAGGTATAAATAGTTAGGGAATAAATTTTGTTATGATTAGATAACATGATAAATCACATTGTTAGTTAGATCGAATAAGATATTTTACAAATCGTAATCAGAAATTTTAAAATGAGTAACTGAATAATTTTTGTTTTTAATCCATATTCAATATCTGGTATCGATTTGAGGTTAGGGTTTAAGAATCGTGGTTAGAATTAAAAATAGGTTGTTTCAATGCAGATTTAGGATTGCATATTTTAAATTTGTAAATTAGTTTTAAGTAGTATTAGGTGAAATTGTGTGCTATTTTTTTGTGATTTTAATTAGATGAATATATGTTTTAAAAAGCTTTAGCAATGAAAGTTAATTTGATTTATAGGTTGATAAAGGCGTTGTTTTAGCTGATGGAAATTGCAGTCAATGAGTAGAAAAGTTGATATATGGCTTTATGGATATATGACGGAATATTTTATAGCTGGGTTTGTAGAAGGGATATCATACGTCCCACGTGATATCCAGGTGTCCACCACCTAGTACCAAATATAAGGTTAAGTGCCGTATTGTTCACATACAAATATGGACATGTGAATAAATATTCTAGAAATTGAAAGAACATTTCTTTTAAGTTCATGTCAAAAGCGCAGGTTTATGGTATATTACCTGTAAATTCTTTAGTTTTATATAAATGTATGGACTTTGCTTCCAGTATAAGGCTGTTTAATGAAGCGGAGACTTCTCTTCAATTACTTTTTTTATATAATACCACGTTTTACTTTTCTTGTATTTCATTTATTAATTTTCTTTAATACTATCGTTGATACTGCTAGCTCAAACGTCGTAATCAAAAAGAACGCCCAGAAGTTTCATTAGCTACCATCAGACCGATTTTTGTTTTTGTTACCGCTCACACATACTCATAAATGAGAAACATTTAACGAAAAGTGTTGTACTCAAAGGTAGGACTAGAACTTTTGTACCCTAGTGTTGTTATTTCTTGTACTTTTATAGGGTTTCCAAATTACCCACTATTTATTTTATTCGAATCAAAAATAATTTTGTTTTTAAGCTCGGAATTTATTAGTGGTAGTAATTAAATAAATATGAAAAGTTTTGGGTTTTAATATTGGAATAGAAAATTGAAATAATTAAGGAAAACAAGTAAATTTTTAGTTTCTAATATCAAATTACGCAATCAATAATTTTCGAATATTGGAATACAGAATCCAACGATTTCCAGTCTTAAATTTATTAAATTACTGTAGAAACCTTCTTGAGTCTTCTGGTCAAATTTGACCCATTTTGATATTACATTGAATTTATTCTGGAAGTGAGTGATTGATATTTTTGATATTTTATGACTTTTATATAATTTCAAGTGTCAACAACTTTAGAAAAGATAGATTGACAAAAGAAAAATATATATTTTCTATTTGGGTAAATTTTGATCCGAAGATCGTTAACGTCAGTAAATTTTAAAAACCATATGAAGGGTAACAAATATGCTGTAATGATGTAACAAATATGTTCATCCTTGAAATTTTATTAGAAACGTATATTTGTATACTCGAATAAGGCTTATTTTTATTTATTTTATTCAAAGTTTACTTAAAGAAAAAAATGTATGAAATTTTATTCGATCAAAATTGTATTCGACTTATTTATTCGAACAAAGTAATATTTTGTTTTCATAGAAGAGTACAGTACAGACTTAAACCATTTCTACGTTTGCATTCATGCATTAAAAGTTTACAACCATGTAATAGAAAAAAATAACAAAAGGTAAGTGAAGAAACTCAGTTAAACCGAGGTAGAGTAAAAAAACAAACAACATTGATTGACAATTGCAGCAATAGAAAAAGAATTTTATAAATTTAATGAATAAAATATAACAAAAAAAAAAAACTAATTTATACTTTAACCTACGCTAGTATAAGAGTTTGATGTTTTCTAGATCACATATTGAAGGTAAGAGTTATATATGTATATAATTTACATTGATCATTAATATTGTCTGTCTCTTATCATAGCACTTCGAATATGTTGCAATCCCAGAGTTTCTATTGTGGTTATTGACACTCTAATTATTTTTGGAACGCTAGCGGAGTAGCTAACTCTCTGGTAAAGTGTATTGACAATATATGTTTTCGACAAAATGTTTTTAAAATATGTTTACCACTTCTTTGCAGAAAATATTAACCCCTTAAGGGACGCTAATATGAAGAGTAACTAGAAATTCTGCATTAAATAATGAAATTTAAAATATTTTAGTTAGTATGAGTTAACCTAATAAAGTAAATTATTATATTATAAAAAAATGATAACATCCAGTGTATTAAATGGTTTTAGATTTTTAGGTCAATAAAAGAAACATAAAATAAGAAAAAGATTATTTTCATGATAAACGACCATTACAAAACCAGGCAATTTTCTAGCTATGCGTACAAAAATTTAATGGAAAAAGGGAGTTATTTACGGATATCTTTTCCGTGATATATACCAATTATTTTCCCGTCTACATCCTCTAAGATATAGTAATGATTACCAATTTTCTCCTTAATGCGTGCTTTAAGAAATAGGGGAGAAAGTTTAGCATTGAAATGTTTTTCAAAACTGCTTTGGGCAAAGTTCCTACGATAAACTTCTTCTCCTACTTCAAAGCTCTGTTGTCTTGTACGGAGATTATATTGATGTATATTCTTTTCTTGAGCCAGTTTTATACATTTACGTATATCTTGTCGTATTAGTTGTAGGTTATCGTCCCTAGAAATTCTTGCTGTTGGTTCGTTCAAAAGATTTAGTTTTCGCAATAACTCATAGGATGTAGCGTGAGTGATCATATCAAATCCAAATAGTGCGTGAAAAGGTGAGCTACTAATGGATTGGTGATAAGAATTCCGGAGGGCACAACTGATCTCACTTAGCTTCTCATCCCACAAACGGTGATCAGACTTAAGGTATGCTCTAATTCCTGCAATTAACGACCGGTTTACGCGTTCGGAGGCCAAAAAATGGGGGGAGTATAACGCAGTATATACATGTTTAATACCATACGTAGTAAAAAATGGCTCGAAACTGGGTACCATTGTCGCTTACTATTGTTTCAGGAACTCCGTATGTGTGGAAAATTTGTTTTTTCAAAAAGTCTAGAATTGCAGCGGACGTAAACTTTCGCAAGGGACAAAGCCAATGAAATTTGGTTAAGTGATCTAGCACTATCAGTAGACCGATATAGCCTGACTTACTGCTGGGATATGGTCCAAGAATATCAATAAAAAGGCGCTGGAATGGTCGAGTTGATACGGTGGAACTGTTCATAGCTGGCTTCATTACAAAATTAGGAGCTTTTGTTGTTTTACAAATGACACAATCTCTTACGTAGTCTCGAACATTTCGAACCATTCCAGGCCAGAAAAAGTGTCTCCTTAACAGCTCCAAAGTCTTGGCCATACCACCATGTGCTTTTAGAGGCGTATCGTGCGCTTTGGCTATTGTGTCTTTTCGAAAATTGTAAGGTACCCACATTTTCCAACAGAGTTCTTCTTCATTTTCATTGCCACTGTAATGTTGAGTTCTGTAATAAACGTATTTATCAATTATTTTGATGTCGGGGAATATTTCAGGATTGCTAGTTATCTTCTTTTTCAAATCCTCGTAATCCGGATCATTAAAATGTGGAGAATCTAAACAGATTTCTGGTTCGACTATCTCTAAGGCTGCGATGTCATTAGTAGGAACTCTGGAAAGTGCGTCCGGTACCACATGGTTTTTTACCTTTCCGATGACTGATGCTGAAGTTGTAAGCTTGAAGCTTAAAAACCCACCTGGCCAATCTTCCGCTCAGGTCTGGTTGACGCATAAGCCATAAGAGACTCGAATGGTCGGTTATCACCTCGAACTCCTGCATTTCCAAATAACAGCGAAATCGTTTGATTGCCTCAACTGCAGCAAGACATTCTCTCTCTGTGACGCTGTAATTTCGTTGCGCTGAATTTAGTTTCTTACTCATGTATGCAATTGGACGTTCTTCACCTTTATCGTCCAATTGCACCAGAACTGCGCCGATTCCGAAATCACTGGCGTCACAGTGAAGAAAGAATTTCTTGCTGAAGTCTGGATTCTTCAATACAGGAGCTGAGGTGAGTAACTTTTTCACATTTTCAAATGCCATCTGAGCCTCCTGGGTCCACTTGAAGATTTTTTTGGTTGATAACACTTCTGTTATTGGATATACGACTGATGAAAAATTCTCAATGAATCGTCGATACCACCCCGCCAATCCAAGAAAACCTCTTACCTGTTTCAGCGTTTTGGGAACGGGCCAGTTGTTAATTGCAGTAACTTTTTCTAGATCAGTTGAGATACCTCCATTTCCTATCACGTATCCTAAATAATTTACCTTTGTCACGCAAAATTTGGATTTAGAAATGTTTAGTGTTAAATTGGCTTTTCTAAATTGTGATGCTATACGAATCAGTATCTCTAGATGTGATGTGAAATCTGCAGAAACGATAACTAGATCATCAAGATACCCAAAGACACAGTGCCGTAGATCTGGTGGTATGATCTCATCCATTAGTCTGCACATTGTTTGAGGAGCATTGCACAGTCCGAAAGGCATAACTACGAATTGGTAGAGAGGCCTTCCCGGAACTGTGAATGCTGTCAAACTTTTGGATTTTTCGTCTAAGGCAATCTGCCAGTAGGCATCTTTCAGATCCAGTTTTGTGATGAGATTGGCCTGTGGAAGTCTTGCAAATATCCCCTCAAGGTTTGGTAAAGGATATGCATCCTTTTTGGTTACAGAGTTAACCTTACGTGCATCTAAACATAAACGGACTTTGTTTGGTTTCACAACCAAACGCATTGGTGAACTCCAGGGGGATGTGGATGGTTCAATCACCCCTAGTGCCAACATACGATCAATTTCACCAAACATCAGTTTCTCAACCGCGGGAGAAACCGGATAGAACCGTGACTTGATTGGTGTAGCATTCCCTACATCAATCGAGTGTCTAATAAGACTGGTTCTCCCCAACCCTTGTTTTTCGAAATTCGGATAGAGATATATAACAGCATTTAGCTGTTGACGTTGGCTATCGGATAATGGATATAGATTTTCATCTATTGGAGTTTTTGATACCAAACAATTTTCGGACAAACTTTCAGACTTAATTTTGGGAACGGATAGATCAGATATGGACATGTTGGACAAATTATTACAACAAATCATGTCTACAGAGCCAACAACATCTGGAAACAGAGCAAACTTCTTCAAAAAGTCAATCCCCAGAATCAATCTTTGTGATATGGAAGGTATCACAAACAATTCAATTCTTTTACACTCGTTTTTAAACAAAATTTCAACATCAAGCCAACCACAAACTTGTTGTAGCTTGCCATCTGCAGTTTTAACACTAGACTTACACTTTGTATAGCAAGAAAATTTAGAAAAGTCCTTTAACGCTAAATCTGATCCTATACAGCTAATATTGGCTCCTGTATCGAGCAAACCTAACTCTTCCAAATCCAAAAACTATACTTTGGCGTAATATCTCAAATCCTTGGGATTTGATATTATTGCCGAAATTAAAAGTTTTCGACAACATTTCTTCAATCTATAGAATTTACGCATGCGAAGAGTCGAACGTTTAGGTTTATTAGGATTATTTTTGGATAAGACAGAAATATTGAAAATTGTATTCCTTTTTTGTTGATACAGTTCCCAACGTTGGTGGTATGGAAGTCTTGGACTTATAATCTTAGAAACATCAACTTCAGAATTTAAGTTATCATAACAATTATTGAAACGTTTAAGAATTGTAAGTGGTTTGTTTTCTAGGTCTTTTGAAATTTGAAAATCAGGTTTTAAAAGGTCATATTCGGTGCTGGTAGTTTTGTCACATTTGGGAATAGAAAAATGTACTTGATTTAGGTTTGGTCCTTCAGTTGTGCTGAAGGTCGAAAGTTTTTTGGTTTAGTGGCATTTCGGGAAAGGCAATTAGGCTTGTAGACGTTTTTTAATCCGCAGCCATAACAAAAAACTGTTCGATCTTTAATACAGTTTTGCCAATTGTGACCGATTTCGTCACAGTTCCAGCATTTCATATTAATTTCGTTGCTTTGAATTGCCTCAACTGTGGCATCAAAGTCTACTTTTTCTACAACATTTTCATTTCCAGAAGCAAGATCAGCAATATACCGACGCGGCATACTATTTTGGTTTCGTACAGGATTATTTTTACTGACCGATTCTTCATTTAGGAAATGCTCCCGCATTTGTACAAGTTTGCGTAAATGTGAAATCGAATGAATTGGTACATATAATAAGTCCTGACGAATTTCAGGACAAAAATTCCTGGCAAGTATTTCGATTAACTACATGTCAGACATTGGAGTTGGAAGCCGATCCATAATGGACAAAATTGATTCGAAAAATGAATCGAAATTTTCCCCAACCTTCTGTTTACGATTTCTCACTTCTTCTCTGATATCGAATGACGACTTGTACTCTTTGTACTGAGTTCTGATGGCATCACAGAATTCTTCCCATTGTATTGTGCGAACCTGTTTATGGTACCGCCAGTACCATTCCCTTGCCTTTCCTATTAGCAGAATGTGTAAGTTTTTACAAATTACACTAAAATCGCCGTTGAAGTTTTCTTTTGTAAGTGACCTTATTCGGTATAAAAATTCTTCTACGTGTAGACCTGCAGATGAACCATCAAATTTCAGGTTCCAGTTTTGGATGACTGAAGTTATTTTGTCGGCATGCATGGATCCACTACTTACATTAGAAATTGCGATGGGGGACAGTGAGTAGGGATTATTGCCGTTTAGGCGAGATTGCTGCCTCTGAGGTTCATAAAAATTTGTTTGATTCTGAGAACTATAATTATTCTGAGTATTATCTGGCAAAACATTATTATTAGTGGGTGGTGCAAAGTTTAAATTGCGGAATAACCGATTCAAATTTTCTTCGATTAATCGATTTATTTCACTGTAATCAATACCACTGGCATTGTTCGGTGGAGCTATTTGATTAGTAAGTTGGTTAGGTGAATGCGAAATGTTTTCACTGACCATATTAGTGTTAGCTTCACTAATAATTTGATTCTGTTCTTTAAAATTTGAAGCCTCGTCATTTTGAGAAATTGTCTCAGGAAAAATATTTCTTTGAGAACTTCGCGTGTTGTAGTGCTTAGCTAACGCACCTCTCGGTTTAGACTTATTTGTTGTCCTAACAGTCGCTACTCTAGCACAAATCACCAACTTTCGAAGTTCCGAGAGCTGACAGGGTCGTTTACACTCTGGACATTCTGAATTTGAAGAAAGTGATGATTCTATACAGTTTCTGTGAAATGTGTGTGAGCATATATTGATTATTAGACAATCCGCACCTTCAAGCATCGTTTCATGGCAAATATGGCAAACTGAGGGCTCAATTTGCAGTGGTACCAATGGAAGTGGCGGAGGTATACTAGCTTCAGGGGTTGTTTCTTGAACCGACATTCTGAACCGTTATAAGATAAATACTGAACAATACAAAAAACTATACTCACTGAGCAAATAATATATAGAACTTGATTTAAACACGATGTTCAACCGATTTTACTTATTATAACGTAAAAAGTTTACCAAAACAAATGATTATTTCAAAATTTAGAACTATACACTTTTACTTTTACGTTGATATATTACTTCAAACAAATAAAGTTTAAAACGCCAGAAAGTATTTTAGAAGAAGAAAAATAACTAAAGTGCGTTTAAGAGCAAAATTAATAAATTGAACTTATTTTCGTAACTATAAAATGTTCAAGATGACTTAAAATTCTCATGAAACTGTTAAATCAATTTTATTATTGACAAGTTTGGTTTCATAAAATTTGTATGATACCAAAAATGTTTTGAATCCGTGAATCTGTTACATATATAACAAATAAACGGGAGAAAAATACTAGATACTTTCTAAAACATTAAATTAATTAAAAGAAAAATTATCTTAAAATTGTTTTTAAAAAACTAGAAAATAGAAGAAAATTGTATTGTTTGAATTAATTGGTTTGTACAACAAAAATACAGGGTTAAATAGTTATGCGAAATTTGCAAACGGTTATATGAATAAAATAGTGCTTGTGATAAATAATTATAGAAAAATTATGAAAATGAAAATAATATGGAAGTTCAAACTAGGAAAATTAATGGAAATTAGGGCTAAATCAATATCCCTAATTGCAGCACAAATTTCATTAGGGAAAACAGAAAATATAATTTATAATTCAATTGTTTGCTCACTATAAAAGTTGCAATAGAAATTAATTCAATTTAGAAATGAAAACAAAATTATCAACTTAATAATTTCAAATATAAAAATTTTATAGTATATATAAAATTAGCTACAACTCCAAACTATTGTCATAGTAGCTTCTATCAAAATAGTACTCGATATTAACGAACGGGTGTTTTCAATTAGCAGTTAAGGTTAGAGTAAGACTTTATTTTAAAATTAAATTTCTGACATAAGTTATCAAAACTGGGCTATTGTGTATTGTTCTTAAGGAAAATTATAATCAAACTTTTCAACGCCATAACTCGATTAATTCATTTTATACTGATTCATAATATCGCCAAAAAAAATGCATTGGTCACTAACTCGCAAGCAGCAAAATTAATGAAATCCAAAATGATATTTTGGTTGTCATTTTCGCTTTAAAAAAAAAATTTGAACAAATTAACCTCCTAAACAATATTGCATAAACTTAGAATTAACAAATATATCCGAAACTTTCTCTTGAAAATATCAATAAGTGTTAAGCGGTCAACATACTCGAAATGTTCTACTCAAATAGTCGAAAGATCCATCAAAATCCTATTGATTATTCTCCAAAAAGCCTGAGATAATATATGCTAATTAAAAGCTAAGCCAAATATTGAAATCTACTATATTTAAATTTTGCAGAGCCGAATAGAACTTAAAGTTCTATAGCCCCACGTTGGGCGCCATTATTTATGTAATGTACCAGAGCAAAAAACCAAACAATTTCTAAAACTTGAAGTTCAATCATGTCAGTCACAGCATACCTGAAGAGATGAAAATATTAAATTTTATGAATCTAAACAAAAGTTTAAAAATTTGCATATGCCTAATCATGACTGCCTTCCAATGAAGGATTTAGGGATAGGACTACGGGAGCCTTAAAAGAGCTAGCAACAGTGGTGTGGGGGGGTTCGGTCCTTTCCTAAATATCCTCTGTTTCATTACATTATTTTTATCTAGACTCCCTTTTTATTTTATTTTACGATGTCAGGGCCAAAAATGACTAGAAAACTACACTATATTTATGCCCCAGTCTAGTCACAAACGAAAATAATTAAATTAAAAAGATGTCAAAAATCTAATTCATATAAGTTATCTCTCTTAGATGTTATCAGAGAGATCGCCTCGTAACCCTCGCCTACCTATGTTTCAATGGCTACTAATTTATTTGAAACCCCATATTAAACGAAACGAAAAGTTTTACTCTATTACCTCAACCATGCCAAAAGAAAAACACCCTTTAATAATTTCACTTAGTCAGTCATAATGCTTACAACTGCTTTATTAATATAAATTTAAAAAATTCTACAAAATCTTGCAATGATAAGCTTATGTTCATATTTGATATTTATTCAGAAAAAACAAATGTAGAAATATTAAATACATACTATAAAATAATAAAATTTGTAGCAATGGAAAAAAAATAAAATTCGTAAAGTTAATTGAAATAACCGATTCTCAAAGGGTTAATAATCTCATTAGTTAAACTTGAATTTGGCAAAACAAAACAAATAAACAAATTAATTAATATAAGAGAACCAAAAACCAATCTCATGGGCGACAGAAAAGAAATGAGTTCTGTTTAATTATCATTTGCTCACTCTTCATTAATAAAAGAGAAAATAATGCAATAACAAAAAAATAATAATCATAGTGTTAACTATTCAAAGTTTAATTTCTTTATATTATTTTTAACTATTCTCTTCAGAAAATATTGGTAGGTATTTATTTTAAATTCATATACATAGATACTTTAATATTTAACATTATATATTTTAATTTTTGTATTGATCATGTTACTAACAGCTTATTTGGTTTTTGTGTTCTTTAATATTAATTATTAAAATGCAAGAATTTATGTTTGAAGAGAAAAATAATGTTGGATCGAACTTACCGCATCATATGTTGTATCTGGTGAAGGCCTCCATCAGGAACTTGATGATGTGGGTATTTCTTGTATAAATGTTGGTTAAATATATTCTTGCATTTAATATGTTGCCAATGGGTTAGTATAGGTATATATATTCATTAATTGTAAATATAGGGTAATTCAAATTTAAGTGTTAGATTTCATTATTTTGTTTTTACTAATTTATTAATGCATGTTAAACTATTGTTTTAAATTTATAAAAATCTGTGATATTAGGTGTAGGACTTCGTTTAGTATAATTAACTTTTAGAAAAATTTTAAATATTTAGGTTATATATACATTTTCTTTTATATTGAGTAAATGATGGTTAGCAAAATTTATATAATTTTGTACAAAATGTATATTGAAATGTATGAAATGTAAATTACTTTTAGGTATAAATAGTTAGGGAATAAATTTTGTTATGATTAGATAACATGATAAATCACATTGTTAGTTAGATCGAATAAGATATTTTACAAATCGTAATCAGAAATTTTAAAATGAGTAACTGAATAATTTTTGTTTTTAATCCATATTCAATATCTGGTATCGATTTGAGGTTAGGGTTTAAGAATCGTGGTTAGAATTAAAAATAGGTTGTTTCAATGCAGATTTAGGATTGCATATTTTAAATTTGTAAATTAGTTTTAAGTAGTATTAGGTGAAATTGTGTGCTATTTTTTTGTGATTTTAATTAGATGAATATATGTTTTAAAAAGCTTTAGCAATGAAAGTTAATTTGATTTATAGGTTGATAAAGGCGTTGTTTTAGCTGATGGAAATTGCAGTCAATGAGTAGAAAAGTTGATATATGGCTTTATGGATATATGACGGAATATTTTATAGCTGGGTTTGTAGAAGGGATATCATACGTCCCACGTGATATCCAGGTGTCCACCACCTAGTACCAAATATAAGGTTAAGTGCCGTATTGTTCACATACAAATATGGACATGTGAATAAATATTCTAGAAATTGAAAGAACATTTCTTTTAAGTTCATGTCAAAAGCGCAGGTTTATGGTATATTACCTGTAAATTCTTTAGTTTTATATAAATGTATGGACTTTGCTTCCAGTATAAGGCTGTTTAATGAAGCGGAGACTTCTCTTCAATTACTTTTTTTATATAATACCACGTTTTACTTTTCTTGTATTTCATTTATTAATTTTCTTTAATACTATCGTTGATACTGCTAGCTCAAACGTCGTAATCAAAAAGAACGCCCAGAAGTTTCATTAGCTACCATCAGACCGATTTTTGTTTTTGTTACCGCTCACACATACTCATAAATGAGAAACATTTAACGAAAAGTGTTGTACTCAAAGGTAGGACTAGAACTTTTGTACCCTAGTGTTGTTATTTCTTGTACTTTTATAGGGTTTCCAAATTACCCACTATTTATTTTATTCGAATCAAAAATAATTTTGTTTTTAAGCTCGGAATTTATTAGTGGTAGTAATTAAATAAATATGAAAAGTTTTGGGTTTTAATATTGGAATAGAAAATTGAAATAATTAAGGAAAACAAGTAAATTTTTAGTTTCTAATATCAAATTACGCAATCAATAATTTTCGAATATTGGAATACAGAATCCAACGATTTCCAGTCTTAAATTTATTAAATTACTGTAGAAACCTTCTTGAGTCTTCTGGTCAAATTTGACCCATTTTGATATTACATTGAATTTATTCTGGAAGTGAGTGATTGATATTTTTGATATTTTATGACTTTTATATAATTTCAAGTGTCAACAACTTTAGAAAAGATAGATTGACAAAAGAAAAATATATATTTTCTATTTGGGTAAATTTTGATCCGAAGATCGTTAACGTCAGTAAATTTTAAAAACCATATGAAGGGTAACAAATATGCTGTAATGATGTAACAAATATGTTCATCCTTGAAATTTTATTAGAAACGTATATTTGTATACTCGAATAAGGCTTATTTTTATTTATTTTATTCAAAGTTTACTTAAAGAAAAAAATGTATGAAATTTTATTCGATCAAAATTGTATTCGACTTATTTATTCGAACAAAGTAATATTTTGTTTTCATAGAAGAGTACAGTACAGACTTAAACCATTTCTACGTTTGCATTCATGCATTAAAAGTTTACAACCATGTAATAGAAAAAAATAACAAAAGGTAAGTGAAGAAACTCAGTTAAACCGAGGTAGAGTAAAAAAACAAACAACATTGATTGACAATTGCAGCAATAGAAAAAGAATTTTATAAATTTAATGAATAAAATATAACAAAAAAAAAAAAAACTAATTTATACTTTAACCTACGCTAGTATAAGAGTTTGATGTTTTCTAGATCACATATTGAAGGTAAGAGTTATATATGTATATAATTTACATTGATCATTAATATTGTCTGTCTCTTATCATAGCACTTCGAATATGTTGCAATCCCAGAGTTTCTATTGTGGTTATTGACACTCTAATTATTTTTGGAACGCTAGCGGAGTAGCTAACTCTCTGGTAAAGTGTATTGACAATATATGTTTTTGACAAAATGTTTTTAAAATATGTTTACCACTTCTTTGCAGAAAATATTAACCCCTTAAGGGACGCTAATATGAAGAGTAACTAGAAATTCTGCATTAAATAATGAAATTTAAAATATTTTAGTTAGTATGAGTTAACCTAATAAAGTAAATTATTATATTATAAAAAAATGATAACATCCAGTGATTAAATGGTTTTAGATTTTTAGGTCAATAAAAAAAACATAAAATAAGAAAAAGATTATTTTCATGATAAACTAATGGTCGTTTATCATGAAAATAATCAACACTGCCCACATTACGACGATGTTCTAAAATATCGATAAACCGGGTAACATTTTCATCAACTATAAGATCAACCGCCCTTCTTTGAACCCGGTCCACCAGCTCTAGACTTGACCTTGCAGCTCCGGCCCATATGTGGGAATTATATTCCATTTTTGGACGAATGAAGCTTGTGTATATACGAAGAAGATCGGAAGGGGAGAAATATGTCCGACACCGTCTCAAGAAACCCAAGCACCTAAAAGTTTCCTTCGCAACATCGAATATATGACGATTCCAACGGACGTCACACTGTATTCTCGTACCTAGAATCAAAAGGTTATCTGAAACACCATCAGTTGTGTTACCCATACGAATAATTGATTCTGGTGAAATCTCGAGACGTTTATGTGTCAATAGGCAGCTCTGAGTTTTGAGTGCGTTGAAATTAACTCGGTTCAATTCACCCCATCTGGAGATTGTTGTAAGGTCACGATTTATCGAGTCGTCCATATTCATTCTTGACAATTTAATCTCAGAAATAGTAGGTCTGTGGTCGAATGAATATGAGTGACAGATATTACTGTCATCCGCGAAAGAATAAATGGGATTTGAAGTGATTGTTAGTAAATCGTTCATGAAAATTAAAAAAGGGAAGGAGAAAGAACAGAACCCTGGGGGACTCCAGAGTTCAATATGAATTTCTCGGAGCAAATACCATCTATTACTACCCTTATAGTACGACCACGAAGGAAACGAGAAATAAAACGAGAAAATTCTACCCCGTCACCGAACGAGGTCAATTTCGAAACTAGTCCATCATGCCACACCCGGTCGAATGCCTTCGAAATGTCGAGTGCGACTACTTTACTCTCTCCCATGCGGTGTATTAATTGACACCACTGTTCAGAAAGAAACGCCATTAGGTCTCCAGTTGAACGACTACTACGGAAGCCATATTGTCTGTCATTTAGAAGTTTGTTCGATTCTAAATAATTGACTAAGTGATAGTTTAAAATGCTCTCCATAACCTTCGAGAGCGCCGAACAAATTGCGATTGGGCGATAATTTTCGGGATTGGTGGGGTCACCTTTTTTGGGGATTGGCTGGACGTTGGCAACCTTCCAACAATTAGGGAAAATCCCAGATTGATATGAAAGGTAAAAAAGGTTCCTAAGTGGACGGGCCAGCGATGATGAACATTTGTTTAAAACAAGTGCTGGAATGTAATCGGGACCAGGGGATTTATTCACATTGAGTCCGGATAGAACTTTCTTAACTGCCCGAGTTCTGAAGAATATTTTAGGCATAATACAAGACACAGAGGGTATCACTGGCACCGATTGATTGCAGTCGGGAAGAGATGAATTTGTAGAGAAAATTTTAGCCAAAAGGTTTGCCTTTTCCTTAGCTTCATTTACAATACAGTCACCCGTACGAAGGGGAGGGATTGAAGCACCGGTGTTGTTCCGAATCCTCTTCACAAAGGACCAGAAACTTTTGCTGTTTTTTGGGGCATCAAGTATTCTAGCTCGTATGCGATGTTCGTAGTTAAGCCTTTCGCGATCGAGTATGTTCGTACAGTCATTACGTGCCTGTCTACGGAGTTGATCAGTATGGGGATTCTTATTTCTACACCAATTCCGAAATGCACTATTTTTATTTCGAACTGCATCACGACAAGTTCTATTGAACCAACGTTTGTCCGTCGATTTGCTGGAAATTTTCCTTCTTGGTATGAATAGTTTCATTCCCAATAGAACTATGTTCACTACCATCTCGGCAGCTGCGTCGATGTTGTCATCGAGGAAGCATAGTTTCCAATTAAAGTTATCAAAGAAACTTTTGAGCTCATTCCAGTGGGCCTTCCGTATTGAAACACCAGACGTTCAGGTGAAGCGTTCTGGGAACCCCTGAGGGCAGAATACGAGAATGATATGGAAATGGACCTCAGGGTGAGAGGTCAAAAATAAGTCAAGTATGTTACCGTTCACCCCAACACTGTTGGGAATATGTGTAGGTTCAGTTATTAACTGAGTAAGATAGTTATGTACCGCAAAAAGTTCAGCATACTGGCCCTCGGCTGAAGTATGGCTAGAGTGTACAAGTTTGGACTCCGATACAGAAAACACATATATTTTGTCTGTGAGCAGATCTTGAGTTTTAGCCAAATAGTGGTAAACTCAGGGTCAGTGTTATTCAAGTGGTTCATGGGTTGGTATAATAAACTGTCACGCACATAAACAGTAAGACCCCTGTTTGTGCTAAAAGCAGTAGTAATGTGATATCCGGGTACAAGAAAATCAGTTGGATCGGCCAATTCACTAACTTGAGTTTCGCAAACAGCCATAATGTCAGGTCTGTGGTAGTTAATATGAGCGAATATGTAATGTCGCTTGCTATGAGAAAATGATTTTATGGAACAAGATTTAAATTTTTATGTTTTCTTTCTAAAAATGATCAAAATGTACTATATTTTGATTATAATAAATAATAAATAATAAATAATAAATAATAAATAATAAATAATAAATAATAAATAATAAATAATAAATAATAAATAATAAATAATAAATAATAAATAATAAATAATAAATAATAAATAATAAATAATAAATAATAAATAATAAATAATAAATAATAAATAATAAATAATAAATAATAAATAATAAATAATAAATAATAAATAATAAATAATAAATAATAAATAATAAATAATAAATAATAAATAATAAATAATAAATAATAAATAATAAATAATAAATAATAAATAATAATAAACAACAATAAATAGTTTATGATGTTGTTTGTTTTTCTTTCAAATTTGGGTTTTATTGACTCCGTTAAAAAGATTTAACATAGATGTTAACATAGTTAACAACGCCATCTAGTGGTGCATAGTTGGAACATTCGTTTTGCTCCTATCGTTAAATTGACGTTTATATTGATATTTGTTTGTCAAAAATACAATTTTGTTTGGGAATAGAAATGTTATCCTTCCAAACCGCTAAATTGTGAACGCCAACCAAGATTTCATTATGGCTTTAGAGGGAAAACTCTGCCATTTTCCTTGAGGATCGCCTATAGTCAAGTTTAAATTAAATAACAAAGTTTAAAATATACCATTTTTAAAATCATTTGTTTTTTTAAAGTTTTGTTACATTTTTGTTCAAAAGAATAAAGGAAACTGTAAGTATTATTTGTTTAACAAAACGTTTGTTTAATTGCTTTTATTCTTTTTGAGGAATAATAAGCCTATCTTGTGTTTTCTTTTATTTATTTCATGTTAGTTTTTGTTGAGAGAAAACAACATCAGTTTCTTTGATAGGCCAGAAATTGTCCAAATTGGATTTATTTTTAATTTTGGTAAAAACCGAAATTGACAGGTGAGATTTCCTCAATAAAATAAGTTTTTCATCATAATTTGACAAACACTTTTAATCTCAAATTTATAGATTGAAAGGTGCAAATCTGTGGTTGATTTTCTACATTTGGTTGGATTTTATATAAAAGGTGCCAATTTTTCATGGTAATATTTAATACAAAGAGAATCTCTCTTCTATTTAGTGTGACAAAATCAATTTTTTTTGTTATTCTATTTAGATTGGCACCCAAAAATACGTTTCTTTTGCCCTTAATTGCTAACTTTTTGTCCCAAACAACTTCTGGAGGCATTGGTATTTTCTCTGGGAGAGAACATCTTCAGTCAGCGTCGGGATTGTGCCGTGATAGTGTTGAGTGCAAAGTAAAAAGTGTTTAAAATGTATAGAAAAGAAACCTAAATTTGAAAAAAACCAAACAAATTTCTAACAAATATAATGGTAAAACCATATACATAAATTTAAAAAAAAAAAGAAAACAGAATTGCTAAAACCTATAACTAATTAAAAGAATACATAAAAAGAAAAAAACAACTGAATAACAACAACAAAATATGTGTTAACCGAAACCTTTTGATTTACACAGGTTAACAGAAATAAAAATGTTTAAAGAAATTCATAAAAAAATCAAATAATTAAGAAATATAGAAAAGTGAAAAGTTTTAGAGAAGTAAAATATTATGAAATATAGAAAAATCTAAATTTTATTTGCTAAAAAAAATATAAATAAAAGAAAATTGCAAAAAAAATATAAAAACCTAAAAAAATTTAAATGGAAAAAGAACTAATTGCCTTTGTTTAAAACAAAAAAAAAGAATATCATAAAGAAAAGATTATTTATTAAAATTTTGAATATTAAAATATGTTTAAGTGTTAATTTGTTAGTGTTAATTATTTAAATTATAAGTGATTTTTGTTGTCTAGTGTAACAAAAGAATTTATTTGACTTTGTGAAAAAAAACAAGCTTGACTTTAATGCAATTGCATTAACATTAGTGCCCAAATCACACACATATAAATATATTTATTGTCAAAAACATATAAACACTCTCTTTAATTGGTTGAACATTTGATCTGGCAATGCCGCAAAAATAATTATAATTAAATGTTGATTTATATGTGTGATGGTTTTTTTGTTTAATGTAATGTAATTGTATTAAATGTATTTTGAAATTATATTAACTCTATTATAAAAAAAATTTAAATTAGAAACATAAAAAAAAAAAAGAAATAAGTTTAGTGCTATGTAAAAATTACAGAGAACATGAACATTTAATCCTCTCTTAAATAAGCCAACGCTACATACATATTTACAGCTGTACTCATCGAAAGATCTTTCGGCGTGGGAGCATCAAGAATAATGTAAGTCTCTCTTAATGTTTGTTTTTTAACTCTCTTTGTTCTCTGTAGTAATTTTGTTTATTAATATTTATATTTTCTTTTTATTATTTGGGGTGACCATACCAAAATTTATGTTTTTGATTTTTCTATTAAATTAATGATAATTAAAACTAAAAACTAATAAAACAATGCAAATTGAAATTAAAAATAATTAAGAATCATGTTTTTGTAAATTAATATTATTATTTTTAAATTTTAGTATGGTTACCAAATTTTATTGTAAGAAATATTTTGTGTCATATTGTTGTGAGGTTAATGACCACATAGTGAACCATTAAGTCAATTTACTATAGATTTAAGAGTTTTTTTTTTGTTTTCTTTATTTTATTTGCTATAATTTTGTTATTGTTTTTTTTATAAACGAAACAATTTTCATTACATATAAATTCAATTCAATATTTTTCGACATAATGTTTAAATTTTTAATTTGAAATTTTATTTTTAATAAATCAATATGATTTTGTGCTAAATTTGAAAATTTAACTGTTTTGATTTAAAAACTTTTGGTTATTTGCTGTAAGGAAATGGGATTACTAAGTGGTTTATTTTTGGATTTGGCTTTAGTAATCATGGTAGGGTGGGCAGTATATTGAGTCGAAACATCAGATTCAATCAGACTTTATGGTTTTAGAAAGTTTCTTTTTTTATATTCATTTTCATTAATATTCTTTTAATATATTGCATGCAAATTTAAAATCTTATAGTGGCAACATTTTAAACGAAGCAGCAGGCAACGAACCTCCCCTCCGACGAGCAATAAGGCTGGATAAATGCATGCAACTCGCTTGTTTATGCTTCCACAAACATTTCCAATTTTCAACACGTTATATGCTACAGTATAAGATTTTTGGCGCCCAACGTGGGGCCCGAGCAGTAGATAAACAAATTTTCATTCAACATCTTTTTGATTTAATCTCTTTTTAATCAATGGTTTTCTGTTCGGCTCCTAATTTGCAAATTTTTCTAATTCTATTCTATTACGTTTATTTTCATTTTTTTTCTAACTGTGTAACATGAAATTCAATGGATTTTATTATTTGTTTAGCTTTTAGGCTTTCGATTTTAACCTTTTATTTCATGTTACTTCACTTTTTCTATTTATGTATTTTTATTATAACATTTTATATCTAATAGGAATTTAGATCCTGGACAATTGAGCTAGGTCTAACCATAGTTATATTTGTTTTAATAAATATACCCTAATTAACTTTTGAAGGAAATAGAATAGGTTTTAAAACTCTATCCTCAAAAGTAAAATCTTTCTAATCACTAAAATTATTTCCGAATATATTAAATTTTTGTACTTTCTAGAGCAAAATGTCTTAATTTACAGCAAATTATAGCCATTAGTTAAATAAAATCAAACAGTTAAAGAATAATTATATCGATTTTTACGTAAAGATACAGAAAAAAATACTATTTAATATCTATAATATATAACAATATTTTATTATTCTTATACTTTACTAATTTTTATTATTATTTATTCTCATTTTGTTTTTGCATGTTTTTATTTATTTCTGCATGTTTTTTTTTATTCCCTTAATTTCATTAATTATTTATTTTTAGTTTTTGATTTTTATTGAAATTCAAATTCACTTTTTATATACTTTTTTTAATTTTTATCTGATTTTTTTTACTTTAAAATTCGGTTTTTATTTTAAACGTTTTTTTTTCATTTTCGTTTAAACGAGTTTTTTTCATTTAAACTTGAATCTTGTTCATTTTTTTTTAAATTTATTTTCAAATTTTCTTTCATAGCATTGCTATTACATTTCTAAATCATTTTTTTAATTTTTATTAAATTTTTCATTTTCTTACAGTTCTAAAACATATTTCATAATTTCTCATAAGATAATTTCCAATTTTAAAAGTTTGAAAATTCTACAAACAAAAGTATTGAACAAAAACAAGTAGTCTCTTTTGTTTGATGTGTTATTGCTTATACGCATTGTAGGCATATTTGGTTTTTTGAGAGTTATATAACACTCTTGTAATAGTAACATTAAACAACTCTTGTTGTGTTAATCAACTTTTGCTAAAATTTTGTTTTCTTTTTGTGTGAGTGAGTCAATAACAGACAATTGTATATTTGTTTTGTGACTTTCCTTTTCCTGTTATATTGACAGATTTCCGTGTCCAGGAATTATAAACATAATTTAGAAACCAAAGCATTTTAAAATTCGTTTAGAATTTATTGAATTTTTCAATTTTAATAATTTTGTATTTTTTTTAAACAATTCATAGCAATTCTAAATAATTGATTTCATTGCGAATTAATTTTGGTTTTTTTTAAATTTTAAATTTTATTTTATTTTAAATTTTTTTTATTTTGTTTTTTTTTATAATGAATCCAGACAATATTGCCCCTGGTGACAAGACAACTACGTGTGATGTATGTCGCAGTGTAATCTTGTCTAAAACTAGCCAAATTCAAACATGTTGCGGGCATATTTTTCACAAACCTTGTTTGTCGAAAAGTATAAAAACTAGACCATATTGTCCAATTTGCAACACACGTATTGTTTCTGATTCAAGCACAGATGCTACAACTGGCGTTAAGACTCGTTCTAAAGCTAGTGATTTAAATACAACAGAACCACCTGCAATTTTAAGCTCCTCGTTCAGAGAACCTTCAATGTCACAATTAGAGGGAGATTCTGTGTCAGTACAACCTGCTTTAGTCCCCACCACTCAAAATTCTTCCAGTTCTGGTTCACCAGCTTCTAATCCTGCTGTGTCTATCATTCAGAATGATGTTTTAAAGGAAATGATAACTAGAATAGTTTCTGCCCAACAAGCCCAACTGTTTTCGGCATTGAACAGCCAGATAGCTTCTCTAATTGAGTCCAACATTCAGACAAGTCTTGCTAGGTTTAGCCCAAATATCTTAAGTAATGCTCAACCTCAACAACAGCACTTACAACCCCCACCTTCAGCTAATCAAATGTCACCACGTATGCAAACATTACCAGCTGTTGAGCAACAGACATTTAGGGAAATGTTGGGAATGCGACAAGAACATTCTACTGAATCTCCTTCTCAATCTCGTTCTAACAATGGTAATGCAATCCCTAGACCAAACAGCAACAATCACCGATCAGCTTTGTCCTCTGACTTATATGTTCGACCAGACAAAGTTTTACAAACAATTTCAAATTGGAAAATAAAGTTCTCAGGGTCAACAAATGGTTTGTCAGTAGATAGCTTTATCTATAGAGTTGAGGCTCTAACTGCACAAACATTGTATGGAGACTTTGAGTTGTTATGTAACAACGCTGGTTCATTATTCGAGGGAAAGGCTACTGATTGGTTCTGGCGATTTCACCAACGAGATCCTAGAATAACCTGGCCTAAATTGTGCAAAGCGCTTAGAGAACAATACAGAGATTCTCGCACTGATATTGACTTTTTAGAATTGATAAGGGACAGGAAACAAAAACCAAACGAAACTTTTGATAGTTTCTATGAAGCCGTTAACGAGTTGGTGGATCGTTTGAAGACTCCTATAGAGGATACAACTCTAGTTGAAATCTTGAGACGTAATTTACTCCCAGATATACAACATGAAATTTTAAACACCCAGATTTACACTGTCCAACATTTAAGAGATGTCTGTCGAAGAAGAGAGTTCTTCATGGCTGACATCCGTAGAAAACATGGGGTTAGTTTTTCGAGAGCGCCTCCAATACAGAAACGTATTTCTGAAATTGATAGAGACTTTGAGGATGAGCCTGACGAAAGTTTAGTTTGTGATAGTGGTGAAGTGGCAGAAGTAAATTTAGTTTGTTGGAATTGTCAGAAACCTGGTCATAGATACCAAGATTGCCTATCAGCACGTACAGTTTTCTGTTATGGTTGTGGAAAAGCTGATACATATAAGCCAAACTGCAAATATTGTCAGTCAAAAAACTTAAAATTCAGTGCCCAGAGATGTGCACACAAAAAACCATCTCAGGAAACGGAACTGTAGTTTCAATTTTACAAAACCCTAACAGAATAGAAAATGAATTAACAGGAAATAACCATATAAACAAGCAAAATGTTATAAATGCAAAACCAACAGATTTTAACACACCCGGATTTGACTCACACAAGAATTTTTCAAATTTTCCTCAGCATTTCAAACCTTTTCACATTAGATTACGAGAATATTATCAAATTAGAAATCGTATTTTTAATAGTAGTCCTAAACCTAATAGATCTTCTCTACGTATACGAAATTTTTGGCAAAAGGTCAAGCAATTTAAACATAAATTTATCGCATCCGTGTTGGATAAACCTTGTGATGTAAGACCATATGCTGAGGTAATTCTCTTTGACAAAAATATTCTAGGTTTGTTAGACACAGGTGCGTCAATAAGTTGCATTGGTTCTGAAGCTGCACAAGAATTTTTATCTTCGGGGATTTCATATAAGAGAATTCGATCTTCTATAAAAACTGCTGATGGTAGAAGCCAGAACATAGTGGGTTTTGTAGAAACTAAAATTTTGTTTAAAGGAGTAGAGAAATCTATAACTATTTTTATAATCCCAGGTCTAGAGCGAAATCTATTTTTAGGAATAGACTTTTGGCAATTGTATGATTTGCTGCCTGATGGTATAGAAAAGTTTTCTCTTTTAAATTCGAATTCCTCTGTGTATGAAATTGTAAACCAAATTCCCTTGTCATCGATACAAAAACAAAGAATGCAACAGGTCATAAATCAATTTCCTTCATTTGCTAAAGAAGGTCTAGGCAAGACAAGTGTTTTAAGCCATGTTATTGATACAGGAGACGCTAGGCCCATAAAGCAAAGACACTTTCCTGTTTCTCCTGCTATTGAGAAATTGATTTACGAGGAATTGGATAGAATGTTATCGCTAGGGGTTATCGAAGAATCAAACAGTGCCTGGTCTTCGCCAGTAGTCTTACATAGGAAGCCTGGGAAGAATAGGTTGTGTTTGGATAGCCGTAAACTGAACGCAGTTACAGTAGGTGATGCTTATCCCCTCCCACAAATCGACGGAATCCTAAGTAGACTACCAAAAGCCGAATTTATAACCACTTTGGATCTCAAGGATGCTTTTTGGCAGATTCCGTTGGATTTGGGATCTAGAGAAAAGACAGCATTTACTGTTCCTGGGAGACCGCTGTATCACTATACCGTAATGCCTTTTGGGCTTTGTAATGCTCCACAGACCATGTCTAGACTCATGGACAAAGTGATACCGCCATCTCTCAGGACAGAAGTGTTTGTCTATCTGGATGATCTTCTGATCATTTCGGATACGTTCGAAAAGCACCTTGAGGTTCTAAGGGTTATTGCTGGTAAAATTCGGGAATCTGGACTGACCATTAATGTAGAAAAGAGTCGATTTTGTGTACCGGAAGTGAAGTACTTAGGTCATGTGGTTGGTAATGGGGTTATTCAAACGGATCCGGAGAAAGTGTCCGCCATAACAGACTTCCCAGTTCCAAGATCCGTGAAACAAGTTCGAAGATTTCTGGGAATGACGGGTTGGTACCGGAAATTTATCAGGAATTATGCTTCTATTACTACACCTATGACTGATTTGATGAGTACTAAACGTAAATTTGTATGGACCGATGAAGCTCAAAAGGCTTTTGAGGTTTTAAAGTCTCATTTGAGCACCGCTCCCGTTTTACATAGCCCTGATTTCACTAAACCGTTTTTCATACATTGTGATGCTAGTAAAACGGGTATAGGAAGTGTACTGGTTCAAAAGAATTCGGAAGGTGAAGAGGTTCCTGTGGCATTTATGTCCAAGAAACTCAACCAAGCCCAACGAAACTATTCAGTAACCGAACAAGAATGTTTGGCAGCCTTGCTAAGCGTGAAAAAGTTTAGACCATACGTCGAAGGGCATAAGTTCACGGTCATCACAGACCATGCGTCTTTGAAGTGGCTTATGTCTCAGACAGATTTAAGTACGCGGCTTGCTCGATGGGCTTTAAAACTACAGGGTTACAAATTTGACATTCAGCATAGGCGTGGTAGTTTGAACATAGTTCCTGATACTTTATCTAGGGCCAATACTGAAGATTTGTCCGCATTAGAGAGCTTGACAGATTCGGATAGTGATACTGGGGTTTTTGTAGACCTTGATTCTGCACACTTTAAATCTGATGACTACAAACAACTATTAGATAAGGTTGGAGAAAAACTAGACCAGATGCCGGACTTGAAGATAGTGGACGGTTATCTTTACAGACGTACCGAACATGTTACGGGAGAGAAGCTTCATGATGATTTGTCGTGGAAACTTTGGATTCCAAAGGAAATAGTCCCTGATATTCTTTTTAAGGCTCACAATAGTTCACTATCAGCTCATGGTGGTATAAACAAAACACTTGAACGAATCAGAAGATTTTATTTTTGGCCAAATTTAGCTGTTGATGTCAAGAACTATATAAATAACTGTGAGGTATGCAAGACAACAAAACATCCTAACCATGTTCTTAGACCACCAATGGGGAAAACTGGGGAAACTCATCGCTTCTTCCAAAAGATTTTTATTGATTTTTTAGGTCCTTATCCGAGATCTCGTACAGGAAATGTAGGAATTTTCATTGTGTTAGACCATTATTCAAAATTTCCGTTTTTAAAGGCAGTTAAAAAGCTAACGTCAGATGTCGTCATAAAATATTTAGAACAGGATTTGTTTCATACTTTTGGTGTCCCAGAAACCATTGTTTCTGACAATGGTTCGCAATTCAAGGCAAAACTATTTGGTGATTTTTTTGAAAAGATATGGCATTAATCACACATTCACAGCGGTACATGCTCCTCAAGCCAACGCTTCGGAACGTGTTAACAGGTCGGTTTTATCTGCAATTAAGTCTTATGTTAAGCCAGATCAAAAGAACTGGGATGAGCTCCTTAGTAACATAAGTTGTGCCCTACGTTCAGCAGTTCATTCAGCCATTGGTACGTCACCTTACTATTTAACCTTCGGCCAACATATGGTTACAAATGGTGCTACCTATTCATTATTGAGACAGTTAGATATGTTGGATGATAGATCTGTGCGATTTGACAGAAACGATTCGCTCCAAATTATGGCAAAGAAAGCTTCAGAATTAATGCAAAAACAGTTTGAACGCAATGAACGGTCTTACAACCTTAGATCCAAAGAGGTTTCCTATGAAGAAGGTCAAGAGGTTTTCCGCCGAAATTTCAAGCAAAGTAACTTTGAACAAGGCTACAATGCAAAACTTGCTCCGATATTTGTCAAGGCTCGTGTACGTAGAAAGATAGGTAATAGTTACTATGAACTTGAGGATTTGAAAGGAAATTTGATAGGGAATTACCATGCCAAAGACATTCGGCAATAATAATCAAATTCAAAACATGATTTATGATAAAGCAAGCGTTATCAGCTTTGTGTTTTGATTTCTTCAAACCCCAAAGTCTGATTTTAACAGGGGGGAAATGTAATGTCGCTTGCTATGAGAAAATGATTTTATGGAACAAGATTTAAATTTTTATGTTTTCTTTCTAAAAATGATCAAAATGTACTATATTTTGATTATAATAAATAATAAATAATAAATAATAAATAATAAATAATAAATAATAAATAATAAATAATAAATAATAAATAATAAATAATAAATAATAAATAATAAATAATAAATAATAAATAATAAATAATAAATAATAAATAATAAATAATAAATAATAAATAATAAATAATAAATAATAAATAATAAATAATAAATAATAAATAATAAATAATAAATAATAAATAATAAATAATAAATAATAAATAATAAATAATAAATAATAAATAATAAATAATAAATAATAAATAATAATAAACAACAATAAATAGTTTATGATGTTGTTTGTTTTTCTTTCAAATTTGGGTTTTATTGACTCCGTTAAAAAGATTTAACATAGATGTTAACATAGTTAACAACGCCATCTAGTGGTGCATAGTTGGAACATTCGTTTTGCTCCTATCGTTAAATTGACGTTTATATTGATATTTGTTTGTCAAAAATACAATTTTGTTTGGGAATAGAAATGTTATCCTTCCAAACCGCTAAATTGTGAACGCCAACCAAGATTTCATTATGGCTTTAGAGGGAAAACTCTGCCATTTTCCTTGAGGATCGCCTATAGTCAAGTTTAAATTAAATAACAAAGTTTAAAATATACCATTTTTAAAATCATTTGTTTTTTTTTTAAAGTTTTGTTACATTTTTGTTCAAAAGAATAAAGGAAACTGTAAGTATTATTTGTTTAACAAAACGTTTGTTTAATTGCTTTTATTCTTTTTGAGGAATAATAAGCCTATCTTGTGTTTTCTTTTATTTATTTCATGTTAGTTTTTGTTGAGAGAAAACAACATCAGTTTCTTTGATAGGCCAGAAATTGTCCAAATTGGATTTATTTTTAATTTTGGTAAAAACCGAAATTGACAGGTGAGATTTCCTCAATAAAATAAGTTTTTCATCATAATTTGACAAACACTTTTAATCTCAAATTTATAGATTGAAAGGTGCAAATCTGTGGTTGATTTTCTACATTTGGTTGGATTTTATATAAAAGGTGCCAATTTTTCATGGTAATATTTAATACAAAGAGAATCTCTCTTCTATTTAGTGTGACAAAATCAATTTTTTTGTTATTCTATTTAGATTGGCACCCAATTATACGTTTCTTTTGCCCTTAATTGCTAACTTTTTGTCCCAAACAACTTCTGGAGGCATTGGTATTTTCTCTGGGAGAGAGCATCTTCAGTCAGCGTCGGGATTGTGTCGTGATAGTGTTGAGTGCAAAGTAAAAAGTGTGTAAAATATATAGATAAGAAACCCAAATTAGAAAAACAAACAATTTCTAACAAATATAATGGTAAAACCATATACATAAATTTTTTTAAAAAAAAAAAGAAAACAGAATTGCTAAAACCTATAACTAATTAAAAGAATACATAAAAAGAAAAAAACAACTGAATAACAACAACAAAATATGTGTTAACCGAAACCTTTTGATTTACACAGGTTAACAGAAATAAAAATGTTTAAAGAAATTCATAAAAAAATCAAATAATTAAGAAATATAGAAAAGTGAAAAGTTTTAGAGAAGTAAAATATTATGAAATATAGAAAAATCTAAATTTTATTTGCTAAAAAAAATATAAATAAAAGAAAATTGCAAAAAAAATATAAAAACCTAAAAAAATTTAAATGGAAAAAGAACTAATTGCCTTTGTTTAAAACAAAAAAAAAGAATATCATAAAGAAAAGATTATTTATTAAAATTTTGAATATTAAAATATGTTTAAGTGTTAATTTGTTAGTGTTAATTATTTAAATTATAAGTGATTTTTGTTGTCTAGTGTAACAAAAGAATTTATTTGACTTTGTGAAAAAAAACAAGCTTGACTTTAATGCAATTGCATTAACATTAGTGCCCAAATCACACACATATAAATATATTTATTGTCAAAAACATATAAACACTCTCTTTAATTGGTTGAACATTTGATCTGGCAATGCCGCAAAAATAATTATAATTAAATGTTGATTTATATGTGTGATGGTTTTTTTGTTTAATGTAATGTAATTGTATTAAATGTATTTTGAAATTATATTAACTCTATTATAAAAAAAATTTAAATTAGAAACATAAAAAAAAAAAGAAATAAGTTTAGTGCTATGTAAAAATTACAGAGAACATGAACATTTAATCCTCTCTTAAATAAGCCAACGCTACATACATATTTACAGCTGTACTCATCGAAAGATCTTTCGGCGTGGGAGCATCAAGAATAATGTAAGTCTCTCTTAATGTTTGTTTTTTAACTCTCTTTGTTCTCTGTAGTAATTTTGTTTATTAATATTTATATTTTCTTTTTATTATTTGGGGTGACCATACCAAAATTTATGTTTTTGATTTTTCTATTAAATTAATGATAATTAAAACTAAAAACTAATAAAACAATGCAAATTGAAATTAAAAATAATTAAGAATCATGTTTTTGTAAATTAATATTATTATTTTTAAATTTTAGTATGGTTACCAAATTTTATTGTAAGAAATATTTTGTGTCATATTGTTGTGAGGTTAATGACCACATAGTGAACCATTAAGTCAATTTACTATAGATTTAAGAGTTTTTTTTTTGTTTTCTTTATTTTATTTGCTATAATTTTGTTATTGTTTTTTTTATAAACGAAACAATTTTCATTACATATAAATTCAATTCAATATTTTTCGACATAATGTTTAAATTTTTAATTTGAAATTTTATTTTTAATAAATCAATATGATTTTGTGCTAAATTTGAAAATTTAACTGTTTTGATTTAAAAACTTTTGGTTATTTGCTGTAAGGAAATGGGATTACTAAGTGGTTTATTTTTGGATTTGGCTTTAGTAATCATGGTAGGGTGGGCAGTATATTGAGTCGAAACATCAGATTCAATCAGACTTTATGGTTTTAGAAAGTTTCTTTTTTTATATTCATTTTCATTAATATTCTTTTAATATATTGCATGCAAATTTAAAATCTTATAGTGGCAACATTTTAAACGAAGCAGCAGGCAACGAACCTCCCCTCCGACGAGCAATAAGGCTGGATAAATGCATGCAACTCGCTTGTTTATGCTTCCACAAACATTTCCAATTTTCAACACGTTATATGCTACAAATAGGGAAAAAAAATTGGATCTTAGGCCACGTATGTTGCAAATATCTATACGAAAATTACTTGACATATTGAGATGTAATAAATAAAATATAATGAAAAAACAATTCAAGTCAGTATCAGTAAAATAACAGAGACAAGTGAAAACTGATTGTAATTGAATCGAATAATAAGAGTTTAGTGTTATGCCTTAGACCAATGATGTTCATTTCATTGTGCTTTCGCGCTGAGTAACAACACACATATTCTTATTCTCTTTAAAAGAGTATAACAAATGTCTCATTTTTTCAGAAATTCATTAAGCATTGTTGTTGGTTGGTCTTTGGACGAAGCATAGCAAACACACGCGTTTCAATTACAATTGAACACAAAACAACAAAGTCAGAAATAAATAAAAAATTTGAGAGAATTTCGGCCGTATAATGTATATTCTTTTATTTCCTTAACATTTAAATTACATTCATTTAATAAATTGGTTATATTTGTCAAAAATTCTAAATCTAAACATTCTTTATTTTGTTCTTATTTTAAGTGCTTGACATTATGTTTGCTGGGTAGCTCTCTCACCAATACATCTTCATTTTTATTTTTGAACATCACTGCCTTAGACACTAATTATTCCAACTACAATCGGAGTACAAAAATCACTGTATCATACGAAGGGAAATTTTTTTAAGAGAAAAGGAAATTAATAAGGGAAGGAAGAGAACAACAAAAACACTTAGTTAGAGGTATAAAAGCCCTTTGTGTGGTCAGTGTGTCGTAGAATAATTTAAGAGATTTGTTTTCTCTTAAAAATTGTTGATAATTTATCATAGGTGTGAGTTTTGTTATGGTTTGATCTTATTTGTTGTTATGGTTTTTAAAATTTTTGTTGGTTGATTTTTGGTATGTATATTTGTTCTTGTTATGTATTTTAATTTTCCCGTTTTTTTTCTTTTTTTCACCGCACATAAAGACGTCTTTACATCACGGAGGACAAACACTAACTTATAATAAATTTATAATATCAAAACCTTATTTAATTTTTAAATACAGTTTAAAAATATATAAATACATACAAAAATATTTTCATAGTATTGTATATTACCATGGCACTGAACTTTCCAACTCTTGCACAAGTAAACTGATTTATTTTATTTTCTTTTTCTCTTGTTTCTTTTTTTGACCTTGAATATGATCAGTGTTACCACTAGAGTGACAGATGAGTTTTTGGGTTGACTATTATTGGACATTAATTTCCATTTAATAAAACTTATTTTTTTATATTCGAAGGAATAAGAATTAACATAGAAAATTCCGAAATTAAAAAAATTAATCAATTAAAATGAAGAATTAATTTTTTCTCTGAAAAAGCATAAAGAAATTATAGTTGAGCCTTTGTTTGCCAAGGTACAGTAATATAATAATATACACCACATTATAAACTTTGTAGTGAGTAGAATGATTAATCCCTAAAGAAAAATAAAATCATAAAATTTAAACAGACTACTCTTCAGATTACCAAGGGACCCAAAATGACAATTGACTTTCCAATATATCACTTCTGGTGAGTAAAATAACTAATTTCTTAAGTTATAAAACTAAATTGTAATATTTAAAATACAATACATATGTACCTAGTCATGTGTCTCTACGAAAATAATTGTAGTAAGTAACATATCAAATAGGTATATACACATTTAAAATCAATTCTAATTTTGTCTTCTTTTGTCCCAATCTAGATTTATTTGTGTATGTTAAATGTAATAGACCTTATCATAATAAATTTTTAAATTTATCAAAGGTTTATAAAACAAATTTTGTATGGAAATTTTATTTTAAAAAACATTTTACAAATTTAAAAATTGATTGTGTATAAGGGGAAATAAAGATAATAATATAAAATGATTTTTAAAGTGCTCTTTATGGTTCAGTAATATTGACATTATTGGTGAGTAAAGTAGCTAGCCCTTAAATATATACATTATTATAGTTTTGATATGTCCAGTGATTGGTCTACCAAGGGACATTAATATGATAATACATGCCGCATTATCAACTTTGTAGTGAGTATAATGACTTATCCCTAAGGTAAAAAAAACATACAAATTATACAAACTACTTTTCCTATTACAAAGGGACACAAAGTCACAATCGACTTTCCAAAAAATCACTTCTGGTGAGTTAAATAACTAATTTCTTAAGTTCAATTTAAGAGTTGTAATATGTTATAAAACCAAAATGTTATATTTAAAATACAATAGTACATAGCCAGATTGACCGACTCCAGGTTACTTAGCGTAAGTTAAATTACTAGTCTTACCTCCATTAACACGAAGCCTGGTTATGACCTAACTAATAGTTATACTGTCGGTTAAAAATATTTTTGTATGAAAACTGTCTGGTGGGTAAAATAACTACTTTCTAAAGTACAGCACAAAATAATATTTTAAAGTGACTTCACCGTAGATTACTTAGAGACACTAAAGTGACGATTGTCTTCCTGCCAGATTACTTGTGGTGTATAAAGAAATCAATTGTCTTCTCTGCAAGAGCACATACGTGTCAAATGGCCAAAATATATATATTGGAGTCGGCCAGGTGGTAAGACATTTGAGTACGAATTACTCACAAAACGATTAAGGTGGCTACATTCCAGATTACTTAGAGACACTTAAGTGACGATCGTCTTTACGCTAGATTACTTGGGATGTACAAAGTAACCAATTGTCTTCTCTCTGCACTACAAAGTGCACACACGTGACAAATGACCAAAATATATAAATTGGAGGCAGCCAAGTGATAAGACATTTGTGACAATTACTGTCTTTAAGGGATACATTGACTACTTGCTTAACTGCTGGGAAATATTTTTTCATTTGTACTAACACACACATACATATGTAGTTGCGCATATCGTTTAGAAACAGGGTTTTTAAGACGCAAACAACAAAATGTGCACTTCTAAACAAATAATACAAGCATTTTGTTCTTAGTTTAAGAATTCTCGTGCTTGATGTTTGTGTGTCTATATTATAGCCATCATATTAATAAATAATTTTTAAATTTATCAAAGGTTTATAAAACGAATTTTGTATGGAAATATTGTTTTATAAACCTTTGAAAATTGTTTATGGATATGGGGGTAAATCTTTAATATTGTATAGTTAATATTATAAATGAATTTATAAACAATTTTCATATTCAGCCCAATCATGAATAAAAAATTCCGCGGCAGTTTGTTCCCCGGGAGTTTTTTAGCATTGAATTTGAATAGGAAAAATGAGAAAAGGGAAAAAATTGACTCTAAGGTAACATAAAACAGCTTGCAGTATATGAAAGGTGAAAACATTAAGGAAGCAATACCTCCTCTTGGTCTTCGAATAGTATTTAGGAAGAAGCTTTTAAGTGGAAACAATTCAGATAAGCATTTAATAATACAGATTTTTGCAAATATAATTTAACAAATCTTATTCTATAGAGCTAAAATTAAGATTTTTGGGCTTGATGAATCCGTACTTGAATCAAGTATTTTGTACTCGATTTAAGAAAATCCGTACTTACCCTACTATTGACACCGCTCCGGATTGATTTAAGTACGGATTACTCAATTTTTTTTATGAGTGTACACCCTTTGAACTTGTTTTTGGTAAAAATGCAGTTTTGCCTAACGAACTTAATACAAAACTAGATCCAATTTACAACCTTGACAACTACAGCAAGGAAGTTAAGTACAGATTGCAAAAAACTAATATTATTGCTAAACAATTGATAGATAAGCACAAGAACGGAAACAAAAATTATTATGATAAATTCTCTAAACCAATACTGTATAAAAATTAATGATATTCTTTGAATTATTACAAATAAATTATAATATAAATGAACTTAAGCCTAATTAAAAATTTACTTTCAATTTATATATGTATATAAAAAGTTCGAATAATTACCAAAAATCTATAAATTAGATAATGTTTTACTATAAAAATAACCCTATGGCAAACATAACCCTATGACAAACATAAAAAACATATATGAAGGTCCATATATTGTAAAAACATAAACGATACTAATGTAACAATTTATAACAAAATTACAAAAAAAGAAAAAACTGTCCATTTATTCATTATACATATGTAATACAAACAAAAAAAAATAATCTATCTATATAAATAAAAATCAATTGTCGTTCGTTGGTAATTGCATCAGTTGAGAACGGCCGGACCGATTTAGACAATTTTTTTTTAATGTTGGTCATAGTCCAAAAAAAAAAATTTACCACGCCCACTTTTTTCCATTTGTCTAAAATCGTAAAACGGCTACACCGATTTGGCTAATTTTTAGTTTAAATGTTCGTAGTAAGAAAATTCGTAAGAAAAATTTACCACGCGCACTTTTTTTTCGATATATCTAAAATCGCAGAACGCCTGGACCGATTTGGCTATTTTCTTTTAAATGTTCGCAATAGTCCACAAAAGTTTTTTACGCCCAATAATATGCCCACTTATATGTGACCAAAGGCCAAATATGGCATCTGAAAAATGGTTGATCGACCGCCATCTACAACATTGACCAGATTTTTTGATATGTGCTGGAATGATAAATTTGGCCGAACGCTGCTATAATCCTTGGAATATATACTTGAAATCAATCGTTAAAGAAATTTCAACGGAAACAAGGCATTCCAGTTCCAGGTTTCCCCCATTTATTTTCTAACGACACATTAGGTCCATCCGAGAAACGATGAGTGTTTCTATTTGCATTGGCCAAAAATCGATTTTTTATATAAAAACTCACAATATCTAAAATCGCTAATATATTGGCCAAATAAGCGTTTAATCAAGAAAAGGAGCTTGATCTGTGATCACATATTTCTGAACAAAAATCGATTTTTATATAAAAACTCACCATATCTAAAATCGCTAATAACTTGGCCAATAAGGGTTTAATCAGGAAGAGCTGCTCGATCTTTGATTACTCATATTTCTGGCCAAAAATCAATTTTTTATATAAAAACTCACCATATCTAAAATCGCTAATATCTTGGCCAATAAGCGTTTAATCAAGAAAAGGAGATCGATCTGTGATCACTCATATATCTGAACAAAAACCGATTTTTTATACAAAACTCAAAATATCAAAATTCACTAATAACTTGGCCAATAAGCGCTTAATCAGGAAAAAGCTGCTCGATCTGTGATCACTCATATTTCTGACAAAAACTCGATTTTTTATATAAAAATTCAAAATATGTATGTACATTGATTTACATGTATGCTATTGTTGCTTGGACAGGACAACGTCTGTCGGGTCAGCTAGTATATTATAAATAGAAACAAAATATTTTATATTATTTTATAATTCATCATCATCTTGTTTGATCCAATTTTTTTTATATAAAAAAGGGAGGTACATATGGAACTCCTAAAGTCTATGATGCCAAAATCAAATTTTACATATATAAAGTACTTTATATCTAGTTTTATCTTTAATATTTAATATATGTAATTAAAACAAAATTTCGCATATGAGTATTTTTAATTCTATTATGTTTTTTATAAAAAAGGGAGGTGTAGTTCCAGCCCTGAATATTACTATAATTAGCATTCATGTAAATGTCAATTATAATCATAAGTACATATGTCAAATTATATGATGGGATAAGATAAGTATAAATAAGTAAGATAAGAAGAAAATTAAAATAAAGAGTTAGTTAATGTTTAACCATGAAACTCTTTGGATATTTTATTGTTGAATAAAGAATAGATTTTATAACTTGAGTTCACGGCGGGAACTATTGGAGATATTATTACAAAATTTCACATGGTTAGAGCTGAGGTGTTTTTGAGTTGAATTACATTTGTTCAGCTTCCTAGGGGTAATACGGGCCAGTTTGTGCCCCCTCAAAGTTGGTCACCTCGGGTCTCAAAATTTTTAAAAAAATCCCCAAAAATTCATTTATGATCCGAATGAGCTGAAATTTAAAATATAAATAGTCCTTGAGAAAATCTACAAAAAATACGCTTACATGTGTAGGTTATCTCCTTCAGTTGAAGAGATATTTAGGTTTATTTTTTTTTTTTTTTAATTTTGCTAGATTTTTTTTTGTTTTTTAGATTTAGATATTTTTTTTCAAAATATCAGCTATATTGGCAATAAAATTCTAAATAAAATAAAAAAAACTTGGTAACAGTTATCTCGTCCGTGTAAAAAGTTACACGCATCCAAAGTTGGAACATGTAAAATGGGCCTAATTTTTTACGATTTTTCCTAAGAAAGTCCCTATATTTTTTCTTTTGTAGAAACAAATTTTCTTTGGTACTATATACAATTTTTATATGTTCCGGAAAGAAAACTTAATGCAAAAGCATGTAAAGTAAAATTGGGCTCACTTAAGCGGACACAGTATCCCCCAGACCTATCCAAACTTGGACAATTAAAAAAAAAATATTTAGGTTTCAGTAAAAAATTCTAAAAAGGCTAAGCACCGATCCTCGAAAAAGTTCCGTATTTGTTTTCTTTCCGGAACATATAAAAATTGTATATAGTACCAAAGAAAATTTGTTTCTACAAGAGAAAAAATATAGGGACTTTCTTAGGAAAAATCGTAAAAAATTAGGCCCATTTTACATGTTCCAACTTTGGATGCGTGTAACTTTTTACACGGACGAGATAACTGTTACCAAGTTTTTTTATTTTATTTAGAATTTTATTGCCAATATAACTGATATTTTGAAAAAAATTTGAAAAATTAAAAAAAAAAAAATAAATAAACCTAAATATCTCTTCAACTGAAGGAGATAACCTACACATGTAAGTGTATTTTTTGTAGATCTTCTCAAGGACTATTTATATTTTAAATTTCAGCTCATTCGGATCATAAATGAATTTTTGGGGATTTTTTTAAAAATTTTGAGACCCGTGGTGACCAACTTTGAGGGGGCACAAACTGGCCCGTATTACCCCTAGGAAGCCGAACAAATGTAATTCAACTCAAAAACACCTAAGCTCTAACCATGTGAAAGTTTGTAATAATATCTCCAATAGTTCCCGAGATACCGAATTATTTCCAAAAAAAAAGTTTCTAAACCACTGTGCAGCGCGAGTAGAAAATTGCTTTGAGAACAGCTCAGTGAATAAATTTTATACCGCTCTTTCCCTATTATGGATCAATATAAGAATTTTTTCTTATTTCAAGTTATCTCACTCTTAATTTGAAGTTTAAGAATTAACTACTTGATTTAACTTCTCACTTATACTTAAAACAAGATTTTCTTACTTAATTCAAGAATTTCGTTCTTGTTTTAAGAAAATGTCCGCTTGATTTTTTTAATCAATCCCGTTTATACTTGTTCTAAGTACAAATGAGTATGAATCGTACTTAAATTTTTAAATACAATTCTGGCTAAATTTGAGTAAAATAAACTTAAATTTAGAAGTGCTTTTTCTTTCTGTGTATATTTGTTGTCAAAAACTGTGTTAGAAGTTGTGTTGTGATAAAATGTGAAGTATTTTAGATATGTGTCCCAGTCTGTTTTATTTTCATTTAAATATGATCGAAGATATTCATTGAAAACTCGGTGGTTACGTTCGACCGTTCCTAAGGTTTCATGATGGTATACAGTAGAAAAATTTATTGTAATTTTAAAAAGTTTGCAAAGCTCAGCTAGAAGTTCATTTTTAAATTACGTTCCTAAATCTGATTTTATCGTATTAATTTTTCCGTAAATCAAAATAAAATTTTCAAAAATTGCACGGGCAACTGTTTCTGCTGACATATCAGGTAAAGATATAGTAACCAAGTATTTGAATAAGTCGCACTTTAGGGTCAATGCGTATCTGTTTCCATAGGTCGATTGGGGTAATGGTCCAACTGTATCCAAAACTACGACGTCAAATGCTTTTGTAGGAGTTGGTGTTAAAACATGTTTCTCAATATTTTTAGGTCTAACCTTATTAAGAGTACATTTTTTGCACGATCTAACAAATTTTGCTATGTTTTTAGTAATTTTCTTCCAATAAAACTTTGTCCGAATTTTCGCGTATAATATTTTTTGTCCACAGTGTCCACCTAATAGGGGATCATTGTGATATATCTGCATTAGTTTAAATTTTTTGTCATTTTCAGTTATTATCTCAATTGGATCAGTTAAAATGATTTCCAAAGTTTTCAATATCCTATTACCACAATCTTTTAAATCCTGAATCCTGAAAATTGTAAAAAATAAATCGTCTTTTGCCCATTCTACACTAAAAATTTTGTGATCGTCGGCAGCATTCTGTAACCTCGAAATCGAAATGTTTCGTTAACAACCTCAAATTCAAGTGATAGAAATTTTTTAAATTTTCTGTTTAAATGTATGCGCAATATTTTATTTTTTTCATCAATATTAAATATTTCTGTTTTAATCTTTGGAATCTTTTTGGTAAAATCATGAGAAAATTTATCGTAAACTTTTAATTTGGTAATATTCTGTTCTTTGAAAGATTGTTTTAAATCAGTCTTATTAATTTTCATGTTCTTTTTCATTGAACGTGTTGTCATGGTAAGTATTTGATTGTTTGAGTTTTTCAAATCGTTAATTGAGACTCTTGATAAAGCTCCTACATTGTTTTTCCCTTTAATGTATTCCACCGTAAAGTTGTACTCTGATAGTTTTAAACGAATACGCGTTAGCTTTGATGATGGATCCTTAATGTTGAAAAGATATACTAACGGTCTATGATCCGATCGTACTATGAAATAAGTGCCATAGATATAGGGACGAAATTGGGTTATTGCTAAATGTGTTGCTAAGAGTTCAAGTTCAATAGTTGGTTTCTTTTGTTCCGATAAAGTAAAGTTCTTTGAAGCGAAATATATTGGTAAATCGTCACCGTCAAAATTCTGACTTAATATTGCTTCACAGCCGACTTTCGATGCATCTACCGTTATTATGAATGGTTTTGAAAAGTCCGGATATTGTAAAACTTTCTGGGATAGTAAAGCAGATTTAAGATTTTCAAATAAATTTTGAAACATTTCATTCCAGTTGAATTGAAAATTTTTTCTTGTCATGTGTTTAAAGGTGCGGCCAAAGTCGCAAAATTCGGTATAAATCTTCCGGACGAAAAAAGTTGCATTTAACGGATTTATTTTCAAATTGTGTTTTTAAAGATTTCAAAAACGTCTCTTATGTTATTCAAATGGTGTTGTTCACTGCACCCAATAATAATTATGTCATCGACATATAAAAACGCTTTGTTGGGTGTTAGACCTGAGAAAGCAATACTCATCATTCTAGAAAATGAGTTAGGAGCGACATTCAGCCCAAATGGCTAAATCTTCCAACGAAAGGAACCTCTATCCGTACTAAATGTTGTGATATCTCTGGAGTCCGGATGTAATGGAATTTGGTGAAATCCTGAAAATAAATCAATTATCGAAAAATGTTTTGCTCGCCCTAAATTATCCAAGATGTCATCGATACGAGTTAATGGGAATTTATCGGCAATAAGTTTCTTGTTTACCGCACGATAGTCAACACACATACGATAAGCTTTATTATCTGAAATTTTTTTAGGTACGAGAATTAGGGGACTGTTAAAATTTGAGCGATTAGGTTCTATTAAATCATTCTGAAATAGATTTGCCACCTGTTTGTCTATTTCCTCCCATTGACTATAAGGAAGCCTATAATTTTTTATGTACGTTGGAGATGAATCTATTAGTCTAAGTTTCTGTTCGTAAAAATTATTTATTGTCATTTTATCGGTGTCTAAAGAAAATATATCCACGTGTTGTTCGTAAATTAGCATTAGGCTATTCTCAATGTTACTAGGCATTTGGACTTTCAATATGTTTCTCAGTTTTTTATACGCTCATCATTTATCCTATTCTCATTTATTGAATATACATAGAAGTTTTTAAGTTTCTCTGCCTTAATTTTATCATTCTTAATACACTTAAATTCATCCGAAGTATTAACTATTCTTAAAACAGGACGGTTTAATCAATTATCCCTTTACCTATGAATACATCTTTGCAGATTTCCTGAGATTCAATGAACATAGGTTCTGTTATACCAGTCAAATAGAGGATTCGAAATACTTCGCATCTAGGTGGAAATATACAAGTATAATTTCTGGTTCCATGTAGTAATGGTATTTTTGCTATATTATTCTTAAAATTCACCGTTATGGAAAAATCCTCATAATTTATTTTGCACTTATTGTCCTTGAGAAGGTCTTTTCCTAAAATTTCATTTGATGGAATATTGAAATCATCCTTGACGATATGAAAAACTTGTGTAATGAATTGATTTGAAATTATTAAGTTTGTACAGATAGTTCCCAAGGTAAATATAGGGTTTGCAGTTATGCCAGTAATGCTAATTATTTCATTTTCATTTAAAATAGTATCAGTTTTCAAACAAGAGATTTTTAATAGTGAAATATCAGCTTGAGTATCAACAAGAAATGTAGAAGTTTGATTTGTATCAGTACAATTTAATTTGATAAAATCGGTGTAATTAAGGTTCATAGTATAAATTGATTTTTGACAATGTAATTTTTCCAGGTCTGATTTTATTGTTCCTGATCCATCACCCTCAACGACGATTGTTGAGGGACTTCGGCGTTTAAAGTCCGAACGGAAGCTATTTGGTTAGTGTTTCGGGAAGAATGATTTACATTGTTTCCACGATAGTTATTTTGAACATTATAATTATTATTAAAACGTCGGTTATGTCCTCTGAAATGATAGTTACCACGAAAATTCCTATAATTGTTACCACGATTTTGAAAATTTCCATAATTGTTACCCCGATTAGTTGTTACGAAAATTGGTATTATGAAACGAGTTATTGTTCCTGTTATTACGAGAAGTTTGAACAGCTAAAACCTGACGTTCCTTTGTCTCATTATTCTGCTCGGCAATCAGTTTTGCCACGACTTCTTTTGGGTCCGTAAAAACTGATGAAGCTAAAACAGACTTGACTAAATATGACCTAGCATTTAAACGACATACTGCAACTGTTTATTCAATTGCCATCTCATGAGCTTTACTTTTCGTTATGCCTTCAATGACTAAGGATCGTTCTAATGCGTCTGCTAATGCTTCTGCCTCTTTTGCAAAATCTGAATAATTGTTATTCCTGACACTTAAAGTGGTCATTTTCCCTGCTATAACCTTAGAGTTGTCTGGCCTAATTCTCGTTTTTAAAACAGTTTTAATCTGTTCTATTGATGTTACGGTCTATGGCAATGACTCTCGTGCCTTCGCCTCAAGCTTAGATTTAATAAATGTCAAAAACGTAACATTTAAATTTGTATCCGTAAGCTCTTCAAATAATTCAATTTTGTCCAAAAAAGCATGGAGCGTCAAAGGATTACCATCATAATTTTCCCTAATAATAGAGGCACATATAGAGCACATGCTAACGTATGATCTTTTCTGTTGTTGCCATTTTTATAACTATTGTTTGACTATTATCGGTATCAACTATTTGAATTTTTTCAGTATCGATGTCAGATTTGTCATCTATCATAACGTCTCCTCTAACACGTGTTAACAAACTTATATCTTCAGGAACTTTTACTTTGCAATTCAATTTAATAAAACATTTAACTAGTAAGTCTCGACAAAGAGTGAGGAAAGAGTGACTTTGGACGACAGTGACGACAACCTCTCAGGTCTGAAAGGGTTAAACCTTTATGAGACTGATGAGGAGGACTTACTCATGGTGTCTTCCGAGCCGCTAAAAGCGAAGGAAGTCGGAGGCCCATGACCCTGCAAAGGGAGACACAGAAAAGAAAAACAAAAAACAGGACTCAGAACAGAACGAACGGAAAAGGTTGGCGGGCTACAAACGCTCTATCCGGTATGTCAGGACGTTGGACTCACGAGATCCCGCGTCCTTGACCACCAGGGAAAAGCGTTTACGGCGTAAACATACCTACCACATACAGAAGTATGAGGCTATGCTAAATACTACTGTTGTGGAGGTCAGGCCAGTCAAGACTACGACCGAACCAAACCAGAGCAGGCAGGTGATCACATCTAAACATGTGCCCCATGCCAGCACTGGACCGAACACGATCACCGTCTCGGAGGATCTTGACGTACGCCCATCTAAATCAAAGAGGGCCACTTCGGGACCAAAGAGAGGTGATGACCAATGCAGCACGACGAAGTCTGCTAGCACAATACCCAAGGTGCTGTCGGCAATCTCCTCTACTCGAGGAACCGCGACGGTTGCCAAAGGTCCAGCTAGCAGGCCTAGTATTAAGCGGCAAAGGTCAGGTGAAATGCAGGTGTCTGAGGGTAAGCGGCTGAAACCATCAACTAGCTTATCATCAGCACCTGAGCTACAAGTAGCCATCATTGATCGTAGTCATCCTGATGGGAAAATGACTACGGACAGATGGCTGCTTCTGGAGGAGAAGATCTTGCGGGCACTAGTTGCCGAACTCGCATGCAGTGAGGATGATTCCTTCACTGCATTCGACGGCGCCAAATGGTTAAAGGGTGTCAAGATCATCAGGTGTGGTAACGAGAAGGCTCTAGGCTTTCTCAGAAACTGTATGCGAGGAGTTGGCGAACTCTGGCCCAATGCAAGAATCGAAATCGTCCCACTGGATCAAGTACCTTTTCGTACGACGGTGAGAGTGTGGATTCCTCCTCCTCTCTTGGAGGACGTAGCCACGCTAACACTTATAAAGCGTCAGAACAAGGAACTTGGCACAGATGACTGGACGATCAAACGAGGACGCTCGAGGGAAAAAGGAGAAGGCAAGGATCTCTGGATAAAAATCGGTTCAGATTCCCTCCGACTCCTGCGTTCTTCGCAAGGCGTCATTAAGTACGGGCTAAACCAACTTCGGTTGATCTTGCCCGCGGTGAAGCGCAGTGATGAACCCAAGCGGCCTGAGAGTGGTACAGATTAATCAGCACCACTCCGAAGCAGCATCGGACGATTTGCTGCGCTTCATGGAGAAGGAAGCTATCCACGTGGCCTTAATCCAAGAACCCTGGCTTGTAGCCAGTAAAGTTCGAGGCGTCCGGTCACGAAACTATGTGCTCCTTTCTGCGACCCCTGAAGGTAAAGTAAGGAGCTGTATTTTGGTCAGGAAAGACATTAAGGTTTTCCTTCTATCTAATTACAGTTCTGGTGATTTAACGGTAGTTGCACTAGAGCGACAAGGGTTACCAACCCTAATCATATCATCTGCGTACCTACCATACGAAGAAGTTAATCTGCCCTCACGTGCCGTACGCACACTTGTAGACTGGTGTAACATAAGGGGCCATGATCTCATCATAGGATGCGATGCAAATATCCATCATACTCTGTGGGGGAGCTCGGATATAAATGACAGGGTTGAGTGTTTACTTCAATACCTTCTATCTACTAACCTAAGTGTTTGCAATAGGGGTAATAGACCAACGTTCGTCAATAGGATCAGGGAGCAGGTCATTGATATTACTTTGGCAGGGAACACTGACTCAGTTAGAATTCTTGATTGGAGAGTGAAACTCTCCGATCACCACAGGATAGTTTTTACGATACAGCTTACACTGGACAGGGAAAACCCTTTAGAAATCCTAGGAAAACCGACTGGGTCAAATTGAGTAATTTTAGTGACACCATACCACCTCCAACAATGGATGGACTAAATGGTACACGGGACTTGGACGACTCGGTAGAGTTTCTATCCAGGTCATTAAGGGAAGCCTACTATGCTTCGTGTAGGGAGCGGCAGGGACCTAGGAAATTCCGGCAACCATGGTGGAATCCTAGACTAATGCAGCTAAGGAAGGAATGTAGAAAACTTTTTAATAAGGCGAAGAGGGACCAAGACTTGTTGAGCTGGGACGATTATCTTCAAAGCTTCAACACTTTCAAAAGGGAAACCAGACGGGCAATGAAGGAATCTTGGGAGCGTTTCTGTGAGGAACTGGAGAATACCACGGAGGCATCGCGTCTACGACTATTAAAAGCGTTACTCCAAAAATCGATTTTAACCATCATGCCATGGCTTATAATGATATTTAGGTGCAGCCTGGAAACAGGATACATTCCTAAAGAATGGAGAGAGGTTACAGTGGTATTTATCCCCAAAGCGGGAAAGGTAAACCACAGTACCGCCAAGGACTATAGACCGATCAGTCTGTCATCGTTTTTATTGAAAACACTGGAAAGTGTCTGTAGGGCACAGCACGCATACCTTAAAGGGAGGTCGGTGGAGACTGCCTTGCACGACGTTGTCGGAACTATAGAGGGGACACTTGACAAAAAGGAGTATGTTATGGCATCTTTCTTGGATATAGAGGGTGCGTTTAATAATGTGAACATATCCGCAATAGTTGATGCATTGGGTGACCTAGGTGTTGATCAGCGGATAAGAAATTGGACAGAAAATATGCTTAGGAGCAGGGCCATTAACTCTAATATGGGCATTGCACAGTGGGGGATCTGAAAAAAAGTGGAAATAAATCTGTAACTTCTAAACGAATAGCCCGATTTTAATAAAATTTCCCATGGCTATAGAGGAGGTGTCAGTAAGTTTAAGTTTTGAATTTGGGCTTTTAATTTTTCAAAAATTAAAAATGATGCCAAATTTTTGTTTGCGATCCGATTTGAAAGATTTTTATATATATGGAATGTACTACAAAAAACATTGCTTTAGCCATATATTATCTCTTATAGTTTACGAGTTATTCGCATTTGAAAAATAAAATTTAATTTTTTTTGCCTACCTTGGTCTGCCATTTTGCTAATAACGGATCCAATTCTTCTTGATCTTGATCCAAATCTTCTTCTTCCCGATTTTCTTGAAGTATCTTTTTTTGAATTAACAACAAATTTATTAATAATCTTAAGAAAGAATTGTTAAAAAATATCTACTGAGTCAAAAGTTATGTGCATTCGAACTTAAAAAAAAATAAAAAAGTCGTTTTTTCACAATTTTTTTTTCGAAAAAAGTACCTACATTAATTTTAAATTATACAGAAAATGAGAAAAAAATAAATAATGTGTTTATATTTTTCTGAAAGATAACATTTCGGGAAATATTATAAAAGCAAAATAATATCAAAATTCGTATTATTGCGTGGTCCAGAGCCTTCCGAAGTAGACCTATTTTTTATGTAAATTTCAACTTTAGACAACATATTCTAAAATCGCATAGCTGCTTTCAAAAAATTAAGACCAGTTTTGTATGTCCCAATCTGTTCTTCAATATCATGCAAAGAGATTTCATAGCCCCGAGCTTGGTACCTTCAATAGATCCAAAAATCAAAAAAATCCCAATTTTGGGATTTTTGGAAAGTTTTTTGGGAATTGTGGGATTGTCATTAACAATTCACAAATATCTTTTTCACTTTTGGATTTGCATCGAACGTTTCTATATAAGTGTAAAATTTCATTAAAAACGATTCATAAACAAAACTTTTATTGCATTTTAAAATTTTAAATTTTCCAAAAAAAATCAGCTATAATTTTTTATTCGCATATTTTTGAAAAAAGTCTTCAATAATTTTTTTAATTCTTAAAAAAATTAATAAAAAAAGAGTCCATTTTGGAAAAAAAAAGTAAAAAAGGTTTTTGATTTTTCAAAAAAAAAGTAAAAAATTGTATGTCTTGAGTTACAAAACATTTTTTTTATAGATATCCCACTCGCATCCCACTAAGCGACAAAAAGGGTGTTAAAGGAAAACACATAAGCTTTCTTCTGAGCAAAAAAAAAATTAAAAAATGGGTCCATTTTTTTAAAAAAAGTCAACAAAGTTTTTGATTTTGCAAAAAAATTCAAAAATTTTAAATCTTGAGTTACAAAATATTTTTTTTGATAGATATCCCACTCGCATCCCACTAAGCGAAAGACCTAAGCTTTCTTAAAAAAATAAAAAAAAAAATAAAAAGGGCCCATTTTTAAAAAAAAAGTCAAAAATATTTTTGATTTAAAAAAAAAAATCAAAAATATTTTATTAAATTTTTTAATTTTTTTTTTCCGAAAGATTGCATAAATAGTTATCTAAACTATTTGGGACATATTTTGCTAAGAACAATAGGTAATAAGTTATATGGATAAAAAAAAACACCTGTTTGGCCAAAATGTCAAATTTTGACCTCCTATAACTCAGAGAGTTCTTGACCGATCTTGTTGAAAAATGGTGTCCGAATTGCCCCATATATAAACTGCTTTTATTTAAAATAAAAAAATATTTTTATTTAAGTTTTTATTTTTTCATACAAATTTATATTGATACGTTTTTTTGTTTCAGAAAATAACAATTCAAAAAATCGTAAGCCAAATTTCTAGAGTCATTCTAATTCAAATTTGAACATTTTGTTTCAATATCTCAAGTAGTTTTCATTTTATATCGTGTTTTGCTTCTCCTATAAACTTATGAAAAGTGATGTTACGTTATTTTGCATTTTAGGTGACGATATATTCTTTAAAAATTTTGTTTTTGTATTTATATTATAAAAATAGTTGTAATAAATTTCTCTTTATATTAGGTATATTTTGACAAATAAATTTCTCTTTCCTCTAGAAAATATTGTTGTTGATGTTGTTATTATTTTAAGACAGTAATGTTCACGCCATACAACAATTGTTTGAAAAATTTACACACATTTGTTACGCTCTTTTAAAAACTTTTGTTCATTCATCGTTTAGCTCTCGATGAAAACACATGCGACGGACTATCGTCATTTTTTTCAGACATTTACTAAGCATTGTTGTTGGTTGTTTTTGGACGAAGCATAGCAAACACAAGCGTTTCAATTGCAATTGATCACATAATAACAAAGTCAAAAATAAATACAAAATTAAATAGAATTTAGGCCGTATAATGCATATTTTTTCTTTTCCTTAAAATTTAAATTACATTCATTAAATAAATTGGTTATATGTGACAAAAATTCTAAATCTAAACTTTCATTATTTTGTTCTTATTTTAAATGTTTGACATTATGTTTGCTGGGTAGCTCTCTCACCAATACATCTTCATTTTTATTTTTGAACATCACTGTTTTAAGATCATTATTTATATTAATTTCTCTTATGTATTGATTTACTTTACTTTGCTTTATTGCAGGGAAAGGTAACCTATACTATTGCATTTTACGACTGTATTAGTTATACACTCTCTCCGCTCTCACCTCGAATCGGTGTTGCCAGTAAACTTTCGTCTCTTTTCCCCAATTAAAAATGTAAAATCTCATATTGTTCATCATACATCTTCAAAAGTTGGGAAATTTTTTTTTCACTGGCAACGCTGATTCTTAAATTGTGCGATAAAAAAACGATACACAACCTGCTTGTTTGAGTTCTCAAGCTAGACTGATTAAAAGTTGTTTATTTATCTACAATGCGTGTGTACACGTACGTAAGAGAAGAGTAAATGAAAAAACGCGGCGCCCATTTGTTGCCTTTCCCTGAGCTAGACTGATTAAAAGTTGTTTATTTATCTACAATGCGTGTGTACACGTACGTAAGAGAAGAGTAAATGAAAAACGCGGCGCCCATGTTTTGCCTTTCCCTGCTTTATTGTGAAAATATCATATTAGTTAATCCTACTGAATAGTAAAAATATTCTGCAGGTCGATATACTAAAAAGGTTTTTGAGTAGTTTGGATAGAGTAATATACAAACAGTATTTAGTTTTCCTCTTTTTTTTTTGCAATATAGGTATTTACTAGGGATGCCAAACGGGACTGGGTTTTACAAATCCCGGGATTCGGGATTTTAGAAATGTAAATCCCGGGATCCCGGGATTTTTCGGGACCCCGGGATTTTTCGGGATCCCGGGATTTTTCGGGATTTCGGGATTTTTCGGGACTTCGGGATTTTAATTAAACGTCAAAAACATCAAATTCAACAATAAAAACTATTATATCATTAATATATTTAAGTAAAAACATAACAAATCAAAAACTAATGCGTTAAATTAAAATAAAATGGTCCATGATTTCCCCTAGCTCCATACAATTGTCCCCCGGAGTACTGTTTGAGCAGTCATAAATATCTTGATTATGCGGCAATCCTTATAAAATTTTGCACAAAATAAGTTGTAAATACTCTGAAATCATACTGTAAAGTACTGCGGAAATCGGGCTACATTTGCCCCTAGTCCCCTTTAGAAAATAACTTGAACATAAATTTCGTAAAAGTGTAAATTGTGTAAAAGCCTGTTAATGCAAGGGAGACGTGCTGCTCTCCGATTCAAATGAAAAAATCTGGCTGCGTTTGGATTTGAAGCGAGATTAGTATTATAAAAAATATGCTAAAATTTAGCTTTCTAAGTATTTTGGGTGCTTCAAAAATCTTCCTAAAATATCAAAAATCTCATAATATTTCGGGATTTGTTAATCCCGAAAAATCCCGGGATTCATTTTCACAAATCCCGGGATTCGGGAAATCCCGATCCCGAAAAATCCCGGGATTTTCGGGATCGGGATTTCGGGATTGGCATCCCTAGTATTTACATATGTATGTTGTTTAGTGAGGCTGCTAATTTTCAACTCATCACTAAATATGAACAAAATGATTGCACTAATTTTGCACTATCACTAAGTATTAGTGCAAACTGCAAAATTAGTGTACTACCCCCATCAATGATTTTAATAATGAGATATTAAGATTATTATGTATATAATTATTACTATATATATACATTATATTTCAAAGAGTGCCGGGTGGAATATTGTGACACTAGGCCCAAAAGTTAAGTGCTGAAAATTTGGGCCAAATCGGATAACGATTTCTGGACGCGCATCGAGGTCAAAGTTCAGATATATGCTAAATTTTACTATTTATATAGAATACTTTCTGCACTTTCGTTAACTTTCTGCATTGTTTTCTAGAAATATGTAGATTTATTTATATTAATGAATATTACATTAAATTTTTTTTTTGGATCATATCAAAATGACCCAAAAACTGTATTATCGCCCATAATACGGGAAAAATGCAAATTTTTCAGTTTTTTTAAAAATTTGGTGCTAAAAAAATACTTTTGCAATTGAATGCAAAAGAGTCGATGTGTTCGTAATTATCGTTGTAATGAGATATAAATGACAAAATTTGGTTAAAAAATGGTAAAGTTATTACAAATTCGCCAGACCATTAACGTGTCTCAGGCCACTTGAACAAGAAATTTAAGAAAAAAATTTAACATATTTCGAGAAAAATTAAAATAAAAGCTAATTTTTATTTAAAATATATCCTATTTACTTGTGTATGAGTTTTTGTCTTCGTAGGATACCGTTAACCTATTCGCAGGTATGGCCAAAAAAAAAATATTTTTTTAACGGCTGTTTTGAATCTCCATTTTTAAATTTTTAAAAATTTTGTTAAACAAATTTCAGAATTTTTCGATCATCACATTGGGATTTATTGAGATCATAATGGGGAATAAAAAGATGAAAAATTTATATCAATACCTCTTACAGTTTTTCCGTACCTGCGATTTAAATTTTGCGATTTTCAAGAAAAACTAATTTTTTGTCTATATTTTGGCGAATGAGCACAATTTCCTTACTGTTACAAATTTTAAGTAAAACCTATTCATAATATTATAGTCCTCCTAAAAAAAAACTCATACACAAGAATATACGGATATATTTTAAATAAAAATTAGCTTTTATTTTAATTTTTCTCGAAATATTTTAATTTTTTTCTTAAATTTCTTTTCCAAGTGGCTTGAGACACGTTAATGGTCTGGCGAATTTGTAATACTTTACCATTTTTTAACCAAATTTTGTCAATTATATCTCATTACAACCATAATTATGTACTCATTTCGATTATTTTGCATTCAATTGCAAAAGTATTTATTTAGTAGCAAAATTTTTACAAAAACTGAAAAATTTGCATTTTTCCCGAATTTTGGCGATAATACAGTTTTTGGGTAATTTTGATCCAAAGGAGATACAGGGTCAATTTCCAAAAATTTTTTTTTAATGTAATATTCATTAATATAAATAAATCTACATATTCTATATGTATAATAAATCTATAAATCTGATATAAATCTATATCTGAACTTTGACCTCGATGCGCGTCCAGAAATCGTTGTCCGATTTGGCTAAAATTTTCAGCACTTAACTTTTCCACCCGGCACTCTTCAAAATTTTAACAAACATTTTTTTACATACAACTGATTGTCACTCTAATATACATATGGGGCATTTCACGTCAAGTGAACCAACTTTTGAAATCGATGCCTTCCGATCGCGATGAAATTTGCACCAATTAGTTCTATTGGATAGTAATTCGGACACCATTTTTCAACAAGATCGGTCAAGAACTCTCTGAGTTATAGGAGGTCAAAATTTTACATTTTGGCCAAACAGGTGTTTTTTTTTTATCCATATAACTTATTACCTATTGTTCTTAGCAAAATGTGTCCCAAATAGTTTAGATAGCTATTTATGCAATCTTTCGAAAAAAAAAATTAAAAAAATTTTATAAAATATTTTTGATTTTTTTTTTTAAATCAAAAATATTTTTTTTAAATCAAAAATATTTTTTTTTTCAAAATGGGCCCTTTTATTTTTTTTAAGAAAGCTTAGATCTTTTCCTAAGCGACCTATATGGTCGCTTAGTGGGATATCTATCAAAAAAAATATTTTGTAACTCAAGATTTAAAATTTTTGAATTTTTTTGCAAAATCAAAAACTTTGTTGACTTTTTTTAAAAAAATGGACCCATTTTTTAATTTTTTTTTTTGCTCAGAAGAAAGCTTATGTGTTTTCCTTTAACACCCTTTTTGTCGCTTAGTGGGATGCGAGTGGGATATCTATAAAAAAAATGTTTTGTAACTCAAGACATACAATTTTTTACTTTTTTTTGAAAAATCAAAAACCTTTTTGACTTTATTTTTCCAAAATGGACTCTTTTTTATTAATTTTTTTTCTCAAAAGAAAGCTTAGGTCTTTTCCTTTAAAACCTTTTTGGTCGCTTAGTGGGATGCGAGTGGGATATCTATCAAAATAAATGTTTTGTAACTCAAGACAAATGTTTTTAAATTGATTTTTTTCATATTTGTGTGTAAGTGTTTCTAAAACCTTAAAAATAAAAACCACAACAACTGACCGATAATAGCCACTGGAGAGGAGCAATATGAGGCCGACCGCTATTAATTTTCCACCCCCAAAATTTGTCTGAGTTTTGTATCTTGCGGCTTTTTTAGTCAATCCTAGAGGTAGTTTTCAGCGCACGTGATTTTCATTGTTAAAATATCAGGTGCCCCAGAAACAAATTTTTGGAATCAAGTGGAAATATTTTATGGCCCTTCTCCGAAGTACCAGTTTATTTATTATTTTATGACATTTGACTTTAAGAAGTGGGTGGAGAGGTAGAAGTTGACAGGTAGGTTATTTATATGGTGGTTTATTTTTATTATTATTTGTAACATTTGGTTAAACTAGGTACTTTAGTATGTAAGCCCTTCTTGACCCTAATAAAAGATTTTAGACTCATTCATTAAAACGTACTACCTATATGATCTTTAAAAACTATTTATTGTCATTCTAAAGACATACGGAAATCAGTTTTTTAGAAACAGCGTTAAAGTTAAGACGTGTGTTATTTACATAAATACTTACAAATTTCAAAATGTCTACGACTTCTAAAAAGGCTAAGGTTGAAAATGAAATTTATTCGTCTTTTTGTTTTAATCCCTTTAACAAAATGAAGCACAGATCATCAGATATGCGAAATATTTCCGACGGCTTATTAAAAAAATTCCCTACGCTGTCAAAACGATTGAAAATTTGTGGATCATGCAGGAAAGAGCTCGGAAAGTTGAACGAATTACCGAATTTGAATAGTAATGAGCCTTGCGTTGAAGTTATTCCAGATGAAGACAAAAGTAATTCCGAGAATGAAGACAGAACTGTTGATGATGATGGTTGTTCTAACTTTTCAAATTCAACGAATGAGTGTCGAAACCAATACCATAAGGATGCAGTAGAAGTTCTTGAACAAAAAAAAGAGAAATACAAAACGTCACAGAGTGAAGCTGAAAGAATTCAACTTCTCACGCTTGCTCCAAGAACATGGAGTTCTGCAAAAACAATGACTGAGTTTGGAACGTCTCAACGAAAAGCAAGAATTGCTAAACAATTGGTTGCTGAGCATGGGATTCTCACACTCCCAAACAAAAAGAAGGGAAAAACTTTGGAGTGCGATACTAAATCTCTAATAACTCAGTTTTATCAGCGAGATGATATGAGTCGCCTGATGCCAGGGATGAAAGACTGGATGTCTGTACGAATCGATGGCAAGAAAGTTCAAATGCAGAAGAGAATGGTTCTCTGTAACCTGAATGAATTATTCGCAACATTTCAATCTGAATACGAGGATGTCAGATGCTGCGGTAACAATCGATGTCACTGCTCAATACCATGCTTTCATACCGCTTGTCGATGGAAGACTCAAATTAAAAAAGTTTTCCAGCAAAAAAAAAGAAGCCAGCAGCGAAATCAGTAGCTGAATCTAATAACGCCAAGAAAGGATTGACAAAAAAAAAGCAGCTAATAAAGGTGACAAATAAGGAGGATAAAAGTATGGATATTTGAAAATTTAAAAACTTCATAAATTAAGTGTAAAAATAGTTATTATATAAATTGATCTATTGTGACTAAGATTAAATTTTACTAAATTATTCATCTTTTTATTATTATTATTATTATTATTATTATTATTATTATTATTATTATTATTATTATTATTATTATTATTATTATTATTATTATTATTATTATTATTATTATTATTATTATTATTATTATTATTATTATTATTATTATTATTATTATTATTATTATTATTATTATTATTATTATTATTATTATTATTATTATTATTATTATTATTATTATTATTATTATTATTATTATTATTATTATTATTATTATTATTATTATTATTATTATTATTATTATTATTATTATTATTATTATTATTATTATTATTATTATTATTATTATTATTATTATTATTATTATTATTATTATTATTATTATTATTATTATTATTATTATTATTATTATTATTATTATTATTATTATTATTATTATTATTATTATTATTATTATTATTATTATTATTATTATTATTATTATTATTATTATTATTATTATTATTATTATTATTATTATTATTATTATTATTATTATTATTATTATTATTATTATTATTATTATTATTATTATTATTATTATTATTATTATTATTATTATTATTATTATTATTATTATTATTATTATTATTATTATTATTATTATTATTATTATTATTATTATTATTATTATTATTATTATTATTATTATTATTATTATTATTATTATTATTATTATTATTATTATTATTATTATTATTATTATTATTATTATTATTATTATTATTATTATTATTATTATTATTATTATTATTATTATTATTATTATTATTATTATTATTATTATTATTATTATTATTATTATTATTATTATTATTATTATTATTATTATTATTATTATTATTATTATTATTATTATTATTATTATTATTATTATTATTATTATTATTATTATTATTATTATTATTATTATTATTATTATTATTATTATTATTATTATTATTATTATTATTATTATTATTATTATTATTATTATTATTATTATTATTATTATTATTATTATTATTATTATTATTATTATTATTATTATTATTATTATTATTATTATTATTATTATTATTATTATTATTATTATTATTATTATTATTATTATTATTATTATTATTATTATTATTATTATTATTATTATTATTATTATTATTATTATTATTATTATTATTATTATTATTATTATTATTATTATTATTATTATTATTATTATTATTATTATTATTATTATTATTATTATTATTATTATTATTATTATTATTATTATTATTATTATTATTATTATTATTATTATTATTATTATTATTATTATTATTATTATTATTATTATTATTATTATTATTATTATTATTATTATTATTATTATTATTATTATTATTATTATTATTATTATTATTATTATTATTATTATTATTATTATTATTATTATTATTATTATTATTATTATTATTATTATTATTATTATTATTATTATTATTATTATTATTATTATTATTATTATTATTATTATTATTATTATTATTATTATTATTATTATTATTATTATTATTATTATTATTATTATTATTATTATTATTATTATTATTATTATTATTATTATTATTATTATTATTATTATTATTATTATTATTATTATTATTATTATTATTATTATTATTATTATTATTATTATTATTATTATTATTATTATTATTATTATTATTATTATTATTATTATTATTATTATTATTATTATTATTATTATTATTATTATTATTATTATTATTATTATTATTATTATTATTATTATTATTATTATTATTATTATTATTATTATTATTATTATTATTATTATTATTATTATTATTATTATTATTATTATTATTATTATTATTATTATTATTATTATTATTATTATTATTATTATTATTATTATTATTATTATTATTATTATTATTATTATTATTATTATTATTATTATTATTATTATTATTATTATTATTATTATTATTATTATTATTATTATTATTATTATTATTATTATTATTATTATTATTATTATTATTATTATTATTATTATTATTATTATTATTATTATTATTATTATTATTATTATTATTATTATTATTATTATTATTATTATTATTATTATTATTATTATTATTATTATTATTATTATTATTATTATTATTATTATTATTATTATTATTATTATTATTATTATTATTATTATTATTATTATTATTATTATTATTATTATTATTATTATTATTATTATTATTATTATTATTATTATTATTATTATTATTATTATTATTATTATTATTATTATTATTATTATTATTATTATTATTATTATTATTATTATTATTATTATTATTATTATTATTATTATTATTATTATTATTATTATTATTATTATTATTATTATTATTATTATTATTATTATTATTATTATTATTATTATTATTATTATTATTATTATTATTATTATTATTATTATTATTATTATTATTATTATTATTATTATTATTATTATTATTATTATTATTATTATTATTATTATTATTATTATTATTATTATTATTATTATTATTATTATTATTATTATTATTATTATTATTATTATTATTATTATTATTATTATTATTATTATTATTATTATTATTATTATTATTATTATTATTATTATTATTATTATTATTATTATTATTATTATTATTATTATTATTATTATTATTATTATTATTATTATTATTATTATTATTATTATTATTATTATTATTATTATTATTATTATTATTATTATTATTATTATTATTATTATTATTATTATTATTATTATTATTATTATTATTATTATTATTATTATTATTATTATTATTATTATTATTATTATTATTATTATTATTATTATTATTATTATTATTATTATTATTATTATTATTATTATTATTATTATTATTATTATTATTATTATTATTATTATTATTATTATTATTATTATTATTATTATTATTATTATTATTATTATTATTATTATTATTATTATTATTATTATTATTATTATTATTATTATTATTATTATTATTATTATTATTATTATTATTATTATTATTATTATTATTATTATTATTATTATTATTATTATTATTATTATTATTATTATTATTATTATTATTATTATTATTATTATTATTATTATTATTATTATTATTATTATTATTATTATTATTATTATTATTATTATTATTATTATTATTATTATTATTATTATTATTATTATTATTATTATTATTATTATTATTATTATTATTATTATTATTATTATTATTATTATTATTATTATTATTATTATTATTATTATTATTATTATTATTATTATTATTATTATTATTATTATTATTATTATTATTATTATTATTATTATTATTATTATTATTATTATTATTATTATTATTATTATTATTATTATTATTATTATTATTATTATTATTATTATTATTATTATTATTATTATTATTATTATTATTATTATTATTATTATTATTATTATTATTATTATTATTATTATTATTATTATTATTATTATTATTATTATTATTATTATTATTATTATTATTATTATTATTATTATTATTATTATTATTATTATTATTATTATTATTATTATTATTATTATTATTATTATTATTATTATTATTATTATTATTATTATTATTATTATTATTATTATTATTATTATTATTATTATTATTATTATTATTATTATTATTATTATTATTATTATTATTATTATTATTATTATTATTATTATTATTATTATTATTATTATTATTATTATTATTATTATTATTATTATTATTATTATTATTATTATTATTATTATTATTATTATTATTATTATTATTATTATTATTATTATTATTATTATTATTATTATTATTATTATTATTATTATTATTATTATTATTATTATTATTATTATTATTATTATTATTATTATTATTATTATTATTATTATTATTATTATTATTATTATTATTATTATTATTATTATTATTATTATTATTATTATTATTATTATTATTATTATTATTATTATTATTATTATTATTATTATTATTATTATTATTATTATTATTATTATTATTATTATTATTATTATTATTATTATTATTATTATTATTATTATTATTATTATTATTATTATTATTATTATTATTATTATTATTATTATTATTATTATTATTATTATTATTATTATTATTATTATTATTATTATTATTATTATTATTATTATTATTATTATTATTATTATTATTATTATTATTATTATTATTATTATTATTATTATTATTATTATTATTATTATTATTATTATTATTATTATTATTATTATTATTATTATTATTATTATTATTATTATTATTATTATTATTATTATTATTATTATTATTATTATTATTATTATTATTATTATTATTATTATTATTATTATTATTATTATTATTATTATTATTATTATTATTATTATTATTATTATTATTATTATTATTATTATTATTATTATTATTATTATTATTATTATTATTATTATTATTATTATTATTATTATTATTATTATTATTATTATTATTATTATTATTATTATTATTATTATTATTATTATTATTATTATTATTATTATTATTATTATTATTATTATTATTATTATTATTATTATTATTATTATTATTATTATTATTATTATTATTATTATTATTATTATTATTATTATTATTATTATTATTATTATTATTATTATTATTATTATTATTATTATTATTATTATTATTATTATTATTATTATTATTATTATTATTATTATTATTATTATTATTATTATTATTATTATTATTATTATTATTATTATTATTATTATTATTATTATTATTATTATTATTATTATTATTATTATTATTATTATTATTATTATTATTATTATTATTATTATTATTATTATTATTATTATTATTATTATTATTATTATTATTATTATTATTATTATTATTATTATTATTATTATTATTATTATTATTATTATTATTATTATTATTATTATTATTATTATTATTATTATTATTATTATTATTATTATTATTATTATTATTATTATTATTATTATTATTATTATTATTATTATTATTATTATTATTATTATTATTATTATTATTATTATTATTATTATTATTATTATTATTATTATTATTATTATTATTATTATTATTATTATTATTATTATTATTATTATTATTATTATTATTATTATTATTATTATTATTATTATTATTATTATTATTATTATTATTATTATTATTATTATTATTATTATTATTATTATTATTATTATTATTATTATTATTATTATTATTATTATTATTATTATTATTATTATTATTATTATTATTATTATTATTATTATTATTATTATTATTATTATTATTATTATTATTATTATTATTATTATTATTATTATTATTATTATTATTATTATTATTATTATTATTATTATTATTATTATTATTATTATTATTATTATTATTATTATTATTATTATTATTATTATTATTATTATTATTATTATTATTATTATTATTATTATTATTATTATTATTATTATTATTATTATTATTATTATTATTATTATTATTATTATTATTATTATTATTATTATTATTATTATTATTATTATTATTATTATTATTATTATTATTATTATTATTATTATTATTATTATTATTATTATTATTATTATTATTATTATTATTATTATTATTATTATTATTATTATTATTATTATTATTATTATTATTATTATTATTATTATTATTATTATTATTATTATTATTATTATTATTATTATTATTATTATTATTATTATTATTATTATTATTATTATTATTATTATTATTATTATTATTATTATTATTATTATTATTATTATTATTATTATTATTATTATTATTATTATTATTATTATTATTATTATTATTATTATTATTATTATTATTATTATTATTATTATTATTATTATTATTATTATTATTATTATTATTATTATTATTATTATTATTATTATTATTATTATTATTATTATTATTATTATTATTATTATTATTATTATTATTATTATTATTATTATTATTATTATTATTATTATTATTATTATTATTATTATTATTATTATTATTATTATTATTATTATTATTATTATTATTATTATTATTATTATTATTATTATTATTATTATTATTATTATTATTATTATTATTATTATTATTATTATTATTATTATTATTATTATTATTATTATTATTATTATTATTATTATTATTATTATTATTATTATTATTATTATTATTATTATTATTATTATTATTATTATTATTATTATTATTATTATTATTATTATTATTATTATTATTATTATTATTATTATTATTATTATTATTATTATTATTATTATTATTATTATTATTATTATTATTATTATTATTATTATTATTATTATTATTATTATTATTATTATTATTATTATTATTATTATTATTATTATTATTATTATTATTATTATTATTATTATTATTATTATTATTATTATTATTATTATTATTATTATTATTATTATTATTATTATTATTATTATTATTATTATTATTATTATTATTATTATTATTATTATTATTATTATTATTATTATTATTATTATTATTATTATTATTATTATTATTATTATTATTATTATTATTATTATTATTATTATTATTATTATTATTATTATTATTATTATTATTATTATTATTATTATTATTATTATTATTATTATTATTATTATTATTATTATTATTATTATTATTATTATTATTATTATTATTATTATTATTATTATTATTATTATTATTATTATTATTATTATTATTATTATTATTATTATTATTATTATTATTATTATTATTATTATTATTATTATTATTATTATTATTATTATTATTATTATTATTATTATTATTATTATTATTATTATTATTATTATTATTATTATTATTATTATTATTATTATTATTATTATTATTATTATTATTATTATTATTATTATTATTATTATTATTATTATTATTATTATTATTATTATTATTATTATTATTATTATTATTATTATTATTATTATTATTATTATTATTATTATTATTATTATTATTATTATTATTATTATTATTATTATTATTATTATTATTATTATTATTATTATTATTATTATTATTATTATTATTATTATTATTATTATTATTATTATTATTATTATTATTATTATTATTATTATTATTATTATTATTATTATTATTATTATTATTATTATTATTATTATTATTATTATTATTATTATTATTATTATTATTATTATTATTATTATTATTATTATTATTATTATTATTATTATTATTATTATTATTATTATTATTATTATTATTATTATTATTATTATTATTATTATTATTATTATTATTATTATTATTATTATTATTATTATTATTATTATTATTATTATTATTATTATTATTATTATTATTATTATTATTATTATTATTATTATTATTATTATTATTATTATTATTATTATTATTATTATTATTATTATTATTATTATTATTATTATTATTATTATTATTATTATTATTATTATTATTATTATTATTATTATTATTATTATTATTATTATTATTATTATTATTATTATTATTATTATTATTATTATTATTATTATTATTATTATTATTATTATTATTATTATTATTATTATTATTATTATTATTATTATTATTATTATTATTATTATTATTATTATTATTATTATTATTATTATTATTATTATTATTATTATTATTATTATTATTATTATTATTATTATTATTATTATTATTATTATTATTATTATTATTATTATTATTATTATTATTATTATTATTATTATTATTATTATTATTATTATTATTATTATTATTATTATTATTATTATTATTATTATTATTATTATTATTATTATTATTATTATTATTATTATTATTATTATTATTATTATTATTATTATTATTATTATTATTATTATTATTATTATTATTATTATTATTATTATTATTATTATTATTATTATTATTATTATTATTATTATTATTATTATTATTATTATTATTATTATTATTATTATTATTATTATTATTATTATTATTATTATTATTATTATTATTATTATTATTATTATTATTATTATTATTATTATTATTATTATTATTATTATTATTATTATTATTATTATTATTATTATTATTATTATTATTATTATTATTATTATTATTATTATTATTATTATTATTATTATTATTATTATTATTATTATTATTATTATTATTATTATTATTATTATTATTATTATTATTATTATTATTATTATTATTATTATTATTATTATTATTATTATTATTATTATTATTATTATTATTATTATTATTATTATTATTATTATTATTATTATTATTATTATTATTATTATTATTATTATTATTATTATTATTATTATTATTATTATTATTATTATTATTATTATTATTATTATTATTATTATTATTATTATTATTATTATTATTATTATTATTATTATTATTATTATTATTATTATTATTATTATTATTATTATTATTATTATTATTATTATTATTATTATTATTATTATTATTATTATTATTATTATTATTATTATTATTATTATTATTATTATTATTATTATTATTATTATTATTATTATTATTATTATTATTATTATTATTATTATTATTATTATTATTATTATTATTATTATTATTATTATTATTATTATTATTATTATTATTATTATTATTATTATTATTATTATTATTATTATTATTATTATTATTATTATTATTATTATTATTATTATTATTATTATTATTATTATTATTATTATTATTATTATTATTATTATTATTATTATTATTATTATTATTATTATTATTATTATTATTATTATTATTATTATTATTATTATTATTATTATTATTATTATTATTATTATTATTATTATTATTATTATTATTATTATTATTATTATTATTATTATTATTATTATTATTATTATTATTATTATTATTATTATTATTATTATTATTATTATTATTATTATTATTATTATTATTATTATTATTATTATTATTATTATTATTATTATTATTATTATTATTATTATTATTATTATTATTATTATTATTATTATTATTATTATTATTATTATTATTATTATTATTATTATTATTATTATTATTATTATTATTATTATTATTATTATTATTATTATTATTATTATTATTATTATTATTATTATTATTATTATTATTATTATTATTATTATTATTATTATTATTATTATTATTATTATTATTATTATTATTATTATTATTATTATTATTATTATTATTATTATTATTATTATTATTATTATTATTATTATTATTATTATTATTATTATTATTATTATTATTATTATTATTATTATTATTATTATTATTATTATTATTATTATTATTATTATTATTATTATTATTATTATTATTATTATTATTATTATTATTATTATTATTATTATTATTATTATTATTATTATTATTATTATTATTATTATTATTATTATTATTATTATTATTATTATTATTATTATTATTATTATTATTATTATTATTATTATTATTATTATTATTATTATTATTATTATTATTATTATTATTATTATTATTATTATTATTATTATTATTATTATTATTATTATTATTATTATTATTATTATTATTATTATTATTATTATTATTATTATTATTATTATTATTATTATTATTATTATTATTATTATTATTATTATTATTATTATTATTATTATTATTATTATTATTATTATTATTATTATTATTATTATTATTATTATTATTATTATTATTATTATTATTATTATTATTATTATTATTATTATTATTATTATTATTATTATTATTATTATTATTATTATTATTATTATTATTATTATTATTATTATTATTATTATTATTATTATTATTATTATTATTATTATTATTATTATTATTATTATTATTATTATTATTATTATTATTATTATTATTATTATTATTATTATTATTATTATTATTATTATTATTATTATTATTATTATTATTATTATTATTATTATTATTATTATTATTATTATTATTATTATTATTATTATTATTATTATTATTATTATTATTATTATTATTATTATTATTATTATTATTATTATTATTATTATTATTATTATTATTATTATTATTATTATTATTATTATTATTATTATTATTATTATTATTATTATTATTATTATTATTATTATTATTATTATTATTATTATTATTATTATTATTATTATTATTATTATTATTATTATTATTATTATTATTATTATTATTATTATTATTATTATTATTATTATTATTATTATTATTATTATTATTATTATTATTATTATTATTATTATTATTATTATTATTATTATTATTATTATTATTATTATTATTATTATTATTATTATTATTATTATTATTATTATTATTATTATTATTATTATTATTATTATTATTATTATTATTATTATTATTATTATTATTATTATTAGTATTATTATTATTATTATTATTATTATTATTATTATTATTATTATTATTATTATTATTATTATTATTATTATTATTATTATTATTATTATTATTATTATTATTATTATTATTATTATTATTATTATTATTATTATTATTATTATTATTATTATTATTATTATTATTATTATTATTATTATTATTATTATTATTATTATTATTATTATTATTATTATTATTATTATTATTATTATTATTATTATTATTATTATTATTATTATTATTATTATTATTATTATTATTATTATTATTATTATTATTATTATTATTATTATTATTATTATTATTATTATTATTATTATTATTATTATTATTATTATTAT